>NC_060144.1:92708619-93335329 GCF_021461385.2 Schistocerca piceifrons | reverse complement strand
GTCCAGTCAACAGTTTTCCATCTTCTAATTTTTTTCCTCTTATATCAACAGTTATTTTTCTCAGCCTCATTCCCAAACGTTTTTGAACATGGCCTAAACATTCTATTTTGCTAATAATGACATCTCCGTATGGCTTAGAGTTCACGACAATGTCGTATGACTTACTGTAACCATCGTCCAAATATTTTGTGTACCGTACGCCGCTTGTTTCTGCGGAGCGATGAAATATTTATTGTACTCTATGAACTTCCATACCACCACTTGTTCCTCTAAAATCAGCCACACAGTTGGGTTCTTTATGTTCATTGAGTTTACAACATTAGAAATATTTAGAAATTATCTCCACATCTACCACTTTACTGGTGTCTACATTCGTGGCAGTCACTACTCCAATCAGAGAATTATGTCCTCTTTTCTGCCAACTTCCATCAAGTGCAAGTGCAATTTCCGAACATCCATCATTTTCTTCCATTGCTTTCCTAGCAGCCAGTTTCATGCTTTCCTCACTGACCTCACATACAACTTTCTCTAACATTGCAGTCAGTTTTTCATACTTATTTAGTAGATGATGTAAGTTCATCAGTGAACAAAATGTTCTCCCAGCAGCCATGTCCTTGCCACTGGATCGTAAGGCATCCACCAATCTAGTATTGATTTCATAAGGGCCACTTGCACTTGGTTTTGAAGAACTCATAAATGAAATCACAGCTGAGCATTTAGTGCAAATTAAATCCAAAGTAATTGCTATGCCTTTTCTCCCACTGGCACTCACACTAATTTTCACACTCTGTGACTAACCGCACTGTCTACATTGTACAAATTTAGAAATTACATCTGATAATATTCTCAAATTTGTTATAATGTTACTGCACCTCTTGTCACTTACAGTAAATGCATTGTAACTCTCTTGAAATGGTGAGAGCTTCTTTGATGACGCACTTGTTGAAGAATTACAATTAGACACATCGTTGCCAGGCGACATAACATCTTGTACAGAAAGCTTTCTAAACGTGTTTCCTCTAAATTGTCGTTTCTAAAATTCCTTTAAGTTTCGTCATCTTCAATAAACACAACAAAACACACGTAAACAAGCACAGCAAACGTAAGTATAACAATTACACGCAATCACACTTGAACAAAAGTAACAGCGTGTTTGAAAGCATATTGTTTACAAACAGCAGAAACAAAAGAATACCGGCCATTGCACTACAAGGATAGCCAATACACTTGGGTGTAAACAAAATCCTAACGTGCAATGTGGGGCATATAAAGATCTAAAATATATGCAGAAAAGAGGGTGACAGAAACGTGGGCGTGGCACATAAACACATGTGGTAGAAAAATGCTCTTTAAATGCTGGAAAAGATTTTTTTCAGAAAAATCGTTTTCAGAGTACTTAAATAAAACATTAATCTATCGAAATATATTGAAAACCAAAAACCGATTATTTTCCACCTGAACCACTTTGTGGTCCCTTTATAGGAAATCGTTACCAAAAGTACCTTATTGTCCACTCACTTGATTACGACAACAAGTTACAGTACTTTCACAGTTTTCATGTCACTGATGTACAAGTAGAAAAACTAGGGGTATTATAAGTTAGATGCACCTTGTATGGTAGAAATTCAATCTTACTCTGTAACACACGACCAAAAGAGCCTGGTGGCGTTGATCAGAGTTCCTTGCGATAGATACTGAAGTGAACAACACTGAGATACATCCTTGGTGCAGTGAACAGATATCATTCGAAGGACACAAAATAGCTATTTTTGTTACAGAATCCACTCTCAAATTGTTTCAGAAACTGTCGATCCACAATATAGTCTTCTTCAGAAAGTTCCACAGATATAACCTCTCACCTCTGAGAAATGAGTCCCCCATTTTTTGCATTCCCTCACACAGAGATGTAAATCCGTCGAATAAGAAACTCATTGAACATTGAGTTTAAAATCCGCCCTTTCTTTATGGCACGGTGAGAGGGGAGCTGGAGTGATTCCTACATATATGCAAAATACTGCTTTCCATCGTCTCGAAGGAAACTGTTTAACGTTCCGTCATCCAGCAGAAGAATATAAACATGTAATAAAAATTAGTACCATGTCGTCCAGAGTGTATATTTCGATCTAAGTTGTGAGTCATAACATGATTTTTCATAACTACTTAATACTCATACATAATCTTAGTTTTTACGGAGTTTTCCACTAAATATATTTACGTTTAAAAATTCATTCTATGTATGTTTCTGGCTCGCAAAATTTGAAGAGCAGTTGGTGGAGTGACCTGAAATTTTGGCAAAACGTTGCACCCCAATTCGCACATGTTTTTAAACCCGAAATGTGACCTTATTAACTGTTTTCGAAAATCAAAGTGTGAATTACGTTTATTCCCATTGTTACTTTCAATTCAATTTATTTCTTTTGTTTCGGATGTGATTTTATGATCTGTTTTCGAAAACATATTTTATTTCTTTCGTTTCTTTCCAGTGATCGTTTTCCTGTTTCTGTGGACAATATTTCGAGTTACTCGGGTTGGATAGGCAGAGAAAAGTTGTTGTTTCTCATTACATTGGAGTGCGTAATCGTTTGCTGGACTAATTTCATTAACTTTGAAGTGACTTTATTATCTGTTTACGAAAAAACGACATGTGGGTTGATTCGATACCTATTGTTATATTGAATTCAATTTATTTCTTTTATTTTTTTTTCGAAAATCTAGAAGCATCGAAACGAATTATCGATATCATGCATGGCTGAGCGGCCAGCTGGTAGAACTGTCAACGTACACGCTATTAACGTTATCATTGTAAACAGATTCGAATCTGACATAAACATCCATTGACTCCTTTACGAACTTCACTGCTGTAGTGGATTTTTCCAACGTAATTTCTGAAATCTCTCGATGTTCCTACATTACCGTCACATGTTCTGATTCTGAAACTTCAAGTGACGAATTATCTACTTCGAAACATCAATTTGCCGAATTTATGAAATGGCGCACGATTAAATAATTGGTGAACAATGTAACTGATACAACGATTCTGATCGGATCTCAAAAAAGTGGAAACGTTCTGTTTCCTCGAATACCACCCATTGCGACCGACATGGCGTTTAAAATGACTTTAATTTTCAATACGTATTCGCTATAACTATCAATAAAGGGCAAGGACAATCTTCGCCCTTGCACCATTTGAGGGCGGAAAACGATTGCTTCTCCCAAGAGCAGTTATACGTTGTAATTTCCAGAGACGTCTGATCTTCATGTTTATACAGAAAGCCGACAAAGAAAAGGTGTAATCAGTTCCCTAGCTTTGCAGTAACAAATGACGATATTTTAAATCCTTTCCTTTTAGTTCACATAGCCATAGCACCTCCAGGCAAGATATTGAATAGAATTATGTGTTTTCTCGGTGGTTATATGTCCGATAGACTATATTTCATTTGCTTTTCCATTGGTTTCATATTAGCTTGAGCCACAGCGAAGTGTGACTGGGTTTAGGTAATGACTGAACTTTTTTCTAGGATTGTATATCGTAGATTTGTGTTTTAATTGCAGGTTGAAGGTTAAAGAATAGCAAAAGTCACATGCTTTTCGCTACCAGATTGTTTCAGTAATTAAATTTAAAAAAAGGATTTGTAATGTAAGGGCTGTAGAAGTTACACACCGTATTTAGTTCCGAAACCTATTAATAGATATCGACACCAGCAGGGTGTCGAAATAGGTGTGTGGACACAGTGTTCACAGTGTGTCGCAGCTAACGTGAGCAGTGAGTTGGCTCAGAGGTGTGACTGTACACAGTATCCGCAGACTCACCTTCGTTGGACACTATCAGGATCTCTCCGCTGTTCTCGTCGTAGCGGGTGCTGAGGCGGGACGCTTGTGACGCCCCCAACATCCCCAGCAGCAGCAGGGACACCGCCCACACAGCTGCAAATGGGAAGAAAAGGAAAGAGAGTCAGAGGAGCAAGACTGCGACGAGTTACGTAGTCATAAAGCGCGTCTTGATGCACCGAGCGATAGTGTCCCGAATGGCTAGATCATTGTTGCGGCCAACTGATAGATTCTGTTGTTTCACTCTATCTCCGTAGGTATTCCTGAGTGAATGTTCATTTGGTCCGCCTGTCCCTGTCCAACCGTACATAGCTCGGGTTCTGATTCAAACAAGGGCCTGTCCTAATAGTAACCTTTCCCTATGTTAGAAAGCACGTGTCAAGGCATGTGGAAACTTGACAGCTGGAAAGCCGCTTTTAATAGTAGTAATTAATGACATCGTCGTTAAAGAGTGCAACACATATTAAAGAGGAGTACAACAATAGCTGTATGGTTGTTCAGATATAGAGTCTCATTTATTTCCCTAGATTAATCTACACAAACGCCAAAAAGTTTCTTCGTCACTTTTGCCCAACCCCAGGGTACCCAACGTTTCCAGTGATCACATTAGATCATCTCAGCTGTTGGCAACAGGAACGTGGCCAGATGCCGAGATGGTAAGTTTATCACTCCACAAACTAATGGGTTATAGTTAAACTTGTTCACAATATGTTTTCAGCTGAACACATAATATCACTGGTGCGTTTTATAGTAAAAGGGAGCTGATTAGTACAAAGAATCTATTTGCCATTAGCCATATCTATTAATAACACTGCTATTTGATGATCAATTCCCAATTTTGATGGTGGTGGTTAGTGTTTAACGTCCCGTCGACAACGAGGTCATTAGAGACGGAGCGCAAGCTCGGGTTAGGGAAGGATTGGGAAGGAAATCGGCCGTGCCCTTTCAAAGGAACTATCCCGGCATTTGCCTGAAACGATTTAGGGAAATCACGGAAAACCTAAATCAGGATGGCTGGAGACGGGATTGAACCGTCGTCCTCCCGAATGCGAGTCCAGTGTGTTAACCACTGCGCCACCTCGCTCGGTCCAATTTTGAATAACGCGAATTACAGACAATATAGGTGGGCCATTGTGGTCTACCCATTTTTCTGAAGGCATACTTCACATTCAATCATTTTTTTTTCCCCTGATATAAATCAAGTGTTATAGAATTAGGTGTAGAATTTAGACGGCATATGCGACCAAAATATTGACGTTCAGATAATTTCCCCTTTAGACGTAGCGAAAATTATATAACATTTAGAAAAACTACTGGTACATATAAATATTAGTCCTTTTGCATGTGATTAGTGTTGAATACTAAGTCAGTCTCTGACTGATACATGTAAGATATACGATTCGGTAGCACGGTACCTCTTTCAGCCGTTCCTTTTACAGGATCAATCCTTTAATATTTGGAATCATCTCATTTTCACTTTGGCTAATGACCATTAAATCTTGATAGTATGTAGCGAAATGAGATACAAGAGATAGACGAAATGTATAGAAGTACAGGCGACAGGAGCTCACCTTTAGCCATTCCAGTAGTCTGTGGAATGTACAATTCGGCTGGAGTTTCTCCTCAAGCTGATCAACTACATACGATGCAGGCGTATATATACCAATGCAGTATCTACTACATACGCTCTTGACTCATGAACTATCTGACTGATATCAATCAGTCACGCGAAGAGCTGTAATTATCTGATATTAATATAGCTTCAAATGGTTGCATTAGCCAAGATAACATACTTGCCTTCAACCCTCACTTCACACTGTTGCAAATTCAAGTCTTACTGTAAAACATACACAAGATATGCGTTAAAATCATAAAACAAAAGTAAACTACAGATTGCACACGAGTCGTAGACCTTGGTACAGCCCACTGAAAGCAATTTAGACATGCCCGTTTTCACACAAATGCTTTAAAATTAACAGCCAATGTGAGATACAATCATTTATAAAAATTTTAACATGAGCATTCGGAATGCAACACACATTCAGTTTAGTAGTACAAACATTTACACTTAACAAATAATTAAAAGAACTTGAGCTGGACAAAATATACGTTTTTTTACAACTATCTTGAAAGTAAATTGGGCTTTTTCGCATCACCAAGGATCCTGATTTACATTAAGAACAGAGGCCAAAATAACAGCCACAGAGCTACGAAACCATAAAATAAATTTCTGTGAGAAGGGCTTAGTAAAAGACTGAAGGCTTTTGAGAATGGCATTCAATACTTAGTTACATGCAAGGAATTGTCTACTTCCTTGAAACAAGGAATACTGGCAGGACAACATTCACCATCCACAGCACCCGAAATAGAAATTGTGTCAATTCACAAGACGCAACCCTCAACCACGGAGGCAGAGGTAAACCGTCATTCTTCTTATGGTGTAGCCACTCCAATTACAGGGTGATCCATATAAACCTATACTGGTTGAAGGTCGTAATTTCCCTCCGAAAGGTCGCTGAAACGGGAAAGTTGTTTTCATCATACCAGTAGCTCTTGATGAATCAGAAGTGCCTCCCGTTTTTGGCACGTTGATTTTTGTTTCTGCGAATGATGTCCTCTGTACTATGCAATGCCACACTTCCTAGGCTCATATTCGTTCGGTCGCGGTTTGTGACGTCTATGAGACGTCTATGAGAGATATTGTTGTGAAAACGTATTGGAAGAAGAACTTGTTTTTTACGACGTAACGGGCATACCGGAGAGAATTCAGTTTGCGTGATGTTCCAACAAAGGCAACTGTTTTATCGACTGTAAAGAAGCTGGAAACAACTGGTGTACTAAACAGTGACAGCGCTAAACGTATACCATCACCGAGTGTAGACGTTATTAATAATGTACGAAGACACTTCGACAAGTCTCCAAGGAAATCGTTGTGCGATTGAGCCAGGAGACACTCATTTCATATGGCACATGTCAGAGAGCTGCAAAGAAATCTGCATTGCGCCGTACAGAGTGTACACGATGCAAGTTCTGTAACAAACGGTTCGTAAGAAAATCACGCATTGCTGTCGATGCTTTAAGGGATATCTTACTCAATGTTCAGACAGTTACTCCTTAACTTAGTTTACAAATGAGGCATGATTCCATCTGTCAGGTTACGTCAACACACAAAAAAGCGGATACTGGGCTGGCGTAAGCCCCATATCATCCACAAAACACCACGACACAATGAAGAAGATTGAGTGTGGTATGCGGTGTCACCTTCCAGGATTGTTCTCTAAATTGTCTGTGATACGACGGTAGACACTACAGTTTATACGGGCATCTTCTATACATTTGTGGAGCAGCTCAATTATGCCGAACTTCCATGCAGGTTATTTCCGACACGATCGAGTAAAGTGTCATAAGTCTAACGCTTCCATGCAAAATGTAATCAGTTTCTTTGGTGACTGAATAACCTGAAAAAAAATTCTACCCCCGCCCCCCGCCCAAAAAAACCCTTGACCTAGACCCTCGGGGCTTTATCTTTATGGGGGTATCTTAAAAGCTGAGTGTACCACCACAGACCACGGACGATTGCGGCAGTACGTGAGGACGTTACACACGAAATAAGCAACAATGGCTAAGATACACTTCACAGAACATCGCGGAATATGTTGAAACGGTTACAGCTGTGCATCGTTGCCGGCTGAGGGCACTTCCAACGCTTTCTATGACGACATTATACGTAATCTTCCAATTGCGAAATATCATTTCCCTAAACTGCATATATGTCCCTTTTACGTCCAGATATTATGACTCCCTAAAGTAGTTCAGGTTTATGTGGATGGACGGTGTAACCCGATGACTCGACATCTGTCCTAAGTAGGTGATCCCCATCACCATCTGAAACAGCCAGCACGACAAGACCTCAGAGAGGAGCAGTGAGAATCGGTATGAGCGCACACACGGCACAGTCCAGTCATCAGAAAGCTGAGTGTATCTCTTCACTACTAACACTAGTCCACAGCTTTTACATTTTCTGTTCGAGAATTAAACTGGGACAGTACATCTGCATGTTACGTTGTAAAGCAACATTACTGATATTTCTTTGTTTACTTCAATTTGATTTCCTTTGACTGTCATGACACTAACTTGGGCGCCATCGATGGCCTTTATATAACACCAGAACTACTTCGGGGTTTGTGAGAAATCTTTCCATAAGACTCTGCTATTGTACTCACAGAAGGCTTCAAAATTTTCTTTTTGACCGCCAGATCGGCTTCATTCGGCGTCCCACTAGGAATAGTATTATGCTTTGTTTTACATCTGCTTCCTTAGAACTTAACTTACAGCATCTGTGTACCACGGTTGGTACCGCCCATCATGAGTTATTTTATTACGTAGCTATCCAGCACTTTGCCATCCGCTCTCTTATAACTGAATCAAAGGTCATCTACATGTTCCTGCCCGCAGGAAAATATTTAAAGTTACTCTTTGCGAAATGACACAAATTTCTCATTATCTAGCCTACTGAAGAAACAAATGTTTCTGTTGGTTTTCGTACCATTTTTACTTTAATAACCATTGCTCCTGGTAACCGAAATCATTTTCAATCTGTCCATCATAAAAGGGCCGTATCTGTGTGTAATTATCAGAACTAATATTTTACCACCAAGAATGGCCTTCCTAGGTGGTATTTCCCAGTGGTTTTCAACGAAGGCAATCGCAGAATGGCTAGTCATGCCCATCATTACTCTAAGTACCATATTTTTAACTCTTACCATTCTATTTGATCGTTGTACGTTTAAAGTCTCCTCCAATAATAGCACATATTAGTGATAATTATTTCGTCCATAAAGAGTGACATTATGAGGATTGATAATTAAATATAGAACGAAAAGTTTCCTCGTCAATTGTTTTTAATGTACCATTCATTACTTTCCTGATCGGGGTCTGATCGTCGATAGAAGCTCCCAGTTATGTTTATGCTCACCCTTAATGTTGAGTCTAATGAAAACAGTTGTATGGTACCCCTTCTGTTCAAGCCAGATTTTATTTCTTTATGTTTCAGTCTTACAATTTTGAATCGCATCTGTAGGTATCATGTGGCACTCAGTGAGTAAAGCGGAACTGGAGAACACTGAGAGTAGGGAGTAAGATTTCAATTCCCACGACGGCTGAAGGAGTCGGTGAAGCGTAAGGCGTTGCCAGTGGACCATGGTGCCATGCCTTGTTGCTAGAATGTCAGCAGTGACGTGCGAAGGAAGAGCACATTTATTCTGGCGCTAAGCAAGTAATCTTGTTTAACAGACATTTTTCTAACAAATGTAGCTTTTTCCAGTAGTGATAATATGAGGGGCCTGCAGATCATCGGTACTTTCATACAACAATATTACTATTCCTGAAATCTATTGCCTTAATAAAAAAATGAATAATATTTCTGCTGACAAAAAAATGTGCAAACGACTACGAAATACCACGAGTGTAAGTACGAGGTACAGGCAGCGCGCCATAGTCCCCAGTCGCCAATGGGGTGCCTTCAGATCTAGTTTGTCGTAAGACCATGCTCTCAGGAAATAGTTTCAGTTAAACATTGTTAACTGTGTTTATATTATCAGTTCATGGTGGTTAGTAAATAAATAAAGCATGACATCACATTAGAACATATTGCGAATAATATAGCTTCCGGAATCATCACTCAGAATCACAGGAAGTAGAATCGTTCTTTACAGAGAATCTGACGTCGCTGGTACTGCTTCTGCGATCGACATAAACATCATAAACTTCGAGAAAACAAATAGAAAGAATCCTACACGACAATTTAGTAAGATACTCCAAGCATGGATTGTCTCAGTCTCCGCAAACTCTGATGGAAAAGCACGGTCACTCAAACTGTACGCCTCTTATACTATCCTCTACGGACTCACTGGCTAAATTGAGACATTACTGGAGCTTTAGTACAAGTGGTGGAGGGGAGGGGGTGGGGGTTATTGCACAGCCTCGCATGTTGCTGTGATTTCTCCCTTGGTGGAGAGGAGTTTACTGTCTGCTGCAATAAACACGTCACTTCCAGTACGTACTAACCTATACATTGAGTAAACATTTATATCAGCCAAAATAATTTCATCGCAGTCGTATTGGAATTATAGCTAGCTTTCAGGATCTAATACTAGGTGAGCACCACTGCTTCGTAGGACTGTTCCAAACTCTGGGACTTCATTGCATGTATATGTACGGTTGACCACTAGTATTTTAAACGTGTCATCTTTGTGGGACAGAGTGATGCGTCTCTTTGAACATTCCACTAACGCCTAAACGTTTCTTGCATGTATCATTATCTGGAATAGGATGAAGAGCCGCCTGAGCTAAAGAACCCCATATGTATTCCGTAAACAGTCGGCCACGTCTCAAAACATCAACTGACTTTAGTACATCCCTGACCCATTCAGGAGCATCCAGCAGCTCTAAAATATATCACGTGAGTCTAGGAATACGCAGCCTAATTTCTCACAGAACCTTCGAAGCCTCATTTTATGTGTACCATTCGGTTCACAGTCAGAGAATCACAGTCAGTTCATGGGACACTTCTGCCGATTGTGAGTCCCGTGGAACCGTTACGAGCAGCTTGGTCTTCTCTGTTACTCAGTGGGATGAACCGTAGAGCCCATCATCCCATCGTAAGTTTCAACGTGAATCATGTTTCGCAATTGACTGCTACTGTTTCCCTCAGTGGCTTTCAGAATGGTCAGTTCCACATGTAGGATCAGACTCCAAGAAACACACACACATACTGACGTTGCTTCCAAGAACGCTCACCCATCCCCGGGGGCAAGAGGGGGCGCCACAACACTCTCCTCCCCCCCCCCCCCCCGTAGCTCTCGCGTAAAGGAAATAATTTAGTGTTGTCAAGTGTTTATCTTTCAAGAGATTTTTAACGCAGTCGGTACCGGGACTTTCTTATGGGTAGTTACAGGATGGCATTCATCTTCGAGAATATTAAAAATACTCCATACGCGCTGGTGTAGAGCTCCCCCCTTCCCCCTTCAAACAATCGTCTGGATTTCCTCATTTCCTTCCCACGCCTTATTTCTCTAAGTGTTTGCGTACATGTCGACAACAGGCACACACCCTTTTGTGTTTCCTTCCCATGATACTGGATGCAGCAGTCTTCCCTAGATGTAAAGTTTGTATTTCGGGCCGGCCGTGGTGGCCGTGCGGTTCTAGGCGCTCCAGTCCGGAGCCGCGCTGCTGCTGCGGTCGCAAGTTCGAATCCTGCCTCGGGCATGGGTGTGTGTGATGTCCTTAGGTTAGTCAGGTTTACGTAGTTCTAAGTTCTAGGGGACTGATGACCACAGCAGTTGAGTCCCATAGTGCTCAGAGCCATTTGAACCATTTTTTTTTGTATTTCGGTGACAGACAGCATCCCCAATATGTTAAGACAGGTAGTGCACGGCTCTCGCTGGACTGTGCCTACCGATGATAGATGTTGGAGGAGAGGGGAATTACAAATCACATCACTACTTTTTCTGCCATGATGTGTTTTTAAATACTATATGATCTTGTCATCTTACATTTTTTACTGTCCCACCATCAGCAAATTGAATTTTTTGATTTCCCGCCATCTGCCTGCTTTGTATTTTGAATTTCCTACCGCCACCAGTAACTCCTATTGTGGTGGCGAGTAGTGTCGGAAACTTGAACTATGCACTAATGCCCATTTGGATAAACTACTGCAACTTGATTAATGTTTTTGTGCACACTTTCACATCATCTCTAGTTGATCCTTTCATTCTTTCCACTGCACCCACAATGTGTTGATGTCACATATTGCCCGCCATAATCACGTGAAACCACGTTTGTTGGCAGCAACAAATAAACGAAACAGAGTAATACTCTTCTGTACAATTTTTTTTATTTGCAGTACTTTTACAATCAAACAGATGAATCAGGTGCACAAATTTAAATCTGCACATACATATGTGGAACATATCTTGGCGGATTTATCGGTGCCGACTGAACGCCGTGCCATCCCCTGCTAGTAGCGGCCCTGTATGGGGTGTGGAGGGTGTGCGTTCACTTTCTGCCGGCTGTTGTCATTTATATACAAAGAATCTTAGTTATCTTTACATTAATGAAAATGAGAGGTGACATCTAACATCTCCGGGAATATGATAACTTTTCAGGTAAATAAACGAGCAAAATTGACAGGTCTTTACTTAGCTAAATTTATGACATTTTCTACAATATTGTACCAAATATGAACACTGTAATATCATATGTGAGTAGGTGATATCCACCCTGGAGCACAGGGCACATGTCATCTGCGGTGAAGAAAGCCTTCCAGATGAACTGCAACTTCTATAGGAATTGTTCCACAAAAATTTTGACAGCTAATGCATACTCCATTGTGGATTATCACGTTTGTAACCTTTCCGGTTTGAGTTCTTACGTACTGTTTGACGGAAAGCAATTCGTTGTGTCTGTCGGTCCGTGGCTGTCCCCTGGTTGGGTTCCGACGGGTCAAGTATAGTCGGGTTCACCACCTGTCTCGCCTAAGTGAACGAGGGCAGACCGACCTCCCTGGAGGCTTCTGAGTGCCACCGGTGTAGCTGTTGTCAGCTACTTTAAATTTAAGGTTTAAGGTTTTTTATTTTCTTAAAAGTTTTTGCAAAATTTATTTTTAAATTTATCTTTCAAACTTAAACATTGCGGCTTCTGCCTTTAAGAGATTATGGTAATATGTTTTAAAATTTTGAAACTTAATTGTGGCCTTCAGCCATTTGTTTTGCACCTTGCATATGTATGTTCTATCTACGTAGCCTTAAGGCTTTCCACGTAGCCGCGATACGGCTATTTATTTGATTGCCTCGTTAATTGCATTTTAATCTTGTTGATTTTTAAGATTTCTTGTTGTTAAACATTCTGGCATTCCGCCTTTAAAAGTCGATTGTAATAAATTCTGAAATTTTGAAATTTAATTGTGGTCCTCAGCCATTGTATTTTACTTTTCATATTCTGCCCATCTGGTTTAGCGGGCGTATCAAAGCCGAAATTAGTGCAACACTCAAGAAGAGACAAGCTGCCCGAAAGCGGGAAGAGGAAGAAGACAATGAACTCATTTTCCTTTCGTACCTGCGACCGGTCCAATCCAAAACTGAGAAGCTACTCGAAAAGCCAAAGATAAAAATCGTTTTCCGACCACCGCCGGAGACGGAGTGTGCATTGGCTCTACGAAAGACTAAAATTTAACGTACACAGCATCGCCTGCGAATGTGGCCAACAGTAGATCGGACAAACGCGGCGCTTTATTTTCAAACGCTTGCAGGATCACATCAGGCATGAGTGAGTGGGATATATACACGAAAGTTCGGGGTAGCAGAGGGAAACCTGAAGGAAGACCACAACTTTGACTTCTAGATCACCAAGCTGCTTTGCGACCGGATAATGGGACGGCGTCATAAAGGAGTCCATTGAAAAACGGGTTCAATTTTATCAACAGAGATGAAGGATACCAAGTGCGGCATGGAAATCGGCGTTAGCGGCATTACGACTTCCATGTCCCAAGAAGCGGCCGGAATGCCCACACAGATTGTGAACAGGGCGCCTCCTATTCCTACCACTGCAGTGTCGCCTATCTCCTCAGCCGCACCACGTGTGTGTGGAGGGGGAAGGGATGCACTCCACGTATGTAAATACCCCAGCAACCGCATATCTCGTCACTTAGCCAGAACATAATGAATATGACACACATGGAAACCCCGCAGTGCTTAACCCGAGAGCTTCCCACAAAGTGTAGCATACGTTTACCTCACTCATAATAGCGGAAGTCGTAGACAACCAACATATCACGTCTCCACTTGACACAACTAACAATACTAACATTTTGAGGTATACCAGTCAATGCTTACCAGCATGTTGTGGATGTGCATGTTTAAGCGTATATATTAGGCATATATCCTGCACTCATCTTGATCCTGACCCAATAATACAAGCTGCTTTCCACCAGCATTCTGTCATATAATCATTAAGATTTAAAGTAAGGTATAGGTTGGAGGAGCACGAGAGAGAGAGAGAGAGAGAGAGAGAGAGACAGAGAAGGTGTGGGAGAGGCAGGGACGCAGAGGGAGAGAAGGGCTGTCTTTACTTGGTATCCTATAACGCTCAGAATGTTACCAATATAAATACTGAGGTCCCAGCGTCTACAGCAACTTCCTTGAGGCCATTAGTATGAACATCTCGTCACAGTTAGAGTGTGTTGCCATGATTTATCGTCGACGATACGGTGACGCCAAGCACTAACTCCAGGTGAGTCTAGGTAATTTGAGCTTTGTTTGCAACTTGTTCTTAATATTTCGATGATGGTCCCTACTGTTCTCTGTTTCTATCGCCTGCCAGCTATCCATTCATTTCAGAATAAGTGATGCTCCCTACATAAACAACAATATGCCTTGTAAATTTCGGTTCAGTTCTGTCACTATTATTTCCTTACATAAGCTCTAGAATTACAGTTTTTAACAGCGTTTCGTTTGTATCATGGGCTCAAGCATCACGCCCCTTCAGTTCATTATGCTCGTTATTGGGTTTTTTAATTTCTGTGATGCTTTAGACGTCTTTAACCCGTACACGTTTAGCTATACCACCTGCAGCGTTCTCCTAGATTGTGTCCCACATGTTGCACATCTGATCTGTGATCACTGCGTCATAATCTACATCTAGATCTACATCTACATCTACATGGATAATCTGCAAATCACATTTAAGTGCCTGGTAGAGGGTTCATCGAACCACCTTCACAATTCTGCATTATTCCAATCTCGTATAGCGCGCGGAAAGAATGAACGCCTGTACGTTTCCGTACGAGCTCTGATTTCCCTTATTTTATTATGGTGATCGTTCCGCCCTATGTAGGTCGGTGTCAACCAAATATTTTTGCATACGGAGGAGAAAGTTGGTGATTGGAATTTCGTGAGAAGTTTCCGTCGCAACGAAAAACGCCTTTCTTCTAATGATTTCCAGCCCAAACCCCGTATCATTTCTGTGACACCCTCTCGCATATTTCGCGATAATACAAAACGCGCTGCCTTTTTTTGAATTTTTTCAGTGTACTCCGTCAGTCCTATCTGGTAAGGATCCCACACCGCGCAGCAGTATTCTAAAAGAGGACGGACAAGCGTAGTGTAGGCAGTCTCCTTCGTAGGTCTGTTACACTTTCTAAGTGTCGTGCCAATAAAACGCAGCCTTTGGTTAGTCTTCCCCACAGCATTTTATATGTGTTCTTTCCAACTTAAGTTGTTCGTAATTCTAATACCTAGGTATTTAGTTGAATTTACGGCTTTTGGATCAGACTGATTTATCGTGTAACCGAAGTTTAACGAGTTCTCTTTAGTACTCATGCAGATGACCTCACACTTTTCATCACTTTTCGCACCATTCAGATATCTTTTCTAAATAGTTTTGCAGACTGTTTTCGTCTTCTGATGACTTTATTAGTCGATAAACGACAGTGTCATCTGCAAAGAACTGAAGACGGCTGCTCAGATTGTCTCCCAAATCGTTTATATAGATAGGGAACAGCAAAGGGCCTATAACACAACCTTGGGGAACGCCTGAAATCACTTCTGTTTTACTGGATAACCTTCCGTCCATTACTACGAACTGTGACCTATCTGACAGGAAATCGCAAATCGAGTCACATAACTGAGAGGGTGTTCCATAAGCACGCAATTTTACTGTGAGCCGCTTGTGAGGTACAGTGTCAAAAGCCTTCCGGAAATCCAGGAATAAGGAATCGATCAGAAATCCCTTGTCAAGAGTATTTAGCACTTCATCTGAATAAAGAGCTAGTTGTGTTTCACAGGAACGATGTTTTCCAAACCCATGTTGACTGTCTGTGAATAGACCATTTCCTTCAAGGTAATTCATAATGTTCGAACACAATATACGTTCCTAAATCCTGCTGCATGTCGACGTTAACGATATGGGCCTGTAATTTAGTGGATTACTCCTACTACCTTTCTAGAATATTGGTGTGACTTGTACAACTTTCCAGTCATTGGGTACGGATCTTTCGCCGAGCGAAAGGTTGTATATGATTGTTAAGTATGGAGCTAATGCATCAGCATACTCCGAAAGGAACCTAACTGTTATACAGTCAGGACCAGAAGACTTGCTTTTATTAAGTGATTTGAGTTGCTTCACTGCTCCGAGGATATTTAATTCTACGTTACTCATGTTGGCAGCTGTTCTAGATTCGAATTCTGGAATATTTATTTCGTCTTCTTTTGTGAAGGCATAATCGTCGCAAAAACATCCTTCAGCGACGCGTGAAAAAAAATGGTTCAAGTGGCTCTGAGCACTATGGGATTTAATATCTGAGGTCATCAATCCCCTAGAACTTAGAACTACTTAGGCCGAACTAACCTAGGGACATCACACACATCCATGCCCGAGGCAGGATTCGAACCAGCGACCGTAGCTGTTGCGCGGTTCCGGACTGAAGCGCCTAGAACCGCTCGGCCACACCGGCCGGCGACGCGTGAAAATCTTGCAGATATTTCGAGGACCCTTTATGACGCCTAGGGAAGTAACTGTATGTATGCGAAAAAGATTGCATTTTAGGTGGAAATTGTTATTATTTTGACTTTGTCTCCTTTAAAGAAAATATTTCTCGTCCGCTACATCGCAGTATATACTTTTTCTCGCCAACAGAAATCATGACAGGTTTGAAAGAAGGTGAAAGTACAATGGTTCTAAATCTTTTAAACAGGATCGACAATTGGATAAATCTTGCTTCAAATCCCACTATTGTCCAATTGTCAAAGAACTTATGTAGGTTTCTTGTTCCGATGAAGGACTGCTTTGCCTATTGGTGGCGAATCGATAAGGAATATTCCATTAGCATTTGTGAAGCAGTAGCTGTAATCTATTAGGTACATCAAATCTGTGTTGTATTTGTGTTACTGAATGTTACACCACGACGTCCATTGGTTTTTCTTTTCCGGCAAGAAGTGGTGCGCCCATGTTACAAACATAATTTAACACTGGTCCTCAACATTAAATGAATTATTTTTAGGACAGTCCCAGCATTAAGGAAAAATTCGTGTCTCAAAATCTGTATACACAAGCGCATTATTCATCTTTTACAAAGCTACATACTTCATACTTCACAAGCCACCTTAGGGTGTGTGTTGGAGGAAACTTTGTGTCTCCATTTCCCGTTCCAGTTCAAGAATGGTTTCTGGAAAATCCGCTTTTGAATCAGAACCTTTGCAGTTTACGTTCATGGTGTTTCAGTGAGATTCACGCGAGGGCAAACGAACCTTTGGTTACCTTTTGTAGGAACCCACGCTTTCAGAATTTTAACAGGAAAACACATCTTGATGCAGAACGTCCCCCTTCAAGTGTGTGCCACTAGAGACTGGCTGAGCATCACCCCGGCGATATCGAACTTTCTAATCAATCTGTAACACGCTGCGCTATTTTGGATCACCTCGATTTCCTCTATGAATCCCATCTAATGCAAGTCCTAGACGGACGATCAGTATTCAAGTATTGGGTGAAAGAGTGCTTAATAAGCTGTTTTATATGTTGATTGTTTTAACTTGACGTAGAAATGAATGTCTGTCTGAAATCTGCCTTGTTAGTTAGTTCTATGTGGTCGTTTCAAACAACAATGTCCTTAGGTTGGTTAGGTTTAAGTAGTTCTAAGTTCTAGGGGACTGATGACTATAGCTGTTAAGTCCCATAGTGCTCAGAGCCATTTTTTTTGTATTGCATAACAGGTACTTTTATGTGCCTTTTAAATAAGTGTATTTCTGCAATATCTTTAATCTCTTTTGGTAGTTTATTGTACAGTTTTATTCCTTGGTAGAAAATGCTGTTTGGAGTTATGTTTACTTTTTCTCAGTAAATGTAATTTGATTCTATCTCTTGTTGCATGGTCATGGACAGAGCTGTTTGTGCAGTAATTATCAATGTTATTTTTGATGTGTACAACTGACTGATAAATGTATTCACATGGAGCAGTTAAAATTCCCAGTGTTTTGAACAGATCTTTACAATGAGTTCGACTAGTGTCTTTGGTTATTATTCTTAAGCCTGTTTCCTGAAGTTTGAAAACTGAGTTCATATTTTGTGCATTTGTTCCCCAAAAAAGAATGCCATTGCTAAGAACTGAGTGTACATATGAATAATATGTAACTAAAAGACAATGCATTTTACACACTGATGATAAGATTCTAAGGGCATAACATGCTGACGACGTTCTGTTTGCAAGTACTTTTGTGTGGTCACACCATTTCAACTGAGAATTAATATTCATTCCTAGAAATTCTTAATTTGTTTTACAGTCTATAGAGGTGCCATCTACATTTAATTTAACATTGCCGTTTTTCCTCTTCAAACTAAAATTCATGGAGTGTTTTTCTTTATGCTCAGTGTCACTTTATTGCTTAATGACCAATCATAAACTTCCTTGTAAGTTTCATTTGCTTTCTCGGCAAGGAGTTATCTTGTTTTCTCAGTGACTATAATATTGCTGTCATCAGCAAAGAGAATTTTTTCACCACGTGTAACATAACTGGGAAAGTAATTGATGTGTATCAGGAACAGTATTGGTCCTAATATTCTGCCTTGCAGAACCCCTAATTAACGTATTTTGATTCTGATGAGTGTTTTACTAAATGTTTGGATCTATTTGAAGTATGTGTTATCTCTATTCTTCGTACCCTATGTGTTAGGTAAGATCGAAACCAGTAAATAGCTAGCCATCTTATTCCTAATGCTCCTAATTTATTTAATAGATTCTTGTGGTGGACTGTATCAACCACCTTAGAAAGATCCAAAAATACACATTCGTCTTCATCAATATCATCAAGTGCAACGTTTGTGAATTCTACTATGGCTGACTCCTTACTTTTGCCACTTCGGAAACCAAACTGTGATTCGCTTAAAAGATTGTATTTATTCTGGTAATTCATTAATCTGTCTTCATAAGTGATTCTATTATTTTTGAGAATGCGGACAGCAGGGAAACGGGCTGGTAAATTTCTATGTCTTCTGCATTACCTTTCTTAACCAAAGGTACAACGCTTGCCTGTTTTAACTGCTCTGGAAATGTCCCTGATGTGACGGATTCATTTTCTTAAGGGGCCTTGTATAATTCCCATACATTGTTTCCATATACACATTGGTATTCCATCTAAGCCTACAAACTTTTTATTTTTTACGTTTTGAACAGTTTTATTAACTTCATTCTCTATGGTTGGAAGTATCAGCATTGTATTTAGTGAAATATTATTTACAGGTATTATATTTGTTTTGGGGAATTTTTGCTCTAACTTCTCTGCGATACTTGAAATGTGCTAATTTACATTGTTTGCTAAGTGTTGTGGATCATTTATTACCTTATCCCCCTCCCTTAGCAGTATGTTATTCTGCATTTGTTAGCTTCCCCCTGTTTCCTTTATTATAACTTCCCAGACTGCTCTGCTTTTATTCTCTGCATTATATATTATTTTGTCATTAAATGACTTTTTTGCAGCAATCAGTACCTTCCTATATATTTTTTGCATATCTGATAGGAATTTAAGAATTCTGTATCATTGTGAATCTTTTTCATGCAACTGATGTGTTTAAGTTTTAATAGCTTTTCTTATCCATCTGTTTTGTGAGATGTTGATACAGGTATGCACACTTCTGGAAATGCCTTTTCAAAGTTCAATTTAAACAGTGTGGGGAATTTGGAGAATTACATCTTCACATTGGTTTCCTTCTACACTTCATCCCAGCCTTGTTTTTCTAGTTCTCTTGAAGAATCTTTTATTATGATTTCTGATAGATGTCGTTTGTAGGCTTGTAGTTTAGGGAATGATTCGATGCCTGATTTTACTGTTGTTATTTGACAAAGATGGTCTGCTTGACCGAGATCTTTTACAGTTACATCAGATTTTTCCCTGTCCATATTTCTGGCCACATGGTCACTTACTGATGCAGTTTTTGTAGTAACCCTTGTTGCGCTATTGACCAATAGGGACATGCCAGAACTCAGAAGGACTTTTATGAAGGTGCTACTGGATCCATTTATGATATTAGTGTTGATGTTAATTTCCCCACACAGAATTATGTTGACCTTTATCTAGAAATTCAGTTAATTTATTGAAAAAAGTGTCCACACTACCACTGGGAGATACATACTTACACAGGATGATTAATTTCTTGATGAGATCAAGCCCTGTTCATTCAGTAGCTGATATTTCAAAGTGTTTGCCTCCACTTACTGTATTGAGGTCATGTCTTGATTGAACTGTGTTCCTTTTCTGATATAAATGGATGATCCTCCACAGCTTGAAGTAGTTCTTCAGTAAGAGTTTGCCGTTACATACAATGATAATACCACATGTTGGATTTCTGTGTCTCTGCACCAGTGCACAGTAATACAAACTACTGTGCATTTCAAAGATTGGAGCTCAACTTATAATAGTTCTATTTTATTTTTTATTGGTTGCATGGTTTGATGGAGGACTGTTAAGTCTGTGAAATGCCCCGTGTTACTCTTTCCAATGGTTTGTTTTTCTCTGTGACATCTGATATATGTGATATTTATAGTGTTAAAATCTGTTCTGTGAGTGATTGTTTCACTATTTTTTAAGGTGCTGGAGATACTCTTTAGGCATGGGAACCAGTTGTCAGGATTTATCCTAAAAAAAGTCATACTTTTCCCACCTATGACAACAGGTATTTGACCACGTGTGGCCCGAAATCCACCCCTGATACTTTCATGAATCATCCGTACCAATCTTCCCTTTCCAGTCCTGTTTAGATGTAAGCCATGCCTAGTGAAACCCCATCTGTTGATAGTGCCAACAGGCACCAGAGAAACATGACCAAAGTTGGCTATCCTCAGAGCCATCCCTAACCCCATATTGATCCACATCACAGCTCGAGCAAGGTATGGTAGATCATGACGCCAGAACGCTCAACAAAAGATACGTTGGTGCTGTGAGTCAGGGAAGTTATCTTGTCCAGGTCATCACCTATGTCATATACCCCATCCCTGTCCAAATTGTTTCCTGCCCCACCCTCTTTTGTAAACTCCTTACATAAAGACTCTAGGTCCTCTAACATATGACTTAACCCTGCATTTGGCTTGTAGATACTAGTGGTTTGGTACGCTGCCCCTAAACTTTCCTGTAAATGAGAGCCTACACCTCGACCATGTCTACTACCTACCTGCAGCACTTTCTTCTTCCTAAGACTTCGTACATATCTAGGCTTCTTGGCCTCAGTTAAAGTGCGTTGCCCATTTCCTGCTCCTCGTTCTACCAGAAGCTCTCCTCCACTTAACTCTGGCGGTGGTAGATATCTGTTTTTGGTGTGATTATAAAATTATCAGATCGCGTTCTCTTTCTTCCCAGCCTCCTACCAGCTTCCAGTTCCCAACCACCCTTCTTCCCCCTATCTCCCTTGATCCTTATGAGTTCCTTTCTTGCTTCCTCCAACTGTGCCTGAAGGTCACAGATTTTCTTTTCCTGTTCCCCAATCAAAATTTTCCTACTGCATACTCTGCAGTTCCAGGAGAGAGCCTATTCTGCTATCTCAACATCTCCCCACTGCATCCCCCCCACTGAAAATATATCCTACAAGATCGGCAACAAATCCCTGTACTCACTACCCTGTAACAGCTCCCACATTTCTCACTCCTGGTCAGTTACGAAAGAATAATTAAGTTTAAAGAATGTTTTAAATTTGTCAAGGACGCAAGATTAGCAATGTGTAAACAAAAAAGACACAAACGTTTGGTTTTTAAACGTTTGTAACACGGAAAACTTAGGCCTAGATCGCATCTATCTAACTAGTAAGCAATACGAAATGTGTTAGTTAAATACGATTTAGAAACGTTTAATTACACTTTCATTGCGACAATAGACACTAATGAAACTAGTAGCTGTCTTTTTAAGCGAATTTTGCAGTATCAAGAAAACTTGAATAGAATTTTTTGTGTTTATGTCACACAAAATTTCGGGTTATGCAGCGATTCTCTGGACTTCAGCTAAAGAACAAGTTTCTTCGAGTAAAAGCCCTGCTGCGACACTAATATTCAGCTGTGTGACAAGAACGGACACTACAGCAAGTATACAAAACAAATAAAATTTAAATTTGACACTATTTCCTCTTAAATAAGTTCTTCTAGTGGACGAAGAAATTACCTGTGATCTCACTCAGCGGCCATCTTTTTAAAAAGTATCATTATCCTGCTTCACCTGATTTTCCAGTGGCATCAGCTTTCGGTGTTTGCACCTATGGTATCAGTTTCTGGTACGATCTTGATGTGGTTCCCTTTAAGAGAAGTAGGATCGCATTTTATTTAGCTTCCCACTCCGTAATTAAACATAGGAGCGAATCCCCTCTAAATCTTCAAAATTCCGCTCAAAATTGCATTTCTGATGACGTGCCCAAAATAAACAAAACTATTACACTACGATGTTTCAGTAGACAAATCTGAACGAAATACATGATTGACTACAACAGTACGGGAACTATGAAGAAATCTGTTTCTCAAATGCAGGTAACTCTTGGCGGACGTTATTGTTCAACGTTTGTTTTTCTTGTAGACCACGGGCGCACGGCAACAGGCTCTCATGTCTTTGAGTAGGACAAAGAGGGCGTATGTCAAGCACCACTCCAAACAAAATGAAAACCGCCTCTAAGAACTAGTACACCACCTGAAGCTCAGACTATCAATAATCACGTTACGATATCAAGGCTGTCCACTAATTCTCAAAGTACTCGATGTGAACATGGAAAACTGAGACTTTAGATATACTGATAAATATGATGAGATACCCGGACCTGATTAGGTTAGATTTACATGTAAGGTCAGCGATGACGTTTATTCATTTCCGACAATTTTATCATTATTTCAAATGACTTTGTAATAGTCTCTTTACTTGCTTCTGATTTCGCTGTGTTTGATTTATGCAGCACGTCCATGAAGCTGGATAGGTAGATATATTCATGAGATGTGGTACTTATCTCTGCAAGACACCGAAACGGAATTTTAGATTCAGTCTATTGAAATGGCAAAATAATTGCGTTGACTTGCAGTTACCATAGAACAACGTTATGTCATTCACGTCTAAATGTCCTTGTTTGGTGAATTAAGTGCGAGTTAAAAGATCTGGTATGTACTTCTGTAGAAAAGGATAATTAACAACGGTACTGCACACCACATTTTCATCCTCGATCGCTCTGGACAAACCAGAGGTACCCAAATGTAATTCTGCGGGTTGACGATACTTTAGTTTGCAATATTTGGCTTGTAAAGGAAGTAGCCGTAGTGTCGGCAAGTTCCTTCAGCACAGAACGTGAGTTTATTCCCCTGCCGCTGGGTCGCAGACTCCTGTATCAAGTCTCATGGATCGAGGACGTGTAACGTTCTTGGCGAGAGGTGATAATGAAACTCTCCTCTGTGGTAATCAATGATGATTCCCCAAACAAAGTTCGCTCTGTTCGCTCTGTTCGCTCTGTTCGCCTGTGAAATCCAGGACACTATAGGCAAGGAAGCCCAAGATGACTCCGTGTCAGACGGCTTACAGAAAAGCCATTCGATGCAGTTCCGCACTGTCAGTTGACGAACAAAGCACCAGCCTACCGAGTATCAGACCACAGTTGTCACCGGTTTTCGAACTTCCTAGTAGATGAAACGCAGCACTTTTCTCCTGAGAATCATCTACAACAGCTCGGTAGACGAAAGATCGGTCACGAGAGACTGGAAAGTGTCACAAATCACATCAATATTCAAGGTAGATAGTAGGAGTAGTACACTAAACTGCAGGTCCATATCATTAATGTCGATGTGCAGCAAGATTTTGGAGCACGTGTGCGAAAATTACGAATAACATCTAAGAGAACTGTCTTTTGACACACAATATATACAAAGAATTCAGTGCTATTGAGATGGGCTTTCAAATTGATTCCGGATTTCTAGTTTCCCGGAAGTCATTTGACACTGTACCACACAAGGGACTTGTAGTGCAATAGCGTGCTTATGCAATATCGTCTTAGTCATGTGACTGGAGTCTTGATTTCCTGTCAGAGAGGTCGCAGTGCGTACTAACTAAGTCATGGAAACCATTACGACACTTCGTTACACACACTTCAACGGCCTTCAACTGATACGTGAATTCGATTTCAAAAGGAAGTACAATAACAGTCTGGGACGGCTATCCTTAAAAATATGTACGACAATGGTAAACCACTTCATAACAGATTCATTGCACGAAATGGAATCGCGTGGATAATACAGTGATTGCATGATCGAGAGGTGAGGTTAGGTTGTTCGGGGGAAGAGACCAAACAGTGAGGTCATCGGTCTCATCGGATTGGGGAAGGGCAGGGAAGGAAGTCGGCCATGCCCTTTCAAAGGAACCACCCCGGCATTTGCCTGGAGCGACTTAGGGAAATCGCGGAAAACCTAAATCAGAATGGCCGGACACGGGATTGAATCGTCGTCCTCCCGAATGAGAGCATGATCGAGAGAAAGAAAGAGAAATGCACGTGTACCATGCCTGTGAATTTAGTTACAGATAGTCTGTCTGAATTTACCTGAGTCTAGCAAAGCCCTAACTTTATTGCTCCTTAATCTGCTGAAGCTACTGTGCAATCTCACCGTGATTGTGAGCAGACATTATGACTGGAAACGTGTAAGTGCAGGGCACCAGGATTCCGACTGCTACCACTCTAGTTGTAGATCTAGTCTTCTGCTATTTCCATCTCCAAGACCATGACTGCCTGCGCTTTCTGCACGTTAAGTCTGAGGTGGAGTTTGCGGAAGTTTGGCTAAAAGATGGAGTCCAGTCTCTAGAAGTCCGCACACGTCTGCTAAGTAGTGAAGCCAAATCATGTGTAATCTGAAGTGTAGATAAATCTGAACTGAAGCCAACACTGCGTTTCCAACGACTGCTCTGCACATGATTTGACGCCAAAAATCTTTGTCTGCAAGCGACAAGATTTTTCTTAGCTTCCGCCAATAGCATTTATAGTATTATTATCACTACGGATTGTAAAAATCATAGCTTCCTGTCCGGTATCCACAGTGAGACTCTTCTGGGCCTAGGACCTTTGCCATGAACACATGTTGATTAGTCAGACAATGATCGTTTGGATGGGAAAATACTGAAAAGGTGCTCTTTTTTTTACGCATTCCGAAGCCACTTCTTTCTGACGGTGTGTGACGGAATTTCTCCCGTTTTGCTGTTGCGGCACACGTCAGATCCCTCTGGACCTGGTGGTAAAAAGACTCAGAAGACGTCCTTCGGAATTTTTCACTTGTTTTCAGACTAGGGGAAGAGACTTGGATATATGGAAAGAGACCCCCTCATTCCCGTCATCAGCGAACTCATCTGGACATGCAAAAGAACACAAAAAACTGGGTATGTTTTCGTAGGAGACCTGCATGGTAAAAGTATGTTGCTCTTCTGTTGGGAAGATTCCTTACGATGTCGACTCCATGGAAGGCGAGTCTGCCATCATTGTTCCTTAGCTGGCGAAAGTCGTGACGACACATCTGAAATGCATTTTCCGTGCCTAACTGCAGGGTGTTAAAACTGCGTGTCAACCCCTCAGCATACGCACTCGAGGCACCATCCATCACAGAATCCGCGCTCCCTGCTCTGCTCGTTCACCAAAAGCTGTGTTTCATAAGCAAAATTCAACTTCCACAACTTCCACGTAAGCCTACATTATTAGCTAGAGAAGAAGAAGGTGATCTAGCATTACAATCATTGCTATTGCTCTCATAGTAAACTCTCGAATTAAATCAGAAAAAGGTTCTATCTACTTGAACATGATTTGTTGATTATTTATTGGATTTACGTATGAGAAACAAAAAAAATGGGGAGAGGCAAGACAGTGCAATATATTCAGCTGCGAGTACTAGGAGACTTGTCTGGTTTTTTTTTCTGTAGCTCTTAAATATCCTACACTGTTCACTATTGCAACCCTTCTCGAAATGTTTCAAAATATGTGAGATGAATTTAGACTTTGTAGGTATCTACATCTGCATCTACATCTACATTTATACTCCGCAAGCCACCCAACGGTGTGTGGTGGAGGGCACTTTACGTGCCACTGCCATTACCTCCCTTTCCTGTTCCAGTCATGTATGGTTCGCGGGAATAACGACTGTCTGAAAGCCTCTTGCGCGCTCGAATCTCCCTAATTTTACATTCGTGATCTCCTCGGGAGGTATAAGTAGGGGGAAGCAATACATCCGATACATCATCCAGAAACGCACCCTCTCGAAACCTGGGCAGCAAGCTACACCGCGATGCAGAGCGCCTCTCTTGCAGAGTCTGCCACTTGAGTTTGCTAAACATCTCCGTAACGCTATCACGCTTACCAAATAACCCTGTGAAGAAACGCGCCGCTCTTCTTTGGAACTTCTCTACCTCCTCCGTCAACCCGACCTGGTACGGATCCCACACTGATGAACAATAGTCAAGTATAGGTCGAACGAGTGTTTTGTAAGCCACCTCCTTTGTTGATGGACTACAGTTTCTAAGGACTCTCCCAATGAATCTCAACCTGGCACCCGCCTTACCAACAATTAATTTTATATGATCATTGCACTTCAAATCGTTCCGTACGCATACTCCCAGATATTTTACAGAAGTAACTGCTACCAGTGTTTTTTCCGCTATCATATAATCATACAATAAAGAATCCTTCTTTATATGTATTCGCAATACATTACATTTGTCTATGTTAAGGGTCAGTTGCCACTCACTGCACCAAGTGCCCATCCGCTGCAGTTTTTCCTGCATTTCGCTGCAATTTTCTAATGCTGCAACTTCTCTGTATACTACAGAATCATCCGCGAAAAGCCGCATGGAACTCCCGACACTATCTACCAGGTCATTTATATATATTGTGAAAAGCAATGGTCCCATAGCACTCCCCTGTGGCACGCCAGAGATGCCTTTAACGTCTGTAGACGTCTCTCCATTGAGAAAAACATGCTGTGTTCTGAGACCGGACGCATTATGATTGAGCATGAGCTGATAGATTGTGTCAGTGAAAGCGAATGAATTTTTATGCCTCGCACTATCGCTGCTCCGCTATCTCAGGTCCCCAGCTCTGTTGACCATCATGCTGTCTGCAAAAATGTCGATGCGTCGTCTATTCAGACATTTGAAATTATGAGAAAAATAGTTTCTTTAAAGTAACTGCTTCGAAATCAGTTTGGTGATACAAAACGAAAAAAACACTTCAGGTGAGATACGAATGTGGCAGTTCTCTGAGTTCGAACTCATTAATTTCTGATTTCAACAACGGACGTCGATTTATCGAATTTTTCAATTTGGGGGTTAATATGTGCTTGGCCCTCCAAAAAAACAATCTCGGTAATAGTTATATCATTTCCAGTTGTTCCTCTGTAACAAAGAGAAGAGAGCCACTCTTCATTTGCACAGTCTACACTTCCGCCGTAGCTTACTACCTCTCCACTTGTGTCAGTCAAAATACAAGCCGTTTCTCCTCTGTACACAGCCACTGACATTAATCTATATACCGATATCGTCTTGTCGAAATCCTCTCAGATCTCGTTCGCGATGTCCATTAGCTGGCCACAACCTGTAACGTGCAGAAAGCGGCAGTCATTTAGGGCAATGATCACAAGTTGTGTTTACCAAGAGATTTTTGAGTGTCATTAACAAATTCTTCTTCTTGGAATTTTTATATGTCCAATTTATTTAACATTTTTTTTTCATTTTAGTATGGAAATCTTACAAACTCAATAAAAATTATTGAAGAATGAAAGGTAAAGAAATAATTGCTCAGAATTTGAATATATTGAATTTTATGGAGGAGACAGAAATTAATTTCAACAGAAAAATATATTTTCATCTTAGGCTGCAGCCTTTAGAGGAGTTTATTCGATACACATCAAAATGTTATTCGATTACCTAGACATATGAATCCATTTTAAAAGAGAGCAATTTAATTTAATATTTTTGCATTGCCCATAGTTCTGTGCTGCTCAAAGACGCTTTACCAAACGGTGCGGACGAAGTATTACAACGCTGTCAAAGTCATCATCCACGCTCTACGAATCCTGTTGTGTGCAGCTTCGTATGCTAGAGTGGTGAGGCAACTATCGTCGTAGGAAGGCTGCACAGGAGCAGAAATCATTAGCGAACGAGTTAACACAGCAAACAGGAGATTTACGTAATATGTATTCCTCCAAGTGTAGAAAGACTAATTACCAATAATGAGTGAAGATTGAAGTCCAACTCATACAATAGCAACAAGGAAGAATCTCTCTGAACTAAGCACGAACTATGTTGCCATAGCTAAGAGAATCCAAGTGCAGTTAGAGTGTCTGGCAGCCACTGGCCGTGCTACATCACGATGGGAAATGGCGCTCGTGGTGCGGGGCTGCTGGACGTATGGCTCAGCGGGCGCACGTCATTGGGTCCGCCAGATCCCGCACGACCACCATCGGCGTCTGACGGAACTTCCAATTCCGATGCCAACTTCGCGACCCACAGGGGCGTTATTGACATGTCATACCACATATTCTATTACCTTATCCTTTTCATGATTTACAATGCTGAACTTGGAAATTAAAAATGGAAATAGTGTTCTCAAGTAATGAGGAAATTTGGTACACAGCAGAGAGCCCAGAACTCTGAGAATCTTTGTCGTTTGATATCTCACTTAGTGTCCTACGAACTTGAGGGATACAGAATAAAATTAGTAAAAATTAGTATATGTTCACACCATAGAAGGTAATCGTCGGCTCAGTTTTCCACACTTACTGGTTAATGCTTCTAATTTATTGCCTGCAAGAGGCTGTAACTGCAAGGGTGCAATTCGCTGTGCTGTCATATTTGTCCATTTATGAAGGATGATGGATGACACATGGTATTGCTTGAGATCGCACATGTTTTTCAGTACATCACGTGATCCACTGTGTGACATATTTATCTGTGAATATGAAGTATATTTATCTCATGTTCTTTTGGAAAGATAATGTCTGTAAGATTGGGCATTACTACACTCGTCTTTTTTGTTACTGTTACTAATGTAACTATTATAATTATTTTTGGTAGCCTTTCTGCTAAGCTTTCATTTCTTTAACATTCAGATCTATGTAATTTGTTTATTATATTTTCACCTTACCTGATTTTTGTAGCAGGCACGAGGTCTAACTATTTATAATCCTAAGAAATTTCAGATATGTATTATGAAATTTGTGGTGTGTTATCCGCCCTGTACTACAATGTTAATGCCTCCTCCTGTCGAAGAGACTAGTATTTTGTATTTCATATTGTCTGTGTGTTGAAGGCAGCCAAGTTTCTTTCTACGAATAGGTAGGTCAGATCAGCAGAATCAATAGATGGGAAAGGTTTTAACGTGTGTACTGAAAGCTTCATGAGAAGAGGTGGCCAGTAGATAAGAATATTAAATCATCCATGGAGGAAACAGAGTCTGTATGACAAATGGCCAGGACCAAAAAAATCGTCTGTAGAATATTAGACCTTTCTGTTGACTGCTAAGCTGATGTACAGAAGGACAAGAAAGAAAGTCGGTAGTCTCCATTTTCGAGGAAACCACTGAAGCTGTCACTTTGACTAATGTAGACAAACGATAGGAAACGTAGATCTGGATTGTCTGGTTGAGAACTACAGTCATACCCTACGAATTGTGGGCCCAATGCCTCCTAACTGTCTTAGCCACTTCACTCTGAGAGCACACTAATATCAGTGATTGACTTCCTTGTTTGTATTCATGAAACAATAGTTTAGTGGTCTACAATAATGTTAATTGTTTGATTGTTTTGTTTAGTTTTATAATCACCACAATCAAACATTGAAAACTATTTCATTATTTCAATATGTCATAATTACTTACTTACACATGATTCATTTAAAGAACGTTTCAAATTCCATAGCGCTGAAGCAGCCTGTCTATTGTCCACATAATATAATTGCAGATCTTGGAACTTCTGTGAACAAACGTGATTTCTCTAGACATAAAAGAAGGCCTTGTTATCTAGGGGTCATTACTGACAGAACGTTACACTTTAAACATCACTTGCTGAAAGCTCCTGCTTAGATAAAGATAAAAAAAAGTTCTTGGCAGATACTTTCTCGTAGGACATGGAGTTCACCAGCTCCAGCACTAAGAATCACTACTCTGGAACTGTTACATCAAGTGTGTGTATACTGAGCTGCCCTTCGGTGTTCAGTTGGCATATTTTTATACTGCGACCAACGTGTCGATCCAAATGAGTGCCATTGTTTTGATAATTGGAGAGCACTAGTTTGGTTTTGTTCAACAGTATTACTTATATTGTGTTAACTGGTTTTCGGCTTACAAGGCCATCTTCAGAAATTTGCTTACCAAAGAAGCTGCAGTGTTTATAAACAATATTGGAAGAGAATCGACTAGATTTGCGTTCTGATCTATTATATTCAGCATGATATGGTCTAATATCTGAACAGTCACAGGGAGATACGTCAGATTATGGGAACCCCTGCAATTTTATAATCGAGACACACCGTACGAAAGAACATGTAATTGTATGGACTACTGTGTCGTTAGTGTACGATTTCGTCACAATATTAGACTCAACATGAATCGTATTGACTGGTAGAATGTCCACTAGCTGATTCGACTTGTAAATTTTTTCAGTTTTATGCTCCACCACTTTTCCCCCCAAGGAACATGGTAGCGATCCTATTGAACCTTTGTGACTAAAGTCCACTGTCTCTTCTGTTGGTTTTATCTCTCTTTCAAACATGTTCACATTTGCATGTAGCTCAAATAGTTTTACAAATCGTATTATATAAGCATTTAAATTGTCAATGGCTAGGAGCTAGGAGGTGTTACCACAACTTCCATACTCCCTAGATACATTTTATTATTTATCTCAGCAACATTAGCTATGCTGCTATGTGTTTCCATACCGATAATGTTATATTCAGCGACCCCTGCTCACTTCCATTGGAGGAAAGTAGCCTGCTTTCAATATAGATGAACTTTCTTTTACAGTTAGTCTGAACGACCTCGCATCTCGACCTCAACTGTTGCAGTGATGTGTATACTTCTTACCGTTATGCAATTGTCAGAAAAATATTGAGCAGAAATGTCCACAGAGGATGAACTGAATTCGTGGTAGCGTCAAAAATTGTACAACACCTGTTTCCTGTCAGTGAAGTAATGATACAGTCCTTCAGGCAGCTTTAAATCACCGAATGAGTCAAAGTAGTAGACGTTACTCCGTTTTCTAAAATACGCTAACCCGATGAGTTTCGTACCACGCACAATATCTAAACTGACAATCCTGCATTCTTTGTAGACCCACATTGCCTCAGGAAAAGTACCCTGCACAAACAGGCCTTGAAATCTCAGGTTTTTGAGTTCTCTGAGGAGCTTTAACTGATCTGTGTTTATAAGTGGTCTACTCGGTAGTGTTGCTATGGGCTTTTTTTAATGTACAAGCCTGTATAGACTCAACTACAGGCTTCTTCCAGTTGCGATGGCCTCCATGGCTATATTATACCTTTTAGCTCCTTGCAATTTCTTCTCAGCGTTTCGTACATTTTTTACTGCTTGAGGTAGGGCAGTGGCTCCATCGGCTAAGGGACCAATGGCTGATATCCCAAAAAAGGCAACGATTAGAAACCTAACTATTACGCCACATGTCCTTCGTATTGACAAGGTCCTGGACGTACTGACATGCATTTCCCTTCCTCCTTTCTGCATGAACGCTCGTTTGGCCGCTGTCGCCGCTGATTCGATGCAGTTTCTTTAACGTCCCATAAGTTTTTTCTTATTCTTTAGTGTGCCACCAGCTGCATTCATTATTTGCTTAAAGGTTAAAATTTGCGAGCTTTGCCTTATCAAGATGATTTCAGCAATAACTTGTCCTATATCAGCACTCAGCTAGTATTTGATCCGCAGCGTAAGCGTAAGCATTGTCGTGCGTAAGCATTGTCGTGCTCTTTGCACGTGCTGTCTAGGATATTAATTCCCTTATCATGACGAGCGAGGCGCTATTTCAGTTTCGTCCAAGATCCATGGAAATTGTATCCAGGATATGACGTTCGAATGGTAGATTACCGAGAATATCGCCTCCACTGCTATTGATACATTTCCTATCGCTTGTGTCATGCTTGGGGTTGAGGTTGCATCTCCTATTATTTAGCAAGATGCGAGTGTTCAACGAATTATTGTGCTTTGATGAGAAGCCGAGCCATTTTACCAGTGCCATGTTCCCTCGACATCTTATGACTCACATCATGAACATGTTCAGTTCAGGGCTTTTATGCAATTCCTCTCTCTAAAAACCAACAGCAATTTTTTCACCAGAACCGTCTTGTAAGACGTATGTTCTCAGGTTTCTGTGCTCCACCTTCGACAAAGTAAATATCTCTCTTGACTAGTTCGGTAGATATGACTTCTCAAACACAGTTTTGTATTTCGAACTATATACTAAATAATCTACATTGAATTTTTGTTTGTATGTATCTTAATATAGCTGAACAGTGTTTAAAAGTCTATTAACACTGACATCAAATAGGTCTCTTCGTTACTCTGTGGTGAGTAGTGCGATTATACTGGTCAATGATTTGTGGTAGCATGTTTAGACATTTGTGTGTCCCCTGAAGATTAAATTATGCCCACATCTGGTTTGTAATCATGACGTTTAATCATTCAACCGTACTGGCTTTCAAATGTGAGAATGTTGACTAGTGATATATCCCGTATCATTCCATTACTGCTACCCAAATCGGTTGAGGCAAATGCTGGGGTGGTTCATTTGTATGGGCACAGCCAATTTCCTTCTCTGTCCTTCCCTGAGAAGTGCTTGTGCTCCATCTCTAATGACATCATTGTCGATGGGACGTTAAACACAGATCACCGCTTTCTAATGTCATTTGTAAAATACACTTCCATGATTGGAACATTGATTTGTTTCAGTCTGCAAAAAATGTTCAAAACCTCTGCAACCTCCTACCCCCCCCCCCCCTCCTTTATCCTCACAAACAGGACCCAAGTGTATTTGGAGTATTCATATGACCATTGTAACTTCTGCAGCCTCATACCCTTCCCATCTTTACCTTCACGGATAGGACCCAAGTGTATTTGGATTATTTATCAATGACCTTCAGAACGTACTTTGTTATTCGATCGTGAGAAATCTCACATATCTACGAGATCAGCCGGCCATAACTCATCCCATCGTACGGCCACAGGTTCGTGCAAAATTATTCTGCATGTGTGTGTCTGAAGCTCGTGAACAGTTATCTCCATAATTACTCGGTGAAGCATCTTTCTCAAAGCTCAGATAATGTTCAGAATATTCTGGTAACACGACCAGAATTCCCTGTGGCAGCTGATACTGTACGTAGTTGCAAAAAATCTGTGATTTCATTTGGGTCACCATGATATATATGCACTCTACAAATAGATTTTTCAATCTTTTACGCTGAACTTCAACGCCTTTATCCGCACTATGTGAAACTCGTACAGCTAGTTTAATAATATTCCCATACTTGTCAGGCTTTGTGTCATTCATTCATTCTTTCGGGGTTCTGTATTATTTGACAGTATGCTTTCACATATTTTTGGGTATACTTTTTGAAGTGCGACATGTTTAAGAACTGTAGCTCTGATGGACCGGATACTCTTTCAAATTCCTTATGCCTAACTCTTACTACCCGTAAATGTACTGGGTGCTTACCTAACATAGCTGATCCTATATGTTCTGTCTAACGCAGCATTACCGGAACGATTAATGAAGTGAATAATAGCACTTGTTCCCTCATCCTTCTCCTCTTTCTTCTTTCCTTCGGTGTCCTTCCATAGTACATGACAGTTCTTTCATGCTGTTGTACACTGGCTTAAACGTTTCTGAGAGACGCTGACCTCAATAACACCGCCCTAACATTAATAATCGTTGCTTCCGTCTAATAGACTTCCTACATGCCTCTATAATATTACGCTTTGTCTACGACACCCAGCTGTATACCAAGCCATATTTGAGATAGTTTACGACTCATATACACTTTGAGACTACTCGTGTCGTTGGGAGTCACGTGTCTTTGCGATCGCTTTGGTATATCCCCGCATATATGTTAGTTTTGTGCTGACTTCTTCAATTTTCTCATTGCCATACAGTTCACATTATAGTGTACTAGCGATCAACGTATTTATAGCCACAGACGAGATAATACTTAGCAGTTCGATTCCTTTAGCGTTGATTCTCTCGATTTTACTGCCAATAATCGCGTGTGCTTTGTGTCCTCTAAATGAGTGTAAGACACACTTGCACATTTGTCCTTAGACTACAGTATAGTGACGCAGTTACGTTTTAATGCACTGTCTTATAAGCATAATCACATAGAATTTCGTCTATATTGGCCCTCACACAATTTACTAGTTTTATCTATCACTAGAAACCATAATGTGTGTTACTGCATATGGGAACGAACTGAATGAACGATATGTCAGTTCCTACATGTCCTTCAAATTTTAATTGTCCTGTTTCAAAGCTATAATAAAGGTCGCATTATCCTGGACTAACTACTTTGGCGTCCATGAGTATATGTAGCTCAAATAAAATATATCGACTTGCATATGGCAACCGAAGCAAAAATATCTGTGAATTTCATACTGATTTTCGACTGTGTTGTCGTAAAATATGAATACAGTGTTTGGCGTTACTTTCTCCGGTGAGGGAATATCACTGCTTTCACTCAGCGTCTGGTTTGTTATTCATTCAATGCCGTAGAATACAAGCTGCAGTATCTGATGTTTTGGCTGAAACAAAGTCTTCGAAAAAACGATTCATTCTCGAAGTGGACTCCCTCAGGAACTGTTAACAGTGCTAAAACTAGATTAGTTTTCACAGTGCCCAATAGCCAAAACGTGCGTAATCTCCAGAGGTAAAGATACACTCATCTTTTTCTTCTGGTACCTAGCTTGGTCAGTGCTGGACCAGCGGCTTGCTACAAGACCATTGTGGTGAGGTGGTTTTGTCCACTCGGTAATGGTGGTAACTGTTTGTTTACATTGGAATGTACGGCGTTTCATAAACTCCTAGATACAGCTGGATATATAAAAAAACATAAGGTCATAGTTCAGTGTTTAAAGACACATTTCCCAGCTGAGCTTTCATTAGGAAGAAAGGTAACTGTAAGTAATAAAATAAAGAAAAAGTTGAGCCATAGATATAGTCCACGGTAGTATAAATATTGTATGCATCCGCAGGAAACATTTGAAAATTTTTGATCGTCATCTGATTAGACTAAGAGTCACCTTTTGTTTTCTAGGTGTTTTCCAGATCGGACGTATTTAGGCGCACCGCCTTTAATACTAGATTATTTTATTAAGGCATTCAAGAGTTGCAACAAAACGGCACTCGTAACTGTATACCGTAAGTGTCGTACATCAAATTGTGATTTTATTTCAGAATATACTGTTATTATTAACCTATGTATGTTTTTTTTTTTGTATCTTTAGTCATTGTAAGATTGTTGGTGGACTTCGCATGGCAAAAGGTTCCGTACTTCTAAGCAGACAGTCGTCCAGCTCGATCCACCGTCGAAGTCCGATTTACTACAGAAAGAAGAAACAAGGTTAAAAATACATGAACGGACCTTTGACAAAAATGCCATGCTCAAGCGCCGAGAGTTTGTACAAATTATTTTGATATTCATTACTATAGTTCATTATATTGTCTCTATCCAGTTACGAATGAGTAAAAAAAAAAAGTTAAATTGGTGACTTCGTGTCTGAACGCATTGCTATATCTACTATATTGTCTTCCTTTTGTTACATGTTTATTGGAAACTACAAACGGGATACTAGACTGGAATAGGTTGAAGTAAGACTGGATTGTATGTCGACACCTGAAATTACGCTGCAATCTCGTATATAAGGTAAGGCACCGCATCTTTACTTCAGCAACCTTACCCAAGCGCTTTGTATTGTCGTAGCTTGCCTGGTAGATCTATCACAATTTTCCGTTTCCGTAACAGTGATTTCAAGCTACATCGCAGTTTCCCACATTTTCATTGTTCATACAGTGTAACAATACAGATTTATCACTTCACAATATGACCGACTTTAGTTCCGTGCGACATAATATGGCTTGCAGCCATTAGTATTCATAATTCCACCATTACTTTCGACAATTAATTTTCTTGGTCAGACATTGTTGCACAGCGAGATTAGTTTTTACATATTACACATACGCGTTTTTACATTACATGTGGCATGTTGTTAACCAGAAAACAATTAGCAATGATGGAGAACCAGAGACTGCAAACAAAGACGCAATCCGACTTGGGCATGCCATTAAATAATGAAAGTGACATTACGGTTGACTCGATTACTAACGAGCGGCATATTATTGACTATTTTGGTGACGTAAATTTAGAAAATAGACCGTCTGCCAGTAATATGCCTAAATCTAGTTCCGAACCCATTTTGGTGTCTGACGTCATGTCTAACAACGTGGCGGGGGCAGAACAGTTGCACATCACTAGTATTGCCAGTATGTTCTGATGTGTCGGCAGCTGGGCCAACACCTTGTAGATCGAGATGGCTGAAAATGCACGCTAGACTAACGCAGACGGGCGTGAAGTACTGGAACAGGCTATGTAATTAATGCTATGAAGAAATGTACGTAGCTGGATTAATACTTATCTTTAATCAATCATTGTGGTACATCGCTCTTGACTATACACAGGAGACTTTAATTACAATCACTGTAAGGCTAATGGCGCCATGCTAGTTCATAGCCATTAACTTAGCTGAAGGCTATTCTATCTCTCGGCTAATGAGAGAGAAAGGCTTCGTACATCTAGTCGCTAGCTAGGTCGTCCGTACAACTGGGGCGAGTGCTTGTTCGTATCACGAGACCTGCCTTGTGGTGGCGCTAGGTCTGCGATCACACAGTGGCGACACGCGGGTCCGACATGTACTAAATGGACCGCGGCCGATTTAAACTACCACCTAGCAAGTGTGGTGTCTGGCGGTGACACCACATTCCTCCCCCGCAAATCGGCGAACGGTCGTGAGATAAGGCTTCCGCCCGCCGTGGGGAGGACCCCATGTTGACGTATGCGATGAGGTGGGGAGCCTAACAACAGGCGAGGCTGTGCCACCCGCACCCGGCCATTCGGTCCGAGGGGAGCTAGGAAACGCCTGAAAACCAAGTCCAGGGTGCACGTCAACATGCGGTGTATGCGCCCGTAAAGAGACAGGAGGGGCCGAAGGGTCGACCTCCATTGCGTCGGGGTAGCCGACGCGCGATGACATCATGTGGTCCGGAGCGGGCGGGAGTTCCATGGCGGAGGACATCTGGTCACGGGAAGCGATCGGCGGTGCGTGACCCTGGGAGGCGCATGGCGGCTGCAGCGAAGCGTCGAATGCGGGCGGCGCCGGCCGGAGGACCGGCGGCTGCGGCTGCGGCGGCGGCGGCGGCGGCTGCTGCGGCGGCGCGTCGCCATGGGGCAAAATGGAAGGCATCGTCGGTAACACCTGGGGATGAGGCGAGCCAGTAGATGGGTCCCCAGGGCGCTGACCGGACGACACCGTCGCTGAAAGCAGACGGGGAGCGGCAGAACCCGTGCGACGACAGAGGCGCAGCTGATTGAGATGCCGACGCACCTCACCAGAGGCCCCCAAAACCAAATACATCACGCGGCCGAGGCAGCGAAGAATGCGCCCTGCGAGCCAACGCCGTGAACCTCGATAGTTGCGATAAAACACAACGTCGCCTGGAGCAAAAGCAGGAGTCTGCCGCTGCAAAGGAACCTGATGCGGCGGATGCAGCAAAGACATCAAGGTGCGATGAGGACGACCATGGAGCAACTCAGCCGGCGAGCGACCATCTCGGGGCTGAGAGCGATACGAAGACAAAAAGAGCAACAATGCGTCCTCCCGAGAATGCGACACTTTCAATTTCAACATCTGTGACTTGAAAGTCCGGACCAATCGTTCAGCGGCACCGTTTGACTGAGGCGAAAACGGCGCGGATGTCAGATGTTGAATACCATTGGAATGGCAGAATGACTGAAATTCTGCGGACATGAATTGTGGGCCATTGTCGGAAACAATAGTCTGCAGAAGACCTTCAATGCAAAAGATAGCAGACAACGCTTGGATGGTGGCAGAGGACGTCGTGGAAGACATCCGGACAACAAAAGGAAAATTACTGAAGGCGTCGACCAGAACCAACCATCGAGCATTCCAGAATGGACCAGCAAAATCAATGTGCAAGCATTGCCAAGGGGAAGTGGCTTTTGGCCATGCAAAGACATTCCGCGGCGGTGCGGATTGTTGTTCGGCACACGCCATGCAAGAAGAACACATAGTCGTAATTGCAGCATCGATTCCGAACCAAGTACAGTGCTGACGAGCAAGTTGTTTCGTTTGCACGATACCCCAATGTCCTTGGTGAAGAAGCCGTAAAACAGAGGACTGTAACGAACGTGGGACCACGACTCTGGACTGATCATTATCAGAACGCAACAACAAAACACCACGTCGAACAAAAAGTCTCTCCCTGTGAGCAAAAAATCGGCGAACCAACGGATCCTCGATCCGAGACTTTGACAAAGGCCATTGCGTAGCAACAAAACGCAAAACAGTAGCAAGGACAGGGTCAGCAGCTGTGGCTGTAGCTACACGACGAAAATCAATCGGAAACGATTCGACCACTCCATCGGTTTCCGAATCAATGAACATGCAAGCAAGTTCGGAAGAATCGAATGCTTTATCCTCAGCAACAGGCAAACGGGGCAACGCATCGGCGTTTCCGTGCTTAGCAGTGGACCGATACAAGATATCGTAGCGGTACTGCGAGAGAAAAATAGACCAGCGAATGAATTTCTGCGCTGTACGTGGAGGTACAGGCTTGTTCGGATGAAAAAGCGATGTCAAAGGTTTGTGGTCTGTGATGACGGTAAAGTGACGACCATACAAGAAATCATGGAACTTAGTAACACCAAACACGAGAGCCAAAGCTTCTTTCTCTATCTGCGAGTAATTTCTTTGCGCAGACGAGAGCAATTTGGACGCAAAGGCAATAGGGCGATCATGGGAGCCAACTTTGTGCGCAAGCACAGCACCGATCCCGAAATCCGATGCATCTACCATCAACAAAAGGGGTTTCCGGGGATCGAAAGGCGTGAGGCAAGTATTAGAAAGCAACGCCGATTTCAACTGGCGAAAGGCGCGTTCGCATTCCATCGTCCAGACGAACGGGACACCTTTACGGCGTAAGCGATGAAGCGGAGCTGAAATGGAAGAGGCATTGCGCACATTCACTCACACCTTGTGATTCTACATTGTTCAATGTTCTTGCGACCTCATGACGTAATGCGTGAGGAACATTGCGCGCTCTAAAAAATTTCGGTTGCGCGTTGACTTTCAGTGCCAAATGTGCTGCATAGTTTTTAGCGCAACCTAAGCCCGGTGCAAAATTGTCTGCAAATTCGTCACATAAGCGAGAAACACTGTCCGTAGGCACAGTTTGATTCACTGATAGCACCTGATTTACAAGAGACATGTTAAACAACTGAAATAAATCTAAGCCAAACAAGTTCACTGCAGAAGAAGAACGAAGAACATAAAATGACACTAGTTTTGTCTGTCCTTTATATGTTGCAAAAAGAGTGCACTGTCCTAACACAGGAATTGTCTGTCCGGAATACGTAGTGAGCTTAACATTTGCGGCACGCAACGGAGGTGCGCCCAGTTGTTTGTACGTGTCATGATTGAGCAATGAAACTGCAGCTCCAGTATCGAGCTGGAATGGTATCACTTTGCCTTCAAAGTCTAAGTCCACAAAAAGTTTATTGTCCTGCTGACGAGAAGAGCGACTGTTTTGTGCAATTTGAATAGACACTGGTACAGAATCACTTGCTAATTGACGTGATTTCCGGCGACGTCGACGCACAGTTTTTGTGGGACGAACACAGTCACTGTTAGAGAAAGTGGCACTGGACGAAGCGGAATTAACTACATGAATGTCCATGGGCGAAGGTCCACGATCCTGAGTGTCCTTGGTTCGATTCCGGCGCGAAGCAAAGGGCCTGGAATGATTGCTTTTTCTGGCAAACACTTTGAACATGTCCTTTCCTATTGCAGAAAAAGCAAATAGCTTGGCGTGACGGGCAATGTTCACGCGAATGTCTAGTAGCACACCGCGGGCATGATTTCACTGCATTTGGGGGCTGGCGCGGCACACGTGGCTTAGAGCGCGGCGACAGCTGCGTTTGTTTGCGCGAGGGCAGTTGACCGGGCCGCGCAGCTCGCCCGGCGGGCCGGTTAATGTTACACACTGCTGGCGAAGTTTCAAAAGATTCCTGAGCACAGTCAAGTGTGTCTTGTCTATCCAATATGTCTATCACTTGTTGAAGGGAGGGATTAACTAGTTTCAAAATGTGCTCCCATATGCGAACATCAGAAACGTTCTGTGCAATAGCATCACGTACCATTGTATCTGAATAAGAAAGACCACAGTCACAGTCAAAGGCACAGTCCCTAGTAAGTCCTTGCAATGTTGCTACCCACTCCCTATTAGTTTGACCGGCTGTACGTTTTGTACGAAAAAACGTATACCGTTTTGCAACCACATTCACTGTTTCTTTGAAATAGGCATCTAAAGCAGACAAAATTTCCTCGTAGCACAGAGTTGCTACGTCGCGTCGGGGAAACAATTTCACTATCACACGGTAGGTGGACACACCAACACAAGAAAGCAAAAACGGCTGCCGCTCATTACCTTGAATTCTGTAGGCGGCGAGGTGGAAGGCAAACTGGCGGGACCATTACCGCCAAGTCTCATGGGTTTCATCAAAACTTCGAAATGGTGGTGCAACGGCAGGTTGTGGCTGCGGTACCGGTGAAGCGGCGGCGGCCGCATCGGTTTGAATGGCACGTTGACCCTGGACGAGCTGTCCAAGGGCATCCAATAACGCCTGCGTCTGCTGATTCTGCAAGCGATAAAATTCGGACAGTACATCTGGAGAATGTGGCGAAGCCATGACACAAATAAATTAGGGCAAAGTAAAACACAAGATCCTTTGTAGACTCGTCGCCATGTGATGTGTCGGCAGCTGGGCCAACACCTTGTAGATCGAGATGGCTGAAAATGCACGCTAGACTAACGCAGACGGGCGTGAAGTACTGGAACAGGCTACGTAATTAATGCTATGAAGAAAAGTACGTAGCTGGATTAATACTTATCTTTAATCAATCATTGTGGTACATCGCTCTTGACTATACACAGGAGACTTTAATTACAATCACTGTAAGGCTGATGGCGCCTTGCTAGTTCGTAGCCATTAACTTAGCTGAAGGGTATTCTGTCTCTCGGCTAATGAGAGAGAAAGGCTTCGTACATCTAGTCGCTAGCTAGGTCGTCCGTACAACTGGGGCGAGTGCTTGTTCGTATCACGAGACCTGCCTTGTGGTGGCGCTAGGTCTGCGATCACACAGTGGCGACACGCGGGTCCGACATGTACTAAATGGACCGCGGCCGATTTAAACTACCACCTAGCAATTGTGGTGTCTGGCGGTGACACCACATGTTTGATGCTATTATGAAACAGATGAACTAACAAAAACACATGATGACACAACATAAACAAGAGATTGAAACACGTATCGACCAACAGATGACGTCTATACGTGCCACTTTGAAAACAGCTCATGACGAGATAAAAACGCGACATGATGAAATTAAATCAGATTTAGCTGCACTTAAAACGTCAAACGTCACTTTGAGTAGCCGTGCTTGGGAGATAAATAATACACTTATTGGACAAGTGTCCGACCTCAACGCGAAATTTTCAGAGATCTCATTACAATATGAAAGCGCAAACAAAGATGTGACATATCCAAGCACAAGTAAACAATCTCACTAAAACATGCGAGTCTGTAGTTACATTAAATCTTATCCGGCAGTGCATGATGATATAGAAACACGTATTCCCGATGTCGAAAACAAAATTGACACAATTGACAAACAGCCTTCTGATAAAGTAAGACTGTCAACCATTTCTCATGCATCTATAGAGAATTTCAGAGTTAGATAGAGCAAAAAGACAAATATTTTGACGAGCCCTTACAAGAAAAATTGCCAGCTGTTTTCCACGACACTTTCACGGAATTAATAAATAACAACAAACACGTAATCATTCAATCAGCACAATCTGCCGCTGCGCAATCGAAACAGTCTGACAATTACGTACATCCAGTGTGCAGTGACGGTAACAGCAACCAAAACACACAGTTTGGCAATGAATACAAGTACATTTGTGATGCATGCTCACCACGCACTACGTACAACAACAACAACAGTATGCACCTCGGCATGACACATTGCATTGCAGTCATGATAATCAACAACATTTTCCTTGCCATTCGCCACTTTCACCTTACACTAATCATTTTGAAACTAAACATTGCTATAGTGCCAAGAACGAGAAGAGCCTCATAAAACACAGACAATTTCAGCCATTTATACCTTTCCTGTCATCTTTCTTAAAGCGTTCAGAAATGATCGTAAGGGGATATCTAATGTTGCTGGTTATATCCAAGGCGACGCAGTTGTATGGGCGTATAAAGAAGCCGACAGATGGGTCACGTAAAATGTGGTCACAATCTGTACAGGAACGACTTCGTAGGCAGAATGTATATTCTGAACCATTCAATCCCAAGCACGGCAATTTGCGCCGGTATTTTGAGAAATATTTAAATATGAGACATTTCCTTGACGAGCCGGTTGCTCCGCGCATTGAAGGCAGGACTGCCGTTTAATATCAAAGAAAAACATATGCACACCCCAGACAACGACGCAGAGTATTATCTCACAGTGCTCCATTCTGTTGATATGCTTTACCAGGACCAGCGTTCCGTACGGCAAAACATCATTGCTACAATGTTTACACCAGTTTCATGCAAAATACGCAGGCTAGCCAACCCAATTCCAGCGCGCCGGCTGCTGTCGGAGAGGCAAGCAAACAGAATCAACCGCTTCAATTGGCAAATGTATATACACAACAGAATTAACATGCTCAACATAACCCAAACAGCAATTATAACACTTCTTATTCTACTGGCGTCAATCCAAATAAGAGACAGCGCAACAGCAACTACAACAACAACGACAACAACTGCAACGGTAGCAATAATTATCAGAATGGTAACGAAAATTTTAAAATAAGCAAAAATAGCTATCAGTCCCCATCAAACCAGCAACGGACCTGGAGTAACGACAACTACTCTGCTCAGTATCAAAACACTGCTACGCTACCGCAGGAAAACAATAACATAGGCCAGTGGCAATTGCCGCCACCACAAATGCAAACTCAAAATTGGAATGTATCTACAAACCCACAGGTGAGTCAAAACATGCAAACTCAACGACAGCCACAGTTTGGAGACTGGAATAAACAATACCCTAAAGTAAATATTATGGAAATAACTAGTCACAATCGGCCGGAGTGGCCTGCGGTTCTAGGCGCTACAGTCTGGAGCCGCGTGATCGCTACGGTTGCAGGTTCGAATCGTGCCTCGGGCATGGATGTGTGTGATGTCCTTAGGTTAGTTAGGTTTAAGTAGTTCTAAGTTCTAGGGGACTGATGACCACAGGAGTTGAGTCGTATAGTGCTCAGAGCCATTTGAACCATTTTGAAGTAGTGATATTCCACCTTCGTCTGTGCCTGCACCCACTACAAGTGTTACAACATCAAACTAAAAACAGTCACTACTGTGCCTCAGGTTGTGGCCATGGAAGAATTGGGGGGCGACTTCAATTTAAATTTATTATTTGATACACCCGTTTTGCAACATCACGATGATAACGTGCCTGACAGTTGTATACAATGACCATTATTATCCATAAGGTATAATCATGACGAAAACTTGTCTGATGAACTGTTGTTACAAGAGAACACTCAATGTCGTTCATCGACTAATGAAATTATTTTGGCCTCAACTACTGATGTTGTGGGTGGTATTCCCACTATTGATATTCTGGACAGAGAAGGGGCTGTTAGTGTCTTTTCCTATGATATTTACAAGAAAATGTGTGAGTCTGAACCAGTACCAGAGTATCCTGTGCAGAACTGTAAAATTTTAACTGATGTAGGCAATAAGTCTTCTACGGTTAAGAAACAGGTATTTGTGACAGTCAAGTTAGGTAATGGAATCGTACAATGGCCATTCCTCGTCGTCCAAAACCTGGTCACTAATTGTGTCTTAGGTTCAGACACATTGTGCGAGAAGGACAGCTCTATTGACTTCTCCCAACGTAAATGTACACTTAGAGATAAGTGCACTAATTGTATCTTAGGTTTAGATACATTATGCGAGAAGGACATCACTGTTGACTTCTCCCAACGTAAATGTGTACTTAGAGATAAGGACAGTGAAATTCCAACTGACCTGGATATCAGGACTCTGAAGCATGATAAATATTGTACAGGGTACAAAATTCAAAAATGGTTCAAATGGCTCTGTGCGCTATGGCACTTAACTTCTGAGGTCATCAGTCCCCTAGAACGTAGAACTACTTAAACCTAACCAACCTAAGGACATCAGACACATCAACGCCCGAGGCAGGATTCGAACCTGCGACCGTTACAAAATTCAGTTGATACACGACACTAATGACGTTGATACACAGACACAAGCACCTGATGAATAATTTGAGGACTTGAAAACTTTAATTAGTAGTAAGTTATTTGAAACCACAGCTGTCACATATGATGAATGTAATGAACTTTATGATGTTTTGTCCAACTATATACAAGCATTTAACAAACGACCAGGTGTGATCAATACAATGAGCCGTGCGTGGCTCGTATTCCCGTCATCATGTATTTCACACCCTGTTTTCAACGTGCTTCCACCTCACAACGTTAATTTAAATTACTACAGTCACTGAATTGCTGTTTTGCCTGACCGCGAGCGGCGTTCGCAGAGCGTATCGATATAACCCCTCTCGTAGTATCTTTGCTCGACTGCTATTACTTCCCAGTCGTTCTCTGTCGTAAGGAGTTCGTGTCGCGAGTTCGGGCTGCCAGTCAGTTGAAACGTGTCTGGAGCGCAGTCCGGACGTTCCAATCAGGGAGTTGCAGTGCGGCACTAGTGCAGTCGTGTTGGAGCTGTGAGGCCTGCGTCGACATGGATCGCCCGCCCATTGCCGCCACACATCACTTGAGCCGAGCCACGGTCTTGGTGGATCGTCGTTCGGTCGTGTACATCTATCTACATCTATATACATACTCCGCTGCCTTCCTCATCAGTTTCTAACTGTCTTTTAAAATCTATCATAGTAAATGGTAAAAAATTCTTGATATTACTGTGTTTTGTGTAAGTTTGAATTTTGGCAAGTGCATATTTGCTGAAAGGTTATTACCACTGTGTTGTCTTTTCTTTTAGTCCAGTTTCAGCTATTTAAAACTTAGGGCTTGTGGTTTTATTTATTTTAAAATTTTGGAAAATTAATTGTGGGCCTTCAGCGTTGGAACATTATTCTTAAGATTATCTTTCAAGCTTAAAAATTGCGGCTTGGATTGTTATTCTTAAATTACCTCTCGAGCTTAAAGATTGTGGCTTGGAACCTTATTCTTAAATTACCTTTCAAGCTTAAACATTGCAGCATTCTGCCTTTGAACGGTTATGGTAATTTATTTTAAAATATTGAAAATTTTACTGTGGGCCTTCAGCTGTTTGTATTGCATCTTGTTTATGTTTGTCTATCCACCCTTGCCTTTGGGCTTTCAGCCTAGCTTTCACACACACACATATATATATATATATATATATATATATATATATATATATATATATATATATTGTTTTAGCCCCTATTTTAACTGTAAATTTATCTTGTTGCCTTTTAAGATTTCTTCTTTAGAGGCCTTCAGCTGTGAAAGATTTGGAGTTTGAAACTCCTAGTTACAGAAGTTTGGCTATGTGCCTGCTTGTTTATAAAGGTGTAATTAAATAAAAATAAATTTCAAGGTGAAACTGACTCCAACCTTATTTGGCCCTTTTCACAATCCTAATCACCTGCTCTGGCCAACATATATACACATATGTGTATAAAACAGAAGTTAAGCCCTACCAGATTTTCTTCCACAAAACATATAATGTGCTACCACCCTAACGACCCGCTGTGTGGCACGACTTGAAACCAATGTTGGAGTGGAAAATCATCGAACCTTCCACGTCACCTTACTGCAGCCCTTTACTTTTTGTAAAGAAAACCAATGGGACTATCAGAGTTGTTTTGGATGCTCGTGAAACTAATGAGATTATTTTACCTGTTTGCAAGGAACCTCTAAGAATTTAGAAAGGCAACTAAAGAAACTTTTAGATTTTACGTCTTTTCTTATGATGGATCTGCCCAGTTCGTTTTGGCAAGTCGCAATCACGCCAGATACTAGGAAGAACAGTGCATTTATAATCGGGGGGGGGGGGGGGGACGTATCAGTTTTGTGTCCTTCTTGAACGCCAGTTCAGGCATGTTTATCACTGCTCTGGATACTGTACTTGGTGATGAACTGGTTGAATCAGATACTCACTGCATTGGTGAGCTAGTAAGACTTGGTCTGTAAATACTGATATTTTGCAAAAGATTTTGCACAAATTCACTCAAGCTTCAGCGTTAGTACTTAACACTGCCTCGCAGCAGAAAATATAGATATACCTCTTAACACCCTTCACCTTTAACATTTCTCTCACAACTGGATGAACTATTGACCTATCATTGAAAATATATCATAGCCTCTGCCACCACTATTGTTATTATTATTATTATTATTATTATTATTATCATCTTGGGCACGTCTATGTTCTTATGGTTAGGATATTTAGGCGCAGTGACTGGTAAACGTCTCAGATCCCGAGATCGCACACTGACCAGTGTAGTGGCGATTATGGGGAGTTCAGAACTTGCACACTTGGACAGGTATTTTAAACAATTCGAACAAATGCTGTCCTCCATAGATATCAGTTCTAGTACTATGGTGTCACGCATATGGAGGGGCGAGGTTAATGGGCGTGTGGTGTGGAGGTGACTCAAGCAAAATTTGCAAGTGTGCAAGGGTGGCCATGGATGCCTTCTCTTCTCGTCGGCTCCTTGACTTTGGCACATGGCAGGATGTCATGCTTCCCAGAATGGCATTGGAGATAAGGAAGTGCTGATGGTGCTGCCAGAAAGGATGACCTGCACAGTTCTATCAGATGTAATATAACGTTACTGTGATGCCGACGTCATTGACTTCCTGTCCATAACTGGCACTGTCCTAGTACTGATAATGAATGTCCTTTCCTCTTTAATTGCTTCTAGTACATGTTCATTAAATTTTCTTTCACTTCAGGAAGTTTTTTGTTACTCTTTCCCCATCCACATCTCGGTTCCTCCTATTTTTTTCTTCTTTTCCTATAGTCCACATTTCAAGAACATAGATAAAAATGTCTAAATGAGATGATTTGTTTTCCTATATTAAAGTGGTTGCTTTTTTCGTAAATTACTCTTATTTCTGAATGCTTGTTCCGTCAGTGCCAATATTCCTTTGACATGCATTCTGCTTCTGTTGCCATATGTTATTTTACTTTCGAAGTAGTAGTAACTTTTAGCTTTAATTACCATCTGAGTTCCAATCTTAAGATTTGTCCTTACTCGTCTATTAGAAGTATCCGCCAACGCCGAGATAATTATGTTTCTATTCGCTTCCAGTTTATGGTTAACCCAAGGAATTATACGAAACTTATAACATATGGTCCATGACTTTTCAGAATTTGCTAAGACTAGTATACATTCAGGAAATCTAGTATAATGTATTTGTTTACACCCTCTTAGTTAAATCCTGTTTATACCATTATTACATGTAACATCTTTCGTTTAGCTGTCACTCAACTTGAAACCTCCCCATAGAAAAATTTATACCGTGCTGGTAAGCCCGTTACGTTATTTGATTTTCAAACAGCTGAGCAAAACTGGACGTACTCAGACATTTCTCTCTTTCTTTATTCTGATAATCACTAAACTGAGACACAATTTTTTTAGCGCAACGCAATCTGATTTTCAATAATCCCTACAAAAGAATGGCCCTGACTAACAATAACCTATACCTTTCATGAATCACTTACCTCACAAAAATCTTCGTTGCTCGAACTACTGCAATACTGTCAGCTAAATAAAGGATTCTAACTACTGAAGGCACTAACGACTGATAGCCATAGTTAGCAAATGAAAGATTTTGATAGAGAACAAACAATGTATTTACCTTAATAGTGTTCAAAAGTGATCATATATATATCAGTTCATGATATCCAGTATTACAAATTTACTATTTCTGATGGGCACACGTCCAGATCGTCCGCTCTCAAAATTCTGCCATCTCTCTCCCCACATCTACCACTGCTGGCAGCTCACCTCCAACTGCGCAATGCTACACGCTGTTCACATCCAACTGCCCAACACTACAATAGCGAATATTCCAACAACGCCAACCAGCCGCAGACAGCACATCCAGTGATTTTCATACAGGGCGCTATGTTACATTACCAACATAAAAACCTAAACAGCTTAATTACATAGCCCCCATACTCCCCACAAAAATTTTACAAATTGTTTTGGGCAGTGGCCAATACATATATGAAAAAATTTTTCATATTTACAATAACAAAGATATCAAATGCACACACTTATTGATACATTGTTGGTCAAAAGCAAAGATGTTCTCACACTCCATAAAGACAGTCCTGATCATTCATCACAGTAGTAATTGCAGGTTTTTTTCTTAAAGTCTGAGCTGTAAATGGAAATGCACATGGAAGTATTGGATTTCCTTGCAGTCTTGAAGAAGTTGTGTTGTCCTTCCAATGGAAAGACAATGCTGACTGTTGACATGCAGACATTTAATGGGCCACAACAGAGCAAACCCACAGCAGAGTCAGTCAAAGTTTTGAAGAATATTTGTAGGTAGGTCATCACAGAGCAGACCCACTGCAGTCCTGGTAGAAATAATGGTATTGGTGGGTCATCATAGGTGTAGATGCACTGTAGTCCTTGTAGAGATGGCCAGCAGCCATTTGCTCAAGGTTACCTTATGTTATTTTCCTCAACCACAGCCGGAGCACGTGGCCGCGTGCGGTGCGAGTCATTGTCTCTTACCTTTGTTGTCAGGTGTCGTTACTGGGATTTGGAGATCTACAAATACACCTTGCCGAGAGTGTCCTGCTCTGTTTGAATCCCGCCAGTTCTCATTGAATTCTGGTCTATTATTAAGGTTATTTCGTCTGTCCTCATGTCTGTAGTTTCTGTAATTTTTTTCTTGTCGGACACATGATGGACAATTTTTCCATGAGTTGTAACCACATGGCAGACCGTTGCGTCTGAAGTTATTCTGTCTCCCTTGATAATAATTATGTTGATTCCCTTATTGTCTTTTTCTCTGACTGTCTCTTTTATAGTAATTATCGCAGAGAGGTGATCTTTCCCTGTAATTATTACTACTCTGGCAACAGTTGTCATACGGGTGGTGTCTGTTTTGGTCACGATTTGCGTTGTGGTGTCCAGTTATTATTTCTTTTATCACAAAATTGGGACGTATGTGACCTGTAATTGTTGTGTTCCTGTTCTCGCATCCCGCGATTGTCAGTGTCAATTTCCAGTTATTATTTCTTTCATCGCAGAATTGTGACGGATGTGACCTGTAATTGTTGTGTTCCTGTTCTCGCGTCCCGCGATTGTCAGTGTCAATTTCCAATTCTTATAACAGTCCCTGAAAAGCTTCAATGTTGTCTTTGCAATGTCCTGTCAAAATGATATGTCGTAAATGTTCAGGCAGTTTGATTAAGCAAATGCGGATGAGTTCTGAGGGGCTGTATGGGTTTGACAGATACTGATTCTTATGCAACATTTCTTCAAAATATTTCACAAGACTGGAAAATTTAGATTCATCGAAATGTTTCATCATTATGGTGCTTCGTTTTACTAGGTCTTGTGTAGCTTGAGATCAATATGCTGAGAGGAAGGCATGATAAGATACTTCTTCACTGTGACAATCGTGAATGACCGATTGCATTCCTACAGCTGGTTCATTCTCTAAATAGCCACACATAAATTCTAATCTGTGCTCCAATGACCAGTTAGGAGGAAAACAATGAGAGAATTGATGAAGCCACGCTTGTGGATGAATGTCGTTGCCAGAATTCTTAAATGTTTTGAATTTCGTGTAGTAATAAACAGCTTATAGTCGAAATCATCCTGTCGGAGAGTCGCATGTCGGTCACTGTTACTTCGTTTCAGCGGTTCCGTCTCAAAATTCGGTGTACCTTGCCAATTTCTTTCATAATTTCCGAAGTGCCCAGTGTTATTATTTTGTGGCTGCTCCATATTTCTATCTCCCTCTTCTCGTGTTGGAGCGCGAGTGACCTCTGAAATATGTAATTCTTTTATTACTTGTGCCAACTGATCTTGTACTTCCCGGATTTCTCTTTTGTGTTGCGTATTAATTTGATTTTGATTTTGTTTAAATTTCTTAATTTCTTCATACTCTCATGTGTCCGTGAAGGTTACGGGTCGTGTGTCATTCAGATCATCATCTACCTTTGTAGATAAGCTAGTGAACTGATCCGAAAGTTGGTCTACTTTCTTCGATAATGTACTGATTTCCTCAGTGTCTTTTTCTGAACCAAGTTTCACAGTGTCCATTTGTATTGGAAACGTATATACTGTGTCCTTTAAGTTTTCCTGAGATTTTGTAAGTTGCGTAACCGAATCGGTAGATGCAACTGAGTTAATTTTAGCTTGCAAGGTGTCGTGATTTTCATGAACAATAGTTTGCAGTTCTTTTATGACTGCTTCGTGATTCTGTAATGCATTTTCATGACACGAAAAAATAGGTTGGAAATGCTCACAAATTTGTGCGTTTACGTCATTACAGACTTTGTGACATTTCGTTTCGATTTTAAGTAACTCAGCAGGTAAACCTTCACGTGTTCTTCTTCTATGGACCTGTGTAGAGTCTCATTAACTTTACTGATTATTCGACTTTGGCTTTGTACTGTCGTTGGCTGTTAACTTCCCCACCCAAGACTTGTTACTGGGCCTGGTGTCTGGCTTCAGCAATTCTTAACCACGCCTTGTATGACCAAGCCGTTATGAGTATGGAAGCAGACTACGTATTGTCGTGTTATCTATGTGTGAAGAGGAATTGTAAGATATTAAATGTTACAAGTATTCTCTGATACTAATATTCAATAAAAATATTTCTCAATCAGAGATAATTATACGTTGTTGGAAACGCATATTTTGTTGTAGATAAATCCCAGCAGTGCTGGAAGTTATTTTTTATATGTTATTTTACTTGTCTGCATAATATCAAACCGATATGGGTAACGCCCCATGCTTCAAAATTATTTCTTGTAAACAGAAGTTTGTTACTTTTGGAGTCTCAACAGGCAGTACAGTTTTCCTAATAACACAGAGGCTTATACAATTTCCGCATCGTAGATCTCTGTTTCTCTTCTCCAGGAATCCTCCCAAACAATTCAGTGGAATGGTGCTGCTACTGATAAAGGATTACTGTAGGATATAAACTGCGCAAAGAAAGTTTTACGCTATAGTAATTTCTGCAAATGTGTCTTGGAACAGATTCAAAAGAAGCAGAGAATGAAAACGTACGCTTTATAACACTAAAACCAAAGTTTGTCTTGTGAATTAAATTTGAAACAATGACCAAAATCAAGGCGGGCTGCTTGGCAGTGCACATCTTTGTGCATCTGTGAAACTAAACTGTGCTGCTGGGTAAAATTCGGGGCTGTGTGTCGTCACCCCGCTCTGCCTTTAAAGCAGTCGAGGATTAGCAGGCTGCTCAGCCATTCTCTACTCTACGGTGGCCTTCCTGAGGTCATTCATTATGCGGGAGGGGTGCGGTTTAGCCAGTTCTAAGTGTGGTCAGTCGGAGATCATTTCAAGTGGGTGATTCCCACCGTGTGGGTAACGAGATGGACGCTGTGTGTTGAAGCGCTGTGTCTTGAAAAGTGAACTAGGTACGGAAATAGTAAATGTTCAGCTTGTATAATAACAGACGGCCATTACATAAAATTGCTCAAAATTATTTTTCCCATTCAGTTTCTTTCTTGTTAGTGTTATTTATTTCCTCAGCCTTCTTCCTGTGGTTAAAATTATATTATTTGGTTCCTGTTTTAGAAATTATTCTCAGCTTTCCTAACAAATATTAAGTCAGAAACGCTACTTATTCGCAGTTGTGTAATTAGTTTTGAGGGCAGACAACTACACTGAACTTTCCGATAATGCATGGTATCGCAACACCGTTCATCTTAATTTCGACTCTACTTTTAGAAAAAGTTTTTGAAGCCGTTGATGTATTTCACTCTGAGAAGAGGGGTGATAGTTCCTCGATTCTGACAACTAGTTTAACGTAAAACCCAATGTTTTAATTACTATTAATTAATTGAAATATAAATTTATAAATATTAATTTTTCCACAATACTTCGTCTGCACAAAATTAATTTCATGAAACGGAATTGTTTGATATACAGCACAGTAACAATCTGTTTCTTTTTTATTGAAGCGTTTTTATAGCGCTTTTTGCCTGTGTTTGTTTTTAGTTCTTCCACCACTCTTTCAATCGGACTCAATCAATATACTATCAAACATGATTAGAAAACGAACAGAACTAGGTGTTTGAGAGATACTCCCAATATAATTTGAATTCACTTAATTATCTGTGTAACAGACCATTCTGCAGAGCACCTGAATCGGATGTGCAACACAGAAGAGATTTTCTACAATACGAGAGTCAGTATCGTTATTTGTGTAATACATCATTTCATTCTGAAGGTTTCCGCCAACCAGAGTTGTTAGTGTTTGTGCAGCACAGTTATTTTGAGCTGTGTGGAAATGTTTATGTGGGTCCCATCTTGGTTAGTAATTATTAAAGAATAGATTGCTTTCGGATTCTGCGAAAAGCTGACATAACAAACAGGTGAAACCTGAACTGTAGCTTAAGTATGCCATCTTCTCAGCGTTAATTAATTATGTATAAATATGATACCAGAGGAATAAATGTCTCTCCTCCCACGCATGGTGAGATACAAATTAATTTTGACTTTGTGTGCCGTAATTAACAGCTGAGACTAACCAGGATTTCCACTCTTGTTGTCAAAAGCTTAGTAATTTATGGGAGTTTCCAGAACATGTCTTTGGAGATGTGTACCTCCCACCAGCTCTGAGTGATTAGCCCTTTCAGAAACTGCCTAACTGACGCTCTTCGCAGATGGTGCATCTATTTACCAGCCCTCGGTTATGACTTTAAAGTGAATTATAACAACGGAAATAATCAAAACCCCACAAAATATCCTGGGATTTTAAAACTACGTTTTCATGTACATGGACTGAAGTGGTCAGTGAAAATATGTACCTAGGAAGGGAATCGAACATGGATCTCCTTCTTATTAGGCAGATGTGTTAGCTACTAAGCCGCCGTAGCACAGCTGTTTACATAACTGCACGGATAATTCTCACGCGCCTCCCTCTTCGACGCAAATTCTCACTGCCGCCCCAGTCTGCTTGAAATTCCGTCTTACACATGAACAGAACTGCCGAGGCTCTCCATGTAAAGGGGGAACTGAAGGACATTTTTTTAAAGATATTTTCAATGCATTCGATAACAGCCCAGAATGGGCTACTCTGTAATTGCCATTTTCATTTCTATACTACTTTCTGATTGGAGGACAGGGTAAGAGAGAGGTGTGTGATTTTTTCCTTTTTTTATATAAATATGTCATACCATTCAGATACTTTTCAGCTATGAGAAGTTTCCTCCATTTTATACAGTTTTTGTTGTTATCAGAAAAGGACTTATGCTATATGCAGCGTGCTATAATATTTCGCATACTACACATTTAAATGGTGTACAATAGGTTAAAGCTATTTAGAGCACATTGTTAATTCTACAGGTACAGGATTTTGCGACGAATAAAGTGATATGTATTTTTAGAACCATTTATATAACATGTGGTAGTCATAACGCGTGGGTCGTGTATCATCTTGTACCTTGAAATACAAGAATGTCTTATCATGGAACATGTTATACTTGTAAATGACATGTGTTTCTTTAATGTTTTAATGACTTTCCCTGCTTTGAAAACGGAAAGTTGTGTTAGTTTCCAGTTGCGTCTATTCCAGAACGTATTTAGCTTGAACTAGCTTTTGATAATATTTCTGATTAACTTCATTTCACTTAATGGTTATTGGTGTATAGTAGAACAGTAATATGACAGACTATTAAATGAAGTGCTGATAATTTTTTCTCGATTACAACGCTTTAAATGTTTATCTAACATTTGTTCCTAGGTACAGACCATATTGTATTTTCGAACATGTTTTCATATTTGGGAAAAAGCATAATTTTTGTAGTAATTTTTGTTAATTTCATCAAAACACATCAGAACATGGAAAGTGAAGGACATAATTTAAAAATGGAATAATGAAGTATGTCACATTTTTGTTATAGGATTGACTACAAGTAAACGTCTAAGAAGTGTACCAATGTGCAACGCCCTCCCCTACTTTTGTGCTTCAATACTCATTGCTGCTTTAACCACTTCTCACTGACCGATAACAGTTTCAATGTGGACATTCTCAAAGATGTGAGGTCCATTTGTTGTCAACAGGGCTAATATACTCATATTTCCTCCATAAATGGGCCTCCTAACTAATAGTTCCGTTTTTAGGGATTTAAATGTGATAGTGCCTTATCACACTCATCAGTAGTTAAACTATTATTATTCCATTTGACTGTGGAATTTTTAATGCCTCTCCCAATGGTGATGGATAACTATTCCGTCTATAAAGTAAGGCAACGTAGAATAGATAATGCATACTACTACATAGAGACAAGTTGTTGTCGACACCGTAACGGTCGCGCGGTTCCAGACTGAACCGCTCGGCCACCACGGCTCGCATTTACTACAAATCTTCACGCGATACTGTAACGACTATTTAGGCTGTATGTTTCCAAATATATACGAGTATACTACAAATGTAATATATAAGGGGGAATCATAGTTACTAAAATATCTCCAAAGCTTCTCAACTGAATTACTTAAAATTTTTACAGGATACTCTAACGAACATAGAGCTATAGGCTATAGGACTGTAATATATGTGTTATATTATTGAGAAGAGTGTTTCCCAAAATCTCAAATAGCTTTTCACCCATTTACTTAAAATTTTTACATGGCACTCTAATGAACATTCGGACAGCTATAGGTTATATGTCTTTTCAAGACAGAAAATAAATAAATACAAATGCAGTCTCGAAATGTTGTTCAGTGATAAACTTCAAAGTTTTACATAGTACTGTAATGAACACACAGACAGGGATAGGCAGTATATTTATTTAATATACATGATACTCTAATGAGCCAGAATATTATGCCCGCTGACCCACTGTCGGTATAAAAACGTCCAGACATTAGAAGCGTCACCTGGCGAGGTGAAGAACTTTTTAGACTATTGACTGACAGTCACAGGCATGGTGTATGTGGTATCAGTGAGCGTGCTGTTCGTGTGTAGTATGGGGAAGGCGCGCGATGTATCTGAGTTTGACCAAGGACAGACTGTGATGCCCCGGAGGTTCGGCACGAGCATTTCGGAAGCTGTACTACTTGTCGGTTGGTCGCGGAGTGCTGCGATCAGTGTCATCAACACGAGGCGAAACCAAGGTGAAACCACATCCAGACGTCGTTGGTTTGGGCGGCCACCTGTCATTACAGATATCGGACGTCGTCGGCTGGGCAGAATGATAAAACAGGACAGGTGGCGAACTGTGGCCGAATTTACATCAGGCTTTAACTCTTGCAGTACTAAGGGGGTATACTTTATGCCCATCTTTTGAAAATATTAAATGGTTTCTGTGATGTGTTGCATGAGATCCCGACGTCCCTGCCATTGTGTTCTTTACCGACGAGTGCACCTTCCATCGGGATGGTCTTTACAACACTCGAAGAATCCATTACTGGGCAAGGGGAAATCCTCACGACACTAGGAACGATTTTCGCTCAACATTTAGATAGGCACTGTGGGTGACCATCTGACAGGGCCGGTCCGACTACCTCCTCGACTTACCAGGGAAAATTACTTCCACTTTTTCAAGAGACTCTACCTGGCCTGCTGGAAGATGCTCTCCTGACATACAGCTACGCCTGTGGTTGCACCATGATGGACTGTCAGCACATAGCAGTCGAGCTAAGCACCCCAACCGATTTACACCTTCGTTTTAAGTGACTTCAGTTTTCAAGGAGGGTTTCGTTTCCTGTAACAATAGGGCTCGAGGTAAAAGAGAGGGTTAAGAGGAAAGAGAGAGACAGAAGGAGGAGAGGGGGGAATCGACCTTCAGTGAGAAAGTGGCAGGTGGACAGAGAGTAGGGGAATGGGTGATGAACACTGAGAGGGAGGGGAGGAAGACGAGATGGAGAAAGAGGAGGAGACGAGTAGAGGGGAGGGAGTTTCGGATATTACTTTTGGTAACTCTTTTACACGACTGTCAAGAATTTGCCAGTTCACAGCAAATTCCGGTGTCCTGACAGCGTTGAGATAGATTCCCAAGTACTTCTCAACAGCATGGAAGTCATCTGTGCACAAGAAGCAAGTAACTTTAAATTAAACTCATTGATTCTGTTTTAATTTCTGGTATTGTACACTACATGGATTCTAAGTTCCTTTTAATGTCTGAAGAACAAAAAACAAGAAAGTGGTTTTGCGCTGTAACGAAAGAATAACCTGGCATAAAATGTATTCCTCTGAAGCTAGCGTTTGTGGTGGTTGTGCTCATTGACTCTCGTAACAATTTCAAAACCTGGAATAATTTACGCCAAAAATCGACAACATATACTATTGTTGCAGGCGGAAAACGCAACAGAAATTTCTGTTAATGACAAATGAAATTTACAGTTGATGATAGAGTTCGCATCCCTTGTAGCGCCCACAGACTGTCGAAACTAAACCAATATCGCGTTGCTCAAAAGCCTTGACGCAATCAGTGCATAATGGGAAAATTTACTATATGGAAAGTATTAGAATCTAGTATTTTGAATCAACCATGTCTGTAATATGTAGTCTCACATAAAGGAGAAACCGGAAGTTGGATTATTTAGTTGATTGCATTTCCGACAATTTCTGCATTAAAATGCAAAAGATAAACACAACACATCAGTTTATCCCACCAATAATAGCATAAATCGTGGAACACCAACGTATCACACTTCCACATGGGGCAGCTAATAATACAAAGCACCAGCACTCTCTCTCATCTAGCTACTAAGATTTAAGACAGTATATAGGCGAGATGTTTATACTGAAGTCTCTGCGTCTACAATAATCGTCTTCATTCTATTATTTTGGTACGAATATCTGACCGCAATTATTTTATCTTGCCATGAACTATGATCGATGACACCGCAACGCCAATTGCTACCTTCCGCTGGAGTTAGGTAAGTCATCCTTTGCATCTTAGCACTTTTGATGCACACTATATCAACAACACTATGCGTTAAGCACCCATATTTTGGCCTGTCCCTTCGATTATTTCGGTACAGAACCCGCCACAACTGCAATATTTTGTGGCTAATACCCCGGAATTTGGGCCTGTCATCACATGCAGACACCTCATCATGGTTACTATGTGTTTTTATTTCACTTGATACGTTTGAACACGCATTTATCCCTTACATACGTTTCTATGACGCTATATTACCTACAGGTTTTTCGTAGTTTGTGGTACGCCAGTTGCACATTCAAGCTGGGATCACTGTTTTAGAATATCTGAACAAGCATACATTCGCGATGAGTGGAAATGTTGCAGTTATTTCGAGGACACCTTTTAGAAGGGGGGGCAAGGGGAAAAACTGCCGCTGTGGCAGAAGTGACTGAATTTTAGGTCGAAACTGATATTTCTGTGACGTAGGCCCATTTAATGACAACGTTATTTGCCCACCATATTTCAGCGAGTATATTCCTCCTCTAATAGGTCTTGAAACAGATTTGAAGGGATGAAAGATGCTTCCCAATCTGGTACGTAACATTAATGATGCGACAAAAGGTTCTTCAAATCTCTTTTTCTTACCATTAGCAAAGAAACTTTTTGGATAGGTTAATTGTCCTGATGGATGATTATTTTGGCCTTTGGAGGCAAAACTATGAAACATTGGTCACAACATACTGGTAAATCAGACATGTTTTACCTTTGTGATAACATACCACCGAATACTACGCCACTGATTTGACACTGCTTTCGTTTCCGGGGAGAGGTGATGTACCCAAGTCTCATCCATAATACAAAATTTGTGCAGAATTTTTTTAGAAATACATCAAGAGGAAGGGACAACGTGGATGGGAAATAAAGAGAACGGTGGCAGACGGCAATAGGCGAGAACTGTGCGAGAGGAGATGTTAACTGACAAACTGTAACCGAAAATTAATGTTTCATTCCAGCTCATATTAAAAATGGAGGGGGGGGGGGGGTGAAGTTGACAGAGGATGAACCACGTATAAAAGGATGAACTTATACAGTTAAAATAATAAGCAGGATATATAGTGGAACATGGAAACAATCTGCGTAGCGAACAGGTCACCAAATACATTCAAAAACTATTGGCAAACCTATTCTGTGCACTTCAGAAGGCGACCTGGGGGCTTGGCAACAAGATAATTTTCCACGTGCCGCTGTGTCCTAAGTACGCAGACGGTTGAGAGTGAGAGAGAGAGAGAGCGTGGGAACATCCACTCCAAGCAAAGTGACAATTGAAACAAAGGACTACTTAACAACTTCAATATCAAATTATCAATAGTCGCACCACGCTAATCAAGACTGCGTCTTTCCTGCTATCAGTCCAGTAATACACGATCTGACGATGCACAAAATGTCACTTGAAATATCTTCTGATGCTTATGTCTTGATTATATTTCTAAATGATGGGTAACAGCAACCAGTTGTCCTTTCAAGTTTTATTGAAGCAGCAAAAGTAGACTTCGGCTAGCAACTAGCCATTATCAATGCTAAAAAATACAAGAAGTACGTCGTTAGGTCATAGTGAAAAAATTACAACTCAGGGCATAACCTATAACTCTTGTGTATTAGATAACATACCAGTATTTCAGAGTTTTATTACATTGCCTACTATGCCAATCACCTGTGGATTGGGGACCTGTCACAATTTATTTAAGACTACTTAATAAGGATGTAGGCTTAGCGGAGAATGCATCGACTGACTGTATGGCGCCTTCTATATGAACTACGTAATGTGTAACATTCATAGTAAACCAGTTACAGTCTCTTATAAAACTTAAAATATGAATAGGAATAACACAAAATAAAATTCAAGTAAAATTATTAACGTTACTGTCAGAATTACTGTCACTTTTAACAGTTGGGATTAAAAAATGTAAAAAGTTCCGGATTCACTGCTTGTGAGCCAATTGTTTTGTTATTCTTTAAAAACACATTGGTAACGTCAGATAGATAAAAAAATTTAAAGTATTTGCAAAACACTAGGAGGCACATGATGTATGCTACGACTATTAGAATTGAATTGATTAAAATATTTTCATTTTGTGCCATTTTTTATCTTCGCGACGAGGAATGTGGTTCCTCTTAGTTACTGAATAGTTTGTAGGTGGCACCAAATATCAGCTAGAGAGATAGATGGTTGGATTTACCGGTAGGTAACACATGGAGAGAGTACAAATCTCGGTGCCACTTCAAGCAGATTTTTAACCATCTGTACAACAATAGTAATCTACTGAATTGATGTTATTAACAATTACATCATCTAAACGAATGTAATATGGAAAAAGTTCCATTGGTTCAATATTATAATCATCGTACACTGTTACGTTAATGGTTGCTACATTTTGGCAGGAAGGCAGGACCTATTTCGTACCTCCTGGGTTCTGTCGTTCATTGCTTCCTAGCAAGCAGCCAACGTTTTTTGAGTACAAAAGCTCTCTTGCTATTGTAGGTGGTCGAGGAAGCTACCATTCTCACACTTATGCAGCAGGATTTTGGATCAGATATTGTGTTCGAACATTATGCTTACCTCTTAAAGAACGGCCTATTGACACAAAGTCAATAAGGATTTACAAAACATCGTTCCTGTGAAACCCAACTAGCTCTTTACACACACAAAGTGCTGAGTGCTATTGACAAGGGATTTCAAATTCATTCCGTATTTCTAAATTTCCAGAAAGCTTTTGGCACTGTACCGCACAAGCAGCTTGTAGTAAACTTGCGAACTTATGGAATATCATCTCAGTTAGGAGACTGGATTCGTTATTTCCTGTCAGAGAGGTCAGAGTTTGTAGTAACTGTAGTTACTGAGTGAAACAGAAGTGATTTCTGGCATTCCCTAAGATAGTGCTGTAGGCCTTCTCGTGTTCCAAATATGTACTCAAGCTTTAGGGGACAATGTGGGCAGCCGTCTTAGGTTGTTTGCTGATGATGCTGTCGTTTATTGTGTAGTAAAGTCGTCAGAACAACAAAAAAAAGCTGCCAAACGATTTAGAAAAGATATCGGTATGGTGCGAAAATTAACAACCGACTCTAAATAATAAAACGTGTGAGGTCATCCACATGAGTACTAAAAGGAATCAATTAAACTTCGGTTACACAATAAATCAATCGAATATAAAGCCCACAAATTCGACTAAATAGTCGAAATTAGAAAGAACACAGAAAATGTTGTGGGGAAGGCAAACCAAAGACTGCGCTTTATTGACAGAACATGTAGGAAATGTAACACATTGTTACGTCGATGCCATTTGTTACGTTATATATATATATATATATATATATATATATATATATATATATATATACAGGGTTATTACAAATCATTGAAGCGATTTCACAGTTCTACAATAACTTCATTATTTGAGATATTTTCACAATGCTTTGCACACACATACAAAAACTCAAAAAGTTTTTTCAGGCATTCACAAATGTTCGATATGTGCCCCTTTTGTGATTCGGCAGACATCAATCCGATAATAAAGTTCCTCCCACACTCGGCACAGCATGTCCCCATCAATGAGTTCGAAAGCATCGTTGATGCGAGCTCGCAGTTCCGGCACGTTTCTTGGTAGAGGAGGTTTAAACACTGAATCTTTCACATAACCCCACAGAAAGAAATCGCATGGGGTTAAATCGGGAGAGTGTGGAGGCCATGACATGAATTGCTGATCATGATCTCCACCACGACCGATCCACCGGTTTTCCAATCTCCTGTTTAAGAAATGCCGAACATCATGATGGGAGTGCGGTTGAGCACCATCCTGTTGAAAGATGAAGTCGGCGCTGTCGGTCTCCTGTTGTGGCATGAGCCAATTTTCCAGCGTGTCCAGATACACGTGTCCTGTAACGTTTTTTTCGCAGAAGAAAAAGGGGCCGTAAACTTTAAACCGTGAGATTGCACAAAACACGTTAACTTTTGGTGAATTGCGAATTTGCTGCACGAATGCGTGAGGATTCTCTACCGCCCAGATCCGTACATTGTGTCTGTTCACTTCACCATTAAGAAAAAATGTTGCTTCATCACTGAAAACAAGTTTCGCACTGAATGCATCCTCTCCCATGAGCTGTTGCAAACGCGCCGAAAAATCTAAGCGTTTGACTTTGTCATCGGGTGTCAGGGCTTGCAGCAATGGTAAACGGTAAGGCTTCTGGTTTAGCCTTTTCCTTAAGATTTTCCAAACCGTCGGCTGTGGTACGTTTAGCTCCCTGCTTGCTTTATTCGTCGACTTCCGCGGGCTACGCGTGAAACTTGCCCGCACGCGTTCAACCGTTTCTTCGCTCACTGCAGGCCGACCCGTTGATTTTCCCTTACAGAAGCATCCAGAAGCTTTAAACTGCGCATACCATCGCCGAGTGGAGTTAGCAGTTGGTGGATCTTTGTTGAACTTCGTCCTGAACTGTCGTTGCACTGTTATGACTGACTGATGTGAGTGCATTTCAAGCACGACATACGCTTTCTCGGCTCCTGTCGGCATTTTGTCTCACTGCCCTCTCGAGCGCTCTGGCGGCAGAAACCTGAAGTGCGGCTTCAGCCGAACTAAACTTTATGAGTTTTTCTACGTATCAGTAGTGTGTCGTGACCATATGTCAATGAATGGAGCTGCAGTGAATTTATGAAATCGCTTCATTCATTTGTAATAGCCCCATATATATATATATATATATATATATATATATATATATATATATATATATATTATATTTTTATCAGCGTGAATTTTTCTTTTGTTAGTGCATGATTCTTTTTCTCAGGGATATTGTCTTTTCTTATCACTTCACTTACGTGCATAAGTAAATATGAAACAGGTTCTTGAAGGGCTGCTGTTATTCGTGTACCAACTTTAGATTTTGAATGTCATGACTAAAATATAGTTGCCGTTAACTGAATTGAATGTAATTCTGGTAATTTCTATTTATTGATTGCAAAGCAAGGCTCGAGAGAATTTCGATTGTTGCCGTGGAGCGGCTAAGATAAAACTTACAGAACTCATGGAATCTGTATAATTTAAAAAATGAACTTTAACGTAATTTGTTATATGTAGCAATTTAAAAAGGTTCTTACAACGAAATGTCTCGCATATTCAGTTACTGTTAACACTGAAAAATAAATTAATACTTAAGCACGTAATGGCCGACCTTAGGCTGCATCAGAATATGAGCTCCCCGCAGCGCAAATTACTGAAAAAATGTTTATTAAAAATAATTAGCCACTGCGAACATTTCAGGTGACAACTATTACAAAGAAATTCATTTTGTTGTAATAATAACAAGTTTATTTTAGCAGAAATGCGAATAACTTACATAAAATATGTGCAGCCACTCAATGGCTGCCTTCCGTATCGCGTAACAAAATAATATGTGTACCATAAAATACGTCCTTTCTCCTCGGCCGTCCAATCGCATCTCTTTCCATCCTTTATTTACTTTCATAGACAGTAAATAAAGTTGCTATGCTTAAATTATCGCTGCATGTCAGTTGTTTCAAGAAGATTAACTGTATCTTTCATGCTAATTATATTCACAAAATACATTAACTACGGTTTACAACCGATAAAGATGTCAATATTTATGTGACGTACCGGCACAACATCTACTAAAGAGACAGTCTTCATGACTTTTATCCGTCCTCTTTTCTAGCACTGGTGCGCAGTCTGGGACCCTTAACGGACCACATCGAGAAAGTTCAAAGAGCAACAGTACGTTCTGTAGGGGAGACCGGGGCAAGTTGTTACACGGGGCAAGTTGTTACTTGACAAAAATTTCTGCACTAGAGCAGTTTACCCGTTTCTCCGCCAGCTGGTAGCACTAAGAGACCCCCCTCCTCCCATCCTACTTATATCAGCCGTCAGCTGGTAATAAGGCGCTAGTGTCAGAAAACGTGTTTTTCCAGTGCTGGAGTAATTTTTTTACTCTGTGTGAATTTTTTCACAGTTCACAGGAAATTCGTGATTCCATTTTAAATTTTGCAACATATCAGCGTCCAACATTCAGGTTCGTAGTAGTGTACGTTAAACTTCCAAACAAAAAGTTTATGTTGTTGATTTCGACAGTAAGAGAAAATGGCATAGCATGGGGTCAGTTGTTACAAAGGCGCAGGGGCAAGTTGTTACGGTGTAACAACTTGCCCCAAAGAGTTTTTGTTTCCTTTAATGTAAGCAATTATGTCTGTCCACAGGTATAATGTGTAATTATAAGAAGAAGACTGACAGAGGCATCATTCCCAAGGAAACATATGCTGAAGCGGCAAATGAAGATCTAAGTGGCTTTTCTTCACTGCGGAAAGCTGCCCAAAAGTACAGTATAAATTTTATAATGCTGCAGAGGTTTTGTAAGAGAATGGCATCAACAAAGGGAGGTAGGCAGCTTATTTTTCATTGTCATCGTCGCCAACTGTGACGTTGTAGATTATTGGTGTTATACAACGTGCAAATACATCAATATATCTAAGCAAATTAACCTCTTCTGTCATAACAGATACGCGCAGGAAAACGTAGCCTATAACAGCCTATTACCATTTTTCTTGTCTGCTTACTTTCAGAATCGGGAGAGATGCTTGTGCCAAACGTTGGTTATAAGCGACCTCGGCAGGTTTTCTCAGACAAAGAAGAAGCAGAGCTGGAAGAATACATTCAGAAAGCTGCTAAGCTCTACTATCGACTTTCTGCGAAGGAAGTGAGGAATCTAGCATTTCATTATGCCATTGGTTGGAGCGATGTAGAACTATCTTCCACTGACTGCTTTGGAGGATTCCTCAAACGAAAGAAAACGCTTTCCATCCGCACACCAGAAGCTACCAGCCTAAGCAGGGCTACAAGTTTAAACAAGCACAATGTAGGTAGATTTTTTACAAATCTAAGTGAAGTTTATGTTCGATACAAATTTCAATGTCAAGAAGTGTATAATGAGGACGAGACTGCCGTCACCACGTTACAAACGCCTGCCAAAATTGTAGCAAGAAAAGGAATTAAACAAGTCGGTGCTATAACGTCTGCTGAAAGAGGAACTCTAGTTACTGTTGCCTTGGCAGTAAATGCGTCTGGAAACTCAATCCCGCCTTTCTTTGTGTTTCCAAGAAAGAACTTCAGGGATTATTTCCTTCGGAATTGGCCAGAAGGTAGCGCAGGGTCTTCAAACAAGTCAGGGTGGTTGACAGCGCAAGATTTTCGCTCGTTCATACTTCATTTCATTCATCATTCCGGGGCTACAAGAGAGCGATCGGTTCTCCTTCTTTTGGACAACCATCAATCGCACCTTGATATTTCAATGTTGGACGTAGCCAAAGAAAACGTCTCATAAATTGCAACCTTTAGACAGAGCTGTGTTTGGCCCATTTAAAAAATATATTAACTCTGCATCAGATGCGTGGATGAAAAACAATGCTGGAAACACTATGACAATATATGACATTCCATTTATAGTTAAACAATCTTTGCTTAGCGCTGCTACGCCAAGGAACATCAAGGCTGGATTTCAAGTGAATGGAATATGGCCATTTAACAGAGACATTTTTACAGACGATGAATTTTTGCCCTCTTCCGTGACGGACCGCCCATACAGGGAAGATGAAACTCTGCTTTCTGTGTCTTTTACGAACTCAGTAGGGGATGGCGTTCCCAGCACATCAACAAGTGTGCAATCAAGTCCGACGGCCTGCGCCTCAACAGTTGGTTCTGCAAACTCCATACACACATGTGCCACCTGAAGAACTGAGGCCTTTCCCGAAAGCTCCTGCCCGCAAGAAAACAGTACGAAGGAATAAACGAGTGAGTGCTATCCTGACTGATTCACCAGTAAAAGCTACATTGACAGTTGAGGCAAATAGACAAAAGAAACCTGCAAGACGACGACTGATGTTGGCGCCTAAAAATAAAAACAAGAAAGTAAAAACGGGGAAACGAAAATGTGAAATCGTAGAATCATCTGATGAGGAAGACGACTGCGTGTGTATTGAGGGTATGGAACCATACTCTCTGTCAATACCACCAACCACATGGCTACAGTGCACAAAATGTAAAAGGTGGGCACATCATAGGTGTACCAAGCATGGCAGTTTCTTTATTTGTAAAATCTGTAGCTCTGATAGTGAACTTGACATTTCTTCATCAGATTAATGATGACCGTATGTCAATATTAGTACTGTGTTTCAAGTTTTATGATTTGTTACCACCTCTTGCATTAAAACTAATGATTAAATAAATCTGTGTTATGGAACCAAAAATATATTTTTTCTTAATTATTATGTAACAACTAACCCCCTATAGTGTAACAAGATGCCCCACAGTTGGGTAGGTTGTTACATAATACAAGTTAGCAAAAAACTTGGTATAGAGCTTAACAATCTGAGCTTACATTTATGTCAAAAATTTCATTGTGAAGACTAAATAATGGGCTAACTTTTGGAATCCGTCCAATCGACATACGTGTTTTGTGTCGAGGTACACGAGATTCCAAAAAAATTTGTAACAACTAGTCCCAGTCTCCCCTTCTATCGCGACATGATACAGGATTTGGAGTGGACATCACTAAAACAAAGGCGATTTTAGTTGCTCACGACATTTCAGTCACCAACTTTCTCTCTCGAATGGGAAAATAATTTGTCGACGCCGACCTGCCTACAGAGAATCGATCTTCATAATAAAATAAGGGAAATCAAAGCTCGCATGGAACGGTATATGTGAGACATCAAAATGATATTCAAATTAATTAAATTGACAAATTAATAACCCCCAATGACTCCCACCCCCACCCTCCGGATAACATCATGTGGTTTCTTCAACCAGCACGAAGATCCCTGCCCACCTCCCCTCCCCACCCTACCCCCTCCACTTCGCCCACTTACCCTATTGGCACGAATTTCGAATTTTGTGAGGAATTGCGAATTTTGGCGGCAATTTCGAATACTGAAGGGAATTGCTTTGTCCCAGAGTCTGTGCTGACGTCTCACCCCACCTCTCCACCTGGGAATTGGCGGAAAATTAAAAATGGCGGTGCCCTTTCTGGGACCCGACGGTTCAATCCCGTCTCTGGCCATCCTCATTCGGGAGGACGACGGTTCAATCCCGTCTCCGGCCATCCAGATTTAGGTTTTCCGTGATTTCCCTAAATCGCTTCAGGCAAATGCCGGGATGGTTCCTTTGAAAGGGCACGGCCGATTTCCATCCCCATCCTTCCCTCACCCGAGCTTGCGCTCCGTCTCTAATGACCTCGTTGTCGACGGGACGTTAAACACTAATCTCCTCCTCCTCCTCTGGGACCCGAATCCTGGTATTTCTGGATAGAGAGGCCAAGTGAACCTCCGAAACACATGGAAACTGTCCAAATGCAGGAGTAGGACGGGTTAGTATACATTATTTATTTTGGTTAGGACGTTGAGGTAGAGATTGGTCCTAATTACGTACTTAACCACAAGGATCAGTCCTAATTACGCAACTATATGCATAGTGCTACACAAGAAGTGCCTAACATCGCAATACAGCGATAGCATAGACATGGTGTTATGCTGCTGGCAACAGATTTCACAAAACGACTCAAAACTAATAAATGGCATCCGTCTCAAACTCTACCTACAAGCTGGCGTGAAAGAAGGCTGAAGTGGGAGGAACGGTCTTTATGTTTTGTGAGAAATGTATTTAACTGACGAGATAGTCATATTGGACACAGAGGAGTTTAATAAGCCTATTATCTGCAAACCTACAGCTGAGGACTGTATCTACTGCTGTTTGACATCAGAGTTCGCTATAGAAGACTGTTCCACAACCACCTTGCAGCCCAGGTACCCGTAGTTAATACATGCTACTGTAACTGACAGAAGGAGCTTCGCTGCTCTAATTACACACGGAAATGGTCTCGAAAAAAACCATCACATGTAATAAGTGGGTCAAAATGTCACACGTCTACTGAGGATTGGGGAGCAATCATCGTAATAACACAACTACCGACCCAAGAAATTGCATTGGGGTACCAGTTGCAGCTGTGTCTTTCTTAATGTTGCCATTGGTGATCAACAAGAAGATTCTTCTGGTGACACTGATATACTGTCTTCAGTCTGTTGAAACCAGTCACAGAGAGACAAAAGGTAAGAAGAGGACACTTCTTGCAATCTGTAAAACGTATTTCTCGGACGGACTGGGCCCCTCTGGAAGAACAACGAAATTCCAGAGAACGCCCCAGATCGCTTTTTCAAACGCCCAGCTGCTGCCTCCACGCTCTGCTTCGTGGTCTACCGCCAGTCCCGCGTGGCACAAGCTCGCCGCAGTCACTGACCACTTGAGGCGACAGTCCTTCACCAACACAAAAGCATGTATAACCAACTAAAGAATAGGAGATAAATGGAAAGCCGCCCCATGTGCTACTTCTTCGTCTAAAATATAACGACACGGCCCCACCCTATGCGCCACCCCCCTTCGCCAGTGCACAGCTGGCTGCATCGACTTCCTCACACACAGACTAGGCATGTCACCAAGCCTCCAACAGGCCTGTTGTTATGCAGTGAAGAACCCTGTTATTTAACGTCAATGCATCTCTTATAATCACCTATTAAAAAAATGAAAACACAATCGCGACAATAGTAACTCTCCTCTTTCCTCGAAAGTAGGCGCAGTCCATTTTCTTTTAGATCTATGAGCAAAGTCAGTATAGTTTTTATGTTCGACTTCAGGATACAGTTCGCATCTCATTATTTTGCGATATCCATTGAAGTGTACCACTGCTGATTACATTCAGAACTCATGATATACCCCGTATACACTTGCATGCGGCGAAAAATTCGGAAAAAAACTTGCATTACTTTTCTGCAAAAATTACAGATCGCTGCGGAATGTCTTCGTTATTTCGTCATCAGATTGAAGAAGAAATGAGAATTTAAACTTTGAAGAAAAAACATCTGTGTTAAGCAGTTTCTTTCAGCTTGATAGGCAAATTAAACGACCTCAGACCGTCTCTCGAGTTCAAATCAGTATCTGTAAAGAAACTATCATGCACGTGTGTATTGAAGACATTTCAATCGTGTGTAATAACATCAGAGAATACAATCTTTCACACCATTGGCTCACATGAAGGAAAAAAACACAATAATTTCAAGTTCAACAACAACACGTTCTAATTCAAGAGGACATTGCTCTTTGGTACATTATGGAAAGTCCTGTGTTACCAAAGCTATACTATATGACAACTGTGTTTAAGAAACAGACCGTGAGAGACTGCATTGTAATATAACCCCCTATAAGATTTTACCGCGTTTCTCTCTCTCTTCCATTACATCGAAAACAATCACCATCTGCGTGCTTACATATGAGATTTTTGATCCATGCGTCACCTCCAAGTCTGTAAACTTTCTATCATATAGTAGATTCTTGTGTTCTAGTTTTGCAAGCAATTTGATCATAACAGCCTATATCATGCAATCTACTCACATGTCGGGGAAAAAAAGTATCATTTCTAGCTTACACTTCAAGTGGTGTCTACTTTATAATTAGAGATTGTAACGTATGAAATAAAATTGGACCTGCGGTAACATCTATTTATTAAATACGCAAACGGAACGATAATAATAAAAAGAATCATGCCTCCACGAGAATTGATACATGCGATTTTCGTTAGTTTTTTGAGCAAAATCGGTGTAGTTTTCAGAGAAATATCAGCATCCACAGTTTAACTAATTATACCACTCCTTGTAATAGACCCTGCTATAAGATTTTACTGTGTCTCCCTCTTACGATATATCGAAAAAACAGATACCACCGGAGTGTTGACGTCGAGCATATTACATATACATGTATCACCACACTGGATCATGTGGCCAGTGGTCAGAGTTGCTTGCACAGATCTGCGTAAAGTTTTGTCGACTGCACTGGAGGAAGATCATATGCAGCACACTGTAATTCGAAATAGAGGGTTCTGCCATTCGTCCTTTATGAACAGTTTAATACATTGTTTTCTCTGCTGCAACACGTCCAAGCAGGCTACACCTACAGTTTTGTAAATCGCTTTACACCATGTTTTGCTACCATGACTTCGAGGTCTGTGTCAGGTGCTCAAACTATATTACCAAGTGTCGGTCCTTTGGCTCTACATCCCATAGTGTAAACTATGCTGATGCCGCAACATACATGTTGGCAGAAATAAAACACAGAGGCGATGTTTCTCATTGACAAAAACGTGGCAGACATCGCTACATATGGAAACTGGAAGAGTTTGCGGCACAGTAGGGCATTTACGAAAGCTGTCAGAAGGTGATGACGTACAAACACTCAATCTCATCTTTCACAGCAATGGTGTAGCGGATGTATCAGTGATCTGTTTCGGCCAGCATTATTTCCTCATTTTGCAGTCATCTACATGATTACTGTTAAGTAGTTGAACATCGCTGGGAGGTGCGTTCACAACACACGCGAGGTAGTAGAAATAAAAAGAGATACTGTTATCTCATTGGTGAAGAAAAGAAAAACATGTGCAGGGCACCATGGCATACGGAAATTGGACGAATCTGCAGCATTGAGGAACGCTTCCCAACAACTGCCTGAAGGTGATGACCTCTACATTTAATCCCATGTTCAGCCGGCCGGTGTGGCCGTGCAGTCTAGGCGCTTCAGTCTGGAACCGCGTGACCGCTCCGGTTGCAGGTTCGAATCCTGCCTCGGGCATGGATGTGTGTGTTGTCCTTAGGTTAGTTAGGTTTAAGTAGTTCTAAGTTCTAGGAGACTGATGATCACAGATGTTAAGTCCCATAGGGCTCAGAGCCATTTGAACCATTAATCCCATGTTCCATAGTGACAAGAAGGAGATATCCAGTGATCCGCCAAGGTTCCCTCCCTCTCAACCAAGCGGTGTCAGTCAGCCATTATACGGTAATCAACTCCTTACCAGTGGCTGGATTTGGTGGGATAGACACTGTTGATAAGGGACGGCCGCGCGGGGTCAGCCGAGCGGTCTCAGGCGCTGCAGTCGTGGACTGTGAGGCTGGTCCTGGCGGAGGTTCGAGTCCTCCCTCGGCCATGGGTGTGTGTGTTTCTCCTTAGGATAATTTAGGTTAAGTAGTGTGTAAGCTTAGGGACTGATGACCTTAGCGGTTAAGTCCCAGAAGATTTCACACACATTTGAACATTTCATAAGGGAGGCTGTGCTGTTATATACGCTGTAGTTGATAGGGCGATAAAGTTTAGCGATTTTAGCAGTTGTTCCGTAATTTCAACGCCAGCCAACGACACAGCAGAATGCTTCCCAATTTGTCCTTCATCGTTAAGCCACGCCGCCACTACTTTGGGTACCATACACCAGATTTGCGAATGCAGTTAGGTGAGGAGAGAGATGTAGGGAGGATAGAGGCGTTCAATGGCGAATTAAGACAACTTCCTGCCTGGTTAGTTCGTGAGCGCACATCGAGGACGACAGAGCTGTATCTGCTGCCCCTCTACAATCTTCTGGGGTCGGTTTTTGCGGTAGTTGTGTTATTACAACGAATTTTCGATGAACCCTCTGTCAGGCATTGAAGTGTGAATGACAGAGTAACCATGTAGAGGCAGATGTAGATGAACTTCAGTAATCTTACTTGTATCTCATTTTTTGTTATTCCTGTGCCAATTTTAAGTTTTGTAAGAGACCATAACTGCTTTACTATGAATATTACGTATTACGTACTTCATATAGTGGGCGCTATCCTCGGTATATAGTAGTATTCAATAAACTTGACGGGAGCCAGAACAACAGGGGATCTAATATAGAAGCGATATAGGTTATGCTATGAGCTATAATTTTTACACAAACACCTGACTATGTACGTCTTGTATTTTTTTAGCATTGATAACGGCTAGTTACTACCCAAAATCTAGATTTGCTGCTTTAATGAAGCCTGAAAGGATAGGACTATTGATAGCTGTTCTCCATCACTTTGAAAGTTGTATCAGTCGGAGAGTCCTAGTGGAAAGTAATTTAGTATGTCCATATTAGGTTGGGCTTATACAAGGAGAATTCCTGCCAACGATTTAAGACTCTGTGGGTAACGTGCCATTGACAGATCTCAGTTAAAGAGTTCTGGTACTAACATGTCAACTGTCCAACTCCCTACACAAACGTTGTGCCTCTATTATGTCGAGCAGCTCATTAGAAGGCCAAGGTAAACAACCACTGAAAGTGTAAAAGAAAGAACAATGCTCTACCCAGTTCAAAATATTTTGGAGCTTCTAGTTCCCCAACACTTTGCCTCATAGGGAATTTGTACTCTGACCAGTAGGGCATGGTGGGAACCAAATACAGAGAGACTAAGTAGGTCAAGATTCATAAAGTACGGAAAAGCTATATGTTAACACCATATTTACTCCATCTGTACGGAGAGCACATTATAAAGAATTCCGGGTTAGACAAAGAGGAAACTGAAAATAAAACGTATGGCGTAGATATAAATAAACTTTGATTTGTATATGCAGACTGCTGCGACTAATGAAAATTTGTACAACGGCCGGGATTCGGACTCAGCTGTTCTGATCTCGAGGCAGGTGCGCTAACCACTGTGCCATCCTTGCAAAGAGGCTTTGTAGAACTGCTCGGACCACCCTAGCACGCCTACCTTCTCAGTCTAAATTTCATTTCACGCCTCGCTGTGTTCCCATGTGAACTGAAACAGAACAGCAAAGGGGGAATACCAACTGGACTGAGGCGTGAATGGAAATTTGAAATCAGGAGAGAGGTGTGCTATGGTACTCCGAGCAGTTCTTCAAAACCATGGTGCAGGGGATTTCGTAGTGGTGAACAGGAGATCTGGATTCAAATCTGGGGTTTGGTTAAAATTTTCATTCGTTGCTTCAGTTTGCTTTTACACATTATAGATGTTTGAGATTTTAAAAGATGGTTGGAACCTTACAAGCTCATTTGTTAACAAAACCTTTGATATGCAGATGATATAAACTTGATGCCAGAAAGTGAAGAAGACTTAAAGATCATTTTACTCAAGGCGAAAGAAGAAGATGCAAAGGCTGAAATAACGTTGAACGCAACGAAGGCGAAAGTTATGGGAATTACGCCTGTCACTTTATGACATGTAGCAAGGGAAACAATGTATTTTATTTATTTTTCAACTACCACGGTTCGCGGATTATTGCTGATCATGACTGCATCTGCGAAATTAAGGTGAGAGGTAGATTACGGTTCGACATCGAAGCCATTATTGACGGAGCATGCACAAGAATGGAGAAGAAAGTTGACTGTCCCTTTCAAAGCAACCATCCCAGCATTTTGTTTGGAGCTTTGTAGCGATGTCACGGAAAAACTTGCTCTAGAGGCTCGGATGTGGATTTATCCCCACGAAATTAACTGACGCTTGTTGCCTGGTACAAAGGCTATGTCCGAAATGACAATGTTTAAAAGTGTAGGGACATAAATTTAACAAACAAAAATTCGTATTGAAATGGCTATGGTCTTTACAGTTTTGATGTACGTTAGAAAACAAGACAGGATGAACATCTGAACTCAGGTTGCAAGGTTCTCATATGTTTTCCGGTGTTCTAAATAATTCACCTTTATTGCACTGGGACAAAGATGAATGAGTGCACTGCATGAGTAGTTAACATGACCCTGGACTCTAGGTTTAGTATTGCTTGCGAGTCATTCGTGCTGCGCTGCGGCACTGTTCTTTGAGGCATAGCAGCGCTCATTTGAGTTTTTCGGCGAGTAAGATCTTTTTTCAGCGAATCTGTCAAAAGCTATATAGAATACTTTATTATGGGGAGGAAAACTGATAATGATACTTTCTTGTTCTTTTAAATCGATGAGGAGGATTTTGGAGGAATACTAAAGCTATGTTTTAACTTTTGTAGTGAGAGACTTAGTAATTGTTTGAGTGCTACGTTGCCTTTCTCTCACTAATCAATGTTCGATTCGTCAAAAACGATCTTCCTTATATTAAAACTCATCACAGTAATTCATAGCAAAGATTTGAATTTTTATTGTTTGCGCATGACAACTTACGCCGTACGAAGTGACATAGTGCTTGTGTCAAAAAACCTCAGAGTAGATTATTTATGTTGAGTTGCTGCATCTGCTGATTTGTGTCCTCCAAACACAAAAACTACATGTGGAGCAAGAGGTAAGTCACTTTTATTTCAGGGCAGATCCCACCTTGCATCCTTGAGCAAACAGTGTGTAGTTCGAATTGTCAGGCGTCGTCCGTGCAAGCAGATTAATTTCCAATGAACAGTGCTGGTAATTTCAGACAGTTGTGTTCTTCCGACTAGAGCAGCGATTTATTTTAGTGGATATTTTTAGTTAAACATTGCACTACACATCATGTAACGTTCCTTATGTACTTCGATACTGAGTTTTAGTTAAACAGTTTTCACAAGGCACACAATTAGTTTCTTTTAGCAGTTAATTAGATTCATTTTCTCTATTTCCAGTATCTGAATTTCATGAAGTTTAAAGTTTTTATTTCATGACAGTCGTCAGATGCGCTGTACAGGGCCGACCAACAGTTAGATTTCCTCAGCAACTGAACACGTAATCTAAAATACACGTTATATGAGGAGAAAGTTCTTGAAATCAATAAGTTCAGTTTTCTCACCCATAGAAATTTTTTTTTCATAGAAAGCATATACCTGTGGGCCCTTTTTCGCCAAGGATAGTCCTCTGATTTTTTCTGCGATTACGTAGACTGAACTGCATGAAAGGTACAGGGAAAAAATCAGCGCTACGCTTATGTATACTAAGATTTCTTTATTTTCCAATCTAGCTATTGTAACTTGCATTGTCATTTTTCCGTGTGATTTTTCGTGTGACATTTTTCTGACTCTTGAAAGCCTATAGTGTGCAACGACAGCGTTGTTGTACAGATTTTGTTTGCAGTTGATTTGGTATACAGGTTTCTAGTTGATTTCTTTTGCATTTACAGAAACATTCAATCTCATTCTTTTTTGACTGGTAGCGAAATGAATTTTCGTCTTGAGCTATAGGAGTTCTACAACAGTTAATTTTTGTACGGTTTGTATAACTTTTTACAATGGCTTCTTATGCACAATCTGTACCGGTGTTGCCGTCTGGCGGCGATTCTGTTGAATCTGAGAATGCAGTTAATGTAAATTTGGTGCTACAGGTAAGGAAGACTGGATAAATTCAGTGGGTCAGTGCAAGAGACATAAGCTAAAACAAACAAGTCACTGGATGAGTATAAAAAGTCACAAGAAGAATATATTAGGTTAGTGAGAGAGACGTCCGCCCCCGGTAGCTGAGTGGTCAGCGCGACAGACTGTCAATCCAAAGGGCCCGGGTTCGATTCCCGGCTGGGTCGGAGATTTTCTCCGCTCAGGGACTGGCTGTTGTGTTGTCCTAATCATCATCATTTCATCCCCATCGACGCGCAAGTCGCCGAAGTGGCGTCAAATCGAAAGACTTACACCAGGCGAACGGTCTACCCGACGGGAGGCCTTCGTCACACGACATTTCCATTTATTTCCAGTGAGAGAGACGACACACAAAGAACATACTGACAGTAGAAAATACGAGGATTCAGGAAGAAATGATTACGTCACAGAGAGAACAGATAGGTACGATTCCGGACAAAACTGATGAATTTGCTACGAAGGCGACACATTTGTCTAACAATAGAAAAAGAAAACCTGGTTCACTTTTCGAAAATAGTAAAATGCAATATGTCGGAACAATGTAATGATGATTACAGGCGCATCAACCGACAACAGAAGTGCTAAGTAAATATTAGCAAAAAATTAGCAGACACGAGTTTACACAATGAACCAAATCCGCGCAGTGACAAATGTAATATCAACAATGTAATATCAAATGCCATTACAGCTCATTGTGGACAACAGATAGTTCATTTTGCTATCCCAACCCGTGAAGAATACGTACAAACCACTATCATTTCGAGTAACAGAAGCAGAAACTCAGATAATAGTTTACTAGTTTGTTCTTCACACACAAAGAAACATAAAGTTTTCAAACAGCATACTGACGACCATGTAAAAATATTGGAACCATAACTTACACGTAATGATAGAAAATGGAAATGAGATACTTTTCCTTATTCTTATTTACGTTTCGGCGCTTTCTTGATTTCCACGCATTTTTTTCCATGTAAAATTAGGTAGGGATCCATTATACTTTCTTTGGATACATCGACTGGCGACCGAAGCCTCACCAAAATGGGTGTTAATTATGTTTCAGTTTCTTGGTACAGTAGTCTTCTCCTATCCTATTTAGCCGATAAGTACAGCAAATTGTCTTCTACTGTACTAATGTTAATATGTTGAAAGTAATTTTAGCGACTTGTGAGCTGTGATTAAGAATGTCTTATACTTGCGACGAAGTACATTCCGATTCTAATGAAAATGAAAACTTCAATTAAACGCATTTCAAGATTTTAAACATGGCTGAAACAGCAACTGTTTTGGCTGTCATCATTTACCGTGAAGCATTAAACGCATTTCGTGACAGGGACAAAGTTTGTCACGTTTAAAAAAGCGTTTAAATGGAAAATTACTCGCATTTCATGAATATTTAATCCCGTTAGGGAAAGATGTATGGAAAAGAAGCGGCGTTTCATCGAAGTTAGATCGCGGCACACGTAACAACACGCGTTAGGAGCGCACTACACAGCAGCGGCTTGCACTTCCGGCACTGAAGAGTGACTCGCATCACATGGACTATACCGCTGCTACAACATTTGACTTTGTTCACTTAAAGAGATATGTTTGTCATCTTACTGCTCGTCATAAGCACGACGTTAAACTGCCCACAATAAAAAGCGGAAATAGTGATTCCATTCTCAGTAAACACTTGCTAATACGAAATTTTTGGATGGGAAACACATACTGGCGAAACAAATATACAACTTAGAACATGATCATTTTTACATATAACAGAAACAGTCATAAGCAGCATTTTTATCGAACAGAAAACAAAATTTCATAGCTACATATTGTTGACTTAAACTTACCATCATTAGAAACGAAAGAAGAACAAAACAAAGCTAGCAAAAACAAACACTGCAGATGAACAGAGAAACCCAATACAGCATGACAACACGGGCGGCTCTGAACTGATAATGAGTTGCGCTGTACACGCCTACTGGCAGAAATGCATACTACGCAAGCTCCGCCTCCGGTTTCTTTTTGGTCCCCCCCTCCCTATAAAGAATTTGATGAAAACGAAATTCTCACATAGCTGACACTCAATAGTCTTATAGTACCAAGTGATCAAAAAGTCATTATAAATTTGAAAACTGAATAAATCACGGAATAATGTAGATAGAGAGGTACAAATTAACACACATACTTGGAATGACATGGGGTTTAATTGGACCCAAAAACAATACAAAAGTTCAAAAAATGTCCGACAGATGGCGCTTCATCTGATCAGAATAGCAATAATTAGCGTAACAAAGTAAGACAAAGCAAAGATGATGTACTTTACAGAAAATGCTCAATATGTCCACCATCATTCCTCAACAATAGGTGTAGGAATAATGTCGTGAACAGCACTGTAAAGCATGTCCGGAGTTATGGTGAGGCACTGGCGTCGTATGTTGTCTTTCAGCATCCCTGGAGATGTCGGTCGTTCACGATACACTTCAGGTAACCCCAAAGCCAATAATCGCACGGACTGAGGTCTGGGGACCTGGGAGGCCAAGCATGACGAAAGTGGCGGCTGAGCACAGGATCATCACCAAACGAAGCGCGCAAGAGATCTTTCACGCATCTAGCAATATGCGGTGGAGCGCCATCTTGCATAAACATCGTACATTCCAGCAGGTGTTTATCAGCCAGGCTGGGGATGATGTGATTCTATAACGTATCGGCGTACCTCTCACCTGTCACGTTAGCAGTTGCGGTACAAAACCAGAATCACGCATTTCCTCGAAGAAAAAAGGCCCGATAACCGTAGATGTGCTAAATCCAACCCATACCGTGACTTTCTCGTCGTGCAACCGCCATCTTTTGAAACTCCCACACCGCAAATACCCTCCGCTTCACTAAATCGCCAGGTAACAGTTCATGATGCCGATGGATTTTGTACGGATAGCATCGGAGGGTACGCCTAAGTGCCAACCAAACAGTAGTGTATGGAATGCCGGTGCAACGTGCGACTGCACAAGCGCTGACTTCCCCATGCATAGGCGAACCCGCTACAGTCTCCATTTCTTCCTGAACTGTCTCAGCAGCTCGGGCGGCTACTACGGGTTCTATCGTCTAAACAGCATGTGGCTACGAACTTCGAAGTCATCCTCGCCGCAGTTGCATTTGTCAATGGACCTTTACCCATTCTAATCCCCTTCCTATGGCGATAGGATCGTAATGCTGAACTAGCACATTCCCCTTTCTAATAATACAGCTTCACTAAAAGCGCCTTTTCAGGTAACGTCAACATGCTGCAACTGCTGGCGCATCTGATTCTCTCTCTCTCTCTCTCTTTTTTTTCTTTATTGTGATTTCATTCCCCTGCCCCATATGGGCAGGGGAGGGCTATCAGTGGCACAATCCACCGCTCATCAGCCGAGTGACATAGCAACTAAAATAAGAATAAAGTGTTACATACATAAGGCGATATAAAAGGGAAACATAAAATAAAGGGAGAAAATGGAGGTAAAAATAGACTGACATGGAGATGTACAAGAGGCACAGTTAAAAAAGTCACCAGAAAGTTATAAAACACAGTTGGAGATTCTCAAAACACAGAGAAGACACTGAATGGACATGCACAGGTTAAAAGTCGGCCACAGAATTAAAAACACTCAAGAACAACACACTTAAAACCCACTTGTAGCACACACGGCGAAGAATAAAACTGCCAGGTGGGACCTGCCAAGGGAAACATCAGAGAGGATGGGAAAGGAGGGGAGAGCAAGGGGCAGCAGGGGAAGTGGCGGGATGAAGAAAGTAGGGGCGTCATCGGGTACACAAAGAGGTAGGAGACACGTGGGGTGGGAGATGAAGAGGGAAGACAGGGCAGGAGGAAATGCAGAGACACTGAAAGGAGACACAAGAGAAGGAGGGGGAGTAGGAGGGGGAATTCGCTCAGGAGGAGGGAGGGGGAGGAGAGGGAGCCCTGAGTAGGAGGCAGGAATATGGTGTTAGATTTATTAGGAAGTCGGTGTGGAGTTTGCTGGTCTCCCATCGGGCGCCTCCCCAGGTGGCAGATAGGGGAATGCTCACCAGATATGGTGGGTACCGGGGAAATAAAATACCTGGGGTGGACCAAAACAAGCAACTGCTGCCTTGTAGTATGATATTGGCTTATCAAAGGCTAAAGGAAGAAAACCTTGAGTAAAAATTACCGGATCCTCCAGGTTGGGGGTTGTGCAGTGGGCCAGCTCCTCACTCACATAAAAACATAAGAATGCTAAAAACCCTAATAATATGCCTCAGAGAAATTGGAACTTTGGACGACGAACTGGCAATGAGAAACGGAAAATTATGTTTGGACTCTGGAATGTGCAAGGTATTTCCACTAAAATACATTTACTCCCCACAGAACTTGACATGTTCAACATGGATGTTGTCGTACTTTCTGAAACAAAGAAGAAAGGCCAAGGAGAAGAAGAACTGGATAATTACGCACATATCTGGAGTGGGGTATCAAAAGCAGTATGAGCCAAAGCAGGAGTCTCCATTATGATAAAAAAATCATGGAAAGAAAGAATCACAAATTGGACATTCATCAATCAACGTATAATAACTGTTGAAATGACATTATTTGCTAGGGAAGTTGTGATTATTGGCGTATATGCACCCACGAACGACACAAAAGATAAGGAGAAAGATACATTCTGGGACACCCTCAGGGAGACTATTGAAAAAATCCCAAGAAGAAAGGAACTGACTATAATGGGAGATCTGAATGGAAGGGTAGGAATTAGAGAATCTTGTAGAATAGTAGGAAAACATGGAGAGGACGAATATAATGACAATGGAGAACGATTGTTTGCAATTTGTGAACAATTTGATCTAAAAATTACCAACACATTTTTCAAACATAAGGACATTCATAAATATACTTGGCAACAGAACACCAAAGAACTTCGTTCTATAATAGATTATATTATCATTAGGCAAACAAGTAGTTTCAAGGCAGTAGACGTCAGATCTTATAGAGGAGCCCAGTGTGGATCAGACCACTATCTAGTTTTTTTATTATTTTGAGCTTTTCCTCATTACAGAGGCTTATCTCCAACATAATAATTTACCTGGAAATGACAATACAAACAATAAACGTTCTTAAACTATACGATCCAAATATTTCTCCAAGTGTTTCGATCTTGCGTGTCCTCTTCCTCTGCGCCCATTCTCCTCATTGTGTGCTGTACATTTTGGAGCCAGGTGGTCACAGGTCGTCCTATTCTTCTTCTCCCCTCCATTTCCCACTCCAGTATCAATTTTGGTATTCTGGCTTCCTCCATTTGTCGTACATGCCCGTACCACTGTAATTTCTTCCTATCCATTACGTCATAAATTCTTTCTTTTATTTCCATTCTCCTTATTACTTTGGTGTTCCTTATCTTTTCTTTCCTGGAGATTCTTGCCGATCTTCTCCAAAAGTCCATCTCTAGAGCTTGTAATTTTTTAATGTGCTTCATGTTAATTGTCCAGGTCTCCGTTCCATACAGAACCACACTCTCTAATATGGATTTGTATATTAATTTTTTAGTTCTGCTCATTACATTCCTGCTCCATAAGACTGAGTTAAGCATCCCAATGACCCTCTGTCCGCTACTAATTCTTTTATTGATTTCTGAGTCTGATTATCCCTCGATTTCTAAAATGGATCCCAAATAACAGAAAGTGTTTATCTTTTTGATGTTCTTTCCTTCAATGTAAAGCTCATCTGAATCATTAGTCAAGTATTCTGTTTTTTGGTAATTAAACTTCAAACCCCAAGTTTTGTATGCTACTGCTAGTTGATTGCACATATAGTTAGCATCCTCCCCATCTTGAGCTATGACTACTTGATCATCAGCAAATAATAAATGATGTAGGTAAACTCCATCTCTTATTTCTAATCCCATACTATTACATTTACGAGACCATGTTCTAAGGCTAATATCTATATAGATTTTAAATAATGATGGTGACATGGGACAGCCCTGTAAAAGGCCTTTGCTTGTTCTAAATTTCTGTAAACGTTTATTACCAACTTTCACTTGGCAAATGTTATCTTTATACATCTGTCGTATTATTTTAATCAAGGAAGGGTTTATGTTTGCCATATGTAGTGCTCTCCAAAGTAATTTTCTTGGAACAGTATCATACGCTTCTTCTAGATCTGTGAAAATTAATCCTATACTTTTTGATTTTTCCCTATGTTTTTCCAAAATCTATCGTAATGTGAAAATATGGTCTACACATGATCTCCCAGCCGTGAATCCACATTGTTCTTCTTGGGTTCTAAAATTTTTTTCCACTTTGTTTTTAATTACTTTCGCAAAAATTCTCATTAATGTGTTTGTAACACAAATTCCTCGATAGTTTGAACAAATTTTGCGATCCCCTTTCTTAAATATTGTATTAATGTAACCTAGCTTCATTTCATTGGGTATTGAATCTCCATGTATCATTTTGTTGAAGAGCTGTGTTATCAGTTTCACAATTTTGTCACCACCATATTTCAGACACTCCAGATTGATATTGCCTGGTCCCGGTGATTTACCATTCTTTCCTGTTCTCAACGCCTGAAGTACTTCACTTTCTAAAATATGGATCTCATCATCTTCATGTCCTTTATCTTCCCCTGTTCCTTCTTCTAGATATTCTTCTCTGTCCTCATTTCATAATTTTTGGAAATACTCTTCCCATTCTTTTTGTGTTATCAGTTGGAGATTAGTTTTGCTTTTTGTATCCTGTCGAAGCCCTTTCAATACTGACCATGCTTCTTTTGCTCTCCCAAATCCTAATTTGCTATTCACCGTGGCACATGTTCTTTCCCATGCTTCATTTTTTGCGATACTTATTTTATTTCGTCACTTCATTCTTCTTTTCCTTGTATATTGATCTTGTTTCTTCTGATTTATCATTCAACCACTGAAGGAATGCATTTCGCTTTTCTCTAATGAGGACCTCTAGTTCCTCTGACCACCACTCTGCTGCACGGTTGTGGTTGCAATCTCTTTTACCCAACACCTCTGTTGCTATGATTTTCACATTAGCTTTTATATAGTCATATATTTCCTCTGTACTTCCTTCAAATGATTCAACTAGTTTCCTTTCCATCCTGGCCGCAAAGAGTGTTCTGATACTTTCGTCTTGTAGGCTGTCAATATTAAAAGGTAGATTTTCATCTTTCTCAGTCTGGTTCGTTTTATTTATGTTACTTGTATCACTCCTTGCATTCTTCCATGGCCAGAAAGACTTCATTTTAACTAGATAGTGGTCTGATCCACACTGGGCTCCTCTATAAGATCTGACGTCTACTGCCTTGAAACTACTTGTTTGCCTAATGATAATATAATCTATTATAGAACGAAGTTCTTTGGTGTTCTGTTGCCAAGTATATTTATGAATGTCCTTATGTTTGAAAAATGTGTTGGTAATTTTTAGATCAAATTGTTCACAAATTGCAATCAATCGTTCTCCATTGTCATTATATTCGTCCTCTCCATGTTTTCCTACTATTCTACAAGATTCTCTAATTCCTACCCTTCCATTCAGATCTCCCATGATAATCAGTTCCTTTCTTCTTGGGATTTTTTCAATAGTCTCCCTGAGGGTGTCCCAAAATGTATCTTTCTCCTTATCTTTTGTGTCGTTCGTTGGTGCATATACGCCAATAATCACAACTTCCCTAGCAAATAATGTCATTTCAACAGTTATTATACGTTGATTGATGAATGTCCAATTTGTGATTCTTTCTTTCCATGATTTTTTTATCATAATGGAGACTCCTGCTTTGGCTCTTACTGCTTTTGATACCCCACTCCAGATATGTACATAATTATCCAGTTCTTCTTCTCCTTGGCCTTTCTTCTTTGTTTCAGAGAGTACGACAACATCCATGTTGAACATGTCAAGTTCTGTGGGGAGTAAATGTATTTTACTGGAAATACCTTGCACATTCCAGCATCCAAACATAATTTTCCGTTTCTCATTGCCAGTTCGTCGTCCAAAGTTCCAATTTCTCTGAGGCATATTATTAGGTTTTATAGCATTTTTATGTTTTTATGTGAGTGAGGAGCTGGCACACTGCACAACCCCCAACCTGGAGGACCAGGTAATTTTTACTCAAGGTTTTCTTCCTTTAGCCTTTGATAAGCCAATAACATACTACAAGGCAGCAGTATTTTATTTCCCCGGTACCCACCATATCTGGTGAGCATTCCCCTATCTGCCACCTGGGGAGGTGCCCGATGGGAGACCAGCAAACTCCACACGGGACTATCTAGTTAAAATGAAGTCTTTCTGGCCATTGAAGAATGCAAGGAGTGATACAAGTAACAAAAATAAAACGAACCAGACTGAGAAAGATGAAAATTTACCTTTTAATATTGAGAGCCTACAAGACGAAAGTATCAGAACACTCTTTGCGGCCAGGATGGAAAGGAAACTGGTTGAATCATTTGAAGGAAGTACAGAGGAAATATATGACTATATAAAAGCTAATGTGAAAATCATAGCAACAGAGGTGTTGGGTAAAAGAGATTGCAACCACAACCGTGCAGCAGAGTGGTGGTCAGAGGAACTAGAGGTCCTCATTAGAGAAAAACGAAATGCATTCCTTCAGTGGTTGAATGATAAATCAGAAGAAACAAGATCAATATACAAGGAAAAGAAGAATGAAGTGACGAAATAAAATAAGGATCGCAAAAAATGAAGCATGGGAAAGAACATGTGCCACGGTGAATAGCAAATTAGGATTTGGGAGAGCAAAAGAAGCATGGTCAGTATTGAAAGGGCTTCGACAGGATACAAAAAGCAAAACTAATCTCCAACTGATAACACAAAAGGAATGGGAAGAGTATTTCCAAAAATTATTAAATGAGGACAGAGAAGAACATCTAGAAGAAGGAACAGGGGAAGATAAAGGACATGAAGATGATGAGATCCATATTTTAGAAAGTGAAGTACTTCAGGCGTTGAGAACAGGAAAGAATGGTAAATCACTGGGACCAGGCAATATCAATCTGGAGTGTCTGAAATATGGTGGTGACAAAATTGTGAAACTGATAACACAGCTCTTCAACAAAATGATACATGGAGACTCAATACCCAACGAAATGAAGCTAGGTTACATTAATACAATATTTAAGAAAGGGGATCGCAAAATTTGTTCAAACTATCGAGGAATTTGTGTTACAAACACATTACTGAGAATTTTTGCGAAAGTAATTAAAAACAAACTGGAAAAAATTTTAGAACCCAAGAAGAACAATGTGGATTCACGGCTGGGAGATCATGTGTAGACCATATTTTCAGATTACGACAGATTTTGGAGAAACATAAGGAAAAATAAAAATGTATAGGATTAATTTTCACAGATCTAGAAGAAGCGTATGATACTGTTCCAAGAAAATTACTTTGGAGAGCACTACATATGGCAAACACAAAACCCTTCCTTGATTAAAATAATAAAACAGATGTATAAAGATAACATTTGCCAAGTGAAAGTTGGTAATTAACTTTCACAGAAATTTAGAACAAGCAAAGGCCTTTTACAGGGCTGTCCCATGTCACCATCATTATTTATAACCTATATAGATGTTAGCCTTAGAACATGGTCTCGTAAATGTAATAGCATGGGATTAGAAATAAGAGATGGAGTTTACCTACATCATTTATTATTTGCTGATGATCAAGTAGTCGTAGCTCAAGATGGGGAGGAAACTATATGTGCAATCAACTAGCAGTAGCATACAAAACTTGGGGTTTGAAGATGAATTACCAAAAAACAGAATACTTGACTAATGATTCAGATGAGCTATACATTGAAGGAAAGAAAATCAAAAAGATAAACACTTTCTGTTATTTGGGATCCATTTTAGAAATCGAGGGAAAATCAGACTCAGAAATCAATAAAAGAATTAGTAGCGGACGGAGGGTCATTGGGATGCTTAACTCAGTCTTATGGAGCAGGAATGTAATGAGCAGAACTAAAAAATTAATATACAAATCCATATTAGAGAGTGTGGTTCTGTATGGAACGGAGACCTGGACAATTAACATGAAGCACATTAAAAAATTACAAGCTCTAGAGATGGACTTTTGGAGAAGATCGGCAAGAATCTCCAAGAAAGAAAAGATAAGGAACACCAAAGTAATAAGGAGAATGGAAATCAAAGAAAGAATATATGACGTAATGGATGGGAAGAAATTACAGTGGTACGGGCATGTACGACGAATGGAGGAAGCCAGAATACCAAAATTGATACTGGAGTGGGAACTGGAGGGGAGAAGAAGAATAGGACGACCTGTGACCACCTGGCTCCAAAATGTACAGCACACAATGAGGAGAATGGGCGCAGAGGAAGAGGACACGCAAGATCGAAACACCTGGAGAAATATTTTGAGAGTATAGTTTAAGAACGTTTATTGTTTGTATTGTCATTTCCAGGTAAATTATTATGTTGGAGATAAGCCTCTGTAATGAGGAAAAGCTCAAAATAATAATAATAATTTATTAGGAAGGGTAGATGTCAGGGCGAAGCTCATCATCCGGGAGGGGTAGATGGTGGAAGTTGTGTTGGTAAAGGAGATGGAGGGTGTAGAGTTGGAGAGAGGGTGGGACACAACGGTAAAGGCGCGGCAACTGGTTGGGGATTCTCTCTCTCATTACAGCTCCTTTTATAAATGATTGCCAGGTGCAGTCACGGACGTTTTTCTGTCCAGCGCCATCTGTCGGACATTTTGTGAACTTTGTTTTTTTTTCTAATAAAACGCCATGTCATTCCCAGCATGTGTGTCAATTTTTACCTCTGTACCTACATTATTCCGTGGTTTATTAAGTTTTCAAATTTATGCTGACTTTTTGATCACCTGGTGTATTAATGAGTTATAATGCCAATAGTGGAACTGCCATAATAATGATTTCTGAGCTTTCGGCCATGAAAGCAGAAGACTGTACTTGGGCCCTCTGTGTAAGAAATGTAAAATGTGTAAATTTGTATAAATTAGTAAGAAAAGGAGTTTTTTTAATTTGCACTATGTATATGAATCCACAGCGCAAAATAGGGGGGCAGGTGTAATGGAACTTGCCAGATGTTTCCAAAGCGGTATATTTAACATAAAAAAGGAAGTGATGCACTGGAGCAGAGATGCTGTTAGACAAGAAAGATGTGAATGTCACCTTTTTTAAGTCTGCAGAAAGAGAGAAGTCTGTGATGTGACTTGATGAAAAGAGGACACAAACATTTTATCTCTCCTGCTTTTGTAAAAGTTTTCTTAGTAATATTCTATTTCGGGTTAATACAAGCAACGGCAAGTAAAATACAGTTCCTATCCGTTTATCTGACAAACATTTCATCTCAGTGCATAGGATGGGTCAGTATCTTTCATTAGGCGATACGGTCAACTACTACTGATTTCTACGGTTGCTGTATTGAAGATGACCATAGCAGCAAAAAGAAGAGGGAAAGTCTCTCACTGAGAAAAAAATACAACTAGGAATACTTACTATTAAATGTCCTAGAATGTTTATTTCAGATTCGTTTGATGGTGTCTGTTTGGTAGCTTGCTGGAAAAGCATTTCATCAACTTCCATTCGTAAATTCACAGTTAAAAGTGATAAAATATTTTGAATTTAAAAACTTTAATTCATTATCCAGCCAGTAGTAAAAATAGCATATAATACAGACTATTCCAATATTCCGGAGTGAATTATACACAGGTTTTAACGATATTTACCAATGCGAGTGACTAGCTAGTCCATAAATGACTTTGGCCGTCAGTAGTGGAAAAATAGTGTTGGATCTACCAGAGGTGGGTTCTGGGAAACATGCAGGTACTCAGAAGTCAGAAGAAAGTTCCAGCATACTTAACCTTAGTGATGCTAGTGTTTACTCACATTTTCTACAGGAAGCCCAATATTATAGCAGAAACCCGTAATTCAAATACTAGTCGTCGTAAAGATCCACGATACAGGGAAAGCGCGAATAAGGCACTCGATAAATCTGACTAGCAAACTGCGTGAGATCGGAGCTACATCCTACTCAAGTCATCACAGCGGTGGCACTGCTCATACGTACTGCAGGAGGTGTGGCTTTCAGTTAGCTGGCGGTTTTGCTAGGCTGTCACGTGGCTTACTGCCAACCTGAGGACGCATTCTGCCTGGCATGATATCGATTTTATACGACACCAAACGTAGTTTGTCAATTCTGTAAGTAATTCAGATACTACAACGTATTTTGTTTTTTTCTTTTTTGACAAATGTTTCGGATGCTTTTGACCACAGTCAGGTGGGGCTGCATTGTGATTAGCACTCATTAGGGGAGATGAGAGGAAAGTAGAATGTATGATATACATTTGTAATTAATATTTCAGTTTGTTTAGATACTTTTGGCCCTAATGTAGATGGGGTAATTAGGTCATTAATTTTAATACCAGAGTCTTGCAAAGTGTAAATTGTGGAATTTACAGTGGATAATAAATGTCATAATATTAAAAATAATCATGGATGTACAGCTAGTTGCTTTCATGTGTGACAGTGTTCTTTTTCACAATGTATGGGCAGCCCTGGCTGGTCCCAGTTATTGGTACTTCATCGTTGTACTATGGCGCACAGATCTTCAATGATTTATAGTTACTGAGAACAAATTGCTCAAGAGCAGTGGGGCTCATGGCCTGAAACTAACTCGTCCATTTGCATCTGGTGTGATATGACACCTCCCCGTGATGTTCAAGTGTAACCTGATATCAGAAATGTAACCAGATACATGTGCTGAAGGTTCTCTCATATCGGCAGCTCTACCCAACTCAGAGCTGCATCTAAATTTTTCTTCTCTGCTTTTGGGCGAGGAAATGAAGTCATACTACATGTCATTGAGAGATCTTTAAATCTATCTCGAGAAGATTTGTGTTCCACGCAAGGAAGTGAACCCATAACTAGATCTATCAATGAAGCTACATTATTTAACCGATCAAGTACAGACAGAGACATTAATGCCCATGTTCGTTTTTGCAATCGACATCAATCACAACACTATGAGGGTAGTCATAATGACTGTAATTGTAAAAGCAATACTGAGGAGAAAATGCTGAATCAACGTCAATTCCTCACTGTATCTTTGAATACGTGTTTACAAGTGAAGACAACATAGGTGTGATCCTTGCTATTCTTCTCGACGTACTTAGTGTGGCTGAGAATATGGGTCGCTCCCAGCTGTGAGGCGAGCTAGTTGCCTCTTTCTAGAGTCGTCCCTTCAGACTGCGTGGCTCTGTATCAGCTCTGTCACCATCCAATTGTCGGTGAAAGTGGCCGCCACTCAACTAGAGTTCATCTTTCTCCTTCTTCTCTTCCATGTCACTGCTTCTCACTCTAGCCGGACGTTGCTGACAGCTGACCTTCCTGGAAGGCCACTTTGCTGTATGGCAGTGTCCCTGCACCAGTCGCCATCCAACCCATATCCGCAGCTCTTGTGGGTCCCAATCAGCACAAGTTTCGAATTTCACAATTTACAACCTTATCTTAAGCTATGATTAATACAAAATGATAATTTTAATAACCCTTCATTCATTTCATTGGCCTCTCACAACACATCTTTGTAACCTATTGTCTTATTTACTCACTTAATTATAATATTCAATCTATCTCCCCCATGAAACATGGACTTGCAGTTGATGGGGAGGCTTCCTTGCCTCAGCGATACAGATAGCCGTACTGTAGGTGAAACCACAACGGAGGGTTATCTGTTGAGAGGCCAGACAAACGTGTGGTTCCTGAAGAGGGGCAGCAGCCTCTTCACTAGTTGCAGGGCAACAGTCTGGATGATTGACTGATCTGGCCTTGTTACCGCGAACGGCTGAAAGCAGGGGGAAACTACAGACGTAATTTTTCCCGAGGGCATGCGGCTTTACTGTGTGGTTAAATGATGATGGCGTCCTCTTGGGTAAAATATTCCGGAGGTAAAATAGTCCCCTATTCGGATCTCTTGGCGGGGACTACTCAGGAGGAGGTTGTTATCAGGACAGGCGTTCTACGGGTCGGAACATGGAATGTCAGATACCTTAATCGGGCAGGTAGCTTAGAAAATTTAAAAAGGGAAATGGGTAGGTTAAGGTTAGATATAGTGGGAATTAGTGAAGTTCAGTGGCAGGAGGAACAAGACTTTTGGTCGGGTGAATACAGGGTTAGAAATACAAAATCAAGTTGGGGTAATGCATTAGTAGGTTTAACAATGACTAAAAAAAGGAGGGATGCGGGTAAGCAACTGCAGACAGCAAAGTTAACGCATTATTATGGCCAAGATAGATGCGAAGCCCACGCCTACCACAGTAGTACAATTTTATATGCCAACTAGCTCCGCAGATGACGAAGAGATTGATGAAATGTATAATGAGATAAAGGAAATTATTCACATAGTGAAGGGAGACGAAAATTTAATGCTCATGGGTGACTGGAATTCGATAGCAGGAAAAGTAAGGGAAGGAAATGTAGTAGGTGAATATGAAATGCGAGTAAGGAATGAAAGAGAAAGCCGCCTGGTAGAATTTTGCACAGAGCATAACTTAATCATAGCTAACATTTGGTTCAAGATTCATGAGAGAAGGTTGTGTACACGAAAGAGGCCTGGAGATACTATAAGGTTTCAGATAGATTATACAATGGTAAGACAAAGATTGAGGAACCAGATTTTAAATTGTAAGTCATTTCCAGTGGCAGATGTGGACTCTGACCACAATCTGTTGGTTATGAACTGCAGAGTAAAACTGAAGAAACTGCAAAAAGGTTGGAATATAAGGAGATGGGCCCTGGACAGACTGAAAGAACCAGAGGTTGTAGAGAGATTCAGGGAGAGCATTAGGGAACGATTGACAAGAATGGGGGAAAGAAATACAGTAGAAGAAGAATGGGTAGCTTTGAGAAATGAAATAGTGAAAGCAGCAGAGGATCAAGTAGGTAAAAAGACGAGGGCTAATAGAAATCCTTGGGTAACAGAAGAGATATCAATTTAACTGATGAAAGGAGAAAATACAAAAATTCAGTAAATGAATCAGGTAAAAAGGAATACAAACGTCTCAAAAATGAGATCGACAGGAAGTGCAAAATGGCTAAGCAGGGATGGCTAGAGGACAAATGTAAGGATGTAGAGGCTTGTCTCACTAGGGGTAAGATAGATACTGCCTACAGGAAAATTAAAGAGACCTTTGGAGAGAAGAGAACCACTTGTATGTATATCAAGAGCTCAGATGGCAACCCAGTTCTAAGCAAAGAAGAGAAGGCAGAAATGTGGAAGGAGTATATAGAGGGTTTATACAAGGGCGATGTACTTGAGGACAATATTATGGAAATGGAAGACGATGTAGATGAAGACGAAATGGGAGATAAGATACTGCGTGAAGAGTTGGACAGAGCACTGAAAAACCTGAGTCGAAACAAGGCTCCTAGAGTAGACTACATTCCATTAGAAATACTGACAGCCTTGAGAGAGCCAGCCCTGAGAAAACTCTACGATCTGGTGAGCAAGATGTGGGAGACAGGCGAAATTCCCGTAGACTTCAAGAATAATACAATAATTCCAAACCCAAAGGAAGCAGGTGTTGAAAGATGTGAGAAATACCGAACTATCAGTTTAATAAGCCACGGTTGCAAAATACTAACATGAATTCCTTACAGACGAATAGAAAAACTGGTAGTTGCAGACCTCGGGGAAGATCAGTTTGGATTCCGTAGAAATGTTGCAACACGTCAGGCAATACTGACCCTACGACTTACCTTAGAAAATAGATTAAGGAAAGGCAAACCTACGTTTCTAGCATTTGTAGACTTAGAGAAACCTTTTGACAATGTTGACTGGAATGCTCTCTTTCGAAGTCCAACGGTGGCAGGGGTAAAATACAGGTAGCGAAAGGCTATTTACAATTTGTACAGAAGCCAGATGGCAGTTATAAGAGTCGAGGGACATGAAAGGGAAACAGTGATTGTGAAGGGAGTGAGACAGGGTTGTAGCCTCTCCCCGATGCTATTCAGTCTGTTTATTGAGCAAGCAGTAAAGGAAAGAAAAATTCGGAGTAGGTATTAAAATCCATGGAGAAGAAATAAAAACTTTGAGGTTCGCCGATGTCATTGTAATTCTGTCAGAGACAGCAAAGGACCTGGAAGAGCAGCTGAATGAAATGGACAGTGTCTTGAAAGGAGAATATAAGATGAACATCAACAAAAGGGTAGTGGAACGAAGTGGAATTAAGTTGGGTGATGTTAAGGGAATTAGATTAGGAAATGAGGCGCTTAAAGTAGTAAATGAGTTTTGCTATTTGAGCATCACAATAACCCATGATGGTTTAAGTAGAGAGGATATAAAATCTAGACAGGCAATGGCTACGAAAGTGTTTCTGAAGAATAGAAATTTGTTAACATCGAGTATAGATTTATGTGCCAAGAAGTCGTTTCTGAAAGTGTTTGTATGGAGTGTAGCCATGTATGGAAGCCAAATATGGACGATAAATAGTTTGGACAAGAAGAGAATAGAAGATTTCGGAATGTGGTGCTACAGAAGAATACTGAAGATTAGATAGGTAGATCTCATAACTAATGAGGAGCTATTGAATAGAATTGGGGAGAAGAGAAATTTGTGGCAGAAATTGACTAGAAGACGGGATCGCTTTGTAGGACATATTCTGAACATCAAGGGATCACCAGTTTAGAACAGGAGGGCAGCTTGGAGGCTAAAAAGAGTAGAGGGAGACCAAGAGATGAATAGACTAAACAGATTCAGAAGGATGTAGGTTGCAGTAGGTACTGGGAGATGAAGAAGCTTGCACTGGATAGAGTAGCATGGAGAGCTGCATCAAACCACGCTCTGGATTGAAGACCACAACAACAACAACATTCAATTTATATACGACCTGTAAATTATCAGCTGAAAATGACTGAATTTACGATGTTTTCGTTAACCACAACTTATTTCATCTCCTATTTTGCATTTTCACTAAGTCAAAATAGGTTCTCCTAATTTCACCATAATATATTCATAATTTTCTGAAGATAATGAAGTGCTGACCCAGCAACCCTTCCTCCAATATCTCTACCTGAAATGCAGGTATCTTTCTGAGCACAAATTAGAAGTAAAGCCTGCTGTTAGCCGCTTTGTTTGAAGCAGTGTGCATTGTTGGTTTTTTCACACTCAGGAGTTTTTACTTAAGTGCCCTCTGTATTCCTGAAACCTCGTTTTGCTCCTATTTTATTCTCTTTCTTTGTGCTAGTGATGTGATACTGTGTTAACTTTTTCTCCTAGAGGTATTCTGCATTAAGACTTTTACAAGCAAAATAAATATTCTTTCTTGGTACTATACATTGAATAAAGCAACAGCGTATACCGCCTACACGAAATGCTGCATCACATGTTTTGAAAACACGCGAAATATTACAGGAATGATGACACGTCATATGAACAGTTATTGACGTGGGAAGAGGTAGCGTTAGACGGGTATGTCCACACAGAGGGTCTGTCTTCAGCTACCGACACAATGTCTGAGCATGAAGAGATCAACACAGCAACAGAGCAGTCTGACTGTGGCTCTGAAACTGTGCCCACAGTAGTCCCAACGTCTGAAAATCTCAAAATGATCCATGAAAGGTTGGATAAACCTGTTGGTTCAAGCATGAAGTCCATCCTGCAAAAACGGCTCGTTAGAATACTTTCACACAGCTACCAGGTGTCAAGAATGAAGCAATATATCGAAAACTATGTTTTCCAGACAGTTTAATCGTCTGCATCATAAAATACATAAACCAAGAATGGGACAGTATGGCAGCAACTAACGGAGTGCCTGAGGCTGGCTTCAGTCATATTTTGAATAATTGTCTGCTAGTCTTAGTGTTTTATACCTTGCCAGAGCAAATAAGTCACAGTATCACAATACCGATGAAGTATGAGCCACAGATGGGACTGCATTGGATCTTTTTATTGCATCAGTGAGCAATGGGAGGTTCCGTACTCTTCTCCCAACTGTACAATTTGATGATAAGTCTACGAGGGTGCAGATTATCTGGCACCAATCAGAGAAATATTCGATGAGTTTGTGAAGATTTGCAAGAGGAATTAGATGGAGTGCTGGAAGCATTCTGTGGACGTTGCTAATTCAGGCAGTATATTCCAAATAAGCCGGCAAAATCCGGTACGAAATTTTATGAATTCTACACGTTAAACACGAACGTATATGCAGGCAAAGAGACAGGCAAACAGTCTGCTCGTCTGTATCAGGTACCCAGTAATGCAGGACATGTGGTGCTACAACTAATTCGATGCACTGACAACACATACAGAAACGTTATCATTGTCAACTGTGTTACGTCGCTAACGAACTGTACGCTAATTACCAAGTCACACCAGTAGGTACTCGCGTGAGGAATGAGAGAGAAATTCTACTAGAACTACTGCCAATGAAGGATGGGTATCAAATGTCTCCCTTGTTCATATTTTCCAAACAAGAAATAGAAAAAGAATGTACAAATGACATTAACCATGCACAGCGACGATAGTACAGGCGTCTAATTCTGAAGTGATTACTTTCCACAATCTTATAAAAGTAGCTGTAGATGTCGATTACCCGAAATACGAATATTCCGTTTCACAGTAAGCAATCCACTGACCTCTTACCCTGTTTTTCAGCTTGCTAAACATCGAAGAAATAAATAAATAATACATACGATGGATACAAATGACTTAATGCTAAAGAGGAGATTTCTTACAGAACTGGGTGTGGTCCTTGCAAAAGTACATAATGTCAGACGTTTGTAGATTCGCAGCATATCACACCACTGGAAGGAGCAAGTGAAATGGGTTGTAGATATCCACAATCTACCAACAGCAGAAGAAGCAAGTGGATCAAGAGAAAAACAAAAATATAACAATTATCCTCATAGCAAATATAGGTACACAATCCATCGCTGCCATCTTTGTTGCAGCCCTAACTATAAAGAAACTACAGTAACGAGTGTTCTTACTTGCCATGTAAATACGTCACAATAATATGGATCTGACTCTTGTTAATAAAATGGGAATGAAATTAACTTTGATTATTTACTTACTACGCTTAATTCCGAGTGCTATCGGGAGAGGTGTTGTGAATATTATGATAACTGCGTAACAATAGCCTATTAAAATATTTTTAAGTTAAGGAAGATAATAAATGTTTCATTTAATGTCTATACGTTTGTAAAATTTGTTAGTAATGATAAAGAAGTAATTTACACTATAAATTATCTTTGTATGGAACTTTATTTTATAGGTAAAGAAATCAAATGTTACCTTTGTTAAACACAATCTAACACTAGAGCCATTCCATGACAGCTATATGTGGGAGCGATTAAGTACATTAATATTCTCCTTCTTATTGGCAACAACATCCTATACAAACAAACAGTATAAGGCAGAGAAAGAAATCGTCACTCAATCCATTATCAATCTCAACTACTGGCCCAGAATTCTCTCTGTTCATCTTTTGTACATCGTTTCTTATATCTTTCTTCATGCTCGCACGTCTTCCATAATGTCGTATGCTGGCAGAATTACTGTTGACTTCTCACTCTGAATTGATACCTACATGTACCATACACCAAATCTGTGAACAATAGCTTTACAAAAAGTTACAAAGTAACATTTTCACTAAGCATAGACATATGGGGCAAAGAACTCATAAAAAGATCTTACCCATTCATATCCTTGCTGAGCTACTTTATTCGTTTCTTTGTACATAATCATGTCTGCTAACAATGATTTTTCATCTTCATTTTCAGAGGCTTCCATTTTATTATCAATTCGTTTTGCTAATGTGTTCTTGGTGGACTCATGACTCTTTCTCCAGCATTACTGGACTCCGTTGGATTCATTTAGACAAATCAAACAAAACTAAACATATTTTAGCATGTGATCCTCCACTTGAGTCATTGTTTCATCATTATTAATAAAATTCATTCAGTGACTGGTAATCGTCTTGATTCTAGTTATGGATGCTGCCTGATTTCAGTTCCTAATTGTCCTTTCTGAAGCGAATAATAAAAGAAACTTTCTTACAAAACCTATTATAGCCACTCCTTTCACGTTTCCAAACAACAATTGAACAAAAAATGTCCCCAATAGTGTGATAACACGGGCCCACACATACTCATCTGACAATGGACTAATACTCTCCTTATTTCTACTCTTTCTTATTAACCCAGTTCTAATTCTCCATTGGCGCAGACGTTAGTCACACAGCTCTATTCATTTGTGTGGCCAAATATATTCTCAATATAAAGGAAAAAAAATTAAAACAGTAGAGTAAACACAGGGCTAACTAAGGAGTTAGTAAAAGAAGAAATTAAAAACTTAGTAACACAGATTAAAAAAGAAAACAATATATTAAAAATAATTGTGATGAAACAAAGCTTAAAAATCTAAAGAAAAAACTGTAGGAAAACGCCATTATAACAAAATCTGTCCTCATGACAGCAAAGTAATACATAGGAAAAACAGAAGAATTCATCAACAAAAACAACATAAAAAAGTTAAAATCAAACCCAACTAACGGATTTCTAACACAAGTTAAAAACACACTCAAAAACACAAAGTATACATTTACAGACAGAGAGAGACAAACTCTTGTACCAATTTTTTAAAAAAAATCTCAAGCCCTCAACATGAGATGTCAACCAAAGGTCCATAAATAAAATTACCCAGTCTGTCCAGTAGTAAATTTCAGAGCAGCTCCTACATAACTACTAGCAAAACAAATGCAGTCACAGCTTACCCAGTGTTATAAACTACAAAATGATAAAACAATCAGAAATACAACTTATAACACTAACGTATCTCTCTCCCACATATATCACTCTAAAGTGCTGTGAAGGACTCTAATTTTACCCTCTGAGAGGATTTCGAAGTTTGACGGCGCCAGTGTCTAACAGGCAAAGGTATAGGACTACAATCTCAAATTAGGTGAATTTAACAGAAAAACCAAACGAACTTTAACCTTGCGAGCTAATGAATGTGGTAAAATCATTAATTTGAAAACATATGTTTGCGACAACCAGATATTAGTTATTTAAGTTATTTTGTTGAGATTTCCCTTTGAATAGCAAACAGGATACAAACTGACACAGGGCACTGTGTACTGTGTGCAGCAGCAGTTACCAATAGCACACACACCATTAAATTATGGGGAGTAGATTTGCGCCAAGTTCATAATAATGACAGCCACACTATAGAGCGTTCATTATTCAAATACTGTAATGTCACTCCATGAAATGCAGAACTAAATTTGGACACGAGGGGCTTCTACCTTGACTGCTATGAAAAACACAAATAAAGATGAGTAACATTATAAATGCATTGTATGTGCTCCTCTACAAATATCAGTTTTCCTTAACAACAGTAATAGTTCAATTTTTTCCCTGATAGGTGGGGAATACGATGGAAAGCCATAAACTAGTGTAGTTTCACTAGTCAACGCTCGTTCATTCTTACAGTAGTAAAGACTAATTGAAAAAGTTAATCATTCACTTCACTTGGAGTAGTACATAAATTACTTTGCAAGACAATAAAATACAACACTGGGCTTAATTAATCTAAAAAACGGAAGCATTCATGATAGAAAACAAAATTACATAATTTTTGGAAATGAGCATAACTTCACTTCTAACAATACTATCGTAAATCTTTTCATTAAAGATTTGTATGTATTTGCCTTTTAATCACCTGTGACACAGGTAGCCTAGACTATAATATTTATATGATCTTGCACTGTAATCCTACAAAACTATGTTTTATAATAAACTATGTATACTTCAGCCAAAGCCTATCCAATCTCACTTTTGTGGTATAAGCTTTAACTTTTACTACTCCTTTTACTTTAGGCAAAAAATCCCTTATAAGCACATGAATGCAAGAATTGTTCATTTGAAGCAGGATACTCGGTTTCAGTAGCACTTACGTGAAGACCCTGCATAGGTTCGTGAGCAGGATTGCATATATGACTCCAGACATGAATTCCGGTTTTATATGCTTAATATTGAAACTACACACAAATTAACTGGTCTAGGACCAAATGCATTACTTAACTGAATGTATGAAGTTTGTGAAGTGATGGCGCAGATTCGTGGCAGGTGACATGGCGGCTAACTGTACTCATGGATCTTGATGTACGAATGCTCTATAAAATATCTTCTTGGCATCGGATTTTCAACATATTAGAGCCATTCCATTAGACTGTCAATACCAAATAATAGCCAGATCCATACTCGAGGCATATCCCTTCTATTGCAGCTTCCAATTGCCTCTCTTAGCCCCATTGAAGTGTACCGTGATAAGGCTAGCCACAAACTGCGAGCCATTCACACAAAGGAGCCGCTCAGTTCGACTGTCAACCCCACCTATTACATCGCGCCATGCTACTTCCGTTGCGGAGGGACTTCCCTACAGTTTTCACATCTTACAACTACAATAGCCCTATCCATGAACCAGCTCTTAACAAATATTTTCTTTTTCTGATCATATGCCCATTATAATAATTTACAATTTCAACATATTCTTTTCCTTTTCTCCATACACAGATTAAAAAACTGTAAATTTCTTGCCATAGATCAAGGAGTTTAAACAACACAGAATAATACTTCATAAATTGAAGATACACAGTTACATAATATAAACCTATTTCTAATCTATATAATTGTTACACACTCATGTGGTAGAACATATAATAGATGTAGAAAGAATTTACAGTTCCATCCTTGTTAATGAAACCTTAAAAGTAATTGAAGAAAACCTGAAAACTCACAACCAGCTACCTCATGAACACACATACCAAACAATAAATTATAACTGTTAATAACAAAACAAAATTGTATTGAATTAAATCAAGAATACTACATACAAGAAGAAGATTTGCCCATAGGTTCACCTATTTCAGGAACATTAACCTAAATTTTCATGAATCATATAGAAAAATTAATATTTGAAGAAATAATAACAAAAATAAGCTTCAACGTCATCTACTAGTACAGGTACATGGACGATATAATATGTATGCTAGATCAACCTAAAAATAGAATAGAGCAACTATGCGAAGACATAATTAGTGTACACAAAACATGAAGTCCCCATAGAAGAAGAACAAGAAAACTCACTCAACTTTCTAGATGTAAGAAAAAGAAAAGACAATAATAAACACATATTTTACATATACAGAAAATCCACAAAATGTGACGTTATCTTAAATGCAGCCTCAAACCACCCACAGAACCACAAACAGGCAGCAATCAGATGCATGTTAAACAAGCTGAACAGGATCACCTAAACACTTCGGATTACCAGAAAGATTTAGCCATTATAAAACAAATAACATTAAGAAATGGACACAAAGAAACAATGGTAGACAAATTAAAGGAAAAATAAAGAGACAAATAATGAAAAGAAGTAACCAAACCACACCAACTCGTATAACTTGCACTACAACATCAAAAAATGGCACACAATGGCCAACCACAACAAATTCAAGCATAAAGTAGGTGACATATTCTAAAAACAAGGCATAAACATTGCTTACAAAACAAACAATTCCATACAAAAACACACCCCAAAACTGAAATCAGAACCAACAATCTGGTATATATCAGTTTAGTTGCAGATTTTGTGAGGAGATATGGGCTGGAATGACTTGCAGGACATTCGACACGAGGTATAAAGTACACGTCAGAGCATTTAAATGCGGTACAGATGATTCAGCATTTGCGGATCGTCTAATAAATGAGCACCACAGACCAAGCAATATTGAAAAAGATACGAATATCATAAAAATGAGTACAGAGAGGCACCTCCTGTAGAAGGTAGACGACAACCATCAGCAGAGCTGCTGATAGCCTTGTGAGAGCCAGCCATGACAAATCTCTTCCATCTGGTGTGCCATATGTATGAGACAATCGAAACATTATCAGCCTTCAAGAAGAATATAACAATTAAAATTCCAGTTGGTAAAGGGGGAATATTACAGATGTATTAGTGTAATGAATTACAGCTGCAAAATTTTAAAGCTAATTCTTCACACTATGATGGGAGAACTGCCATTAGTGTAATGAATTACAGCTGCAAAATTTTAAAGCTAATTCTTCACACTATGATGGGAGAACTGGTATTAGTGTAATGAATTACAGCTGCAAAATTTTAAAGCTAATTCTTCACACTATGATGGGAGAACTGGTAGAAGCTCACCTCGGGGAAGATCATTTTGAATTCCAGAGAAATACAGGAACACGCAAAGCAATGCTGACCCTATTATTTCCCTTAGAAGCTGGTTTAAGGGAATACAAACCTACCGTTATAACATTTGCAGATTTAGAGAGTATTTGACAGAGTTGACTGGGATACTCTCTGTGAAATTCTGAAGATAGCAACTGTATAATAGACAAACAAATAGACTTCTACAACTTGTACAGATACCAGGCGGCAGTTGTACGAGTGTAAGGGTATGAAAATGCGGCACTGGTTGATAATGAAGTGAGACAGGTCTGTAACTTATCCCGAATGTTATTCTATCTCTACACTGAGCACGTAGTAATGAATACCAACGAAAGGTTTGGAGTAGGAATGGAAGTCCAGGGACAAGAAATAATGCGTTCGAGGTTTGCCAATGAAACTGTAGTTCTGTCAGAGACAGTAAAAGACTTGTATCAGCAATTGGACAGGATGGACAGCCTTTTGAAAAGAGGATATGAAAACTGAGAAATCAAATCGAATGAAATCAGGCTATGCCGAGGGAGCTAGATTAGAAAACGAGATACTTGAAGTAGTAGATGAGTTTAACTATCTGGGCTGCAAAATAGCTGATGACACCTGAAGTAGAGAGGATATGAAACGTAGACTCGTTGTGCCAAGAAAAGTGTTTCTGAAGTTGAGAAATTTGTTAACATCAAATAAAGATATAAATGTTAGGAACTCGTACATGAAATTATTTTTGTGGAGTGTAGCCATATATTGAAGTGATACACTCACGAAAACAGTTTAGACAAGAAGAGAATAGAGACTCTTTAAATGTGGTGCTACGAAAGAATGTTGAAGATTAGATGGATAGATGACGCGGGTAATGAGGATGTACTCACTAGAATTTGGGAGAAAAGAAATTTATGGCACGATCTAACAAGAAGAAGGTATCGGTTCGGAGGGATCACCAGTTTAATATTGGAGGGAACCGTGTGTGTGTGTGTGTGTGTGTGTGTGTGTGTGTTTGTGTGTGTGTGTGTGTGTGTGTGTATGTGTGTATCTGTGTGTGTGTGTGTGTGTGTGTGTGTATGTGGGAGGGAGATGTAAAGGAATTATATAAAATTTTGTTATGAATATATGGACACTAGTTCAGCTACCAGAGATTAATGCGTAAAGCATTTATTGAACAAAAGAAGCATTACGCTCTTCGTTTTTTAGTTTTAGAATAAGTTACCTTTGCTGTTATCCTGTCCTAGTGTTAAGACGTGTTGTGCCATTTCTTACGGATAAAAATTGGGTTAAATAATGAAAGTGATGTTTGAAGCAGAGCGATTTCGTCTTTTGTGATACCATGGGTCCCAGATCCTGAAATTCAGGAAAATTATTTTAATTTTATACAGAGAAGTTAGATAGAGGCGACGATTTTCACGGCGACACTGCTCAATAGAGGTACGTGAATGTGTTCATCTTTTTCCTTTCGTGGCCCCAACCGTCAATTTCAAAATATTTGCCGCGACATTCAGAACCTGCAGTCTTTCTTTTCATTTAATTTCGAAGTCCACGCATTTACGTTCTAAGATGAATAAATGCATTTAACTGTAATTTTTTTTTCCAGGCTGTGGGGGATGAATACACTCAAAATGTACGTGCATCTATCCCGTTCGTATGTTCGCATACATTTGAGTATCTACAAGTGTAACTATATTTCCTACAGAGTATTAACGTTTCTTTCGCGAATGTGCGTGCCCTCTTATTTGATGTATTCAGTCAGCCGTATTCTTTAATAACATTATTTGTAATATTGCACAATTGATCTTTGCCTGTAGTGCAACAGCGCTTCACGCGAAATATTTATTACGCGACATCCACAATAACTTTTATTTCAAAATTTCGACGAGCGACTGAATAAAGATTTTTCTAACATCAACAATAGCAAAAAATGGCTCTGAGCACTATGGGCCTTAACGTCTGAGGTTATCAGTCCCCTGAAACTTAGAACTACTTAAGTAACCTAAGGACATCACACACAGCCATGCCTGAGGCAGGACTCGAACCTGCGGCCATACCGGTCGCGCGGTTCCGGATTGTAGCGCCTAGAACCGCTCGGCCACCACGGTTGGCCAACAATAGCAAAACATAATAATATTAGAGGACGCGCTACAAATGGCGACCGAGTGCCATGACGTTTGTCAATTTTCAGAAAAATTTAGTACATATTTTTAGTGGAAATATTTATTGCGACTATAACCTATTGTTTCTGCTACATGTTACACTAACTGCGTATAAGATCACCAAATTTACTAATGAAATCAGCCCATAAAATTCATATACACCCATAAAATAAAAATTTTGAAAAAAATGAGGAACTTCTGGAACATCAAATTTTTAACCGACTACTAAGAAAACGGCCGGCAAAAGGAAATACGTAGGCCTAATAGAAGTGGTGCGTGAAGTCTAAAGTCTAAACTGTATGAATCGGGATATTGATAATTTGGAAACCACAGTTATGGATGTGCCAAATCAGATAAGTAAGTTAACTGTAAATTTCAATGCCATGAGTGTACAGCAAACCGAGCTAAATACAAAAATGCAGGAAGTTATAAATCAAGTTGAGAACGTGACAAAACAGCAGAAACAGCAATTCGCGCAATTTTTAGAAGAAAAAGACACACACATAAACCGTACTCTAGAAACAGAGCTACAAAAAGCAATAAGTAACACAGTGGAGCAAGTATACACCACACAATACACATCTCTAGTTAAACTGCAAACTGACATAGGCCAGCTACAGAAAACTTTGAGACAGGACTTACAATGTTGGCAGAATCAAATAGTCGAACAACAGGAAACTTGGTACAATGAAAGAACGAAATCAACACGCAGCAGAAGAACTTGACAACATACCCACATGTAAAAGTGACAGAGCGGTCAGTGAATATCCTACCCAGAATGTACATGTGGATTCACCAAAATATGAGGTTGTGGCGTTCGCTGTTTTATTCAGTGGTTTGGTATTTAACTAATTTGTAAATGAAAATGATAATCTTATTTTATTATATTGAATAATTACTAAATAATTTTTCTCCTGGCTAAAGATTTGGTCAACTTGGTGAAGAACTCCAAGTTAACGTCGTGTTAAAGTATTGTCTGTAAGTTGTGTGTCACTAAATCACAGTTCATACAACAGATTCTATACAACTATTGATTATGATGGAAATAGTTATCTTCAGCAAAAATGATCATTAAAACCACCGAATATCAGCCGCGCACAACACTGACGTATGTTACCTGAAACAACATTCTTCGCAACTCGTACGTAATTAATTTCGGCTCCATACATCAGCTAGAACAGTTTCTTATAAGGATCGTTCTATGAGCACTGTTTTTAAAGAACCAATGTGATTGGAATCATTTTCATTTAAATGAGTTCGGGACCACCGGTGCAGATTTATTTTTACACATTTGTATTACGTTCGGCATTTATGTCTACAGAGTTGCGTAATTTGAATTTGCCGCTGAGATAATTGTTAAGATGGCGGAAGACAATTGATAGAGACTTTCTATTGTTAGACCAAATAAGAAAGTATTTGAAATGCTTTCGTATTGTGCACTATTTAGACTTCATCAAGCAAACATTTGATTTGTTGCTAAGGAAAACACAGACAAACACGCGATACAAATCGCTATCATCATTGGCTGCGCTCCTTGCAGCGGAAATAAATAATTAACACAGCTAATGCTTACTGAGAGAGGAATTAAAGTTAGAAATAATTATTCACTCATATTTATAATAATAATAAACTCTATTCTCAAGTAATAATTAACAAATAATTACAATTTCTTAACAGACCTCAGTTTGATATGCGTCCGCAACCAACAAAAGCCAACCAACAAAAGGTAAAAACAAAAGAAGACAAACGCAGATCATAAAAGGACTTTACAATTATCATTGTCTTTGTGTGATACACATCGATATGTCCAATTACATCATAGAATATTATATAAATATTTAATATTTATCATCGTTTTCACTACTTTTTTAATATGTCGAATAGATAATGTTTATAACTGTTGCAGGCATCATTTCCTCTCGACGCTCTGTAGCTAATATTTATCTCGTGGATGTTACAATATAGTTTGGTGAATCCACATCTACATTCGGGGTAGGATATTCACTGCAAACTGACATAGGCCAGATACAGAAAACTTTGAGACAGAATTTATAATGTTGGCAGCATCAAATAATCGAACAACAGGAAACTTGGTACAATGAAAGAGCGAAATCAACACGCAGCAGAAGAACTTGACATCATACCCACATGTAAAAGCGATAGAGCAGTCAGTGAAAATCTTACCCCGAATGTACATGTGGATTCACCAAACTATGAGGTGTAGGGTAACCAACGACACCGTGACGAAAGAAGGAAGCAGCAGATAGCTGTACCCACTTTGTCATCAGTTTTGTTAGAAAAGAGTCTTATAAAACACCGTGAATTCCAAGTGTTTATCCCGGAAAAAAAATCCGTGCATCCGGTAATTTTTATAAAGTTATTCAAAAACGTATTGCCTAAAACGTGGTCGGAACGGCTAAAGATACAATATGTCACGGGTTATATCCAAGGCAATGGAGCGTTATGGGCGATGGAAATGTCAGAAACTTGTCAGACATTAGAACAGTTTGAAAACGCGTTTCTTTCAAAGTATTGGTGACATGGCGTGCAAGAGAGATTAAGAAAAGCCTTATTCAACCCTGAACAATATAATGCAAAATCTGGATCGCTCCAAAAGTACTTTGAGAAATATTTAAATAAAACAAGGTTTTGGGATGAGCCAGTGGCACACACGGACGTCCTACGCATTCTGAGAGCTAAACTACCGCTAAATATTCGGGAAAAGCTAGTACAAGTACCGAAAACAATTTAGAGTTCTCTCTGGCTTGGACTCTATTCATTTAATTAATGAAGACTCAAGACAAAGCCACACCAATCAAAATAATTTCCGTAGCAGCAGCGGTGGCAGCCAGCCTCCGCAGCGCCAGCCGCAGTACGGCGTCAACCAATGTAACGTGAGCGGCTGAGTCGCGACCGGCTTTTGTAGATTTCGCCGCAGCACCGCATATGCCTGGCCCGAATTCAGGAGGCAATTTCAGTAACAACTATAATCAAAATTTTAATCCAGGATTTAAAAGAAAAAGAAAAAATGGGGACAGAAACTACTCTAGTTATTCCGGTAACCGGACGCGAAACTGGAATAGGAATGATAACGGAAATCAGTGGGGTAACGCTCACAGTGATCTTCACCCTCAATTTAGCAACAACACGGCTAACCCACGAAATGTGCAGTGGCAGTAACCGACTAGCAATCAACGCTATCAGTCCCACGCTCAAAGTAACATTACGCCTGTAAACTCAGGGCAAAATCATGACCGCAATGTGCAATGGAGTAAATAACACGTCGGGGGTGAATATTATAGAAGTGACGAACGAAACACCTACAAACAGTAATAATGGGACGTTAAACTAAACGTGGCCTCATTATGCTCCCCATTGTTAACAATGGATAGCCGTGGGGGCAATCCAAGATAAGACAGGTACAGATCTCTATTACAGAAAAAGCTCAACGCCGTAAGAAACATTTTGACAAACAAGTACATGGTGTTACCAGATTTGTGGTTAGAGAAAAAGTATTACTTAAGATCCATGTGAAATCTTCTCTGTGAGCCAAGAAAAACGCAAAGTGGCAAATAAGATATGGCTCAAATGGCTCTGAGCACTATAGGACTTAACATCTGAGGTCATCAATCCCCTAGAACTTAGAACTACTTAAACCTCACTAACCTAAGGACATTACACACATCCATGCCCGAGGCAGGATTCGAACCTGCGACCGTAGCAGTCGCGCGGTTCCAGACTGAAGCGCCTAGAACCGCTCGGCCACCGCGGCCGGCGCAAATAAGAATACTTTTCCGTATGTTATTGTACATATTCCGCATGACGGATGTTATACACTTGCGTATCCTCACAATGGTAAAATCAAAGGACTCTATGCACACCGAGACTTGAGAAAATTCCACCACGTTTAAGTATCACACTTTATATCTATCTATGCACACGAGTGAAATAAGTAAACTATGGTAAAAAAGAAGAAATACGATTAGGTTAAAGTAGGTATATATTGCTATGCAGCTACGTGAATCAGAGCATTTCACTACTTCTGTTTACATTTGTCAGTGATCGTGGATTCAATGCACAAGCAAGCTAGGACATACGCGTCAATTGATGACTAGCAATGTTAACATAGAATTTACTTGGAAGGTTGACTGAACAGTTTCTGATCACAGTGGTATTTTAGTTTTAAGTTTATGTACAAAGGATACTGAAACGAACAATTAGCACAGACCTCGGAACAAAGTAGATGTAAGGTTTATTTTGTCACTTGTGTTTCAAGATTATAAGGTACAGGGTAAGTTACAGAAAATATTGGACTCCCTAAGGTACATAAGTATACAGTCAAGCAAGTACATTCCATGTTGCAGAGAGAATTTTTTTTTTTTTTTGACGTGTCCACACCACTAGGTTTTATTTATGAATATATCGAGCAAAACGATATTAAATTTTTTTACGGTCCGATTATATGATTTCTGGCTGCTAATGGAAGGCTAGCGTGTTAGACACCATACGCACGACAACCTGATCTACGTAAAGTGCATCCAAAGACAGAGTTTAGGAATAAAAAAAAAAAACTAATGTGGTCTTACTGAAATAAAAATAATTTTTCAAATTTATACACACGTTAGAGTGCTGAGGTACGATTTGTAAACATGATATGAGACATACTTAATACCATCTCTTCTACAATAAAGTAAAAGAAATATGTACGAGGTAAGTTACAGGAAACTGACGGGCAGAGAAATTGAACAATGCCCAAACAACCTTAATTCTTTACAGGCGTCGTTCATCGAGATGCTACGAGGCTGCAATCGGGGAAGAGAAGCAACTATATTACTCTTCCGTCACTACGACTTACTTTCTACGTTACAGAATATTACCAAGATCACTTAGAAGTACACTACTTGACACTCAGTAAAACCAGAAATTTTTATTAATAGGTCTTATCTTCGGCATGAGAGTAGCAAGAATCTATGCAGACTTCAGAGCAAAGTATGCACTGATTTTCTCTTATGTTTACAATATTTTGTCCAATCCGAGTAGGAATCGTTTTGTGAAGAATTAGAGTAAGGAAGGACTTAGGTCACTTTCGGTACATATATAATGTACACGTACCAGTGATACAATGATGTAAACACGTAAACATGAACAAACACAGACACAGACTCAGAAAGCAGTATAGCGTATAGCGACCAAGCTTCATTATCAATCTGTTGTTCGTACTGCCTAACATTTTAATTTTTCTGTTTATGTATGAATTTTAGTAAAGTGATTTATTTATTTATGTGTTTTTTTATTCCTTTTTACTTGTTTTTGATGTGTACCATGCGTTGTTACAGTCTTGGGTGTCGTAAAGATGAAATTCTTCCCACCACAGTAACTCGCGGGTAGTAAATGAACAGATTTTGCCTCATTTGTAGACAATTTCTATAAGCACTTCTTGTGCATTCATTTTTTGTGGTGTCATTTCACTGTGTAAGTGCATCTATAGCACGATCCTAAGTTAAGAAGTGCTGTTGTTCAAGAAAACGTGTTCTCTTATGCCCTTGAGATGTCAGATAGAATTGCGATTGCGAACTGTAGTACTAGAGGCACGTATGTTCTGTGAACACATTCACCTACCAACTTCTATAATGAAATACTTTGAGCAATATGTACCCCGATAAAGTTTTGAAAGAGAATATAGGAGCAAATAACGACCGTGAGCATAAACTACTAAGTACCAGCCAGTGGCCACATGAGCTGCATATATACAGGGTGTTACAGAAAGGTACGGCCAAACTTTCAGGAAACATTCCTCACACACAAAGGAAGAAAATATGTTATGTGGACATGTGTCCGGAAACGCTTACTATCCATGTTAGAGGTCATTTTATTACTTCTCTTCAAATCACATTAAACATGGAATGGGAACACACAGCAACAAAACGTACCAGCGTGACCTCAAACAGTTACAGGAAATGTTCAAAATGTCCTCCGTTAGCGAGGATACATGCATCCACCCTCCGTCGCATGGAATCCCTGATGCGCTGATGCAGCCCTGGAGAATGGCGTATTGTATCACAGCCGTCCACAACACGAGCACAAAGAGTCTCTACATTTGGTATCAGGGTTGCGTAGACAAGAGCTTTCAAATGCCCCCATAAATGAAAGTCAAGAAGGTTGAGGTCAGGAGAGCGTGGAGGCCATGGAATTGGTCCGCCTCTACCAATCCATCGGTCACCAAATCTGTTGTTGAGAAGCGTACGAACACTTCGACTGAAATGTGCAGAAGCTCCATCGTGCATGAACCACATGTTGTGTCGTACTTGTAAAGGCACATGTTCTAGCAGCACAGGTAGAGTATCCAGTATGAAATCATGATAACGTGTTCCATTGAGCGTAGGTGGAAGAACATACTGACGAAACTGAAATGAGCTCTAACATGGAAATTAAGCGTTTCCGGACACATGTCCACATAACATATCTTGTTATAAAATCAACGGGACGATGTATAGTTAGTTAACGACAGTGAGTTACTCAGTGTCAGTGACATGTGAGATATACACATAGGAACCAGTGAGAATACTATTGTACCACACGTTTCTGCTTCGAAATAAACAATACTTGGTAAATCGAGGAAGCCTGTTACGGCACGAGTGTTTGTGCAAAGTATAGGACAGTGTGCCGTTGGCAAGATAAATAATAAAGTGCAGTACTTACCTTCGTGCAGTGACCCGTAGGAGGTGCCCTGTTGTCCCTTCTCACAGTCAAGGTGTACGTCGATTCGAAGCAGATGCAGTAGTTACGTAAACTCTACGAACGCTGCACAAAACACTTCACGGAAATGTACTGGTCGGCGCGCGCGACATCACTATCTGGCGGTGTTTGCACGACTACTGGACTCCAATCGGCGCGTAGCGTCCCGCCAGACTCATTGTTGCGCGTGCGGTTGCTTATAACTGACACATTATTGACTGACACTTCCCCATGAACCATGGATCTTGCCGTTGGTGGGGAGGCTTGCGTGCCTCATCGATAGAGATGTTCGTACCGTAGGTGCCACCACAATGGAGGGGGTATCTGTTGAGAGGCCAGACAAACGTGTGGTTACTGAAGAGGGGCAGCTACCTTTCAGTAGTTGCAGAGGCAAGTCTGGATGATTGACTGACCTGGCCTTGCAACATTAACCAAAACGGCCTTGCTGTGCTGGTACTGCGAACGGCTGATAGCAAGGGGAAAATACGGCCGTAATTTTTCCCGAGGGCATGCAGCTTTACTGTATGGATAAATGATGATGGCGTCCTCTTCGGTAAAATATTCCGGAGGTAAAATAGTCCCCCATTCGGATCTCCGGGTGGGGACTACTCAGGAGGATGTCGTTATCAGGAAAAAGAAAACTGGCCTTCTACAGATCGGAGCGTGGAACGTCAGATCCCTTAACCGGGCAGGTAGATTAGAAGATTTAAAAAGGGAAATGGATAGGCTAAAGTTAGATATAGTGGGAATTAGTGAAGTTCGGTGGCAGGAGGAACAAGACTTTTGGTCAGGTGAATACAGGGTTATAAACACAAAATCAAATAGGGGTAATGCAGGAGTAGGTTTAATAATGAATAAAAAAATAAGAGTGCAGGTAAGCTACTACAAACAGCATAGTTAACGCATTATTGTGGCCAAGATAGACACGAAGCCCACGCCTACTACAGTAGTACAAGTTTACATGCCAACTAGCTCTGCAGATGATGAAGAAATTGAAGAAATGTATGATTAGATAAAAGAAAATATTCAGGTAGTGAAGGGAGACGAAAATTTAATAGTCATGGGTGACTGGAATTCGAGAGTAGGAAAAGGGAGAGAAGGAAACATAGTAGGTGAATATGGATTGGGGCTAAGAAATGAAAGAGGAAGCCGCCTGGTAGAGTTTTGCACAGAGCATAACTTAATCACAGCTGACACTTCGTTCAAGAATCATGAAAGAAGGTTGTATACATGGAAGAATCCTGGAGATACTAGAAGGTATCAGATAGATTATATAATGGTAAGACAGAGATTTAGGAATCAGGTTTTAAATTGTAAGACATTTCCAGGGGCAGATGTGGACTCTGACCACAATCTATTGGTTATGAACTGTAGATTAAAACTGAAGAAATTGCAAAAATTTGGGAATTTAAGGAGATGGGCCTTGGGAGAGCCAGTCCTGCCAAAACTCTACCATGATCTATGAGACAGGCGAAATACCCTCAGACTTCAAGAAGAATTTAATAATTTCAATTCCAAAGAAAGCAGATGTTGACAGATGTGAAAATTACCGAACTATCGGTTTAATAAGTCATCATCATTATCATCATCTTCTAAGACTGGTTATGCCTTTCAGCGTTCAGTCTGGAGCACAGCCCCCTTATATAATTCCTCCATGATCCCCTATTCAGTGCTAACATTGGTGCCTCTTCTGATGTTACACCTATTACTTCAAAATCATTCTCAACCTAATCCAGGTACCTTCTCCTTGGTCTGCCCTGACGCCTGCTACCCTCTACTGCTGAACCCATGAGTCTCTTGGGTAACCTTGCTTCTCCCATGCGTGTAACATGACCCCACCATCTAAGCCTGTTCGCCCTGACTGCTACATCTATAGAGTTCATTCCCAGTTTTTCTTTGATTTCCTTATTGTGGACATCCTCCTGCCATTGTTCCCATCTACTAGTACCGGCAATCATCCTAGCTACTTTCATATCCATAACCTCAACCTTGTTGATAAGGTAACCTGAGTCCACCCAGATTTCGCTCCCATACAACAAAGTTGGTCGAAAGATTGAACGGTGCACAGATAACTTAGTCTTGGTACTGACTTCCTTCTTGCAGAAGAGAGTAGATCATAGCTGAGCGCTCACTGCATTAGCTTTGCTACACCTCGCTTCCAGTTCTTTCACTATGTTGCCATCCTGTGAGAATATGCATCCTAAGTACTTGAAACCGTCCACCTGTTCTAACTTTGTTCCTCCAATTTGGCACGCAATCCGTTTATATTTCTTTCCCACTGACATTACTTTCGTTTTGGGGATGCTAATATTCATACCATAGTCCTTACATTTCTGATCTAGCTCTGAAATATCACTTTGCAAACTTTCAATCGAATCTGCCATCACAACTTAGTCATCCGCATACGCCAGACTGCTTATTTTGTGTTTACATATCTTAATCTCGCCCAGCCAGTCTATTGTTTTCAACATATGATCCATAAATAATATGTGGAGACAGGTTGCGGCCTTGTCTTACCCCTGAAACTACTCTGAACCATGAACTCAATTCACTGTCAACTCTAGCTGCTGCCTGACTATCCATGTAAAATCTTTAATTGCTTGCAAAAGTTTGCCTCGTATTCCATAATCTCGTAGAACAGACAATAACTTCCTCCTAGGAACCCGGTCATATGCCTTTTCTAGATCTATAAAGCATAGATACAATTCCCTGTTCCACTCATAACACTTCTCCATTATTTGCCGTAAGCTAAAGATCTGGTCCTGACAACCTCTAAGAGGCCTAAACCCACACTGATTTTCATCCAACTGGGCCTCAACTAATACTCGCACTTTCCTTTCAACAATACCTGAGAAGATTTTACCCACAACGCTGATTAAAGAGATTCCTCTGTAGTTGTTACAATCTTTTCTGTTTCCATGTTTAAAGATTGGTGTGATTACTGCTTTTGTCCAGTCTGATGGAACCTGTCCCGACTCCCAGGCCATTTCAATTATACTGTGTAGCCATTTAAGACCTGACATTCCACTGTATTTGATGAGTTCCGACTTAATTTCATCCACCCCAGCTGCTTTATTGCACTGCAATCTACTGACCATTTTCTCCACTTCCTCAAATGTGATCCTATTTCCATCATCATTCCTGTCCCAGTCTACCTCGAAATCTGAAACATTACTGATCGTATTTTCACCTACATTGAGCAACTCTTCAAAATATTCCCTCCATCTGCCCAAGGCATCCACAGGATTCACCAGCAGTTTTCCTGACCTGTCCAAAATACTTGTCATTTCCTTCTTACCTCCCTTTCGAAGACTGCTAATTACACTCCAGAATGGTCTTCCAGCAGCTTGACCCATAGTCTCCAACCTGTTTCCAAAGTCTTCCAAAGATTTCTTCTTGGTTGCTGCAATTGTCTGTTTGGCTCTGTTTCTTTCTTCAACATAACTTTCTCTGTCTACCTGAGTTCTAGTATGTAGCCATTTTTGATACGCCTTCTTTTTCCTTTTACAGGCTGCCTTGACTGTGTCATTCCACCAAGCTGTTTGCTTCATCCTACTTTTACACACTACTGTTCCAAGACATTCTTTAGCCACTTCTAGTACTGTGTCCCTGTACCTTGTCCATTCCTTTTCCAATGACTGTAATTGACTGCATTCAACTAACTGGTACCTTTCTGAGATCGCTGTTATGTACTTGTGCCTGATTTCCTTATCCTGAAGTGTCTCCACTCTTATCCTCCTACATATTGACCTAACCTCCTGCACTTTCGGCCTCACGATCCCAATTTCACTGCATATTAAATAATGAACAGTGTCATCAAAGAATCCTCAGGATACACGTGTGTCCCTCACAGCCTTCCCGAATTCCTGATCTGTTATTATATAGTCAATGACAGATCTGGTACCCCTGCCTTCCCAAGTATACCGGTGAATGTTCTTATGTTTAAAAAAGGAGTTTGTGATTACTAAGCCCATACTGGCACAGAAATCCAAGAGTTGTTTCCCATTCCTATTGGCCTCCATATCTTCTCCAAATTTACCCATAACATTTTCATACCCTTCTGTTCGATTTCCAATCCTGGCATTAAAATCACCCATGAGCAGAACACTGTCCTTGACCTTTACTCTAACAACTACATCACTGAGTGTGTCATAAAAACTATACATCTTGAGCTGTCCTTTCACAATGCGAATATACTGACACAATCCCAATTTTCTTGCTAGACACTGTCAAATCTATCCACATCAGTCGTTCGTTTACATACCTTATTGCAACTACACCGGGTTCCATTTCTTTCTTGATGTAAAGCCCTACACCCCATTGTGCTATTCCGGCTTTGACTCCTGACAGGTAGACCTTGTATTCTCCCACTTCCTCTTCTTTCTCACCCCTTACCCGAATGTCATTAACATCTAAAACGTCCAGCCCCATCTTACTTGCAGCCTCTGCCAGCTCTACCTTCTTCCCAGAGTAGCCCTCATTGACAATAATAGCCCCCCATCACATTACCATTTGTTTGCCAAGTCGTATCTTAGGAGTCCCTGGTTTAATAAGTCACAGCTGCAAAATACTAACCCGAATTATTTACAGACGAATGGAAAAACTGGTAGAAGCTGACATCGGGGAAGATCAGTTTGGATTCTGTAGAAATGTAGCAACACGTGAGGCAATATTGACCTTACGACTTATCTGAGAAGAAAGATTAAGGAAAGGCAAACCTACGTTTCTAGCATTTGTAGACTTAGAGAAAGCTTTTCACAATGTTGACTGGAATACTCTCTTTCAAATTCTAAAGGTGGCAGGGGTAAAATACAGGGAGCGAAAGGCTATTTACAATTTGTACAGAAACCAGATGTCAGTTACAAGAGTCGAGGGGCATGAAGGGGAAGCAGTGGTTGGGAAGGGAGTGAGACTGGGTTGCCTTTCCCCGATGTTATTCAATCTGCATATTGAGCAAGCAGTAAAGGAAAGAAAAATTCGGAGTAGGTATTAAAATCCATGGAGAAAAAATAAAAACTTTGAGGTTCACCGATGACATTGTAATTCTGTCAGGGACAGCAAAGGACTTGGAATACCAGTTGAACGGAATGGACAGTGTCTTGAAAGGAGAATATAAGATGAACATCAACAAAAGCAAAACGAGGATAATGGAATGTGGTCGAATTAAGTCAGGTGATGCCGAGGGAATTAAATTAGGAAATGAGACAAAGTAGTAAAGGAGTTTTGCTATTTGGGGAGCAAAATAACTGATGATGGTCGAAGTAGAGAAGATATAAAATGTAGACTGGCAATGGCAAGGAAAGCGTTTCTGAAGAAGAGAAATTTGTTAACATCGAGTATAGATTTAAGTGTCAGGAAATCGTTTCTGAAAGTATTTGTATGGAGTGTAGCCATGTATGGAAGCGAAACATGGACGATAAATAGTTTGGACAAGAAGAGAATAGAAGCTTTCGAAATGTGGTGCTACAGAAGAATGCTGAAGATTAAATGGGTAGATCACATAACTAATGATGAAGTATTGGATAAAATTGGGGAGAAGAGGAATATGTGGCACAACTTGACAAAAAGAAGGGATCGGTTGGTAGGACATGTTCTGAGACATCGAGGGATCACCAATTTAGTGTTGGAGGGCAGCGTGGAGGGTAAAAATCGTAGTGGGAGACCAAGAGATGAATACACTAAGCAGATTCAGAAGGATGTAGGCTGCAGTAGGTACTGGGAGATGAAGAATCTTGCACAGGATAAGGTAGCATGGAGAGCTGCAGAAAACCAGTCTCAGGACTGAAGACCCCAACAACAGTTGACTGACAGCGTGAAGCTGGACGGCAATTTGAATAGGAGGCAAAAATCTACGTTAAAATGGACGCTCACCATAGTGCAAAGAGGCGTAGAGACTCGTTTTCCTGACCTACTAAATAAAGTCTTACCACTACAGCTCATCATTTACGGCCCACATTACAAAACAAAATATAAAAAACGACACCCATGTTCATTTAACAGTACTCATGTTTGTGTATATGTTAGTAACAGGCTAGAATAAGTATTAATCTAAGTGAATTTCATTTATTACATGTTTATCTTCCCGTGTTGAGATATTATTAAAACCAGAAAGGACATTATCAAATAGATCCTGGCATAAAAGAGGGAGGAAGTTGTGGGGCGGCGGTTTATAAGTTTGTAAAAATAATCTAATTGCTGTATATTGACACTTGCAAGTTGAATCAGTTTCTGGCTTTTAGAATGTTGTTAATGCTGTCTTTCGCCGTTCTCAACACTGGCTCTCTATTTACTTTTTGGCACCCAGAAAGTGATTTAATAAAACATGGAACCAGTAATTAGAGATCCTAGTGCCCACTTTATCTGCATTAAAAAAAGCGTTCAGTGCATAGTGCTGTGGAATGCAGAAAAAAACAGCAAATTGGCGCTCATAGGAAGAAGAACAAGACCAAAAATGCAACAGGAGCGTAATATGTAAGAAACTGTCTACGCAACCTGCCATTGATGATGCCTTGCAGAAAATAAAGGCGAAACGCGTATGGCACTAAATTGTGTTTTATTCAGTTGCTGTCAGACGGTCCATAAGTGAAAATCATCAACATACCGTAGTATTACGCGCAACTGAGGAGGACAGGACCCAAAAATTGAAGATGAATAAATGCATTTAACTGTAATTTTTTCCCCAGGCCACGGGGGTTGAATACGCTCAAAATGTACGTGCCTCTATCCCGTTCGTATGTTCTCATAGATTAGAATGTGCACAAGCGTAACTATATTTCCTACACAGTATTAACGCTTACATTTTTTTTTTTTTTTTTTTTTTTTTTTTTGCCACTCATTCGCGAATGTACGTGCCCTCTTATTTGATGTAGGCAGTCGGCCGTATTCTTTAATAACATTATTTGTAATATTCATTGGCTTAGTTTCCACAATTGATCTTTGCCTGTGGCTCAACAGCGCTTCACGCGAAATATTTATTACGGGACATCCACAATAACTTTTGTTTCAAAATTTCGACGACCGACTAAATAAAGATTTTTCTAACAACAACAATAGCAAAACGTAATAATATAAGAGACACGTTACAGAACCCTTGAGATGGATACAGAAAGCAGATTCATAAGGACGTAGAATGCAGTGTTTGTGTGGAGATGAAAAGCTTTGCACAGGATAGAGGGCTTTGCAAAGAATGGAGAGCTGCATCAAAGCAATCTTCAGTCGGAAGACCAAAACAACAACAACATTTATAGACCGATGTAGCTCACAGCAGGCTCTGGCATGGTTCCGTTATAATTGGTTATGATCCCAATTTTGGCGAAAGCGGCCGGCCAGTTTGGTCGAACGGTTCTAGGCGCTTCAGTCTGGAACCGCGCGACCGCTGCGGTCTCAGGTTCGAATCCTGCCTCGGGCAGGGATGTGTGTGATGTCCTTAGGTTAGTTAGGTTTCATTAGTTCTACGTTCTAGGCGACTGGTGACCTCAGAAGTTAACTTTTAAGTCCCATAGTGCTCAGAGCCATTTGAACCATTTGGCGAAAGCAGTAACTTTATTTACGTTTTTGCTCGATGGCTCGGTGCCCGTTTATAGACCCAAGGGTGTGTGACACTGTTCCCAGCTAATACTAGGACACTTGCTTGTCACCTGTCTCATCTCTCACCTCTGTCAGTGTTTGTTGAATGAAAAGTGCCGTGTTGCACCATGCTAGACAGTCAACGTTGAGCCATAAACTTGCTGAACAACTCAGTTAAATGGTTGTAAGAAGACAAGGATCATTTAAGGTCAAATGAGACCATGCCTTATAGTGGTCAAACACACCTTAAGCTTGATGACAGGTTTGTCTCCTTTCGATATATGATGTACGGTGGCGAAACTCAGGACTTTGCATTCATATACTCACCCAACATATTGTTTTCAAAGTTTACAGAAATGTGGCGAGTAGTGTAGTCCGATGAAACTAGTTCTGTACCAAATGAATAACATTATTGAGAGTGTGGCTAAGTATAAATTCTTTCTACCAAGTGTGATCCTGCTGCAGTGTCGCCGGAGAGCTGCTGTGCAGTTAACAATGTGTGGAAAGGAACTAACAGAAAATTTTTACATTTAGTCGGTCTAAAATAAGTGCTTCAAAAAAATCTTCAAATGTGTGTGAAATATTATGGGACTTAACTGCTAAGGTCATCAGTCCCTAAGCTTACAGACTACTTAACCTAAATTATCCTAAGGACAAACACTCACACCCATGCCCGAGGGAGGACTCGAACCTCCGCCGGGACCAGCCGCACAGTCCATGACTGCAGAGCCCTGACCGGTCGGCTAATGCCGCGTGGCAAAATAAATGCCCTAATAGCGCCTTTGGTAATATACTACCCCGACAAGGCGGGGCTGTACTCCATGGAGCTACCAAAGTTGTAATTTGACAGAGCGATATACCAAGTGTTGTGTCGGTATCTGGGCCGACACCGTGAAGTTGAGATGGCTGAAAATGCACGCTAGACTAACGCAGACGGGCGTGATGTACTGGATCAGGATACGTAATTAATGTTAGGAAGGAAAGTACGGAGCAGGATTAATACTTATCTTTAATATCATTGTGGTACATCGATCTTGACGATACACAGGAGACTTTAAGTTCAATCACTGTATGGCTAATGCGCCTTGCTAGTTCGTAGCCATTAACTTAGCTGATGGCTATTCTGTCTCTCGGCTAATGAGAGAGAAAGGCTTCGTACATCTGGTCGGTAGCTAGGTTCTCGTACAACTGGGCCGAGTGCTCTCTCGTATCACGAGACCTGCCTTGGTGGTGGCGCTAGGTCTGCGATTACACAGTGGCGACACGCGGGTCCGACATGTACTAAATGGACCGCGGCCGATTTAAGCTACCACCTAGCAAGTGTGGTGTCTGGCGGTGACACCACACCAAGGATGACAAATTCACATAGTTATAAAAATTCTTCATGCTCTGAGGAAATCAGGTGAACTCCTGTGTCAACACTTACCAAAAATGTCTCGAAACATTCAGTTACGATCAAGTAATGTAAAAAAAAAAAATGCCGTCGTTCATTAGCGAACACGCAGACGAATTCTCAAAGCGCGATTTACATAAACCGCAAGCGTCCCATTATAAATCTGAGAACAATTCTTAATTCTTTATTATTTAATACTCATAATATTACCAATTAACGTCTGAAAATGTGTGTAAATGAGAAAAAACAATAATTAGTGGGTATATACACAATCGTTAGTTCATTGGCTCCTGGTGATGAGATGAAGACTTGCGGTGGACGGCCGCTATTTGCAAAAATCACTGCTATTTGTCAGTTCTAATATGTAAAATGGCTGTGAGTGACGGTGTCTGTTGTGTACATAGTTCCGCGTATTCAGCGCGTACACAACTTTCCCACTAGAGCGCGCCCTGCTAAGCACAACAGCGCAGGCGCAGCGCTCGTCCGTCTCCGCACTACGAGATGGCGCTGTCTCAGAGATGGACCAAATTCTGCTTCCGCCGATCCGCGTATTAATATGTAACGCAGCCAATGAGATTGCTTCTAACGTAGAACCTTTTCTCCTCGCGGATCACATTCGCGCAGTGATACCTGAACGCGCGAGGTATTATAACGAGTGTACAGACCTCCGATTAGCCAGTCTGAATCGGTCTGCGTCAGTCTCCATCAGTCTTCATTTATCTGCACCTGTCTGTACCAGTCTACATTAGTCTGTACCAGTCTATAGACAAGTTTCAGTCTGCGCCTAATAAGATTATCATATTCCTGTACATAGGAGTATAGAGAGGAGTATGACTCGATGAGCTTATGTGAACAGTATTATAATGAAGTGAATGGAATATTAAAGTTATACGGCACTGAAGATGTGTATAGTTAAAGAACTGAATACCTGCAATCAGTTTCCTAAAAAAAAAAAAAAAAAAAAAGGTTGTCTGCAGTCATTTGTGGTACACACGGACAGGGAAGAAAATTAACTTTTCGTGTTCTTGAAAACATACCCATATGGTGGACTTATGGCAGACAATATCAATGATGTTGAATACCAAGAGGTTGAAAGTGTGTCATTTCTGATTCTGCTTTTATCTGACAGTAGGTCATCTAAATGAGGAAAACACAAATTTTTCATAATGCGTTTATTTCATTGGAGCCAATAAAACTCAGTTGAAGTGTTTTAGTATTACACTCTTGTAGTTATTAGTCATTTACAAATGTACCACAACGGAACGACGTTTCGCATGCAGCCAGAGAAGCCTATGAGGAGCTGATCCTGGTGAAGTAGGGCAGAGTGTTGAGAGGAGCAGGGTATTTGCGGAGCCAGGTGGGGCCCTGTATGGTGGGGTGCTCCGGGTCGGCCTCGTCCCTCCAGGTGCCCTTCGGCAGGTAGATGTCACGGCGCACCGTGTTGCGGTGCAGCACCGGCGCCACCAGGACATCTTCGCCCAGCAGGTACTCTGCACACAAAGGAAACCAGGTGTCACATGGCTGTGCTTTAACGGTACTTATGCTCAGTTGTGGAGTAAATCTGCAAGGAATGCAGCGACAATATCCAATGCTCAGGGAGAGGAACGCCGCTTATCAGTTCATAATTCTTCAAAAGTTGTTATTTGTTCAGGTATTAAATGAAACCCTTAACGCAATTTTAAGTACAAACAAATATAAACATATGCGACTAGTATGGATGGTTTTCTCAGCGGCTCGCACAGAGACCTTTTGTTCCACAGATGTCTCGCTGTATCAACCCAAAGTAAAATAGTGGATTATCTCTGAAATCAAAGGAAATTAAAGTGTGCATAAGACTCAAATAACGCGAAATATTTACAGACGAATGGAAAAACTAGTATAAGCCGACCTTGGGGAAGATCAGTTTAGATTCCATTGAAATATCGGAACATGTGAGGCAATACTGTCCCTACGATTTATCTTAGAAGCTAGATTAAGGAAAGGTACACCTATGTTTCTAGCATTTGTAGACTTAGAGAAAGCTTTTGACAATGTTGACTGGAATGCTCTCTTTCTAATTCTGAAGGTGGCAGGCGTAAAATACAGGGAGAGAAAAGCTATTTACAATCTGTACAGAAACCAGATGGCAGTTACAAGACTCGAGGGACATGAAGGGGAAGCAGTGGTTGGGATGGGAGTGAGACAGGGTTGTAGCCTCTCCCCAATGTTATTCAATCTCTATATTGAGCAAGCAGTGAAGGAAACGAAAGAAAAATTCGGAGTAGGTATTAAAATCCATGGAGAAGAAATAAAAACTTTGAAGTTCGCCGATGACATTTTAATTCTGTCAGAGACAGCAAAGAACTTGGAATAACAGTTGAACGGAATGGATAGTGTATTGAAAGGAGCATATAAGGTGAACATCAACAAAAGCAAAACGAGGATGATGGTATGTAGTCGAATTAAGTCTGGTGATGCTGAGAGACACTTAAAGTAGTAAAGGAGTTTTGCTATTTGGGGAGAAAAATAACTGATGATGGCCGAAGTAGAGAAGATATAAAATGTATACTGGCAATGGCAAGGAAAGCGCTTCTGAAGAAGAGAAATTTGTTAACATCGAGTATAGATTTAAGTGTCAGGAAGCCGTTTCTGAAAGTATTTGTATGGAGTGTAGCCATGTATGGAAGTGAAACATGGACGATAAATAGTTTGGACAAGAACAGAATAGAAGCTTTCGAAATGTGGTGCTACAGAAGAATGCTCAAGATTAGATGGGTAGATCACATAACTAATGAGGAAGTGTTGAATAGGATTGGGGAGAAGAGAAGTTTGTGGCACAACTTGACTAGAAGAAGGGATCGGTTGGTAGGACAAGATCTGAGGCATCAAGGGATCACCGGTTTAGTATTGGAGGGCAAAGTGGAGGGTAAAAATCGTAGAGGGAGACCAAGAGATGTATACATTAAGCAGATTCAGAAGGATGTAGGTTGCAGTAAGTACTGGGAGATGAAGAAGATTGCACAGGAAAGAGTAGCATGGAGAGCTGCCTCAAACCAGTCTCAGGACTATAACAACAACAAGACTCAAATAAAGTTCCAGAGGTATCTGATCAGTCTGTATCCGTGTCCCCAATCTGTAGCCTTTCATCTTATTTCACACTGCTTCTGCTGCACAGTGGAGCCTAAAAGGATGTGTTAAGAGGACAGTGTATTGAGTATATCGCTGGCACTGAGTGGAAAATTCTTCGTGTGTACCAAAAATCTCGCCCACAGTAACGAAAGCGTGTGTAAAGAAATACGGAAGTACTCTCTAAACTCGGGTACACGCAGAAGTCCTATAGGAAACCTTTATGTCATACCTGAGTCGATGGTCTGTGCAGTGGAGTCTGTGGGGTCGAGCCACCAGACGGGCAGGTTGACCGGCGTGCCGTCCTCCACAGCCTTCTGCATCAGCTCCAGGATTCGTGGCGCGTACTGCGTGTGCAGATCGGTCAGGCTGCGGCAGATCTCCAGCGTCTGAAAAGTGGACAGGTAATCACAGTCTTGCTGTGTGATCAACTACGGTGAAAGAAACTGTTCCAATAAATTGAGGATACGGCAGTGGCGATTAAAAAGATTTTTTTATGAATAGGAAGAAGTAGTGGGGGGGTGGGGGCAAGAAAGGAAAGAAACGGTGTATATTATGTGAATAATATACTCCTAACTAACGAGGTTCTTCTGAATTCAATATAGGACTTCTGTTCCAGTAGAGCGATCAAACTGGCGAAGCAATCTTAGCTCTGGAAACAGCTTGAACCATATTGTTCACCTTGGAATGCTGAAGGGCACCAAGGCCTTCACTAGAAGGAGTGTTTACAAATGCACTTTATCTGATTTCCAACAAGATCTGCGAACTACACCATAAACTGTCAGTTATTGTTCAAATAACTCAGCTGACTTGGGTGAGCGAAATGGACTACTGGCCATTAAAATTGCTACACCAAGAAGAAATGCAGATGATAACCGGGTATTCATTGATCCAATAAATTATACTAGAACTGACATGTGATTACGTTTTCAAGCACTTTGGGTGCATAGATCCTGAGAAATCAGTTCCCAGAACAACCACCTCTGGCCGTAATAACTGCTTTGATACGCCTGGGCATTGCGTCAAACAGAGCTTCGATGGCGTGTACAGGTACAGCTGCCCATGCAGCTTCAACACGATACCACAGTTCATCAAGAGTAGTGACTGGCGTATTGTGACGAGCCACTTGCTCGGCCAACATTGGCCAGACGTTTTCAATTGGTGAGAGATCTGGGGGCAGCAGTCGAACATTTTCTGAATCCAGAAAGGCCCGTACAGGACCTGCAACATGCGGTCGTGCATTAAACTGCTGAAATGTAGGGTTTCGCAGGGATCGAATGAAAGGTAGAGCCACGGGTCGTAACACATCTGAAATGTAACTCCACTGTTCAAAGTGCCGTCAACGCGAACAAGAGGTGACCGAGACGTGTAACCAATAGCACCCCATACCATCACACCGGGTGATACGCCAGTATGGCGGTGACGCATACACGGTACCACTGTGAGTTCACCGCGATGTCGCCAAACACGGATGAGACCATCATGATGCTGTAAACATAACCTGGATTCATCCAAAAAATAACAGTTTGCCATTCGTGCACCCAGGTTCGTCGTTGAGTACACCATCGCAGGCGCTCCTGTCTGTGATGCAGCGTCAAGGGTAACCGCAGCCATAGTCTCCGAGCTGATAGTCCATGCTGCTGCAAACTTCGTCGAAATGTTCGTGCAGATGGTTGTTATCTTGCACACGTCCCCATCTGTTGACTCAGGGATCGAGATGTGGCTGCACGATCCGTTAAAGCCATGCGGATAAGATGCCTGTCATCTCGACTGCTAGTGATACGAGGCCGTTGGGATCCATCACGGCGTTCAGTATTACCCTCCTGCCGTTGTAAACTTTCCTCATGTCAGCACGTTGTAGGAGTCGGCACCGGTGCCAACCTTGTGTGAATGCTCTGAAAAGCTAATCATTTTCGTATCACAGCATCTTCGTCCTGTCGGTTAAATTTCGCGTCTGTAGCTCGTCATCTTCGTGGTGTAGCAATTTTAATGGCCAGTAGTGTATTATTTCTGACCAGTTTAGGTGTATAAATGCGTTGTTCACAGCATACAAGCAGACACTCATATTATGCAAAGGAAGTTTTAATAAGTTACGGAATGAAACTTCCCTGATACAAATAACAAGCTGATTAGACTGAGTAAGGAAAAACTGTCGATCAATTATTGGCCTTCGTGTCTTTGATTTCGAAGAACTCTCTACTTATTGATTCTACTTTTAAGGCGAACGACAACGTCGTCAGTAATGCAAGAAGTGTTTTGTAGTAAACTGTGGAGAGAGCGTACATCTCAGAAAAAAGTGATATTGTGTTAGGAACGGAGGGCTACTGACTTAGTGGCACCTGCAATACCATTGTTTCTCGTGATTCGGCTGCGGATAACCATTCCCTAGTAGCAAAACCGTAAAAAGAGTTTGAGAGAATAAGTAATCAGGAATTTATCTGTATTTTGCAGTTCCAAGTTATTTACGAAAATTTTACATATCGTAGTATCACTCGACCATATGTGGTGCGATCACGTTGAGAAACTCGTGTTGCTTCTTTACAACGGTGTGTAATATAGTAAGCTTTCTACAAAATTTTACAGCCCATACAATCGTCTGTTGCGATCACAGCATTGTCACAAACTGTAGTGCCCTACAGTTCCTGTCACAAACTGTAGTGCCCTACAGTTCCTCTTTAAAGGTATTTCATTTCACTTATTTATCTAAATAAATTATTTATATACTTGTTTGGGATCATTCCTATCTGGACAACAAAATTGAGCAGCCTCCCCTTCAATGAATGGACCCCGTATCCCACACTGTACGCACCTCGTTGTCAAAGTCCCACGGTGTGAAGGAGTACTTTACGACCGGCATGAAGACACTGGCCTGAAGCCAGCGCACGTACAGCTCGGACCACGTCTTGCTGTTGCCGCCGCCCACCATCTCTCCGATAACGAAAGGGTAGCCGACCAAGTTGAGCTGCAGCAGCTTGGGTATCAGCGTCTTGAAGCCGTGATGGTTGGTCCAGTCGCTCCTCATTTTGTCCATCACAAAGTAGTTGGGCAGCTGCTGGTTCTCCACGCTGGTCTCTATCTGCACCATGGGCCCAAACTGCGAGATCACCTTCGCATACGCGTCGCTGAAGGCCACTGGGTTTCGCTCTTTGGGTTCTATGGTGGACGGCTTCGGCAAGAAACTTACCTCGCCATAGCCAAAATCAAACGAGTCGATCCCTGACTCGTTGCGAAGCGCCTGGAAACGTTACAGAAAATTATAACTCTCGTGTAATACAGAGGATCCAATGGTCATATAAACAAGTTGTGTTTTATTGTCTGGAGACTAATTATCGAGAACAAGTGAAAAATTTCTCCTTAACGACACGTATTATCATTGCCCGCTACACCCTTTTGATATAGAGGTAGCAACAACATTAGCCATCTAATTTGACTTACATTATTAATAGTATTGTACTTAAGATACCGAACCGATACACATACGGTTCATTATATTCTTACAACACTTTCATAGTGTTCAAAATCATATTAAAGATACTCAACCCTCGAAATTTCTCCTGCACTCATGCTGAAGCATTCAAGTAAGCGTATGTAAATATGTATGTGAATATACAACATACATAGGCCTTAATTACGACAAGAGGGTCGTAACTATGATGCAATTGACACGTTCGCAAACTAAGTATGAAACTTGTACATAATTAGAGAGTTTCAGATTATTTTATCTTACCTCTTTTCCTAGCTTTCTCATATCTTCGTATGTCTGACTCATCCTACAGCGCAAGAAATTTTAATGTTTGAAGGAAAACAGATAACGTGGTCTTCTGAAATAGAAACGTAAGTACCGCACGAGACTAGAGATCTAGGAATCTCCAGGTTACCACTGTGTAACCGAAGGTATCTTTTATTAGAACCACTTGTTGCAGATTTTGGATGGAAGTCATTGGTTTGAATGTTAACGGAACAAGATAAAAGCGTGCTGTCTCTATGAAAGTTGATGCTACGAGAAGAGGGGCTGACAACTAGCGTGAGATATTTCCTAATATCGAGTCTGACCTCCTTTTGCCCAGAGTAGTGCAGCGACTCCATGCGGCGACTGTACGTGGCATGGACTCAATAGATCGTTGGATGTCCCCTGCAGAACAAATAAGCCATCATGCCTCTATAGCCAACCACAATTTCGAAAATGTTCATAGATCGGTATTCTGTGCACTATAAGACATCTCGGTTATGTCCCATAAATGTTCAATGACATTCATGTAGGCCAAACTGAATGACCAAATCATTCCCACGAATTTTCCAAAGTAATGTTCAAGCCAATCGCGAAAAACTACACGCGATGCGTTGCTATTAGCAAAAGCACTGGCATCTGTTGTCTGCCGACAAAATCCATTAAAGCCAAATCTCGCGACACTGTCCTAATGGATATTTTCGTAGTACGTGCCGCCAGACGAATGGAAAAACTGGTAGAAGCCGACCTCGGGGAAGATCAGTTTGGATTCCGTAGAAATGTTGGAACACGTGATGCAATACTGACCTTACGACTTATCTCAGAAGAAAGATTAAAGAAAAGCAAACCTACGTTTCTAGCATTCTTAGACTTAGAGAAAGCTTTTGACAATGTTGACTGGACTACTCTCTTTCACATTCTGAAGGTGGCAGGGGTAAAATACAGGGAACGAAAGGCTATTTACAATTTGTACGGAAAGCAGATGGCAGTTATAAGAGCCGAGGGACATGAAAGGGAAGCAGTGGTCGGGAAGGGAGTGAGACAGGGTTGTAGCCTCTCCCCGATGCTATTCAATCTGTATATTGAGCAAGCAGTAAAGGAAAAAAAGAAAAGTTCGGAGTAGGTATTAAAATCCATGGAGAAGAAATTAAGACTTTGAAGTTCGCCGATGACATTCCAATTCTGTCAGAGACAGCAAAGGACTTGGAATACCAGTTGAACGGAATGGACAGTGTCTTTAAAGGATGGTATAAGGTGAACATCAACAAAAGCAAAACGAGGATAATGGAATGTAGTCGAATTAAGTCGGGTAATGCTCAGGGAATTAGATTAGGAAATGAGACACTTAAAGTAGTAAAGGAGTTTTGCTCTTTGGGGAGCAAAATAACTGATGATGGTCGAAGTAGAGAGGATATAAAATGTAGACTGGCAATGGCAAGGAAAGCGTTTCGGAAGAAGACAAGTTTGTTAACATCGAGTATTGATTCAAGTGTCAGGAAGTCGTTTCTGGAAGTATTTGTATGTAGCCATGTATGGAAGTGAAACATGGACGATAAATAGTTTAGACAAGAAGAGAATAGAAGCTTTCGAAATGTGGTGCTACAGAAGAATGCTGAAGATTAGATGGATAGATCACATAACTAATGAGGAAGATTTGAATAAAATTTGGGAGAAGAGGAGTTTGTGGCACAACTTAACTAGAAGAAGAGATCGGTTGGTAGGACATGTTCTGAGGGTAGGGTGGAGGGTAAAAAACGTAGAGGGAGACCAAGAGATGAACACACTAAGCAGATTCAGAATGATGTAGGTTGCAGTGGGTACTGGGAGATGAAGAAGCTTGCACCGGATAGAGTAGCATGGAGAGCTGCATCAAACCAGTCTCAGGACTGAAGACCACAACAACAACAACACGTGCCACTTGGTTTTCTGCTGTTATTTTAGACAGTGTTGCTTGTCTATTAGCACCGGCGACTCTATCCGAACTCCACAACTTTCTGTTACTAAATGAGGGTCGACGGCCACTGCGTTGCCCGTGGTGAGAAGGAATGCCTGATATTTGGCACTATCGGCACACTGTATACTCTATGCATTCCGGAATGTTGAATTCCCTAACGTAATTCCCCATGCACGTCCCTTCGACTACCATTCTGCTTTCAAAATTCGTTAATTCACGTCGTGCGGCTATAATAACGGTGGAAACCTTGTGACATGAACCACCTGAGTACAAATGACGGCTCCGCCAACGCATCGACCTTCTATACCCTTTCTACGCGATAGTGATGTCTTTTATATATGTGCATATCGGTTTCCCATTGTTTTATGTCCGGTTGTATATATCAATGTTCCAACCTGACAGTTTCTCGGAGGTAACTATAGAAAAATTACACAAAAATGCGTTGAACTGAGCAAAAGTCAAAATAAGTGAAAGGGGCCACTGGTAGAAATCTGTACACTAGGGAATCCGGCATAAACCAGCGTAAGCAGCAGTAATGTTGCGAATTAAATCTGAAACATACAACCCGAGAACAAGAATTGTTGTGGTTGCACGTGAAACACGTAATACAGGGTGATAAAAAAGTCAGTAAAAATTTGAAAACCGAATAAATCACGGAATAATGTAGATAGAGAGGTACAAATTGACGCACAAGCTTGGAATGACATGGGGTTTTATTAGAACCAAAAAAATACAAAAGTTCAAAAAATGTCCGAAAGATGGCGCTTCATCTGATCAGAATAGCAACAATTAGCATAACAAAGCAAGACAAAGCAAGGATGACGTCCTTTACAGGAAATGCTCAATATGTCCACCATCATTCCTCAACAAAAGCTGTAGTCGAGTCGAGCAATAATGTTGTGAACAGTACTGTAAAGCATGTCCGGAGTTATGGTGAGGCATTGGCGGCGTATGTTGTCTTTCAGCATCCCTAGAGAAGTCGGTCGATCACGATACACTTGCGACTTCAGGTAACCCAAAAGCCAATAATCGCACGGACTTAGGTCTGGGGACCTGGACGGCCAAGCATGACGAAAGTGGCGGCTGAGCACACGATCATCACCAAACGACGCGCATCTGTCGGACATTTTGTGAACTTTGTTTTTTTTTTGGTTCTAATAAAACCCCATGTCATTCCAAGAATGTATGTCAATTCTTACCTCTTACCTCTCTATCTACATTATTCCGTGGTTTATTAAGTTTTCAAATTTATACTGACTTTTTGATCACCCGGTATATTGCGTTGGTGCGAAAATTCGTAGCGTTCATCCATAAGTTTCAACAGATACACATAAGAGAGGCTTTAGTCCTGAATTATGTATTCTCCTTCAGTATTTAGAACAGTCTGCCAACGGTGGGGTAACTTTTCGATTACTCGACTGTAGAAAAACCTTTGTTTTGATGCGAAAAATTTGCCGATGTTCGGGGGACAATTTGCTTTGGAAAGGAAATTTCTTGAAAGTTGTTGGATAAATAGCGGAAAAGGTGAAAAGCTAGGGCGCCAGGTCAGATAGATAAGATGGGTGTGGAATGACTTCCCAACACAACTCCTGTATAGTGCTTTTTCTCAGCCTAGCACAACATGGACACGAATTATTTTGGAGTAGCATCACTTCACGCAGTCTCCAGTGTTGACAATAAATATCAGGAGTAACGGTTACATCTCGGGGAAATAATTCGTAGTACACCATACAGCCGCTTTCCCACTAGACCAGTTACGATACAGGATGGGAATGGTCGGTGTTGTTCACTATTCAACCGATGATGAGGAAGCAGAGGTGCACGAATGGCCACACTCTGATCTTTGTTATTTTGCCTTAGAGCATGCGATACCCATACACCCGATTTTTGAACCCTACCAATTGCATGCAAATGTAGAAGAATGATGCAATTATTACAGTTGACAGCAGTTACCAGTTCTCGAGTACAATGACGTTTATAATTGTGGATCAGTGCGTTTAAACACCTAAGGTCGCTCTGAATGCGTCGATCCTCCTGACAACGAGTAAACCATTTTACTGACGGGCTCTGTCCTACAGTATTACCCTCACACGCGGCGCAAATTTTTCTGCCCGCTTCCGCAGCTGTCACCACTCAACCGAATTCAAACAGAAGAATATGTCGTAAATGATCCGTTTTTTCCACTTGAGACTTCATCTTCTAGTGCTCACAGCTCCACTCACAAAAAGGTTAGGGTAGTTACTGTTGGTGTAAGACTAACATTAGTTTGCGTTTGTACTCACCCACAGTCGACTGGTCCACCAAGTCACTGCCTCAGGATTGGTGAAGTCGACAACACCGGTGACTCCATGGTACCAGCGCGTGATGGTGCTGCCGTTCACGTTGGACACAAGGTAGCCCTTCTCCACGGCTTCCGAATAGTACGGCTCGCAGCCTCGGTTCAAAAATGGGTGAACCCACAGCGTCACGCGGAAGCCCAGAGAGTGTAATTCATCTGTGAGAGCCCGTATGTCCCGGAAAAGGTTTGGGTCGAACGTGAGGCTGCCGTAGCAGGTCTCCCAAATGTCGTCTATTTCGATGTTGCTGTTCTTAAATCCATTGGCGATTATCTCGTTGGCCAGGTCCCTCACTAAAGAGTCGTTGACGCCGATGTCGTAGCGCGCCAGTGTGGCCCAGACCGGGTGGGTGACCATGCGCTCGTCTGGGACTCCCGCCGGCTTCCCCAGGTACTTCTGGACTGCGTATTCGTGGGCCTCCCTAGCGTTTCCAAATGAGCAGATATCCCAATGTAAGAGGTTGTCTGGTCGGTCTTCTGGGTAGGGACTCTGGTTCTTGGCCGTGAAACATAATGCATCCGGTGACTGATCTGTGTTTTGGTCAATAAAAAGGGGAACGTTGGAATGGACGCGTACGAATCTTCCGTCGGAGAATAGCCAGTAGCGTGCAGCGACGCCTGCATAGTGGGTCTGGTTGGTGACGAACGCGTAGTTGTCATACTTTCTCTGCTCAGTCAGAAAAACCTGTTTGGTAGACTCGGTACCGCCGTAAATGTGGCTGGTGAGGTGGTTCTGGCAGCTTTTGAGAACCGTCTTGGGTGTGTTCACCCACTGATAGACACCGAGGCAACGGCCAGCTCTGTCTTGGCGCTGGATGGTGATATTGCTGTTACCAAAGTCAAAAACTTCTCCATTAAAATATCTGACATGGCGTGGTGTGGAAGAGCGACTAGTGCTGTCTACTGGGATGTACGCCAGTTGGATTTCAAGACCATCTGCAACATACATATGAACAGAACAATATAGATATCGTCAGTAGAGGTGCATAATGCAGGTACTGAAAACAAATACAATAAAAGCCGTCTGTAGAATACTGAAATAACAAACCTTGATTAAGGTGAACACACCCTGCCTATCTAACCCATGTTCAATTAGGCAAGTATTTGACCAATTTCTGAAAAAAAGTATTTGATGCAGGACCTTAATATTTTTACTGCATGCTACATGATGCCAATAGAGTCAGCTGTACTAAAATCTACTTTATCCATTTTATAGTCGTTAAGAAATACTTTTTTAAATTTATTGACAATAAATATTGAGTTTTTTTCTGCAGAAAATATTTTTTTGTGAACTTCCTAATGGGGGAACATTAATGAATGTAGTACCAGAGGTGGATTTGTATGTTATTCAGAGTCCCTGAAAATTTCATTCATTTATCTATGATAGTTTCTAGTATAATGTGGCATATATACTGAATATTTTAGTTTGCTGGAAACTGACTTTAAAGAAAAAACTTTTGAAATTTGTTACTTACCGTAATTAAAAGTGTGCTGCTGCGTATAATGGCCCTTCTTTGGCCTCTAGCAGGTCTTCCAGCTTCCTGGATGTTTGTCTTGCTTTCTTGGTCATATTAGATGCAGACCTGTCTGCATCGGCTATCCTCATTTCATCGCAGTGTTGCAGCCCAGTGATCATACTTTCACCAGGATTCATTCCCATCTTTTTAGTACCCAACACTGTCCAGTATTAACGCAATTGAATGTAACAACAGCATAATGAACTCCTAGTTTCATTGTACGCCTGCCTACAAATACAGTTTTAGGAAGGCGGTTCCAAATTATGCTGTTGAAACATTCATTTGGGTTCTATGTCTGCCCATGCAGACATTTCCTTAGGAGGTCAGGACGAGCCAAGTCTCTGAAAATAGCAGCAGGAAGAGAATGCTGGTGAGAATAAGATTCTCGAGTTGCCTGAGCCCTATTGTGTTTGCACCACGAATTTTCTCATGATGGACACAATCCATGACATGGCTTATCATGAGTAGAGGACTTATGGAAGAATATGGCCCAAACATCTCTCTTCATTGCCTCCAGATTTTCTTTATTTCTCCTAATTTCCTGCCCATAGTATACCTACAAGTTTTCTATTTCAGTTTTAGTAAACCGACCATGTCCAGTCAACAGTTTTCCATCTTCTAATTTTTTTCCTCTTATATCAACAGTTATTTTTCTCAGCCTCATTCCCAAACGTTTTTGAACATGGCCTAAACATTCTATTTTGCTAATAATGACATCTCCGTATGGCTTAGAGTTCACGACAATGTCGTATGACTTACTGTAACCATCGTCCAAATATTTTGTGTACCGTACGTCGCTTGTTTCTGCGGAGCGATGAAATATTTATTGTACTCCATGAACTTCCATACCACCACTTGTTCCTCTAAAATCAGCCACACAGGTGTGTTCTTTATGTTCATTGAGTTTACAACATTAGAAATATTTAGAAATTATCTCCACATCTACCACTTTACTGGTGTCTACATTCGTGGCAGTCACTACTCCAATCTTTTCTGCCAACTTCCATCAAGTGCAAGTGCAATTTCCGAACATCCATCATTTTCTTCCATTGCTTTCCTAGCAGCCAGTTTCATGCTTTCCTCACTGACCTCACATACAACTTTCTCTAACATTGCAGTCAGTTTTTCATACTTATTTAGTAGATGATGTAAGTTCATCAGTGAACAAAATGTTCTCCCAGCAGCCATGTCCTTGCCACTGGATCGTAAGGCATCCACCAATCTAGTATTGATTTCATAAGGGCCACTTGCACTTGGTTTTGAAGAACTCACAAATGAAATCACAGCTGAGCATTTAGTGCAAATTAAATCCAAAGTAATTGCTATGCCTTTTCTCCCACTGGCACTCACACTAATTTTCACACTCTGTGACTAACCGCACTGTCTACATTGTACAAATTTAGAAATTACATCTGATAATATTCTCAAATTTGTTATAATGTTACTGCACCTCTTGTCACTTACAGTAAATGCATTGTAACTCTCTGGAAATGGTGAGAGCTTCTTTGATGACGCACTTGTTGAAGAATTACAATTAGACACATAGTTGCCAGGCGACATAACATCTTGTACAGAAAGCTTTCTAAACGTGTTTCCTCTAAATTGTCGTTTCTAAAATTCCTTTAAGTTTCGTCATCTTCAATAAACACAACAAAACACACGTAAACAAGCACTGCAAACGTAAGTATAACAATTACACGCAATCACACTTGAACAAAAGTAACAGCGTGTTTGAAAGCGTATTGTTTACAAACAGCAGAAACAAAAGAATACCGGCCATTGCACTACAAGGATAGCCAATACACTCGGGAGTAAACAAAATCCCTAACGTGCAATGTGGGGCATATAAAGATCTAAAATATATGCAGAAAAGAGGGTGACAGAAACGTGGGCGTGGCACATAAACACATGTGGTAGAAAAATGCTCTTTAAATGCTGGAAAAATTTTTTTTCAGAAAAATCGTTTTCAGAGTACTTAAATAAAACATTAATCTATCGAAATATATTGAAAACCAAAAACCGATTATTTTCCACCTGAACCACGGTGTGGTCCCCTTAAAGGAAATCGTTACCAAAAGTACCTTATTGTCCACTCACTTGATTACGACAAAAAGTTATAGTACTTTCACAGTTTTCATGTCACTGATGTACAAGTAGAAAAACTAGGGGTATTATAAGTTAGATGCACCTTGTATGGTAGAAATTCAATTTTACTCTGTAACACACGACCAAAAGAGCCTGGTGGCGTTGATCAGAGTTCCTTGCGATAGATACTGAAGTGAACAACACTGAGATACATCCTTGGTGCAGTGAACAGATATCATTCGAAGGACACAAAATAGCTATTTTTGTTACAGAATCCACTCTCAAATTGTTTCAGAAACTGTCGATCCACAATATAGTCTTCTTCAGAAAGTTCCACAGATATAACCTCTCACCTCTGAGAAATGAGTCCCCCATTTTTTGCATTCCCTCACACAGAGATGTAAATCCGTCGAATAAGAAACTCATTGAACATTGAGTTTAAAATCCGCCCTTTCTTTATGGCACGGTAAGAGGGGAGCTGGAGTGATTCCTACATATATGCAAAATACTGCTTTCCATCGTCTCGAAGGAAACTGTTTAACGTTCCGTCATCCAGCAGAAGAATATAAACATGTAATAAAAATTAGTACCATGTCGTCCAGAGTGTATATTTCGATCTAAGTTGTGAGTCATAACATGATTTTTCATAGACTACTTAATACTCATACATAATCTTAGTTTTTACGGAGTTTTCCACTAAATATATTTACGTTTAAAAATTCATTCTATGTATGTTTCTGGCTCGCAAAATTTGAAGAGCAGTTGGTGGAGTGACCTGAAATTTTGGCAAAACGTTGCACCCCAATTCGCACATGTTTTTAAACCCGAAATGTGACCTTATTAACTGTTTTCGAAAATCAAAGTGTGAATTACGTTTATTCCCATTGTTACTTTCAATTCAATTTATTTCTTTTGTTTCGGATGTGATTTTATGATCTGTTTTCGAAAACATATTTTATTTCTTTCGTTTCTTTCCAGTGATCGTTTTCCTGTTTCTGTGGACAATATTTCGAGTTACTCGGGTTGGATAGGCAGAGAAAAGTTGTTGTTTCTCATTACATTGGAGTGCGTAATCGTTTGCTGGACTAATTTCATTATCTTTGAAGTGACTTTAATATCTGTTTACGAAAAAACGACATGTGGGTTGATTCGATACCTATTGTTATATTGTATTCAATTTATTTCTTTTATTTTGTTTTCGAAAATCTAGAAGCATCGAAACGAATTATCGATGTCATGCATGGCTGAGCGGCCAGCTGGTAGAACTGTCAACGTACACGCTATTAACGTTATCATTGTAAACAGATTCGAATCTGACATAATCATCCATTGACTCCTTTACGAACTTCACTGCTGTAGTGGATTTTTCCAACGTAATTTCTGAAATCTCTCGATGTTCCTACATTACCGTCACATGTTCTGATTCTGAAACTTCAAGTGACGAATTATCTACTTCGAAACATCAATTTGCCGAAGTTATGAAATGGCGCACGATTAAATAATTGGTGAACAATGTAACTGATACAACGATTCTGATCGGATCTCAAAAAAGTGAAAACGTTCTGTTTCCTCGAATACCACCCATTGCGACCGACATGGCGTTTAAAATGACTTTAATTTTCAATACGTATTCGCTATAACTATCAATAAAGGGCAAGGACAATCTTCGCCCTTGCACCATTTGAGGGCGGAAAACGATTGCTTCTCCCAAGAGCAGTTATACGTTGTAATTTCCAGAGACGTCTGATCTTCATGTTTATACAGAAAGCCGACAAAGAAAAGGTGTAATCAGTTCCCTAGCTTTACAGTAACAAATGACGATATTTTAAATCCTTTCCTTTTAGTTCACATAGCCATAGCACCTCCAGGCAAGATATTGAATAGAATTATGTGTTTTCTCGGTGGTTATATGTCCGATAGACTATATTTCATTTGCTTTTCCATTGGTTTCATATTAGCTTGAGCCACAGCGAAGTGTGACTGGGTTTAGGTAATGACTGAACTTTTTTCTAGGATTGTATATCATAGATTTGTGTTTTAATTGCAGGTTGAAGGTTAAAGAATAGCAAAAGTCACATGCTTTTCGAAAGCAGATTGTTTCAGTAATTAAATTTAAAAAAAGGATTTGTAATGTAAGGGCTGTAGAAGTTACACACCGTATTTAGTTCCGAAACCTATTAATAGATATCGACACTAGCAGGGTGTCGAAATAGGTGTGTGGACACAGTGTTCACAGTGTGTCGCAGCTAACGTGAGCAGTGAGTTGGCTCAGAGGTGTGACTGTACACAGTATCCGCAGACTCACCTTCGTTGGACACTATCAGGATCTCTCCGCTGTTCTCGTCGTAGCGGGTGCTGAGGCGGGACGCTTGTGACGCCCCCAACATCCCCAGCAGCAGCAGGGACACCGCCCACACAGCTGCAAATGGGAAGAAAAGGAAAGAGAGTCAGAGGAGCAAGACTGCGACGAGTTACGTAGTCATAAAGCGCGTCTTGATGCACCGAGCGATAGTGTCCCAAATGGCTAGATCATTGTTGCGGCCAACTGATAGATTCTGTTGTTTCACTCTATCTCCGTAGGTATTCCTGAGTGAATGTTCATTTGGTCCGCCTGTCCCTGTCCAACCGTACATAGCTCGGGTTCTGATTCAAACAAGGGCCTGTCCTAATAGTAACCTTTCCCTATGTTAGAAAGCACGTGTCAAGGCATGTGGAAACTTGACAGCTGGAAAGCCGCTTTTAATAGTAGTAATTAATGACATCGTCGTTAAAGAGTGCAACACATATTAAAGAGGGGTACAACAATAGCTGTATGGTTGTTCAGATATAGAGTCTCATTTATTTCCCTAGATTAATCTACACAAACGCCAAAAAGTTTCTTCGTCACTTTTGCCCAACCCCAGGGTACCCAACGTTTCCAGTGATCACATTAGATCATCTCAGCTGTTGGCAACAGGAACGTGGCCAGATGCCGAGATGGTAAGTTTATCACTCCAAAAACTATTGGGTTATAGTTAAACTTGTTCACAATATGTTTTCAGCTGAACACATAATATCACTGGTGCGTTTTATAGTAAAAGGGAGCTGATTAGTACAAAGAATCTATTTGCCATTAGCCATATCTATTAATAACACTGCTATTTGATGATCAATTCCCAATTTTGATGGTGGTGGTTAGTGTTTAACGTCCCGTCGACAACGAGGTCATTAGAGACGGAGCGCAAGCTCGGGTTAGGGAAGGATTGGGAAGGAAATCGGCCGTGCCCTTTCAAAGGAACCATCCCGGCATTTGCCTGAAACGATTTAGGGAAATCACGGAAAACCTAAATCAGGATGGCTGGAGACGGGATTGAACCGTCGTCCTCCCGAATGCGAGTCCAGTGTGTTAACCACTGCGCCACCTCGCTCGGTCCAATTTTGAATAACGCGAATTACAGACAATATAGGTGGGCCATTGTGGTCTACCCATTTTTCTGAAGGCGTACTTCACATTCAATCATTTTTTTCCCCCTGATATAAATCAAGTGTTATAGAATTAGGTGTAGAATTTAGACGGCATATGCGACCAAAATATTGGCGTTCAGATAATTTCCCCTTTAGACGTAGCGAAAATTATATAACATTTAGAAAAACTACTGGTACATATAAATATTAGTCCTTTTGCATGTGATTAGTGTTGAATACTAAGTCAGTCTCTGACTGATACATGTAAGATATACGATTCGGTAGCACGGTACCTCTTTCAGCCGTTCCTTTTACCGGATCAATCCTTTAATATTTGGAATCATCTCATTTTCACTTTGGCTAATGACCATTAAATCTTGATAGTATGTAGCGAAATGAGATACAAGAGATAGACGAAATGTATAGAAGTACAGGCGACAGGAGCTCACCTTTAGCCATTCCAGTAGTCTGTGGAATGTACAATTCGGCTGGAGTTTCTTCTCAAGCTGATCAACTACATACGATGCAGGTGTATATATACCAATGCAGTATCTACTACATACACTCTTGACTCATGAACTATCTGACTGATATCAATCAGTCACGCGAAGAGCTGTAATTATCTGATATTAATATAGCTTCAAATGGTTGCATTAGCCAAGATAACATACTTGCCTTCAACCCTCACTTCACACTGTTGCTAATTCAAGTCTGACTGTAAAACATACACAAGATATGCGTTAAAATCATAAAACAAAAATAAACTACAGATTGCACACGAGTCGTAGACCTTGGTACAGCCCACTGAAAGCAATTTAGACATGCCCGTTTTCACACAAATGCTTTAAAATTAACAGCCAATGTGAGATACAATTATTTATAAAAATTTTAACATGAGCATTCGGAATGCAACACACATTCAGTTTAATAGTACAAACATTTACACTTAACAAATAATTAAAAGAACTTGAGCTGGACAAAATATACGTTTTTTTACAACTATCTTGAAAGTAAATTGGGCTTTTTCGCATCACCAAGGATCCTGATCTACATTAAGAACAGAGGCCAAAATAACAGCCACAGAGCTACGAAACCATAAAATAAATTTCTGTGAGAAGGGCTTAGTAAAAGACTGAAGGCTTTTGAGAATGGCATTCAATACTTAGTTACGTGCAAGAAATTGTCTACTTCCTTGAAACAAGGAATACTGGCAGGACAACATTCACCATCCACAGCACCCGAAATAGAAATTGTGTCAATTCACAAGACGCAACCCTCAACCACGGAGGCAGAGGGAAACCGTCATTCTTCTTATGGTGTAGCCACTCCAATTACAGGGTGATCCATATAAACCTATACTGGTTGAAGGTCGTAATTTCCCTCCGAAAGGTCGCTGAAACGGGAAAGTTGTTTTCATCATACCAGTAGCTCTTGATGAATCAGAAGTGCCTCCCGTTTTTGGCACGTTGATTTTTGTTTCTGCGAATGATGTCCTCTGTACTATGCAATGCCACACTTCCTAGGCTCATATTCGTTCGGTCGCGGTTTGTGACGTCTATGAGACGTCTATGAGAGATATTGTTGTGAAAACGTATTGGAAGAAGAACTTGTTTTTTACGACGTAACGGGCATACCGGAGAGAATTCAGTTTGCGTGATGTTCCAACAAAGGCAACTGTTTTATCGACTGTAAAGAAGCTGAAAACAACTGGTGTACTAAACAGTGACAGCGCTAAACGTATACCATCACCGAGTGTAGACGTTATTAATAATGTACGAAGACACTTCGACAAGTCTCCAAGGAAATCGTTGTGCGATTGAGCCAGGAGACACTCATTTCATATGGCACATGTCAGAGAGCTGCAAAGAAATCTGCATTGCGCCGTACAGAGTGTACACGATGCAAGTTCTGTAACAAACGGATCGTAAGAAAATCACGCATTGCTGTCGATGCTTTAAGGGATATCTTACTCAATGTTCAGACAGTTACTCCGTAACTTAGTTTACAAATGAAGCATGATTCCATCTGTCAGGTTACGTCAACACACAAAAAAGCGGATACTGGGCTGGCGTTAGCCCCCATATCATCCACAAAACACCACGACACAATGAAGAAGATTGAGTGTGGTATGCGGTGTCATCTTCCAGGATTGTTCTCTAAATTGTCTGTGATACGACGGTAGACACTACAGTTTATACGGGCATCTTCTATACATTTGTGGAGCAGCTCAATTATGCCGAACTTCCATGCAGGTTATTTCCGACACGATCGAGTAAAGTGTCATAAGTCTAACGCTTCCATTCAAAATGTAATCAGTTTCTTTGGTGACTGAATAACCTGAAAAAAAATTCTACCCCCGCCCCCCGCCCAAAAAAACCCTTGACCTAGACCCTCGGGGCTTTATCTTTATGGGGGTATCTTAAAAGCTGAGTGTACCACCACAGACCACGGACGATTGCGTTAGTACGTGAGGACGTTACACACGAAATAAGCAACAATGGCTAAGATACACTTCACAGAACATCGTGGAATATGTTGAAACGGTTACAGCTGTGCATCGTTGCCGGCTGAGGGCACTTCCAACGCTTTCTATGACGACATTATACGTAATCTTCCAATTGCGAAATATCATTTCCCTAAACTGCATATATGTCCCTTTTACGTCCAGATATTATGACTCCCTAAAGTAATTCAGGTTTATGTGGATGGACGGTGTAGCCCGATGACTCGACATCTGTCCTAAGTAGGTGATCCCCATCACCATCTGAAACAGCCAGCACGACAAGACCTCAGAGAGGAGCAGTGAGAATCGGTATGAGCGCACACACGGCACAGTCCAGTCATCAGAAAGCTGCGTGTATCTCTTCACTACTAACACTAGTCCACAGCTTTTACATTTTCTGTTCGAGAATTAAACTGGGACAGTACATCTGCATGTTACGTTGTAAAGCAACATTACTGATATTTCTTTGTTTACTTCAATTTGATTTCCTTTGACTGTCATGACACTAACTTGGGCGCCATCGATGGCCTTTATATAACACCAGAACTACTTCGGGGTTTGTGAGAAATCTTTCCATAAGACTCTGCTATTGTACTCACAGAAGGCTTCAAAATTTTCTTTTTGACCGCCAGATCGGCTTCATTCGGCGTCCCACTAGGAATAGTATTATACTTTGTTTTACATCTGCTTCCTTAGAACTTAACTTACAGCATCTGTGTACCACGGTTGGTACCGCCCATCATGAGTTATTTTATTACGTAGCTATCCAGCACTTTGCCATCCGCTCTCTTATAACTGAATCAAAGGTCATCTACATATTCCTGCCCGCAGGAAAATATTTTAAGTTACTCTTTGCGAAATGACACAAATTTCTCATTGTCTAGCCTACTGAAGAAACAAATGTTTCTGTTGGTTTTCGTACCATTTTTACTTTAATAACCATTGCTCCTGGTAACCGACATCATTTTCAATCTGTCCATCATAAAAGGGCCGTATCTGTGTGTAATTATCAGAACTAATATTTTACCACCAAGAATGGCCTTCCTAGGTGGTATTTCCCAGTGGTTTTCAACGAAGGCAATCGCAGAATGGCTAGTCATGCCCATCATTACTCTAAGTACCATATTTTTAACTCTTACCATTCTATTTGATCGTTGTACGTTTAAAGTCTCCTCCAATAATAGCACATATTAGTGATAATTATTTCGTCCATAAAGAGTGACATTATGAGGATTGATAATTAAATATAGAACGAAAAGTTTCCTCGTCAATTGTTTTTAATGTACCATTCATTACTTTCCTGATCGGGGTCTGCTCGTCGATAGAAGCTCCCAGTTATGTTTATGCTCACCCTTAATGTTGAGTCTAATGAAAACAGTTGTATGGTACCCCTTCTGTTCAAGCCAGATTTGATTTGTTTATGTTTCAGTCTTACAATTTTGAATCGCATCTGTAGGTATCATGTGGCACTCAGTGAGTAAAGCGGGACTGGAGAACACTGAGAGTAGGGAGTAAGATTTCAATTCCCACGACGGCTGAAGGAGTCGGTGAAGCGTAAGGCGTTGCCAGTGGACCATGGTGCCATGCCCTGTTGCTAGAATGTCAGCAGTGACGTGCGAAGGGAGAGCACATTTATTCTGGCGCTAAGCAAGTAATCTTGTTTAACAGACATTTTTCTAACAAATGTAGCTTTTTCCAATAGTGATAATATGAGGGGCCTGCAGATCATCAGTACTTTCATACAACAATATTACTATTCCTGAAATCTATTGCCTTAATAAAAAATGAATAATATTTCTGCTGACAAAAAAATGTGCAAACGACTACGAAATAACACGAGTGTAAGTACGAGGTACAGGCTGCGCGCCATAGTCCCCAGTCGCCAATGGGGTGCCTTCAGATCTAGTTTGTCGTAAGACCATGCTCTCAGGAAATAGTTAGTTTCAGTTAATCATTGTTAACTGTGTTTATATTATCAGTTCATGGTGGTTAGTAAATAAATAAAGCATGACATCACGTTAGAACATATTGCGAATAATATAGCTTCCCGAATCATCACTCAGAATCACAGGAAGTAGAATCGTTCTTTACAGAGAATCTGACGTCGCTGGTACTGCTTCTGCGATCGACATAAACATCATAAACTTCGAGAAAACAAATAGAAAGGATCCTACACGACAACTCAGTAAGATACTCTAAGCATGGATTGTCTCAGTCTCCGCAAACTCTGATGGAAAAGCACGGTCACTCAAACTGTACGCCTCTTATACTATCCTCTACGGACTCACTGGCTAAATTGGGACATTACTGGAGCTTTAGTACAAGTGGTGGAGGGGAGGGGGTGGGGGTTATTGCACAGCCTCGCATGTTGCTGTGATTTCTCCCTTGGTGGAGAGGAGTTTACTGTCTGCTGCAATAAACACGTCACTTCCAGTACGTACTAACCTATACATTGAGAAAACATTTATATCAGCCAAAATAATTTCATCGCAGTCGTATTGGAATTATAGCTAGCTTTCAGGATCTAATACTAGGTGAGCACCACTGCTTCGTAGGACTGTTCCAAACTCTGGGACTTCATTGCATGTATATGTACGGTTGACCACTAGTATTTTAAACGTGTCATCTTTGTGGGACAGAGTGATGCGTCTCTTTGAACATTCCACTAACGCCTAAACGTTTCTTGCATGTATCATTATCTGGAATAGGATGAAGAGCCGCCTGAGCTAAAGAACCCCATATGTATTCCGTAAACAGTCGGCCACGTCTCAAAACATCAACTGACTTTAGTACATCCCTGACCCATTCAGGAGCATCCAGCAGCTCTAAAATATATCACGTGAGTCTAGGAATACGCAGCCTAATTTCTCGCAGAACCTTCGAAGCCTCATTTTATGTGTACCATTCGGTTCACAGTCAGAGAATCACAGTCAGTTCATGGGACACTTCTGCCGATTGTGAGTCCCGTGGAACCGTTACGAGCAGCTTGGTCTTCTCTATTACTCAGTGGGATGAACCGTAGAGCCCATCATCCCATCGTAAGTTTCAACGTGAATCATGTTTCGCAATTGACTGCTACTATTTCCCTCAGTGGCTTTCAGAATGGTCAGTTCCACATGTAGGATCAGACTCCAAGAAACACACACACATACTGATGTTGCTTCCAAGAACGCTCACCCATCCCCGGGGGCAAGAGGGGGTGCCACAACACTCTCCTCCCCCCCCCCCCCCCCCCCGTAGCTCTCGCGTAAAGGAAATAATTTAGTGTTGTCAAGTGTTTATCTTTCAAGAGATTTTTAACGCAGTCGGTACCGGGACTTTCTTATGGGTAGTTACAGGATGGCATTCATCTTCGAGAATATTAAAAATACTCCATACGCGCTGGTGTAGAGCTCCCCCCTTCCCCCTTCAAACAATCGTCTGGATTTCCTCATTTCCTTCCCACGCCTTATTTCTCTAAGTGTTTGCGTACATGTCGACAACAGGCACACACCCTTTTGTGTTTCCTTCCCATGATACTGGATGCAGCAGTCTTCCCTAGATGTAAAGTTTGTATTTCGGGCCGGCCGTGGTGGCCGTGCGGTTCTAGGCGCTCCAGTCCGGAGCCGCGCTGCTGCTGCGGTCGCAGGTTCGAATCCTGCCTCGGCCATGGGCGTGTGTGATGTCCTTAGGTTAGTCAGGTTTACGTAGTTCTAAGTTCTAGGGGACTGATGACCACAGCAGTTGAGTCCCATAGTGCTCAGAGCCATTTGAACCATTTTTTTTTTTTGTATTTCGGTGACAGACAGCATCCCCAATATGTTAAGACAGGTAGTGCACGGCTCTCGCTGGACTGTGCCTACCGATGATAGATGTTGGAGGAGAGGGGAATTACAAATCACATCACTACTTTTTCTGCCATGATGTGTTTTTAAATACTATATGATCTTGTCATCTTACATTTTTTACTGTCCCACCATCAGCAAATTGAATTTTTTGATTTCCCGCCATCTGCCTGCTTTGTATTTTGAATTTCCTACCGCCACCAGTAACTCCTATTGTGGTGGCGAGTAGTGTCGGAAACTTGAACTATGCACTAATGTCCATTTGGATAAACTACTGCAACTTGATAAATGTTTTTGTGCACACTTTCACATCATCTCTAGTTGATCCTTTCATTCTTTCCACTGCACCCACAATGTGGTGATGTCCCATATTGCCCGCCATAATCACGTGAAACCACGTTTGTTGGCAGCAACAAATAAACGAAACAGAGTAATACTCTTCTGTACAATTTTTTTTATTTGCAGTACTTTTACCATCAAACAGATGAATCAGGTGCACAAATTTAAATCTGCACATACATATGTGGAACATATCTTGGCGGATTTATCGGTGCCGACTGAACGCCGTGCCATCCCCTGCTAGTAGCGGCCCTGTATGGGGTGTGGAGGGTGTGCGTTCACTTTCTGCCGGCTGTTGTCATTTATATACAAAGAATCTTAGTTATCTTTACATTAATGAAAATGAGAGGTGACATCTAACATCTCCGGGAATATGATAACTTTTCAGGTAAATAAACGAGCAAAACTGACAGGTCTTTACTTAGCTAAATTTATGACATTTTCTACAATATTGTACCAAATATGAACACTGTAATATCATATGTGAGTAGGAAGAAGACATGCGTGCAACGAGCGGCCACCAACCAGTGCAGTAGCAGATGGTGATATCCACCCTGGAGCACAGGGCACATGTCATCTGCGGTGAAGAAAGCCTTCCAGATGAACTGCAACTTCTATAGGAATTGTTCCACAAAAATTTTGACAGCTAATGCATACTCCATTGTGGGTTATCACGTTTGTAACCTTTCCGGTTTGAGTTCTTACGTACTGTTTGACGGAAAGCAATTCGTTGTGTCTGTCGGTCCGTGGCTGTCCCCTGGTTGGGTTCCGACGGGTCAAGTATAGTCGGGTTCACCACCTGTCTCGCCTAAGTGAACGAGGGCAGACCGACCTCCCTGGAGGCTTCTGAGTGCCACCGGTGTAGCTGTTGTCAGCTACTTTAAATTTAAGGTTTAAGGTTTTTTATTTTCTTAAAAGTTTTTGCAAAATTTATTTTTAAATTTATCTTTCAAACTTAAACATTGCGGCTTCTGCCTTTAAGAGATTATGGTAATATGTTTTAAAATTTTGAAACTTAATTGTGGCCTTCAGCCATTGGTTTTGCACCTTGCATATGTATGTTCTATCTACGTAGCCTTAAGGCTTTCCACGTAGCCGCGATACGGCTATTTATTTGATTGCCTCGTTAATTGCATTTTAATCTTGTTGATTTTTAAGATTTCTTGTTGTTAAACATTCTGGCATTCCGCCTTTAAAAGTCGATTGTAATAAATTCTGAAATTTTGAAATTTAATTGTGGTCCTCAGCCATTGTATTTTACTTTTCATATACTGCCCATCTGGTTTAGCGGGCGTATCAAAGCCGAAATTAGTGCAACACTCAAGAAGAGACAAGCTGCCCGAAAGCGGGAAGAGGAAGAAGACAATGAACTCATTTTCCTTTCGTACCTGCGACCGGTCCAATCCAAAACTGAGAAGCTACTCGAAAAGCCAAAGATAAAAATCGTTTTCCGACCACCGCTGGAGACGGAGTGTGCATTGGCTCTACGAAAGACTAAAATTTAACGTACACAGCATCGCCTGCGAATGTGGCCAACAGTAGATCGGACAAACGCGGCGCTTTATTTTCAAACGCTTGCAGGATCACATCAGGCATGAGTGAGTGGGATATATACACGAAAGTTCGGGGTAGCAGAGGGAAACCTGAAGGAAGACCACAACTTTGACTTCTAGATCACCAAGCTGCTTTGGGACCGCATAATGGGACGGCGTCATAAAGGAATCCATTGAAAAACGGGTTCAATTTTATCAACAGAGATGAAGGATACCAAGTGCGACATGGAAATCGGCGTTAGCGGCATTACGACTTCCATGTCCCAAGAAGCGGCCGGAATGCCCACACAGATTGCGAACAGGGCGCCTCCTATTCCTACCACTGCAGTGTCGCCTATCTCCTCAGCCGTACCACGTGTGTGTGGAGGGGGAAGGGATGCACTCCACGTATGTAAATACCCCAGCAACCGCATATCTCGTCACTTAGCCAGAACATAATGAATATGACACACATGGAAACCCCGCAGTGCTTAACCCGAGAGCTTCCCACAAAGTGTAGCATACGTTTACCTCACTCATAATAGCGGAAGTCGTAGACAACCAACATATCACGTCTCCACTTGACACAGCTAACAATACTAACATTTTGAGGTATACCAGTCAATGCTTACCAGCATGTTGTGGATGTGCATGTTTAAGCGTATATATTAGGCATATATCCTGCACTCATCTTGATCCTGACCCAATAATACAAGCTGCTTTCCACCAGCATTCTGTCATATAATCATTAAGATTTAAAGTAAGGTATAGGTTGGAGGAGCACGAGAGAGAGAGAGAGAGAGAGAGAGAGAGAGAGAGAGACAGAGAAGGTGTGGGAGAGGCAGGGACGCAGAGGGAGGAAAGGACTGTCTTTACTTAGTATCCTATAACGCTCAGAATGTTACCAATATAAATACTGAGGTCCCAGCGTCTACAGCAACTTCCTTGACGCCATTAGTATGAACATCTCGTCACAGTTAGAGTGTGTTGCCATGATTTATCGTCGACGATACCGTGACGCCAAGCACTAACTCCAGGTGAGTCTAGGTAATTTGAGCTTTGTTTGCAACTTGTTCTTAATATTTCGATGATGGTCCCTACTGTTCTCTGTTTCTATCGCCTGCCAGCCATCCATTCATTTCAGAATAAGTGATGCTCCCTACATAAACAACAATATGCCTTGTAAACTTCGGTTCAGTTCTGTCACTATTATTTCCTTACATAAGCTCTAGAATTACAGTTTTTAACAGCGTTTCGTTTGTATCATGGGCTCAAGCATCACGCCCCTTCAGTTCATTATGCTCGTTGTTGGGTTTTTTAATTTCTGTGATGCTTTAGACGTCTTTAACCCGTACACGTTTAGCTATACCACCTACAGCGTTCTCCTAGATTGTGTCCCACATGTTGCACATCTGATCTGTGATCACTGCGTCATAATCTACATCTAGATCTACATCTACATCTACATGGATAATCTGCAAATCACATTTAAGTGCCTGGCAGAGGGTTCATCGAACCACCTTCACAATTCTGCATTATTCCAATCTCGTATAGCGCGCGGAAAGAATGAACACCTGTACATTTCCGTACGAGCTCTGATTTCCCTTATTTTATTATGGTGATCGTTCCGCCCTATGTAGGTCGGTGTCAACCAAATATTTTTGCATACGGAGGAGAAAGTTGGTGATTGGAATTTCGTGAGAAGTTTCCGTCGCAACGAAAAACGCCTTTCTTCTAATGATTTCCAGCCCAAACCCCGTATCATTTCTGTGACACCCTCTCGCATATTTCGCGATAATACAAAACGTGCTGCCTTTTTTTGAATTTTTTCAGTGTACTCCGTCAGTCCTATCTGGTAAGGATCCCACACCGCGCAGCAGTATTCTAAAAGAGGACGGACAAGCGTAGTGTAGGCAGTCTCCTTCGTAGGTCTGTTACACTTTCTAAGTGTCGTGCCAATAAAACGCAGCCTTTGGTTAGTCTTCCCCACAGCATTTTATATGTGTTCTTTCCAACTTAAGTTGTTCGTAATTCTAATACCTAGGTATTTAGTTGAATTTACGGCTTTTGGATCAGACTGATTTATCGTGTAACCGAAGTTTAACGAGTTCCCTTTAGTACTCATGCAGATGACCTCACACTTTTCATCACTTTTCGCACCATTCAGATATCTTTTCTAAATAGTTTTGCAGACTGTTTTCGTCTTCTGATGACTTTATTAGTCGATAAACGACAGTGTCATCTGCAAAGAACTGAAGACGGCTGCTCAGATTGTCTCCCAAATCGTTTATATAGATAGGGAACAGCAAAGGGCCTATAACACAACCTTGGGGAACGCCTGAAATCACTTCTGTTTCACTGGATAACCTTCCGTCCATTACTACGAACTGTGACCTATCTGACAGGAAATCGCAAATCGAGTCACATAACTGAGAGGGTGTTCCATAAGCACGCAATTTTACTGTGAGCCGCTTGTGAGGTACAGTGTCAAAAGCCTTCCGGAAATCCAGGAATAAGGAATCGATCAGAAATCCCTTGTCAAGAGTATTTAGCACTTCATCTGAATAAAGAGCTAGTTGTGTTTCACAGGAGCGATGTTTTCTAAACCCATGTTGACTGTCTGTGAATAGACCATTTCCTTCAAGGTAATTCATAATGTTCGAACACAATATACGTTCCTAAATCCTGCTGCATGTCGACGTTAACGATATGGGCCTGTAATTTAGTGGATTACTCCTACTACCTTTCTTGAATATTGGTGTGACTTGTACAACTTTCCAGTCATTGGGTACGGATCTTTCGCCGAGCGAAAGGTTGTATATGATTGTTAAGTATGGAGCTAATGCATCAGCATACTCCGAAAGGAACCTAACTGTTATACAGTCAGGACCAGAAGACTTGCTTTTATTAAGTGATTTGAGCTGCTTCACTGCTCCGAGGATATTTAATTCTACGTTACTCATGTTGGCAGCTGTTCTAGATTCGAATTCTGGAATATTTATTTCGTCTGCTTTTGTGAAGGCATAATCGTCGCAAAAACATCCTTCAGCGACGCGTGAAAAAAAATGGTTCAAGTGGCTCTGAGCACTATGGGATTTAATATCTGAGGTCATAAATCCCCTAGAACTTAGAACTACTTAGGCCGAACTAACCTAGGGACATCACACACATCCATGCCCGAGGCAGGATTCGAACCAGCGACCGTAGCTGTTGCGCGGTTCCGGACTGAAGCACCTAGAACCGCTCGGCCACACCGGCCGGCGACGCGTGAAAATCTTGCAGATATTTCGAGGACCCTTTATGACGCCTAGGGAAGTAACTGTATGTATGCGAAAAAGATTGCATTTTAGGTGGAAATTGTTATTATTTTGACTTTGTCTCCTTTAAAGAAAATATTTCTCGTCCGCTACATCGCAGTATATACTTTTTCTCGCCAACAGAAATCATGACAGGTTTGAAAGAAGGTGAAAGTACAATGGTTCTAAATCTTTTAAACAGGATCGACAATTGGATAAATCTTGCTTCAAATCCCACTATTGTCCAATTGTCAAAGAACTTATGTAGGTTTCTTGTTCCGATGAAGGACTGCTTTGCCTATTGGTGGCGAATCGATAATGAATATTCCATTAGCATTTGTGAAGGAGTAGCTGTAATCTATTAGGTACATCAAATCTGTGTTGTATTTGTGTTACTGAATGTTACACCACGACGTCCATTGGTTTTTCTTTTCCGGCAAGAAGTGGTGCGCCCATGTTACAAACATAATTTAACACTGGTCCTCAACATTAAATGAATTATTTTTAGGACAGTCCCAGCATTAAGGAAAAATTCGTGTCTCAAAATCTGTATACACAAGCGCATTATTCATCTTTTACAAAGCTACATACTTCATACTTCACAAGCCACCTTAGGGTGTGTGTTGGAGGAAACTTTGTGTCTCCATTTCCCGTTCCAGTTCAAGAATGGTTTCTGGAAAATCCGCTTTTGAATCAGAACCTTTGCAGTTTACGTTCATGGTCTTTCAGTGAGATTCACGCGAGGGCAAACGAACCTTTGGTTACCTTTTGTAGGAACCCACGCTTTCAGAATTTTAACAGGAAAACACATCTTGATGCAGAACGTCCCCCTTCAAGTGTGTGCCACTAGAGACTGGCTGAGCATCACCTCGGCGATATCGAACTTTCTAATCAATCTGTAACACGCTGCGCTATTTTGGATCACCTCTATTTCTTCTATGAATCCCATCTAATGCAAGTCCAAGACGGACGATCAGTATTCAAGTATTGGGTGAAAGAGTGCTTAATAAGCTGTTTTATATGTTGATTGTTTTAACTTGACGTAGAAATGAATGTCTGTCTGAAATCTGCCTTGTTAGTTAGTTCTATGTGGTCGTTTCAAACAACAATGTCCTTAGGTTGGTTAGGTTTAAGTAGTTCTAAGTTCTAGGGGACTGATGACTATAGCTGTTACGTCCCATAGTATTCAGAGCCATTTTTTTTGTATTGCATAACAGGTACTTTTATGTGCCTTTTAAATAAGTGTATTTCTGCAATATCTTTAATCTCTTTTGGTAGTTTATTGTACAGTTTTATTCCTTGGTAGAAAATGCTGTTTGGAGTTATGTTTACTTTTTCTCAGTAAATGTAATTTGATTCTATCTCTTGTTGCATAGTCATGGACAGAGCTGTTTGTGCAGTAATTACCAATGTTATTTTTGATGTGTACAACTGACTGGTAAATGTATTCACATGGAGCAGTTAAAATTCCCAGTGTTTTGAACAGATCTTTACAATGAGTTCGATTAGTATCTTTGGTTATTATTCTTAAGCCTGTTTCCTGAAGTTTGAAAATTGAGTTCATATTTTGTGCATTTGTTCCCCAAAAAAGAATGCCATTGCTAAGAACTGAGTGTACATATGAATAATATGTAACTAAAAGACAATGCATTTTACACACTGATGATAAGATTCTAAGGGCATAACATGCTGACGACGTTCTGTTTGCAAGTACTTTTGTGTGGTCACACCATTTCAACTGAGAATTAATATTCATTCCTAGAAATTCTTAATTTGTTTTACAGTCTATAGAGGTGCCATCTACATTTAATTTAACATTGCCGTTTTTCCTCTTCAAACTAAAATTCATGGAGTGTTTTTCTTTATGCTCAGTGTCACTTTATTGCTTAATGACCAATCATAAACTTCCTTGTAAGTTTCATTTGCTTTCTCGGCAAGGAGTTATCTTGTTTTCTCAGTGACTATAATATTGCTGTCATCAGCAAAGAGAATTTTTTCACCACGTGTAACATAACTGGGAAAGTAATTGATGTGTATCAGGAACAGTATTGGTCCTAATATTCTGCCTTGCAGAACCCCTAATTAATGTATTTTGATTCTGATGAGTGTTTTACTAAATGTTTGGATCTATTTGAAGTATGTGTTATCTCTACTCTTCGTACCCTATGTGTTAGGTAAGATCGAAACCAGTAAATAGCTAGCCATCTTATTCCTAATGCTCCTAATTTATTTAATAGATTCTTGTGGTGGACTGTATCAACCGCCTTAGAAAGATCCAAAAATATGCCTGTGACACATTCTTCTTCATCAATATCATCAAGTGCAACGTTTGTGAATTCTACTATGGCTGACTCCTTACTTTTGCCACTTCGGAAACCAAACTGTGATTCGCTTAAAAGATTGTATTTATTCTGGTAATTCATTAATCTGTCTTCATAAATGATTCTATTATTTTTGAGAATGCTGACAGCAGGGAAACGGGCTGGTAAATTTCTATGTCTTCTGCATTACCTTTCTTAACCAAAGGTACAACGCTTGCCTGTTTTAACTGCTCTGGAAATGTCCCTGATGTGACGGATTCATTTTCTTAAGGGGCCTTGTATAATTCCTATACATTGTTTCAATATACACATTGGTATTCCATCTAAGCCTACAAACTTTTTATTTTTTACGTTTTGAACAGTTTTATTAACTTCATTCTCTATGGTTGGAAGTATCAGCATTGTATTTAGTGAAATATCATTTACAGGTATTATATTTGTTTTGGGGAATTTTTGCTCTAACTTCTCTGCGATACTTGAAATGTGCTAATTTACATTGTTTGCTATGTGTTGTGGATCATTTATTACCTTATCCCCCTCCCTTAGCAGTATGTTATTCTGCATTTGTTAGCTTCCCCCTGTTTCCTTTATTATAACTTCCCAGACTGCTCTGCTTTTATTCTCTGCATTATATATTATTTTGTCATTAAATGACTTTTTTGCAGCAATCAGTACCTTCCTATATATTTTTTGCATATCTGATAGGAATTTAAGAATTCTGTATCATTGTGAATCTTTTTCATGCAACTGATGTGTTTAAGTTTTAATAGCTTTTCTTATCCATCTGTTTTGTGAGATGTTGATACAGGTATGCACACTTCTGGAAATGCCTTTTCAAAGTTCAATTTAAACAGTGTGGGGAATTTGGAGAATTACATCTTCACATTGGTTTCCTTCTACACTTCATCCCAGCCTTGTTTTTCTAGTTCTCTTGAAGAATCTTTTATTATGATTTCTGATAGATGTCGTTTGTAGGCTTGTAGTTTAGGGAATGATTCGATGCCTGATTTTACTGTTGTTATTTGACAAAGATGGTCTGCTTGACCGAGATCTTTTACAGTTACATCAGATTTTTCCCTGTCCATATTTCTGGCCACATGGTCACTTACTGATGCAGTTTTTGTAGTAACCCTTGTTGCGCTATTGACCAATAGGGACATGCCAGAACTCAGAAGGACTTTTATGAAGGTGCTACTGGATCCATTTATGATATTAGTGTTGATGTTAATTTCCCCACACAGAATTATGTTGACCTTTATCTAGAAATTCAGTTAATTTATTGAAGAAAGTGTTCACACTACCACTGGGAGATACATACTTACACAGGATGATTAATTTCTTGATGAGATCAAGCCCTGTTCATTCAGTAGCTGATATTTCAAAGTGTTTGCCTCCACTTACTGTATTGAGGTCATGTCTTGATTGAACTGTGTTCCTTTTCTGATATAAATGGATGATCCTCCACAGCTTGAAGTAGTTCTTCAGTAAGAGTTTGCCGTTACATACAATGATAATACCACATGTTGGATTTCTGTGTCTCTACACCAGTGCACAGTAATACAAACTACTGTGCATTTCAAAGATTGGAGCTCAACTTATAATAGTTCTATTTTATTTTTTATTGGTTGCATGGTTTGATGGAGGACTGTTAAGTCTGTGAAATGCCCCGTGTTACTCTTTCCAATGGTTTGTTTTTCTCTGTGACATCTGATATATGTGATATTTATAGTGTTAAAATCTGTTCTGTGAGTGATTGTTTCACTATTTTTTAAGGTGCTGGAGATACTCTTTAGGCATGGGAACCAGTTGTCAGGATTTATCGTAAAAAAAGTCATACTTTTCCTACCTATGACAACAGGTATTTGACCACGTGTGGCCCGAAATCCACCCCTGATACTTTCATGAATCATCCGTACCAATCTTCCCTTTCCAGTCCTGTTTAGATGTAAGCCATGCCTAGTGAAACCCCATCTGTTGATAGTGCCGACAGGCACCAGAGAAACATGACCAAAGTTGGCTATCCTCAGAGCCATCCCTAACCCCATATTGATCCACATCACAGCTCGAGCAAGGTATGGTAGATCATGACGCCAGAACGCTCAACAAAAGATACGTTGGTGCTGTGAGTCAGGGAAGTTATCTTGTCCAGGTCATCACCTATGTCATATGCCCCATCCCTGTCCAAATTGTTTCCTGCCCCACCCTCTTTTGTAAACACCTTACATAAAGACTCTAGGTCCTCTAACATATGACTTAACCCTGCATTTGGCTTGTAGATACTAGTGGTTTGGTACGCTGCCCCTAAACTTTCCTGTAACTGAGAGCCTACACCTCGACCATGTCTACTACCTACCTGCAGCACTTTCTTCTTCCTAAGACTTCGTACATATCTAGGCTTCTTGGCCTCAGTTAAAGTGCGTTGCCCATTTCCTGCTCCTCGTTCTACCAGAAGCTCTCCTCCACTTAACTCTGGCGGTGGTAGATATCTGTTTTTGGTGTGATTATAAAATTATCAGATCGCGTTCTCTTTCTTCCCAGCCTCCTACCAGCTTCCAGTTCCCAACCACCCTTCTTCCCCCTATCTCCCTTGATCCTTATGAGTTCCTTTCTTGCTTCCTCCAACTGTGCGTGAAGGTCACAGATTTTCTTTTCCTGTTCCCCAATCAAAATTTTCCTACTGCATACTCTGCAGTTCCAGGAGAGAGCCTATTCTGCTATCTCAACATCTCTCCACTGCATCCCACCCAGTGAAAATATATCCTACAAGATCGGCAACAAATCCCTGTACTCACTACCCTGTAACAGCTCCCACATTTCTCACTCCTGGTCAGTTACGAAAGAATAATTAAGTTTAAAGAATGTTTTAAATTTGTCAAGGACGCAAGATTAGCAATGTGTAAACAAAAAAGACACAAACGTTTGGTTTTTAAACTTTTGTAACACGGAAAATTTAGGCCTAGATCGCATCTATCTAACTAGTAAGCAATACGAAATGTGTTAGTTAAATACGATTTAGAAACGTTTAATTACACTTTCATTGCGACAATAGACACTAATGAAACTAGTAGCTGTCTTTTTAAGCGAATTTTGCAGTATCAAGAAAACTTGAATAGAATTTTTTGTGTTTATGTCACACAAAATTTCGGGTTATGCAGCGATTCTCTGGACTTCAGCTAAAGAACAAGTTTCTTCGAGTAAAAGTCCTGCTGCGACACTAATATTCAGCTGTGTGACAAGAACGGACACTACAGCAAGTATACAAAACAAATAAAATTTAAATTTGACACTATTTCCTCTTAAATAAGTTCTTCTAGTGGACGAAGAAAATACCTGTGATCTCACTCAGCGGCCATCTTTTTAAAAAGTATCATTATCCTGCTTCACCTGATTTTCCAGTGGCATCAGCTTTCGGTGTTTGCACCTATGGTATCAGTTTCTGGTACGATCTTGATGTGGTTCCCTTTAAGAGAAGTAGGATCGCATTTTATTTAGCTTCCCACTCCGTAATTAAACATAGGAGCGAATCCCCTCTAAATCTTCAAAATTCCGCTCAAAATTGCATTTCTGATGACGTGCCCAAAATAAACAAAACTATTACACTACGATGTTTCAGTAGACAAATCTGAACGAAATACATGATTGACTACAACAGTACGGGAACTATGAAGAAATCTGTTTCTCAAATGCAGGTAACTCTTGGCGGACGTTATTGTTCAACGTTTGTTTTTCTTGTAGACCACGGGCGCACGGCAACAGGCTCTCATGTCTTTGAGTAGGACAAAGAGGGCGTATGTCAAGCACCACTCCAAACAAAATGAAAACCGCCTCTAAGAACTAGTACACCACCTGAAGCTCAGACTATCAATAATCACGTTACGATATCAAGGCTGTCCACTAATTCTCAAAGTACTCGATGTGAACATGGAAAACTGAGACTTTAGATATACTGATAAATATGATGAGATACCCGGACCTGATTAGGTTAGATTTACATGTAAGGTCAGCGATGACGTTTATTCATTTCCGACAATTTTATCATTATTTCAAATGACTTTGTACTAGTCTCTTTACTTGCTTCTGATTTCGCTGTGTTTGATTTATGCAGCACGTCCATGAAGCTGGATAGGTAGATATATTCATGAGATGTGGTACTTATCTCTGCAAGACACCGAAACGGAATTTTAGATTCAGTCTATTGAAATGGCAAAATAATTGCGTTGACTTGCAGTTACCATAGAACAAAGTTATGTCATTCACGTCTAAATGTCCTTGTTTGGTGAATTAAGTGCGAGTTAAAAGATCTGGTATGTACTTCTGTAGAAAAGGATAATTAACAACGGTACTGCACACCACATTTTCATCCTCGATCGCTCTGGACAAACCAGAGGTACCCAAATGTAATTCTGCGGGTTGACGATACTTTAGTTTGCAATATTTGGCTTGTAAAGGAAGTAGCCGTAGTGTCGGCAAGTTCCTTCAGCACAGGACGTGAGTTTATTCCCCTGCCGCTGGGTCGCAGACTCCTGTATCAAGTGTCATGGATCGAGGACGTGTAACGTTCTTGGCGAGAGGTGATAATGAAACTCTCCTCTGTGGTAATCAATGATGATTCCCCAAACAAAGTTCGCTCTGTTCGCTCTGTTCGCTCTGTTCGCCTGTGAAATCCAGGACACTATAGGCAAGGAAGCCCAAGATGACTCCGTGTCAGACGGCTTACAGAAAAGCCATTCGATGCAGTTCCGCACTGTCAGTTGACGAACAAAGCACCAGCCTACCGAGTATCAGACCACAGTTGTCACCGGTTTTCGAACTTCCTAGTAGATGAAACGCAGCACTTTTCTCCTGAGAATCATCTACAACAGCTCGGTAGACGAAAGATCGGTCACGAGAGACTGGAAAGTTTCACAAATCACATCAATATTCAAGGTAGATAGTAGGAGTAGTACACTAAACTGCAGGTCCATATCATTAATGTCGATGTGCAGCAAGATTTTGGAGCACGTGTGCGAAAATTACGAATAACATCTAAGAGAACTGTCTTTTGACACACAATATATACAAAGAATTCAGTGCTATTGAGATGGGCTTTCAAATTGAATCCGGATTTTTAGTTTCCCGGAAGTCATTTGACACTGTACCACACAAGGGACTTGTAGTGCAATAGCGTGCTTATGCAATATCGTCTCAGTCATGTGACTGGAGTCTTGATTTCCTGTCAGAGAGGTCGCAGTGCGTACTAACTAAGTCATGGAAACCATTAGGACACTTCGTTACACACACTTCAACGGCCTTCAACTGATACGTGAATTCGATTTCAAAAGGAAGTACAATAACAGTCTGGGACGGCTATCCTTAAACATATGTACGACAATGGTAAACCACTTCATAACAGATTCATTGCACGAAATGGAATCGCGTGGATACAGTGATTGCATGATCGAGAGGTGAGGTTAGGTTGTTCGGGGTAAGAGACCAAACAGTGAGGTCATCGGTCTCATCGGACTGGGGAAGGGCATGGAAGGAAGTCGGCCATGCCCTTTCAAAGGAACCACCCCGGCATTTGCCTGGAGCGACTTAGGGAAATCGCGGAAAACCTAAATCAGAATGGCCGGACACGGGATTGAATCGTCGTCCTCCCGAATGAGAGCATGATCGAGAGAAAGAAAGAGAAATGCACGTTTACCATGCCTGTGAATTTAGTTACAAATAGTCTGTCTGAATTTACTTGAGTCTAGCAAAGCCCTAACTTTATTGCTCCTTAATCTGCTGAAGCTACTGTGCAATCTCACCGTGATTGTGAGCAGACATTATGACTGGAAACGTGTAAGTGCAGGGCACCAGGATTCCGACTGCTACCACTCTAGTTGTAGATCTAGTCTTCTGCTATTTCCATCTCCAAGACCATGACTGCCTGCGCTTTCTGCACGTTAAGTCTGAGGTGGAGTTTGCGGAAGTTTGGCTAAAAGATGGAGTCCAGTCTCTAGAAGTCCGCACACGTCTGCTAAGTAGTGAAGCCAAATCATGTGTAATCTGAAGTGTAGATAAATCTGAACTGAAGCCAACACTGCGTTTCCAACGACTGCTCTGCACATGATTTGACGCCAAAAATCTTTGTCTGCAAGCGACAAGATTTTTCTTAGCTTCCGCCAATAGCATTTATAGTATTATTATCACTACGGATTGTAAAAATCATAGCTTCCTGTCTGGTATCCACAGTGAGACTCTTCTGGGCCTAGGACCTTTGCCATGAACACATGTTGATTAGTCAGACAATGATCGTTTGGATGGGAAAATACTGAAAAGGTGCTCTTTTTTTTACGCATTCCGAAGCCACTTCTTTCTGACGGTGTGCGACGGAATTTCTCCCGTTTTGCTGTTGCGGCACACGTCAGATCCCTCTGGACCTGGTGGTAAAAAGACTCAGAAGACGTCCTTCGGAATTTTTCACTTGTTTTCAGACTAGGGGAAGAGACTTGGATATATGGAAAGAGACCCCCTCATTCCCGTCATCAGCGAACTCATCTGGACATGCAAAAGAACACAAAAAACTGGGTATGTTTTCGTAGCAGACCTGCATGGTAAAAGTATGTTGCTCTTCTGTTGGGAAGATTCCTTACGATGTCGACTCTATGGAAGGCGAGTCTGCCATCATTGTTCCTTAGCTGGCGAAAGCCGTGACAACACATCTGAAATGCATTTTCCGTGCCTAACTGCAGGGTGTTAAAACTGCGTGTCAACCCCTCAGCATACGCACTCGAGGCACCATCCATCACAGAATCCGCGCTCCCTGCTCTGCTCGTTCACCAAAAGCTGTGTTTCATAAGCAAAATTCAACTTCCACAACTTCCACGTAAGCCTACATCATTAGCTAGAGAAGAAGAAGGTGATCTAGCATTACAATCATTGCTATTGCTCTCATAGTAAACTCTCGAATTAAATCAGAAAAAGGTTCTATCTACTTGAACATGATTTGTTGATTATTTATTGGATTTACGTATGAGAAACAAAAAAAATGGGGAGAGGCAAGACAGTGCAATATATTCAGCTGCGAGTACTAGGAGACTTGTCTGGTTTTTTTTTCTGTAGCTCTTAAATATTCTACATTGTTCACTATTGCAACCCTTCTCGAAATGTTTCAAAATATGTGAGATGAATTTAGACTTTGTAGGTATCTACATCTGCATCTACATCTACATTTATACTCCGCAAGCCACCCAACGGTGTGTGGTGGAGGGCACTTTACGTGCCACTGCCATTACCTCCCTTTCCTGTTCCAGTCATGTATGGTTCGCGGGAATAACGACTGTCTGAAAGCCTCTTGCGCGCTCGAATCTCCCTAATTTTACATTCGTGATCTCCTCGGGAGGTATAAGTAGGGGGAAGCAATACATCCGATACATCATCCAGAAACGCACCCTCTCGAAACCTGGGCAGCAAGCTACACCGCGATGCAGAGCGCCTCTCTTGCAGAGTCTGCCACTTGAGTTTGCTAAACATCTCCGTAACGCTATCACGCTTACCAAATAACCCTGTGAAGAAACGCGCCGCTCTTCTTTGGAACTTCTCTACCTCCTCCGTCAACCCGACCTGGTACGGATCCCACACTGATGAGCAATAGTCAAGTATACGTCGAACGAGTGTTTTGTAAGCCACCTCCTTTGTTGATGGACTACAGTTTCTAAGGACTCTCCCAATGAATCTCAACCTGGCACCCGCCTTACCAACAATTAATTTTATATGATCATTGCACTTCAAATCGTTCCGTACGCATACTCCCAGACATTTTACAGAAGTAACTGCTACCAGTGTTTTTTCCGCTATCATATAATCATACAATAAAGAATCCTTCTTTATATGTATTCGCAATACATTACATTTGTCTATGTTAAGGGTCAGTTGCCACTCACTGCACCAAGTGCCCATCCGCTGCAGTTTTTCCTGCATTTCGCTGCAATTTTCTAATGCTGCAACTTCTCTGTATACTACAGAATCATCCGCGAAAAGCCGCATGGAACTCCCGACACTATCTACCAGGTCATTTATATATATTGTGAAAAGCAATGGTCCCATAGCACTCCCCTGTGGCACGCCAGAGATGCCTTTAACGTCTGTAGACGTCTCTCCATTGAGAAAAACATGCTGTGTTCTGAGACCGGACGCATTATGATTGAGCATGAGCTGATAGATTGTGTCAGTGAAAGCGAATGAATTTTTATGCCTCGCACTATCGCTGCTCCGCTATCTCAGGTCCCCAGCTCTGTTGACCATCATGCTGTCTGCAAAAATGTCGATGCGTCGTCTATTCAGACATTTGAAATTATGAGAAAAATAGTTTCTTTAAAGTAACTGCTTCGAAATCAGTTTGGTGATACAAAACGAAAAAAACACTTCAGGTGAGATACGAATGTGGCAGTTCTCTGAGTTCGAACTCATTAATTTCTGATTTCAACAACGGACGTCGATTTATCGAATTTTTCAATTTGGGGGTTAATATGTGCTTGGCCCTCCAAAAAAACAATCTCGGTAATAGTTATATCATTTCCAGTTGTTCCTCTGTAACAAAGAGAAGAGAGCCACTCTTCATTTGCACAGTCTACACTTCCGCCGTAGCTTACTACCTCTCCACTTGTGTTAGTCAAAATACAAGCCGTTTCTCCTCTGTACACAGCCACTGACATTAATCTATATACCGATATCGTCTTGTCGAAATCCTCTCAGTTCTCGTTCGCGATGTCCATTAGCTGGCCACAACCTGTAACGTGCAGAAAGCGGCAGTCATTTAGGGCAATGGTCACAAGTTGTGTTTACCAAGAGATTTTTGAGTGTCATTAACAAATTCTTCTTCTTGGAATTTTTATATGTCCAATTTATTTAACAGGTTTTTTTTCATTTTAGTATGGAAATCTTACAAACTCAATAAAAATTATTGAAGAATGAAAGGTAAAGAAATAATTGCTCAGAATTTGAATATATTGAATTTTATGGAGGAGACAGAAATTAATTTCAACAGAAAAATATATTTTCATCTTAGGCTGCAGCCTTTAGAGGAGTTTATTCGATACACATCAAAATGTTATTCGATTACCTAGACATATGAATCCATTTTAAGAGAGAGCAATTTAATTTAATATTTTTGCATTGCCCATAGTTCTGTGCTGCTCAAAGACGCTTTACCAAACGGTGCGGACGAAGTATTACAACGCTGTCAAAGTCATCATCCACGCTCTACGAATCCTGTTGTGTGCAGCTTCGTATGCTAGAGTGGTGAGGCAACTATCGTCGTAGGAAGGCTGCACAGGAGCAGAAATCATTAGCGAACGAGTTAACACAGCAAACAGGAGATTTACGTAATATGTATTCCTCCAAGTGTAGAAAGACTAATTACCAATAATGAGTGAAGATTGAAGTCCAACTCATACAATAGCAACAAGGAAGAATCTCTCTGAACTAAGCACGAACTATGTTGCCATAGCTAAGAGAATCCAAGTGCAGTTAGAGTGTCTGGCAGCCACTGGCCGTGCTACATCACGATGGGAAATGGCGCTCGTGGTGCGGGGCTGCTGGACGTATGGCTCAGCGGGCGCACGTCATTGGGTCCGCCAGATCCCGCACGACCACCATCGGCGTCTGACGGAACTTCCAATTCCGATGCCAACTTCGCGACCCACAGGGGCGTTATCGACATGTCATACCACATATTCTATTACCTTATCCTTTTCATGATTTACAATGCTGAACTTGGAAATTAAAAATGGAAATAGTGTTCTCAAGTAATGAGGAAATTTGGTACACAGCAGAGAGCCCAGAACTCTGAGAATCTTTGTCGTTTGATATCTCACTTAGTGTCCTACGAACTTGAGGGATACAGAATAAAATTAGTAAAAATTAGTATATGTTCACACCATAGAAGGTAATCGTCGGCTCAGTTTTCCACACTTACTGGTTAATGCTTCTAATTTATTGCCTGCAAGAGGCTGTAACTGCAAGGGTGCAATTCGCTGTGCTGTCATATTTGTCCATTTATGAAGGATGATGGATGACACATGGTATTGCTTGAGATCGCACATGTTTTTCAGTACATCACGTGATCCACTGTGTGACATATTTATCTGTGAATATGAAGTATATTTATCTCATGTTCTTTTGGAAAGATAATGTCTGTAAGATTGGGCATTACTATACTCGTCCTTTTTGTTACTGTTACTAATGTAACTATTATAATTATTTTTGGTAGCCTTTCTGCTAAGCTTTCATTTCTTTAACATTCAGATCTATGTAATTTGTTTATTATATCTTCACCTTACCTGATTTTTGTAGCAGGCACGAGGTCTAACTATTTATAATCCTAAGAAATTTCAGATATGTATTATGAAATTTGTGGTGTGTTATCCGCCCTGTACTACAATGTTAACGCCTCCTCCTCCTCTCGAAGAGACTAGTATTTTGTATTTCATATTGTCTGTGTGTTGAAGGCAGCCAAGTTTCTTTCTACGAATAGGTAGGTCAGATCAGCAGAATCAATAGATGGGAAAGGTTTTAACGTGTGTACTGAAAGCTTCATGAGAAGAGGTGGCCAGTAGATAAGAATATTAAATCATCTATGGAGGAAAGAGAGTCTGTATGACAAATGGCCAGGACCAAAAAAATCGTCTGTAGAATATTAGACCTTTCTGTTGACTGCTAAGCTGATGTACAGAAGGACAAGAAAGAAAGTCGGTAGTCTCCATTTTCGAGGAAACCACTGAAGCTGTCACTTTGACTAATGTAGACAAACGATAGGAAACGTAGATCTGGATTGTCTGGTTGAGAACTACAGTCATACCCTACGAATTGTGGGCCCAATGCCTCCTAACTGTCTTAGCCACTTCACTCTGAGAGCACACTAATATCAGTGATTGACTTCCTTGTTTGTATTCATGAAACAATAGTTTAGTGGTCTACAATAATGTTAATTGTTTGATTTTTTTGTTTAGTTTTATAATCACCACAATCAAACATTGAAAACCATTTCATTATTTCAATATGTCATAATTACTTACTTACACATGATTCATTTAAAGAACGTTTCAAATTCCATAGCGCTGAAGCAGCCTGTCTATTGTCCACATAATATAATTGCAGATCTTGGAACTTCTGTGAACAAACGTGATTTCTCTAGACATAAAAGAAGGCCTTGTTATCTAGGGGTCATTACTGACAGAACGTTACACTTTAAACATCACTTGCTGAAAGCTCCTGCTTAGATAAAGATAAAAAAAAGTTCTTGGCAGATACTTTCTCGTAGGACATGGAGTTCACCAGCTCCAGCACTAAGAATCACTACTCTGGAACTGTTACATCAAGTGTGTGTATACTGAGCTGCCCTTCGGTGTTCAGTTGGCATATTTTTATACTGCGACCAACGTTTCGATCCAAATGAGTGCCATTGTTTTGGTAATTGGAGAGCACTAGTTTGGTTTTGTTCAACAGTATTACTTATATTGTGTTAACTGGTTTTCGGCTTACAAGGCCATCTTCAGAAATTTGCTTACCAAAGAAGCTGCAGTGTTTATAAACAATATTGGAAGAGAATCGACTAGATTTGCGTTCTGATCTATTATATTCAGCATGATATGGTCTAATATCTGAACAGTCACAGGGAGATACGTCAGATTATGGGAACCCCTGCAATTTTATAATCGAGACACACCGTACGAAAGAACATGTAATTGTATGGACTACTGTGTCGTTAGTGTACGATTTCGTCACAATATTAGACTCAACATGAATCGTATTGACTGGTAGAATGTCCACTAGCTGATTCGACTTGTAAATTTTTTCAGTTTTATGCTCCACCACTTTTCCCCCCAAGGAACATGGTAGCGATCCTATTGAACCTTTGTGACTACAGTCCACTGTCTCTTCTGTTGGTTTTATCTCTCTTTCAAACATGTTCACATTTGCATGTAGCTCAAATAGTTTTACAAATCGTATTATATAAGCATTTAAATTGTCAATGGCTAGGAGCTAGGAGGTGTTACCAAAACTTCCATACTCCCTAGATACATTTTATTATTTATCTCAGCAACATTAGCTATGCTGCTATGTGTTTCCATACCGATAATGTTATATTCAGCGACCCCTGCTCACTTCCATTGGAGGAAAGTAGCCTTCTTTCAATATAGATGAACTTTCTTTTACAGTTAGTCTGAACGACCTCGCATCTCGACCTCAACTGTTGCAGTGATATGTATACTTCTTACCTTTATGCAATTGTCAGAAAAATATTGAGCAGAAATGTCCACAGAGGATGAACTGAATTCGTGGTAGCGTCAAAAATTGTACAACACCTGTTTCCTGTCAGTGAAGTAATGATACAGTCCTTCAGGCAGCTTTAAATCACCGAATGAGTCAAAGTAGTAGACGTTACTCCGTTTTCTAAAATACGCTAACCCGATGAGTTTCGTACCACGCACAATATCTAAACTGACAATCCTGAATTCTTTGTAGACCCACATTGCCTCAGGAAAAGTACCCTGCACAAACAGGCCTTGAAATCTCAGGTTTTTGAGTTCTCTGAGGAGCTTTAACTTATCTATGTTTATAAGTGGTCTACTCGGTAGTGTTGCTATGGGCTTTTTTTAATGTACAAGCCTGTATAGACTCAACTACAGGCTTCTTCCAGTTGCGATGGCCTCCATGGCTATATTATACCTTTTAGCTCCTTGCAATTTCTTCTCAGCGTTTCGTACATTTTTTACTGCTTGAGGTAGGGCAGTGGCTCCATCGGCTAAGGGACCAATGGCTGATATCCCAACAAAGGCAACGATTAGAAACCAAACTATTACGCCACATGTCCTTCGTATTGACAAGGTCCTGGACGTACTGACATGCATTTCCCTTCCTCCTTTCTGCATGAACGCTCGTTTGGCCGCTGTCGCCGCTGATTCGATGCAGTTTCTTTAACGTCCCATAAGTTTTTTCTTATTCTTTAGTGTGCCACCAGCTGCATTCATTATTTGCTTAAAGGTTAAAATTAGCGAGTTTTGCCTTATCAAGATGATTTCAGCAATAACTTGTCCTATATCAGCACTCAGCTAGTATTTGATCCGCAGCGTAAGCGTAAGCATTGTCGTGCGTAAGCATTGTCGTGCTCTTTGCACGTGCTGTCTAGGATATTAATTCCCTTATCATGACGAGCGAGGCGCTATTTCAGTTTCGTCCAAGATCCATGGAAATTGTATCCAGGATATGACGTTCGAATGGTAGATTACCGAGAATATCGCCTCCACTGCTATTGATACATTTCCTATCGCTTGTGTCATGCTTGGGGTTGAGGTTGCATCTCCTATTATTTAGCAAGATGCGAGTGTTCAACGAATTATTGTGCTTTGATGAGAAGCCGAGCCATTTTACCAGTGCCATGTTCCCTCGACATCTTATGACTCACATCATGAACATGTTCAGTTCAGGGCTTTTATGCAATTCCTCTCTCTAAAAACCAACAGCAATTTTTTCACCAGAACCGTCTTGTAAGACGTATGTTCTCAGGTTTCTGTGCTGCACCTTCGACAAAGTAAATATCTCTCTTGACTAGTTCGGTAGATATGACTTCTCAAACACAGTTTTGTATTTCGAACTATATACTAAATAATCTACATTGAATTTTTGTTTGTATGTATCTTAATATAGCTGAACAGTGTTTAGAAGTCTATTAACACTGACATCAAATAGGTCTCTTCGTTACTCTGTGGTGAGTAGTGCGATTATACTGGTCAATGATTTGTGGTAGCATGTTTAGACATTTGTGTGTCCCCTGAAGATTAAATTATGCCCACATCTGGTTTGTAATCATGACGTTTAATCATTCAACCGTACTGGCTTTCAAATGTGAGAATGTTGACTAGTGATATATCCCGTATCATTCCATTACTGCTACCCAAATCGGTTGAGGCAAATGCTGGGGTGGTTCATTTGTATGGGCACAGCCAATTTCCTTCTCTGTCCTTCCCTGATAAGTGCTTGTGCTCCATCTCTAATGACATCATTGTCGATGGGACGTTAAACACAGATCACCGCTTTCTAATGTCATTTGTAAAATACACTTCCATGATTGGAACATTGATTTGTTTCAGTCTGCAAAAAATGTTCAAAACCTCTGCAACCTCCTACCCCCCCCTCCCCTCCTTTATCCTCACAAACAGGACCCAAGTGTATTTGGAGTATTCATATGACCATTGTAACTTCTGCAGCCTGATACCCTTCCCATCTTTACCTTCACGGATAGGACCCAAGTGTATTTGGATTATTTATCAATGACCTTCAGAACGTACTTTGTTATTCGATCGTGAGAAATCTCACATATCTACGAGATCAGCCGGCCATAACTCATCCCATCGTACGGCCACAGGTTCGTGCAAAATTATTCTGCATGTGTGTGTCTGAAGCTCGTGAACAGTTATCTCCATAATTACTCGGTGAAGCATCTTTCTCAAAGCTCAGATAATGTTCAGAATATTCTGGTAACACGACCAGAATTCCCTGTGGCAGCTGATACTGTACGTAGTTGCAAAAAATCTGTGATTTCATTTGGGTCACCATGATATATATGCACTCCACAAATAGATTTTTCAATCTTTTACGCTGAACTTCAACGCCTTTATCCGCACTATGTGGAACTCGTACAGCTAGTTTAATAATATTCCCATACTTGTCAGGCTTTGTGTCATTCATTCATTCTTTCGGGGTTCTGTATTATTTGACAGTATGCTTTCACATATTTTTGGGTATACTTTTTGATGTGCGACATGTTTAAGAACTGTAGCTCTGATGGACTGGATACTCTTTCTAATTCCTTATGCCTAACTCTTACTACCCGTAAATGTACTGGGTGCTTACCTAACATAGCTGATCCTATATGTTCTGTCTAACGCAGCATTACCGGAACGATTAATGAAGTGAATAATAGCACTTGTTCCCTCATCCTTCTCCTCTTTCTTCTTTCCTTCGGTGTCCTTCCATAGTACATGACAGTTCTTTCATGCTGTTGTACACTGGCTTAAACGTTTCTGAGAGACGCTGACCTCAATAACACCGCCCTAACATTAATAATCGTTACTTCCGTCTAATAGACTTCCTACATGCCTCTATAATATTACACTTTGTCTACGACACCCAGCTGTATACCAAGCCATATTTGAGATAGTTTACGACTCATATACACTTTGAGACTACTCGTGTCGTTGGGAGTCACGTGTCTTTGCGATCGCTTTGGTATATCTCCGCATATATGTTAGTTTTGTGCTGACGTCTTCAATTTTCTCATTGCCATACAGTTCACATTATAGTGTACTAGCGATCAACGTATTTATAGCCACAGACGAGATAATACTTAGCAGTTCGATTCCTTTAGCGTTGATTCTCTCGATTTTACTGCCAATAATCGCGTGTGGTTTGTGTCGTCTAAATGAGTGTAAGACACACTTGCACATTTGTCCTTAGACTACAGTATAGTGACGCAGTTACGTTTTAATGCACTGTCTTATAAGCATAATCACATAGAATTTCGTCTATATTGGCCCTCACACAATTTACTACTTTTATCTATCACTAGAAACCATAATGTGTGTTACTGCATATGGGAACGAACTGAATGAACGATATGTCAGTTCCTACATGTCCTTCAAATTTTAATTGTCCTGTTTCAAAGCTATAATAAAGGTCGCATTATCCTGGACTAACTGCTTTGGCGTCCATGAGTATATGTAGCTCAAATAAAATATATCGACTTGCATATGGCAACCGAAGCAAAAATATCTGTGAATTTCATACTGATTTTCGACTGTGTTGTCGTAAAATATGAATACAGTGTTTGGCGTTACTTTCTCCGGTGAGGGAATATCACTGCTTTCACTCAGCGTCTGGTTTGTTATTCATTCAATGCCGTAGAATACAAGCTGCAGTATCTGATGTTTTGGCTGAAACAAAGTCTTCGAAAAAACGATTCATTCTCGAAGTGGACTCCCTCAGGAAGTGTTAACAGTGCTAAAACTAGATTAGTTTTCACAGTGCCCAATAGCCAAAACGTGCATAATCTCCAGAGGTAAAGATACACTCATCTTTTTCTTCTGGTACCTAGCTTGGTCAGTGCTGGACCAGCGGCTTGCTACAAGACCATTGTGGTGAGGTGGTTTTGTCCACTCGGTAATGGTGGTAACTGTTTGTTTACATTGGAATGTACGGCGTTTCATAAACTCCTAGATACAGCTGGATATATAAAAAAACATAAGGTCGTAGTTCAGTGTTTAATGACACATTTCCCAGCTGAGCTTTCATTAGGAAGAAAGGTAACCGTAAGTAATAAAATAAAGAAAAAGTTGAGCCATAGATATAGTCCACGGTAGTATAAATATTGTATGCATCCGCAGGAAACATTTGAAAATTTTTGATCGTCATCTGATTAGACTAAGAGTCACCTTTTGTTTTCTAGGTGTTTTCCAGATCGGACGTATTTAGGCGCACCGCCTTTAATACTAGATTATTTTATTAAGGTATTCAAGAGTTGCAACAAAACGGCACTCGTAACTGTATACCGTAAGTGTCGTACATCAAATTGTGATTTTATTTCAGAATATACTGTTATTATTAACCTATGTATGTTTTTTTTTTTGTATCTTTAGTCATTGTAAGATTGTTGGTGGACTTGGCATGGCAAAAGGTTCCGTACTTCTAAGCAGACAGTCGTCCAGCTCGATCCACCGTCGAAGTCCGATTTACCACAGAAAGAAGAAACAAGGTTAAAAATACATGAACGGACCTTTGACAAAAATGCCATGCTCAAGCGCCGAGAGTTTGTACAAATTATTTTGATATTCATTACTACAGTTCATTATATTGTCTCTATCCAGTTACGAATGAGTAAAAAAAAAAAGTTAAATTGGTGACTTCGTGTCTGAACGCATTGCTATATGTACTATATTGTCTTCCTTTTGTTACATGTTTATTGGAAACTACAAACGGGATACTAGACTGGAATAGGTTGAAGTAAGACTGGATTGTATGTCGACACCTGAAATTACGCTGCAATCTCGAATATAAGGTAAGGCACCGCATCTTTACTTCAGCAACCTTACCCAAGCGCTTTGTATTGTCGTAGCTTGCCTGGTAGATCTATCACAATTTTCCGTTTCCGTAACAGTGATTTCAAGCTACATCGCAGTTTCCCACATTTTCATTGTTCATACAGTGTAACAATACAGTCTTATCACTTCACAATATGGCCGACTTTAGTTCCGTGCGACATAATATGGCTTGCAGCCATTAGTATTCATAATTCCACCATTACTTTCGACAGTTAATTTTCTTGGTCAGACATTGTTGCACAGCGAGATTAGTTTTTACATATTACACATACGCGTTTTTACATTACATGTGGCATGTTGTTAACCAGAAAACAATTAGCAAAGATGGAGAACCAGAGACTGCAAACAAAGACGCAATCCGACTTGGGCATGCCATTAAATAATGAAAGTGACGTTACGGTTGACTCGATTACTAACGAGCGGCATATTATTGACTATTTTGGTGACGTAAATTTAGAAAATAGACCGTCTGCCAGTAATATGCCTAAATCTAGTTCCGAACCCATTTTGGTGTCTGACGTCATGTCTAACAACGTGGCGGGGGCAGAACAGTTGCACGTCACTAGTATTGCCAGTATGTTCTGATGTGTCGGCAGCTGGGCCAACACCTTGTAGATCGAGATGGCTGAAAATGCACGCTAGACTAACGCAGACGGGCGTGAAGTACTGGAACAGGCTACGTAATTAATGCTATGAAGAAAAGTACGTAGCTGGATTAATACTTATCTTTAATCAATCATTGTGGTACATCGCTCTTGACTATACACAGGAGACTTTAATTACAATCACTGTAAGGCTAATGGCGCCATGCTAGTTCGTAGCCATTAACTTAGCTGAAGGCTATTCTGTCTCTCGGCTAATGAGAGAGAAAGGCTTCGTACATCTAGTCGCTAGCTAGGTCGTCCGTACAACTGGGGCGAGTGCTTGTTCGTATCACGAGACCTGCCTTGTGGTGGCGCTAGGTCTGCGATCACACAGTGGCGACACGCGGGTCCGACATGTACTAAATGGACCGCGGCCGATTTAAACTACCACCTAGCAAGTGTGGTGTCTGGCGGTGACACCACATTCCTCCCCCGCAAATCGGCGAACGGTCGTGAGATAAGGCTTCCGCCCGCCGTGGGGAGGACCCCATGTTGACGTATGCGATGAGGTGGGGAGCCTAACAACAGGCGAGGCTGTGCCACCCGCACCCGGCCATTCGGTCCGAGGGGAGCTAGGAAACGCCTGAAAACCTAGTCCAGGGTGCACATCATCATGCGGTGTATGCGCCCGTAAAGAGACAGGAGGGGCCGAAGGGTCGACCTCCATTGCGTCGGGGTAGCCGACGCGCGATGACATCATGTGGTCCGGAGCGGGCGGGAGTTCCATGGCGGAGGACATCTGGTCACGGGAAGCGATCGGCGGCGCGTGACCCTGGGAGGCGCATGGCGGCTGCAGCGAAGCGTCGAATGCGGGCTGCGCCGGCCGGAGGACCGGCGGCTGCGGCGGCGGCGGCGGCGGCGGCGGCTGCTGCGGCGGCGCGTCGCCATGGGGCAAAATGGAAGGCATCGTCGGTAACACCTGGGGATGAGGCGAGCCAGTAGATGGGTCCCCAGGGCGCTGACCGGCCGACACCGTCGCTGAAAGCAGACGGGGAGCGGCAGAACCCGTGCGACGACAGAGGCGCAGCTGATTGAGATGCCGACGCACCTCACCAGAGGCCCCCAAAACCAAATACATCGCGCGGCCGAGGCAGCGAAGAATGCGCCCTGCGAGCCAACGCCGTGAACCTCGATAGTTGCGATAAAACACAACGTCGCCTGGAGCAAAAGCAGGAGTCTGCCGCTGCAAAGGAACCTGATGCGGCGGATGCAGCAAAGACATCAAGGTGCGATGAGGACGACCATGGAGCAACTCAGCCTGCGAGCGACCATCTCGGGGCTGAGAGCGATACGAAGACAAAAAGAGCAACAATGCGTCCTCCCGAGAATGCGACACTTTCAATTTCAATATCTGTGACTTGAAAGTCCGGACCAATCGTTCAGCGGCACCGTTTGACTGAGGCGAAAACGGCGCGGATGTCAGATGTTGAATACCATTGGCCTGGCAGAATGACTGAAATTCTGCGGACATGAATTGTGGGCCATTGTCGGAAACAATAGTCTGCGGAAGACCTTCAATGCAAAAGATAGCAGACAACGCTTGGATGGTGGCAGAGGACGTCGTGGGAGACATCCGGACAACAAAAGGAAAATTACTGAAGGCGTCGACCAGAACCAACCATCGAGCATTCCAGAATGGACCAGCAAAATCAATGTGCAAGCGTTGCCAAGGGGAAGTGGCTTATGGCCATGCAAAGACTTTCCGCGGCGGTGCGGATTGTTGTTAGGCACACGCCATGCAAGAAGAACACATAGTCGTAATTGCAGCATCGATTCCGAACCAAGTACAGTGCTGACGAGCAAGTTGTTTCGTTTGCACGATACCCCAATGTCCTTGGTGAAGAAGCCGTAAAACAGAGGACTGTAACGAACGTGGGACCACGACTCTGGACTGATCATTATCAGAACGCAACAACAAAACACCACGTCGAACAAAAAGTCTCTCCCTGTGAGCAAAAAATCGGCGAACCCACGGATCCTCGATCCGAGACTTTGACAAAGTCCATTGCGTAGCAACAAAACGCAAAACAGTAGCAAGGACAGGGTCAGCAGCTGTGGCTGTAGCTACACGACGAAAATCAATCGGAAACGATTCGACCACTCCATCGGTTTCCGAATCAATGAACATGCAAGCAAGTTCGGAAGAATCGAATGCTTTATCCTCAGCAACAGGCAAACGGGGCAACGCATCGGCGTTTCCGTGCTTAGCAGTGGACCGATACAAGATATCGTAGCGGTACTGCGAGAGAAAAATAGACCAGCGAATGAATTTCTGCGCTGTACGCGGAGGTACAGGCTTGTTCGGATGAAAAAGCGATGTCAAAGGTTTGTGGTCTGTGACGATGTTAAAGTGACGACCATACAAGAAATCATGGAACTTAGTAACACCAAACACGAGAGCCAAAGCTTCTTTCTCTATCTGCGAGTAATTTCTTTGCGCAGACGAGAGCAATTTGGACGCAAAGGCAATAGGGCGCTCATGGGAGCCAACTTTGTGCGCAAGCACAGCACCGATCCCGAAATCCGATGCATCTACCATCAACAAAAGGGGTTTCCGGGGATCGAAAGGCGTGAGGCAAGTATTAGAAAGCAACGCCGATTTCAACTGGCGAAAGGCGCGTTCGCATTCCGTCGTCCAGACGAACGGGACACCTTTACGGCGTAAGCGATGAAGCGGAGCTGAAATGGAAGAGGCATTGCGCACATTCACTCACACCTTGTGATTCTACATTGTTCAATGTTCTTGCGACCTCATGACGCAATGCGTGAAGAACATTGCGCGCTCTAAAAAATTTCGGTTGCGCGTTGACTTTCAGTGCCAAATGTGCTGCATAGTTTTTAGCGCAACCTAAGCCCGGTGCAAAATTGTCTGCAAATTCGTCACATAAGCGAGAAACACTGTCTGTAGGCACAGTTTGATTCACTGATAGCACCTGATTTACAAGAGACATGTTAAACAACTGAAATAAATCTAAGCCAAACAAGTTCACTGCAGAAGAAGAACGAAGAACATAAAATGACACAAGTTTTGTCTGTCCTTTATATGTTGCAAAAAGAGTGCACTGTCCTAACACAGGAATTGTCTGTCCGGAATACGTAGTGAGCTTAACATTTGCGGCACGCAACGGAGGTGCGCCCAGTTGTTTGTACGTGTCATGATCGAGCAATGAAACTGCAGCTCCAGTATCGAGCTGGAATGGTATCACTTTGCCTTCAAAGTCTAAGTCCACAAAAAGCTTATTGTCCTGCTGACGACAAGAGCGACTGTTTTGTGCAATTTGAATAGACACTGGTACAGAATCACTTGCTAATTGACGTGATTTCCGGCGACGTCGACGCACAGTTTTTGTGGGACGAACACAGTCACTGTTAGAGAAAGTGGCACTGGACGAAGCGGAATTAACTACATGAATGTCCATGGGCGAAGGTCCACGATCCTGAGTGTCCTTGGTTCGATTCCGGCGCGAAGCAAAGGGCCTGGAATGATTGCTTTTTCTGGCAAACACTTTGAACATGTCCTTTCCTATTGCAGAAAAAGCAAATAGCTTGGCGTGACGGGCAATGTTCACCCGAATGTCTAGTAGCACACCGCGGGCATGATTTCACTGCATTTGGGGGCTGGCGCGGCACACGTGGCTTAGAGCGCGGCGACAGTTGCGTTTGTTTGCGCGAGGGCAGTTGACCGGGCCGCGCAGCTCGCCCGGCGGGCCGGTTAATGTTACACACTGCTGGCGAAGTTTCAAAAGATTCCTGAGCACAGTCAAGTGTGTCTTGTCTATCCAATATGTCTATCACTTGTTGAAGGGAGGGATTAACTAGTTTCAAAATGTGCTCCCGTATGCGAACATCAGAAACGTTATGTGCAATAGCATCACGTACCATTGTATCTGAATAAGAAAGACCACAGTCACAGTCAAAGGCACAGTCCCTAGTAAGTCCTTGCAATGTTGCTACCCACTCCCTATTAGTTTGACCGGCTGTACGTTTTGTATGAAAAAACGTATACCGTTTTGCAACCACATTAACTGTTTCTTTGAAATAGGCATCTAAAGTAGACAAAATTTCCTCGTAGCACAGAGTTGCTACGTCGCGTCGGGGAAACAATTTCACTATCACACGGTAGGTGGACACACCAACACAAGAAAGCAAAAACGGCTGCCGCTCATTACCTTGAATTCTGTAGGCGGCGAGGTGGAAGGCAAACTGGCGGGACCATTCCCGCCAAGTCTCGTGGGTTTCATCAAAACTTCGAAATGGTGGTGCAACGGCAGGTTGTGGCTGCGGTACCGGTGAAGCGGCGGCGGCCGCATCGGTTTGAATGGCACGTTCACCCTGGACGAGCTGTCCAAGGGCATCCAATAACGCCTGCGTCTGCTGATTCTGCAAGCGATAAAATTCGGAAAGTACATCTGGAGAATGTGGCGAAGCCATGACACAAATAAATTAGGGCAAAGTAAAACACAAGATCCTTTGTAGACTCGTCGCCATGTGATGTGTCGGCAGCTGGGCCAACACCTTGTAGATCGAGATGGCTGAAAATGCACGCTAGACTAACGCAGACGGGCGTGAAGTACTGGAACAGGCTACGTAATTAATGCTATGAAGAAAAGTACGTAGCTGGATTAATACTTATCTTTAATCAATCATTGTGGTACATCGCTCTTGACTATACACAGGAGACTTTAATTACAATCACTGTAAGGCTGATGGCGCCTTGCTAGTTCGTAGCCATTAACTTAGCTGAAGGCTATTCTGTCTCTCGGCTAATGAGAGAGAAAGGCTTCGTACATCTAGTCGCTAGCTAGGTCGTCCGTACAACTGGGGCGAGTGCTTGTTCGTATCACGAGACCTGCCTTGTGGTGGCGCTAGGTCTGCGATCACACAGTGGCGACACACGGGTCCGACATGTACTAAATGGACCGCGGCCGATTTAAACTACCACCTAGCAAGTGTGGTGTCTGGCGGTGACACCACATGTTCGATGCTATTATGAAACAGATGAACTAACAAAAACACATGATGACACAACATAAACAAGAGATTGAAACATGTATCGACCAACAGATGACGTCTATACGTGCCACTTTGAAAACAGCTCATGATGATATAAAAACGCGACATGATGAAATTAAATCAGATTTAGCTGCACTTAAAACGTCAAACGTCACTTTGAGTAGCCGTGCTTGGGAGATAAATAATACACTTATTGGACAAGTGTCCGACCTCAACGCGAAATTTTCAGAGATCTCATTACAATATGAAAGCGCAAACAAAGATGTGACATATCCAAGCACAAGTAAACAATCTCACTAAAACATGCGAGTCTGTAGTTACATTAAATCTTATCCGGCAGTGCATGATGATATAGAAACACGTATTCCCGATGTCGAAAACAAAATTGACACAATTGACAAACAGCCTTCTGATAAAGTAAGACTGTCAACCATTTCTCATGCATCTATAGAGAATTTCAGAGTTAGATAGAGCAAAAAGACAAATATTTTGACGAGCCCTTACAAGAAAAATTGCCAGCTGTTTTCCACGACACTTTCACGGAATTAATAAATAACAACAAACACGTAATCATTCAATCAGCACAATCTGCCGCTGCGCAATCGAAACAGTTTGACAATTACGTACATCCAGTGTGCAGTGACGGTAACAGCAACCAAAACACACAGTTTGGCAATGAATACAAGTACATTTGTGATGCATGCTCACCACGCACTACGTACAACAACAACAACAGTATGCACCTCGGCATGACACATTGCATTGCAGTCATGATAATCAACAACATTTTCCTTGCCATTCGCCACTTTCACCTTACACTAATCATTTTGAAACTAAACATTGCTATAGTGCCAAGAACGAGAAGAGCCTCATAAAACATAGACAATTTCAGCCATTTATACCTTTCCTGTCATCTTTCTTAAAGCGTTCAGAAATGATCGTAAGGGGATATCTAATGTTGCTGGTTATATCCAAGGCGACGCAGTTGTATGGGCGTATAAAGAAGCCGACAGATGGGTCACGTAAAATGTGGTCACAATCTGTACAGGAACGACTTCGTAGGCAGAATGTATATTCTGAACCATTCAATCCTAAGCACGGCAATTTGCGCCGGTATTTTGAGAAATATTTAAATATGAGACATTTCCTTGACGAGCCGGTTGCTCCGCGCATTGAAGGCAGGACTGCCGTTTAATATCAAAGAAAAACATATGCACACCCCAGACAACGACGCAGAGTATTATCTCACAGTGCTCCATTCTGTTGATATGCTTTACCAGGACCAGCGTTCCGTACGGCAAAACATCATTGCTACAATGTTTACACCAGTTTCATGCAAAATACGCAGGCTAGCCAACCCAATTCCAGCGCGCCGGCTGCTGTCGGAGAGGCAAGCCAACAGAATCAACCGCTTCAATTGGCAAATGTATATACACAACAGAATTAACATGCTCAACATAACCCAAACAGCAATTATAACACTTCTTATTCTACTGGCGTCAATCCAAATAAGAGACAGCGCAACAGCAACTACAACAACAACGACAACAACTGCAACGGTAGCAATAATTATCAGAATGGTAACGAAAATTTTAAAATAAGCAAAAATAGCTATCAGTCCCCATCAAACCAGCAACGGACCTGGAGTAACGACAACTACTCTGCTCAGTATCAAAACACTGCTACGCTACCGCAGGAAAACAATAACATAGGCCAGTGGCAATTGCCGCCACCACAAATGCAAACTCAAAATTGGAATGCATCTACAAACCCACAGGTGAGTCAAAACATGCAAACTCAACGACCGCCACAGTTTGGAGACTGGAATAAACAATACCCTAATGTAAATATTATGGAAATAACTAGTGACAATCGGCCGGAGTGGCCTTCGGTTCTAGGCGCTACAGTCTGGAGCCGCGTGATCGCTACGGTTGCAGGTTCGAATCGTGCCTCGGGCATGGATGTGTGTGATATCCTTAGGTTAGTTAGGTTTAAGTAGTTCTAAGTTCTAGGGGACTGATGACCACAGGAGTTGAGTCGCATAGTGCTCAGAGCCATTTGAACCATTTTGAACTAGTGATATTCCACCTTCGTCTGTGCCTGCAACCACTACAAGTGTTACAACGTCAAACTAAAAGCAGTCACTTCTGTGCCTCAGGTTGTGGCCATGGAAGAATTGGGGGGCGACTTCAATTTAAATTTATTATTTGATACACCCGTTTTGCAACATCACGATGATAACGTGCCTGACAGTTGTATACAATGACCATTATTATCCATAAGGTATAATCATGACGAAAACTTGTCTGATGAACTGTTGTTACAAGAGAACACTCAATGTCGTTCATCGACTAATGAAATTATTTTGGCCTCAACTACTGATGTTGTGGGTGGTATTCCCACTATTGTTATTCTGGACAGAGAAGGGGCTGTTAGTGTCTTTTCCTATGATATTTACAAGAAAATGTGTGAGTCTGAACCAGTACCAGAGTATCCTGTGCAGAACTGTAAAATTTTAACTGATGTAGGCAATAAGTCTTCTACGGTTAAGAAACAGGTATTTGTGACAGTCAAGTTAGGTAATGGAATCGTACAATGGCCATTCCTCGTCGTCCAAAACCTGGTCACTGATTGTGTCTTAGGTTCAGACACATTGTGCGAGAAGGACAGCTCTATTGACTTCTCCCAACGTAAATGTACACTTAGAGATAAGTGCACTAATTGTATCTTAGGTTTAGATACATTATGCGAGAAGGACATCACTGTTGACTTCTCCCAACGTAAATGTGTACTTAGAGATAAGGACAGTGAAATTCCAACTGACCTGGATATCAGGACTCTGAAGCATGATAAATATTGTACAGGGTACAAAATTCAAAAATGGTTCAAATGGCTCTGTGCGCTATGGCACTTAACTTCTGAGGTCATCAGTCCCCTAGAACGTAGAACTACTTAAACCTAACCAACCTAAGGACATCAGACACATCAATGCCCGAGGCAGGATTCGAACCTGCGACCGTTACAAAATTCAGTTGATACAGGACACTAATGATGTTGATACACAGACACAAGCACCTGATGAATAATTTGAGGACTTGAAAACTTTAATTAGTAGTAAGTTATTTGAAACCACAGCTGTCACATATGATGAATGTAATGAACTTTATGATGTTTTGTCCAACTATATACAAGCATTTAACAAACGACCAGGTGTGATCAATACAATGAGCCGTGCGTGGCTCGTATTCCCGTCATCATGTATTTCACACCCTGTTTTCAACGTGCTTCCACCTCACAACGTTAATTTAAATTACTACAGTCACTGAATTGCTGTTTTGCCTGACCGCGAGCGGCGTTCGCAGAGCGTATCGATATATCCCCTCTCGTAGTATCTTTGCTCGACTGCTATTACTTCCCAGTCGTTCTCTGTCGTAAGGAGTTCGTGTCGCGAGTTCGGGCTGCCAGTCAGTTGAAACGTGTCTGGAGCGCAGTCCGGACGTTCCAATCAGGGAGTTGCAGTGCGGCACTAGTGCAGTCGTGTTGGAGCTGTGAGGCCTGCGTCGACATGGATCGCCCGCCCATTGCCGCCACACATCACTTGAGCCGAGCCACGGTCTTGGTGGATCGTCGTTCGGTCGTGTACGTCTATCTACATCTATATACATACTCTGCTGCCTTCCTCATCAGTTTTTAACTGTCTTTTAAAATCTATCATAGTAAATGGTAAAAAATTCTTGATATTACTGTGTTTTGTGTAAGTTTGAATTTTGGCAAGTGCATATTTGCTGAAAGGTTATTACCACTGTGTTGTCTTTTCTTTTAGTCCAGTTTCAGCTATTTAAAACTTAGGGCTTGTGGTTTTATTTATTTTAAAATTTTGGAAAATTAATTGTGGGCCTTCAGCGTTGGAACATTATTCTTAAGATTATCTTTCAAGCTTAAAAATTGCGGCTTGGATTGTTATTCTTAAATTACCTCTCGAGCTTAAAGATTGTGGCTTGGAACCTTATTCTTAAATTACCTTTCAAGCTTAAACATTGCAGCATTCTGCCTTTCAAAGGTTATGGTAATTTATTTTAAAATATTGAAAATTTTACTGTGGGCCTTCAGCTGTTTGTATTGCATCTTGTTTATGTTTGTCTATCCACCCTTGCCTTTGGGCTTTCAGCCTAGCTTTCACACACACATACACACACACACACATATATATATATATATATATATATATATATATATATATATATATATATATATATATATATATATTGTTTTAGTCCCTATTTTAACTGTAAATTTATCTTGTTGCCTTTTAAGATTTCTTCTTTAGTGGCCTTCAGCTGTGAAAGATTTGGAGTTTGAAACTCCTAGTTACAGAAGTTTGGCTATGTGCCTGCTTGTTTATAAAGGTGTAATTAAATAAAAATAAATTTCAAGGTGAAACTGACTCCAACCTTATTTGGCCCTTTTCACAATCCTAATCACCTGCTCTGCCCAACATATATACACATATGTGTATAAAACAGAAGTTAAGCCTCACCAGATTTTCTTCCACAAAACATATAATGTGCTACCACCCTAACGACCCGCTGTGTGGCACGACTTGAAACCAATGTTGGAGTGGAAAATCATCGAACCTTCCACGTCACCTTACTGCAGCCCTTTACTTTTTGTAAAGAAAACCAATGGGACTATCAGAGTTGTTTTGGATGCTCGTGAAACTAATGAGATTATTTTACCTGTTTGCAAGGAACCTCTAAGAATTTAGAAAGGCAACTAAAGAAACTTTTAGATTTTACGTCTTTTCTTATGATGGATCTGCCCAGTTCGTTTTGGCAAGTCGCAATCACGCCAGATACTAGGAAGAACAGTGCATTTATAATCGGGGGGGGGGGGGGGGGGGGGGGACCTATCAGTTTTGTGTCCTTCTTGAACGCCAGTTCAGGCATGTTTATCACTGCTCTGGATACTGTACTTGGTGATGAACTGGTTGAATCAGATACTCACTGCATTGGTGAGCTAGTAAGACTTGGTCTGTAAATACTGATATTTTGCAAAAGATTTTGCACAAATTCACTCAAGCTTCAGCGTTAGTACTTAACACTGCCTCGCAGCAGAAAATATAGATATACCTCTTAACTCCCTTCACCTTTAACATTTCTCTCACAACTGGATGAACTATTGACCTATCATTGAAAATATATTTTCATAGCCTCTGCCACCACTATTATTATTATTATTATTATTATTATTATTATCATCTTGGGCACGTCTATGTTCTTATGGTTAGGATATTTAGGCGCAGTGACTGGTAAACGTCTCAGATCCCGAGATCGCACACTGACCGGTGTAGTGGCGATTATGGGGAGTTCAGAACTTGCACACTTGGACAGGTATTTTAAACAATTCGAACAAATGCTGTCCTCCATAGATATCAGTTCTAGTACTATGGTGTCACGCATATGGAGGTTCGAGGTTAATGGGCGTGTGGTGTGGAGGTGACTCAAGCAAAATTTGCAAGTGTGCAAGGGTGGCCATGGATGCCTTCTCTTCTCGTCGGCTCCTTGACTTTGGCACATGGCAGGATGTCATGCTTCCCAGAATGGCATTGGAGATAAGGAAGTGCTGATGGTGCTGCCAGAAAGGATGACCTGCACAGTTCTATCAGATGTAATATAACGTTACTGTGATGTCGACGTCATTGACTTCCTGTCCATAACTGGCACTGTCCTAGTACTGATAATGAATGTCCTTTCCTCTTTAATTGCTTATAGTACATGTTCATTAAATTTTCTTTCACTTCAGGAAGTTTTTTGTTACTCTTTCCCCATCCACATCTCGGTTCCTCCTATTTTTTTCTTCTTTTCCTATAGTCCACATTTCAAGAACATAGATAAAAATGTCTAAATGAGATGATTTGTTTTCCTATATTAAAGTGGTTGCTTTTTTCGTAAATTACTCTTATTCCTGAATGCTTGTTCCGTCAGTGCCAATATTCCTTTGACATGCATTCTGCTTCTGTTGCCATATGTTATTTTACTTTCGAAGTAGTAGTAACTTTTAGCTTTAATTACCATCTGAGTTCCAATCTTAAGATTTGTCCTTACTCGTCTATTAGAAGTATCCGCCAACGCCGAGATAATTATGTTTCTATTCGCTTCCAGTTTATGGTTAACCCAAGGAATTATACGAAACTTATAACATATGGTCCATGACTTTTCAGAATTTGCTAAGACTAGTATACATTCAGGAAATCTAGTATAATGTATTTGTTTACACCCTCTTAGTTAACTCCTGTTTATACCATTATTACATGTAACATCTTTCGTTTAGCTGTCACTCAACTTGAAACCTCCCCATAGAAAAATTTATACCGTGCTGGTAAGCCCGTTACGTTATTTGATTTTCAAACAGCTGAGCAAAACTGGACGTACTCAGACATTTCTCTCTTTCTTTATTCTGATAATCACTAAACTGAGACACAATTTTTTTAGCGCAACGCAATCTGATTTTCAATAATCCCTACAAAAGAATGGCCCTGACTAACAATAACCTATACCTTTCATGAATCACTTACCTCACAAAAATCTTCGTTGCTCGAACTACTGCAATACTGTCAGCTAAATAAAGGATTCTAACTACTGAAGGCACTAACGACTGATAGCCATAGTTAGCAAATGAAAGATTTTGATAGAGAACAAACAATGTATTTACCTTAATAGTGTTCAAAAGTGATCATATATATATCAGTTCATGATATCCAGTATTACAAATTTACTATTTCTGATGGGCACACGTCCAGATCGTCCGCTCTCAAAATTCTGCCATCTCTCTCCCCACATCTACCACTGCTGGCGGCTCACCTCCAACTGCGCAATGCTACACGCTGTTCACATCCAACTGCCCAACACTACAATAGCGAATATTCCAACAACGCCAACCAGCCGCAGACAGCACATCCAGTGATTTTCATACAGGGCGCTATGTTACGTTACCAACATAAAAACCTAAACAGCTTAATTACATAGCCCCCATACTCCCCACAAAAATTTTACAAATTGTTTTGGGCAGTGGCCAATACATATATGAAAAAATTTTTCATAATTACAATAACAAAGATATCAAATGCACACACTTATTGATACATTGTTGGTCAAAAGCAAAGATGTTCTCACACTCCATAAAGACAGTCCTGATCATTCATCACAGTAGTAATTGCAGGTTTTTTTCTTAAAGTCTGAGCTGTAAATGAAAATGCACATGGAAGTATTGGATTTCCTTGCAGTCTTGAAGAAGTTGTGTTGTCCTTCCAATGGAAAGACAATGCTGACTGTTGACATGCAGACATTTAATGGGCCACAACAGAGCAAACCCACAGCAGAGTCAGTCTAAGTTTTGAAGAATATTTGTAGGTAGGTCATCACAGAGCAGACCCACTGCAGTCCTGGTAGAAATAATGGTATTGGTGGGTCATCATAGGTGTAGATGCACTGTAGTCCTTGTAGAGATGGCCAGCAGCCATTTGCTCAAGGTTACCTTATGTTATTTTCCTCAACCACAGCCGGAGCACGTGGCCGCCTGCGGTGCGAGTCATTGTCTCTTACCCTTGTTGTCAGGTGTCGTTACTGGGATTTGGAGATCTACAAATACACCTTGCCGAGAGTGTCCTGCTCTGTTTGAATCCCGCCAGTTCTCATTGAATTCTGGTCTATTATTAAGGTTATTTCGTCTGTCCTCATGTCTGTAGTTTCTGTAATTTTTTTCTTGTCGGACACATGATGGACAATTTCTCCATGAGTTGTAACCACATGGCAGACCGTTGCGTCTGAAGTTATTCTGTCTCCCTTGATAATAATTATGTTGATTCCCTTGTTGTCTTTTTCTCTGACTGTCTCTTTTATAGTCATTATCGCAGAGAGGTGATCTTTCCCTGTAATTATTACTACTCTGGCAACAGTTGTCATACGGGTGGTGTCTGTTTTGGTCACGATTTGCGTTGTGGTGTCCAGTTACTATTTCTTTTATCACAAAATTGGGACGTATGTGACCTGTAATTGTTGTGTTCCTGTTCTCGCATCCCGCGATTGTCAGTGTCAATTTCCAGTTATTATTTCTTTCATCGCAGAATTGTGACGGATGTGACCTGTAATTGTTGTGTTCCTGTTCTCGCGTCCCGCGATTGTCAGTGTCAATTTCCAATTCTTATAACAGTCCCTGAAAAGCTTCAATGTTGTCTTTGCAATGTCCTGTCAAAATGATATGTCGTAAATGTTCAGGCAGTTTGATTAAGCAAATGCAGATGAGTTCTGAGGGGCTGTATGGGTTTGACAGATACTGATTCTTATGCAACATTTCTTCAAAATATTTCACAAGACTGGAAAATTTAGATTCATCGAAATGTTTCATCATTATGGTGCTTCGTTTTACTAGGTCTTGTGTAGCTTGAGATCAATATGCTGAGAGGAAGGCATGATAAGATACTTCTTCACTGTGACAATCGTGAATGACCGATTGCATTCCTACAGCTGGTTCATTCTCTAAATAGCCACACATAAATTCTAATCTGTGCTCCAATGACCAGTTAGGAGGAAAACAATGAGAGAATTGATGAAGCCACGCTTGTGGATGAATGTCGTTGCCAGAATTCTTAAATGTTTTGAATTTCGTGTAGTAATAAACAGCTTATAGTCGAAATCATCCTGTCGGAGAGTCGCATGTCGGTCACTGTTACTTCGTTTCAGCGGTTCCGTCTCAAAATTCGGTGTACCTTGCCAATTTCTTTCATAATTTCCGAAGTGCCCAGTGTTATTATTTTGTGGCTGCTCCATATTTCTATCTCCCTCTTCTCGTGTTGGAGCGCGAGTGACCTCTGAAATATGTAATTCTTTTATTACTTGTGCCAACTGATCTTGTACTTCCCGGATTTCTCTTTTGTGTTGCGTATTAATTTGATTTTGATTTTGTTTAAATTTCTTAATTTCTTCATACTCTCATGTGTCCGTGAAGGTTACGGGTCGTGTGTCATTCAGATCATCATCTACCTTTGTAGATAAGCTAGTGAACTGATCCGAAAGTTGGTCTACTTTCTTCGATAATGTACTGATTTCCTCAGTGTCTTTTTCTGATCCAAGTTTCACAGTGTCCATTTGTGTTGGAAACGTATATACTGTGTCCTTTAAGTTTTCCTGAGATTTTGTAAGTTGCGTAACCGAATCGGTAGATGCAACTGAGTTAATTTTAGCTTGCAAGGTGTCGTGATTTTCATGAACAATAGTTTGCAGTTCTTTTATGACTACTTCGTGATTCTGTAATGCATTTTCATGACACAAAAAAATAGGTAGGAAATGCTCACAAATTTGTGCGTTTACGTCATTACAGACTTTGTGACATTTCGTTTCGATTTTAAGTAACTCAGCAGGTAAACCTTCACGTGTTCGTTCAAGCGTGGTGTCTGACTTCTGAAGCTGTTACTGTGTTTGTCTCTGGTGTTGTTTCATTGTGTCTAACTTTTGAAGATTTTGTTCCATTGTGTCTAACTTTTGAAGCTTTTGACCCATTTATTGCATTAATTGTAATAACAATGCACTGGTGTCTGAAACATGTTCCTCAGTGCTGTTCAGCAGTGCATTTCAACCGGTAATATTAGCATTTTTTAAAGCAGAAAATGTGCCTTGACTGATTTGAGAAACTGGTGAGGACGCAAAACCTGAATCTACAGTATTTGCAAGATTGTGTCCTGTCATTTCGGAATCCTGATGCGAGCTGTTGCCGACCGATCGATCGATAATGCTTCCCTATTCACTAACTGTTTCACTGTCTGCACATTATTTGCGACCTGCTCCATTTCCCTATGCACAATTACCAAATTACTACTTTGAATGTCTGTTAATTCATGACACGGTGGTGCTGATAAGCTACGCTCGTCGTCACTATCATTTCTCAGTTTACTTTGGAGTCTGGTTTTACCTTTTTCACACGCCATAATTATCCCGTATTTCACACGATAACAAGAAAAGCATAATTTGAAGAGCAAAAATAAGAAAATACATTGAAATAGCACTGAAAATAATATCTAATTAACTGGAAGCACAGCTGCGAAATACTTGGTGGAAATCTACATACATGCCACATCTGTTTCACTGTACAGCCCGCCTTTATTTTGGTCATTGTTTCAATTTTAATTCACAGGACAAACTTTGGTTTTAGTTTTATCTTGCGTACGTTTTCATTCTCTGCTTCTTTAGAATCTGTTCCAAGACACATTTGCAGAAATTACTGTAGTGTAAAACTTTCTTTGTGCAGTTTATATCATACAGTAATCCTTTATCAGTAGCAGCACCATTCCACTGAATTGTTTGGGAGGATTCCTGGAGAAGAGAAACAGAGATCTGCGATGCGGAAATTATATAGGCCTCTGTGTTATTAGGAAAACTGTACTGCCTGTTGAGACTCCAAAAGTAACAAACTTCTGTTTACAAGACATGATTTTGAAGCATGGGGCGTTACCTATATAGGTTTGATATTATGCAGACAAGTAAAATAACATATAAAGAATAACTTCCAGCACTGCTGGGATTTATCTACAACAAAATATGCGTTTCCAACAACGTATAATTATCTCTGATTGAGAAATATTTTTATTGAATATTAGTATCCGAGAATACTTGTGACATTTAATATCTTACAATTCCTCTTCACACATAGATAACACGACAATACGTAGTGTGCTTCCATACTCATAACGGCTTGGTCATACAAGGCGTGGTTAAGAATTGCTGAAGCCAGACACCAGGCCCAGTAACAAGTCTTGGGTGGGGAAGTTAACAGCCAACGACAGTACAAAGCCAAAGTCGAATAATCAGTAAAGTTAATGAGACTCTACACAGGTCCATAGAAGTCTCTTGGCTGTTACTCAGAATCATCTTTATACAGAGCAGTGATGACAACAGAATACCATTAAGAAATTAAGAATTACCTGTAGTTTCTTTTAAGGCCAAACATTTATTCACTACATAAGTTATGTATCATAGAAAAATATATAAAATTTGCAGATGGCAGACTTTACCGAAATGTCACCTCCACTGTAGATTGTAAGTAGGTTCTTTAGAATTTTATGTTGGTAACGTATGAAAATCACTGGCTGTGCTGTGTGCAGTCTGTGGCTGGTTGGCATTGTTGGAATATTCGCTATTGTGGTGTTGGGCAGTTGGATGTGAACAGCGCGTAGCGTTGCGCATTTGGAGGTGAGCGCAGTGGTGGATGTGGGGAGAGAGATGGCAGAATTTTGAAAGCGAACTATCTGGATGTGTGTTAATCAGAAAGAGTAAATTTGTAATACTGGATATCATGAACTGATATATATTGACTTTTGAACACTATTAAGGTAAATACAGTGTTTGTTCTCTATCAAAATCTTTCATTTGCTAACTATGGCTATCAGTAGTTAGTGCCTTCAGTAGTTAGAATCCTTTATTTAGCTGGCAGTATTGGCGCTAGCAGTATTGCAGTAGTTCGAGTAACGAAGATTTTTGTGAGGTAAGTGATTCATGAAAGGTATAGGTTATTGTTAGTAGGGGCCATTCTTTTGTAGGGATTATTGAAAATCAGATTGCTTTGCGCTAAAAATATTGTGTCTCAGTTTAGTGATGATCAGAATGAGTAAAGGGAGAAATGTCTGAGTACGTCCAGTTCTGCTCAGCTGTTTGAAAATCAAATAACGTAAGGGGTTGCGTTGGCTGTTAACTTCCGCACCCAGGAGTTGTAACTGGGTCTGGTGTCTGGCTTCAGCAATTCTTAACCATGCCTAGTATGACCAAGCCGTTATGAGTATGGAAGCAGACTACGTATTGTCGTGTTATCTGTAGTGAACAGGAATTGTAAGATATTAATTGTTACAAGCATTCTCTGATACTAATATTCAATAAAAATATTTCTCAATCAGAGATAATAAAACGTTGTTGGAAACGCATATTTTGTTGTAGATAAATCCCAGCAGTGCTGGAAGTTATTCTTTATATGTTATTTTACTCGTTGGTTATGACAATGGCTAATTTTCTAGCAGCATCTGCATAATATCAAACCGATATGGGTAACGCCCCATGCTTCAAAATTATTTCTTGTAAACAGAAGTTTGTTACTTTTGGAGTCTCAACAGGCAGTACAGTTTTCCTAATAACACAGAGGCTTATACAATTTCCGCATCGTAGATCTCTGTTTCTCTTCTCCAGGAATCCTCCCAAACAATTCAGTGGAATGGTGCTGCTACTGATAAAGGATTACTGTAGGATATAAACTGCGCAAAGAAAGTTTTACGCTATAGTAATTTCTGCAAATGTGTCTTGGAACAGATTCAAAAGAAGCAGAGAATGAAAACGTACGCTTTATAACACTAAAACCAAAGTTTGTCTTGTGAATTAAATTTGAAACAATGACCAAAATCAAGGCGGGTTGCTTGGCAGTGCACATCTTTGTGCATCTGTGAAACTAAACTGTTCTGCTGGGTAAAATTCGGTGCTGTGTGTCGTCACCCCGCTCTGCCTTTAAAGCAGTCGAGGATTAGCAGGCTGCTCAGCCATTCTCTACTCTACGGTGGCCTTCCTGAGGTCATCCATTATGCGGGAGGTGTGCGGTTTAGCCAGTTCTAAGTGTGGTCAGTCGGAGATCATTTCAAGTGGGTGATTCCCACCGTGTGGGTAACGAGATGGACGCTGTGTGTTGAAGCGCTGTGTCTTGAAAAGTGAACTAGGTACGGAAATAGTAAATGTTCAGCTTGTATAATAACAGACGGCCATTACATAAAATTGCTCAAAATTATTTTTCCCATTCAGTTTCTTTCTTGTTAGTGTTATCTATTTCCTCAGCCTTCTTCCTGTGGTTAAAATTATATTATTTGGTTCCTGTTTTAGAAATTATTCTCAGCTTTCCTAACAAATATTAAGTCAGAAACGCTACTTATTCGCAGTTGTGTAATTAGTTTTGAGGGCAGACAACTACACTGAACTTTCCGATAATGCATGGTATCGCAACACCGTTCATCTTAAATTCGACTCTACTTTTAGAAAAAGTTTTTGAAGCCGTTGATGTATTTCAGTCGGAGAAGAGGGGTCATAGTTCCTCGATTCTGAGAACTAGTTTAACATAAAACCCAATTTTTAATTACTATTAATTAATTGAAATATAAATTTATAAATAATTTTTCCACAATACTTCGTCTGCACATAATTAATTTCATGAAACGGAATTGTTTCATATACAGCACAGTAACAATCTGTTTCTTTTTTATTGAAGCGTTTTTATAGCGCTTTTTGCCTGTGTTTGTTTTTAGTTCTTCCATTACTCTTTCAATCGGACTCAGTCAATATACTATCAAACATGATTAGAAAACGAACAGAACTGGGTGTTCGAGAGGGACTCCCAATATAATTTGAATTCACTTAATTATCTGTGTAACAGACCATTCTGCAGAGCACCTGAATCGGATGTGCAACACAGAAGAGATTTTCTACAATACGAGAGTCAGTATCGTTATTTGTGTAATACATCATTTCATTCTGAAGGTTTCCGCCAACCAGAGTTGTTAGTGCTTGTGCAGCACAGTTATTTTGAGCTGTGTGGAAATGTTTATGTGGGTCCCATCTTGGTTAGTAATTATTAAAGAATAGATTGCTTTCGGATTCTGCGAAAAGCTGACATAACAAACAGGTGAAACCTGAACTGTAGCTTAAGTATGCCATCTTCTCAGCGTTAATTAATTATGTATAAATATGATACCAGAGGAATAAATGTCTCTCCTCCCACGCATGGTGAGATACAAATTAATTTTGACTTTGTGTGCCGTAATTAACAGCTGAGACTAACCAGGATTTCCACTCTTGTTGTCAAAAGCTTAGTAATTTATGGGAGTTTCCAGAACATGTCTTTGTAGATGGGTACCTCCCACCAGCTCTGAGTGATTAGCCCTTTCAGAAACTGCCTAACTGACGCTCTTCGCAGATGGTGCATCTATTTACCAACCCTCGGTTATGACTTTAAAGTGAATTATAACAACGGAAATAATCAAAACCCCACAAAATATCCTGGGATTTTAAAACTACGTTTTCATGTACATGGACTGAAGTGGTCAGTGAAAATATGTACCTAGGAAGGGAATCGAACATGGATCTCCTTCTTATTAGGCAGATGTGTTAGCTACTAAGCCGCCGTAGCACAGCTGTTTACATAACTGCACGGATAATTCTCACGCGCCTCCCTCTTCGACGCAAATTCTCACTGCCGCCCCAGTCTGCTTGAAATTCCGTCTTACACATGAACAGAACTGCCGAGGCTCTCCATGTAAAGGGGGAACTGAAGGACATTTTTTTAAAGATATTTTCAATGCATTCGATAACAGCCCAGAATGGGCTACTCTGTAATTGCCATTTTTATTTCTATACTACTTTCTGATTGGAGGACAGGGTAAGAGAGAGGTGTGTGATTTTTTCCTTTTTTTATATAAATATGTCATACCATTCAGATACTTTTCAGCTATGAGAAGTTTCCTCCATTTTATACAGTTTTTGTTGTTATCAGACAAGGACTTATGCTATATGCAGCGTGTTATAATATTTCGCATACTACACATTTAAATGGTGTACAATAGGTTAAAGCTATTTAGAGCACATTGTTAATTCTACAGGTACAGGATTTTGCGACGAATAAAGTGATATGTATTTTTAGAACCATTTATATAACATGTGGTAGTCATAACACGTGGGTCGTGTATCATCTTGTACCTTGAAATACAAGAATGTCTTATCATGGAACATGTTATACTTGTAAATGACATGTGTTTCTTTAATGTTTTAATGACTTTCCCTGCTTTGAAAACGGAAAGTTGTGTTAGTTTCCAGTTGCGTCTATTCCAGAACGTATTTAGCTTGAACTAGCTTTTGATAATATTTCTGATTAACTTCATTTCACTTACTGGTTATTGGTGTATAGTAGAACAGTAATATGACAGACTATTAAATGAAGTGCTGATAATTTTTTCTCGATTACAACGCTTTAAATGTTTATCTAACATTTGTTCCTAGGTACAGACCATATTGTATTTTCGAACATGTTTTCATATTTGGGAAAAAGCATAATTTTTGTAGTAATTTTTGTTAATTTCATCAAAACACATCAGAACATGGAAAGTGAAGGACATAATTTAAAAATGGAATAATGAAGTATGTCACATTTTTGTTATAGGATTGACTACAAGTAAACGTCTAAGAAGTGTACCAATGTGCAACGCCCTCCCCTACTTTTGTGCTTCAATACTCATTGCTGCTTTAACCACTTCTCACTGACCGATAACAGTTTCAATGTGGACATTCTCAAAGATGTGAGGTCCATTTGTTGTCAACAGGGCTGATATACTCATATTTCCTCCATAAATGGGCCTCCTAACTAATAGTTCCGTTTTTAGGGATTTAAATGTGATAGTGCCTTATCACACTCATCAGTAGCTGAACTATTATTATTCCATTTGACTGTGGAATTTTTAATGCTTCTCCCAATGGTGATGGATAACTATTCCGTCTATAAAGTAAGGCAACGTAGAATAGATAATGCATACTACTACATAGAGACAAGTTGTTGTCCACACCGTAACGGTCGCGCTGTTCCAGACTGAACCGCTCGGCCACCACGGCTCGCATTTACTATAAATCTTCACGCGATACTGTAACGACTATTTAGGCTGTATGTTTCCAAATATATACGAGTATACTACAAATGTAATATATAAGGGGGAATCATAGTTACTAAAATATCTCCAAAGCTTCTCAACTGAATTACTTAAAATTTTTACAGGATACTCTAACGAACATAGAGCTATAGGCTATAGGACTGTAATATATGTGTTATATTATTGAGAAGAGTGTTTCCCAAAATCTCAAATAGCTTTTCACCCATTTACTTAAAATTTTTACATGGCACTCTAATGAACATTCGGACAGCTATAGGTTATATGTCTTTTCAAGACAGAAAATAAATAAATACAAATGCAGTCTCGAAATGTTGTTCAGTGATAAACTTCAAAGTTTTACATAGTACTGTAATGAACACACAGACAGGGATAGGCAGTATATTTATTTAATATACATGATACTCTAATGAGCCAGAATATTATGCCCGCTGACCCACTGTCGGTATAAAAACGTCCAGACAATAGAAGCGTCACCTGGTGACGTGAAGAACTTGTTAGACTATTGACTGACAGTCACAGGCACGGTGTATGCGGTATCAGTGAGCGTGCTGTTCGTGTGTAGTATGGGGAAGGCGCGCGATGTATCTGAGTTTGACCAAGGACAGACTGTGATGCCCCGGAGGTTCGGCACGAGCATTTCGGAAGCTGTACTAGTTGTCGGTTGGTCGCGGAGTGCTGCGATCAGTGTCATCAACACGAGGCGAAACCAAGGTGAAACCACATCCAGACATCGTTGGTTTGGGCGGCCACCTGTCATTACAGATATCGGACGTCGGAGGCTGGGCAGAATGATAAAACAGGACAGGTGGCGAACTGTGGCCGAATTTACATCAGGCTTTAACTCTTGCAGTACTAAGGGGGTATACTTTATGCCCATCTTTTGAAAATATTAAATGGTTTCTGTGATGTGTTGCATGAGATCCCGACGTCCCTGCCATTGTGTTCTTTACCGACGAGTGCACCTTCCATCGGGATGGTCTTTACAACACTCGAAGAATCCATTACTGGGCAAGGGGAAATCCTCACGTCATGTAGGTCCACTGGCACTAGGAACGATTTTCGCTCAACATTTAGATAGGCACTGTGGGTGACCATCTGACAGGGCCGGTCCGACTACCTCCTCGACTTACCAGGGAAAATTACTTCCACTTTTTCAAGAGACTCTACCTGGCCTGCTGGAAGATGCTCTCCTGACATACAGCTACGCCTGTGGTTGCACCATGATGGACTGTCAGCACATAGCAGTCGAGCTAAGCACCCCAACCGATTTACACCTTCGTTTTAAGTGACTTCAGTTTTCAAGGAGGGTTTCGTTTCCTGTAACAATAGGGCTCGAGGTAAAAGAGAGGGTTAAGAGGAAAGAGAGAGACAGAAGGAGGAGAGGGGGGAATCGACCTTCAGTGAGAAAGTGGCAGGTGGACAGAGAGTAGGGGAATGGGTGATGAACACTGAGAGGGAGGGGAGGAAGACGAGATGGAGAAAGAGGAGGAGACGAGTAGAGGGGAGGGAGTTTCGGATATTACTTTTGGTAACTCTTTTACACGACTGTCAAGAATTCCGGTGTCCTGACAGCGTTGAGATAGATTCCCAAGTACTTCTCAACAGCATGGAAGTCATCTGTGCACAAGAAGCAAGTAACTTTAAATTAAACTCATTGATTCTGTTTTAATTTCTGGTATTGTACCCTACAAGGATTCTAAGTTCCTTTTAATGTCTGAAGAACAAAAAACAAGAAAGTGGTTTTGCGCTGTAACGAAAGAATAACCTGGCATAAAATGTATTCCTCTGAAGCTAGCGTTTGTGGTGGTTGTGCTCATTGACTCTCGTAACAATTTCAAAACCTGGAATAATTTGCGCCAAAAATCGACCACATATACTATTGTTGCAGGCGGAAAACGCAACAGAAATTTCTGTTAAGGACAAATGAAATTTACAGTTGATGATAGAGTTCGCATCCCTTGTAGCGCCCACAGACTGTCGAAACTAAACCAATATCGCGTTGCTCAAAAGCCTTGACGCAATCAGTGCATAATGGGAAAATTTACTATATGGAAAGTATTAGAATCTAGTATTTTGAATCAACCATGTCTGTAATATGTAGTCTCACATAAAGGAGAAACCGGAAGTTGGGTTATTTAGTTGATTGCATTTCCGACAATTTCTGCATTAAAATGCAAAAGATAAACACATCAGTTTATCCCACCAATAATAGCATAAATCGTGGAACACCAACGTATCACACCTCCACATGGGGCAGCTAATAATACAAAGCACCAGCACTCTCTCTCATCTAGCTACTAAGATTTAAGACAGCATATAGGCGAGATGTTTATACTGAAGTCTCTGCGTCTACAATAATCGTCTTCATTTTATTATTTTGGTACGAATATCTGACCGCAATTATTTTATCTTGCCATGAACTATGATCGATGACACCGCAACGCCAATTGCTACCTTCCGCTGGAGTTAGGTAAGTCATCCTTTGCATCTTAGCACTTTTGATGCACACTACATCAACAACACTATGCGTTAAGCACCCATATTTTGGCCTGTCCCTTCGATTATTTCGGTACAGAACCCGCCACAACTGCAATATTTTGTGGCTAATACCCCGGAATTTGGGCCTGTCATCACATGCAGACACCTCATCATGGTTACTATGTGTTTTTATTTCACTTGATACGTTTGAACACGCATTTATCCCTTACATACGTTTCTATGACGCTATATTACCTACAGGTTTTTCGTAGTTTGTGGTACGCCAGTTGCACATTCAAGCTGGGATCACTGTTTTAGAATATCTGAACAAGCATACATTCGCGATGAGTGGAACTGTTGCAGTTATTTCGAGGACACCTTTTAGAAGGGGGGGCAAGGGGAAAAACTGCCGCTGTGGCAGAAGTGACTGAATTTTAGGTCGAAACTGATATTTCTGTGACGTAGGCCCATTTAATGACAACGTTATTTGCCCACCATATTTCAGCGAGTATATTCCTCCTCTAATAGGTCTTGAAACAGATTTGAAGGGATGAAAGATGCTTCCCAATCTGGTACGTAACATTAATGATGCGACAAAAGGTTCTTCAAATCTCTTTTTCTTACCATTAGCAAAGAAACTTTTTGGGTAGGTTAATTGTCCTGATGGATGATTATTTTGGCCTTTGGAGGCAAAACTATGAAACATTGGTCACAACATACTGGTAAATCAGACATGTTTTACCTTTGTGATATCATACCACCGAATACTACGCCACTGATTTGACACTGCTTTCGTTTCCGGGGAGAGGTGATGTACCCAAGTCTCATCCATAATACAAAATTTGTGCAGAATTTTTTTAGAAATACATCAAGAGGAAGGGACAACGTGGATGGGAAATAAAGTGAACGGTGGCAGACGGCAATAGACGAGAACTGTGCGAGAGGAGATGTTAACTGACAAACTGTAACCGAAAATTAAAGTTTCATTCCACCTCATATTAAAAATGGAGGGGGGGGGGGGTTGAAGTTGACAGAGGATGAACCATGTATAAAGGATGAACCTATACAGTTAAAACAATAAGCAGGATATATAGTGGAACATGGAAACAATCTGCGTAGCGAACAGGTCACCAAATACATTCAAAAACTATTGGCAAACCTATTCTGTGCACTTCAGAAGGCGACCTGGGGGCTTGGCAACAAGATAATTTTCCACGTGCCGCTGTGTCCTAAGTACGCAGACGGTTGAGAGTGAGAGAGAGAGAGAGAGCGTGGGAACATCCACTCCAAGCAAAGTGACAATTGAAACAAAGGAATACTTAACTACTTCAATATCAAATTATCAATAGTCGCACCACGCTAATCAAGACTGCGTCTTTCCTGCTATGAGTCCAGTAATACACGATCTGACGATGCACAAAATGTCACTTGAAATATCTTCTGATGCTTATGTCTTGATTATATTTCTAAATGATGGGTAACAGCAACCAGTTGTCCTTTCAAGTTTTATTGAAGCAGCAAAACTAGACTTCGGCTAGCAACTAGCCATTATCAATGCTAAAAAATACAAGAAGTACGTCGTCAGGTCATAGTGAAAAAATTACAACTCAGGGCATAACCTATAACACTTGTGTATTAGATAACATACCAGTATTTCAGAGTTTTATTACATTGCCTACTATGCCAATCACCTGTGGTTTGGGGACCTGTCACAATTTATTTAAGACTACTTAATAAGGATGTAGGCTTAGCGGAGAATGCATCGACTGACTGTATGGCGCCTTCTATATGAACTACGTAATATGTAACACTCATAGTAAAGCAGTTACAGTCTCTTATAAAACTTAAAATATGAATAGGAATAACACAAAATAAAATTCAAGTAAAATTATTAACGTTACTGTCAGAATGACTGTCACTTTTAACAGTTGGGATTAAAAAATGTAAAAAGTTCCGGATTCACTGTTTGTGAGCCAATTGTTTTGTTATTCTTTAAAAACACATTGGTAACGTCAGATAGATAAAAAAATTTAAAGTATTTGCAAAACACTAGGAGGCACATGATGTATGCTACGACTATTAGAATTGAATTGATTTAAATATTTTCATTTTGTGCCATTTTTTATCTTCGCGACGAGGAATGTGGTTCCTCTTAGTTACTGAATAGTTTGTAGGTGGCACCAAATATCAGCTAGAGAGATAGATGGTTGGATTTACCGGTAGGTAACACATGGAGAGAGTACAAATCTCGGTGCCACTTCAAGCAGATTTTTAACCATCTGTACAACAATAGTAATCTACTGAATTGATGTTATTAACAATTGACATCATCTAAACGAATGTAATATGGAAAAAGTTCCATTGGTTCAATATTATAATCATCGTACACTGTTACGTTAATGGTTGCTACATTTTGGCAGGAAGGCAGGACCTATTTCGTACCTCCTGGGTTCTGTCGTTCATTGCTTCCTAGCAAGCAGCCAACGTTTTTTGAGTACAAAAGCTCTCTTGCTATTGTAGGTGGTCGAGGAAGCTACCATTCTCACACTTATGCATCAGGATTTTGGATCAGATATTGTGTTCGAACATTATGCTTACCTCTTAAAGAACGGCCTATTGACACAAAGTCAATAAGGATTTACAAAACATCGTTCCTGTGAAACCCAACTAGCTCTTTACACACACAAAGTGTTGAGTGCTATTGACAAGGGATTTCAAATTCATTCCGTATTTCTAAATTTCCAGAAAGCTTTTGGCACTGTACCGCACAAGCGGCTTGTAGTAAACTTGCGAACTTATGGAATATCATCTCAGTTAGGAGACTGGATTCGTTATTTCCTGTCAGAGAGGTCACAGTTTGTAGTAACTGTAGTTACTGAGTGAAACAGAAGTGATTTCTGGCATTCCCTAAGATAGTGCTGTAGGCCTTCTCGTGTTCCAAATATGTACTCAAGCTTTAGGGGACAATGTGGGCAGCCGTCTTAGGTTGTTTGCTGATGATGCTGTCGTTTATTGTGTAGAAAAGTCGTCAGAACAACAAAAAAAAGCTGCCAAACGATTTAGAAAAGATATCGGTATGGTGCGAAAATTAACAACCGACTCTAAATAATAAAACGTGTGAGGTCATCCACATGAGTACTAAAAGGAATCAATTAAACTTCGGTTACACAATAAATCAATCGAATATAAAGCCCACAAATTCGACTAAATAGTCGAAATTAGAAAGAACACAGAAAATGTTGTGGGGAAGGCAAACCAAAGACTGCGCTTTATTGACAGAACATGTAGGAAATGTAACACATTGTTACGTCGATGCCATTTGTTACGTTATATATATATATATATATATATATATATATATACAGGGTTATTACAAATCATTGAAGCGATTTCACAGTTCTACAATAACTTCATTATTTGAGATATTTTCACAATGCTTTGCACACACATACAAAAACTCAAAAAGTTTTTTCAGGTATTCACAAATGTTCGGTATGTGCCCCTTTTGTGATTCGGCAGACATCAATCCGATAATAAAGTTCCTCCCACACTCGGCACAGCATGTCCCCATCAATGAGTTCGAAAGCATCGTTGATGCGAGCTCGCAGTTCTGGCACGTTTCTTGGTAGAGGAGGTTTAAACACTGAATCTTTCACATAACCCCACAGAAAGAAATCGCATGGGGTTAAGTCGGGAGAGTGTGGAGGCCATGACATGAATTGCTGATCATGATCTCCACCACGACCGATCCACCGGTTTTCCAATCTCCTGTTTAAGAAATGCTGAACATCATGATGGGAGTGCGGTTGAGCACCATCCTGTTGAAAGATGAAGTCGGCGCTGTCGGTCTCCTGTTGTGGCATGAGCCAATTTTCCAGCGTGTCCAGATACACCTGTCCTGTAACGTTTTTTTCGCAGAAGAAAAAGGGGCCGTAAACTTTAAACCGTGAGATTGCACAAAACACGTTAACTTTTGGTGAATTGCGAATTTGCTGCACGAATGCGTGAGGATTCTCTACCGCCCAGATCCGTACATTGTGTCTGTTCACTTCACCATTAAGAAAAAATGTTGCTTCATCGCTGAAAACAAGTTTCGCACTGAATGCATTCTCTCCCATGAGCTGTTGCAAACGCGCCGAAAAATCTAAGCGTTTGACTTTGTCATCGGGTGTCAGGGCTTGCAGCAATTGTAAACGGTAAGGCTTCTGCTTTAGCCTTTTCCATAAGATTTTCCAAACCGTCGGCTGTGGTACGTTTAGCTCCCTGCTTGCTTTATTCGTCGACTTCCGCGGGCTACGCGTGAAACTTGCCCGCACGCGTTCAACCGTTTCTTCGCTCACTGCAGGCCGACCCGTTGATTTTCCCTTACAGAGGCATCCAGAAGCTTTAAACTGCGCATACCATCGCCGAGTGGAGTTAGCAGTTGGTGGATCTTTGTTGAACTTCGTCCTGAAGTGTCGTTGCACTGTTATGACTGACTGATGTGAGTGCATTTCAAGCACGACATACGCTTTCTCGGCTCCTGTCGCCGTTTTGTCTCACTGCGCTCTCGAGCGCTCTGGCGGCAGAAACCTGAAGTGCAGCTTCAGCCGAACAAAACTTTATGAGTTTTTCTACGTATCTGTGGTATGTCGTGACCATATAGAGCTACAGTGAATTTATGAAATCGCTTCATTCATTTGTAATAATCAGCGTGAATTTTTCTTTTGTTAGTGCATGATTCTTTTTCTCAGGGATATTGTCTTTTCTTATCACTTTTACTTATGTGCATAAGTAAATATGAAACAGGTTCTTGAAGGGCTGCTGTTATTCATGTACCAACTTTAGATTTTGAATGTCATGACTAAAATACAGTTGCCGTTAACTGAATAGAATGTAATTCTCGTAATTTCTATTTATTGATTGCAAAGCAAGGCTCGAGAGAATTTCGATTGTTGCCGTGGAGCGGCTAAGATAAAACTTACTGAACTCATGGAATCTGTATAATTTAAAAAATGAACTTTAACATAATTAGTTATCTGTTGCAATTTAAAAAGGTTCTTACAACGAAATCTCTCGCATATTCGGTTACTGTTAACACTGAAAAATAAATTAATACTTAAGCGCATAATGGCCGACCTTAGTCTGCATCAGAATATGAGCTCCCCGCGGCGCAAATTACTGAAGAAATGTTTATTAAAAATAATTAGCCACTGCGAACATTTCAGGTGACAACTATTACAAAGAAATTCATTTTGTTGTAATAATAACAAGTTTATTTTAGCAGAAATGCGAATAATTTACATAAAATATGTGCAGCCGCTCAATGGCTGCCTTCCGTATCACGAAACAAAATAGTATGTGTACCATACAATACGTCCTTTCTCCTCGGCCGTACAATCGCATCTCTTTCCATCCTTTTTTTATTTTCATAGACATTAAATAAAGATGCTATGCTTAAATTATCGCTGCGTATCAGTTGTTTCAAGAACATTAACTGTATCTTTCATGCTAATTATATTCACAAAATACGTTAACTACGGTTTACAACCGATAAAGATGTCAATATTTATGTGACGTACCGGCACATCTACTAAAGAGACAGTCTTCACGACTTTTATCCGTCCTCTTTTCTAGCACTGGTGCGCAGTCTGGGACCCTTAACGGAGCACATCGAGAAAGTTCAAAGAGAAACAGTACGTTCTGTAGGGGAGACCGGGGCAAGTTGTTACACGGGGCAAATTGTTACTTGATAAAAATTTCCGCACTAGAGCAGTTTACCCGTTTCTCCGCCAGATGGTAGCACTAAGAGACCCCCCTCCTCCCATCCTACTTATATCAGCCGTCAGCTGGTAATAAGGCGCTAGTGTCAGAAAACGTGTTTTTCCAGTGCTGGAGTAATTTTTTTACTCTGTGTGAATTTTTTCACAGTTCACAGGAAATTCGTGATTCCATTTTAAATTTTGCAACATATCAGCGTCCAACATTCAGGTTCGTAGTAGTGTACGTTAAACTTCCAAACAAAAAGTTTATGTTGTTGATTTCGACAGTAAGAGAAAATGGCGTAACATGGGGTCAGTTGTTACAAAGGCGCAGGGGCAAGTTGTTACGGTGTAACAACTTGCCCCAAAGAGTTTTTGTTTCCTTTAATGTAAGCAATTATGTCTGTCCACAGGTATAATGCGTAATTACAAGAAGAAGACTGACAGAGGCATTATTCCCAAGGAAACATATGCTGAAGCGGCAAATGAAGATCTAAGTGGCTTTTCTTCACTGCGGAAAGCTGCCCAAAAATACAGTATAGATTTTATGATGCTGCAGAGGTTTTGTAAGCGAATGGCATCAACAAAGGGAGGTAGGCAGCTTATTTTTCATTGTCATCGTCGCCAACTGTGACGTTGTAGATTATTGGTGTTATACAACGTGCAAATACATCAATATATCTAAGCAAATTAATCTCTTCTGTCATAACGGATACGCGCAGGAAAATGTAGCCTATAGCAGCCTAATACCATTTTTCTTGTCTGCTTACTTTCAGAATCGGGAAAGATGCTTGTGCCAAACGTAGGTTATAAGCGATCTCGGCAGGTTTTCTCAGACAAAGAAGAAGCAGAGCTGGAAGAATACATTCAGAAAGCTGCTAAGCTCTACTATCGACTTTCTGCGAAGGAAGTGAGGAATCTAGCATTTCATTATGCCGTGAACAATAACGTCAAGTTTCCCATTGGTTGGAGCGATGTAGAACTAGCTTCCACTGACTGGTTTGGAGGATTCCTCAAACGAAAGAAAACGCTTTCCATCCGCACACCAGAAGCTACCAGCCTAAGCAGGGCTACAAGTTTCAATAAGCACAATGTAGGTAGATTTTTTACAAATCTAAGTGAAGTTTATGTTCGATACAAATTTCAATGTCAAGAAGTGTATAATGTGGACGAGACTGCCGTCACCACGGTACAAACGCCTGCCAAAATTGTAGCAAGGAAAGGAATTAAAACAAGTCGGTGCTATAACGTCTGCTGAAAGAGGAACTCTAGTTACTGTTGCCTTGGCAGTAAATGCGTCTGGAAACTCAATCCCGCCTTTCTTTGTGTTTCCAAGAAAGAACTTCAGGGATTATTTCCTTCGAAATTGGCCAGAAGGTAGCGCAGGGTCTTCAAACAAATCAGGGTGGATGACAGGGCAAGATTTTCGCTCGTTCATGCTTCATTTCATTCATCATACCGGGGCTACAAGAGAGCGATCGGTTCTCCTTCTTTTGGACAACCATCAACCGCACCTTGCTATTTCAATGTTGGACGTAGCCAAAGAAAACGTCTCATAAATTGCAACCTTTAGACAGAGCTGTGTTTGGCCCATTTAAAAAATATATTAACTCTGCATCAGATGCGTGGATGAAAAACAATGCTGGAAACACTATGACAATATATGACATTCCATTTATAGTTAAACAATCTTTGCTTAGCGTTGCTACGCCAAGGAACATCAAGGCTGGATTTCAAGTGAATGGAAAATGGCCATTTAACAGAGACATTTTTGCAGACGATGAATTTTTGCCCTCTGCCGTGACGGACCGCCCATACAGGGAAGATGAAACTCTGCTTTCTGTGTCTCTTACGAACTCAGTAGGGGATGGCGTTCCCAGCACATCAACAAGTGTTGAATCAAGTCCGACGCCCTGCGCCTCAACAGTTGGTTCTGCAAACTCCTTACACACACATGTGCCACCTGAAGAACTGAGGCCTTTCCCGAAAACTCCTGACCGCAAGAAAACAGTAAGAAGAAATAAACGAGTGAGTGCTATCCTGACTGATTCACCAGTAAAAGCAGCATTGACAGTTGAGGCAAATAGACAAAAGAAACCTGCAAGACGACGACTGATGTTGGCGCCTAAAAATAAAAACAAGAAAACGAAAATGGGGAAACAAAAATGTGAAATCGTAGAATCATCTGATGAGGAAGACGACTGCGTGTGTATTGAGGGTATGGAACCATACTCTCTGTCAATACCACCAACCACATGGCTATAGTGCACAAAATGTAAAAGGTAGGCACACTATAGGTGCACAAAGCATGGCAGTTTCTTTATTTGTAAAAACTGTAGCTCTGATAGTGAACTTGACATTTCTTCATCAGATTAATGATGACCGTATGTCAATATTAGTACTGTGTTTCAAGTTTTATGATTTGTTAGCACCTCTTGCATTAAAACTAATGATTAAATAAATCTGTGTTATGGAACCAAAAATATATTTTTTCTTAATTATTATGTAACAACTAACCCCATATAGTGTAACAAGATGCCCCACAGTTGGGTAGGTTGTTACATAATACAAGTTAGCAAATAACTTGGTATAGAGCTTAACAATCTGAGCTTACATTTATGTCAAAAATTTCATTGTGAAGACTAAATAATGGGCTAACTTTTGGAATCCGTCCAATCGACATACGTGTTTTGTGTCGAGGTATACGAGATTCCAAAAAAATTTGTAACAACTAGTCCCAGTCTCCCCATCTATCGCGACATGATACAGGATTTGGAGTGGACATCACTAAAACAAAGGCGATTTTAGTTGCTCACGACATTTGAGTCACCAACTTTCTCCCTCGAATGAGAAAATAATTTGTCGACGCCGACCTGCCTACAGAGAATCGATCTTCATAATAAAATAAGGGAAATCAAAGCTCACATAGAACGGTATATGTGAGACATCAAAATGATATTCAAATTAATTAAATTGACAAATTAATAACCCCCAATGACTCCCACCCCCACCCTCCGGATAACATCATGTGGTTTCTTCAACCAGCACGAAGATCCCTGCCCTCCTCCCCTCCCAACCCAACACTCTCCACTTCGCCCACCTACCCTATCGGCACGAATTTCGAATTTTGGCGGCAATTTCGAATACTGAAGGGAATTGCTTTGTCCGAGAGTCTGTGCTGACGTCTCACCCACCTCTCCACCTGGGAATTGGCGGAAAATTAAAAATGGCGGTGCCCTTTCTGGGACCCGACGGTTCAATCCCGTCTCCGGCCATCCTCATTTGGGTTTTCCGCGATTTCCCTAAATCGCTTCAGGCAAATGCCGGGATGGTTCCTTTGAAAGGGCACGGCCGATTTCCATCCCCATCCTTCCCTCACCCGAGCTTGCGCTCCGTCTCTAATGACCTCGTTGTCGACGGGACGTTAAACACTAATCTCCTCCTCCTCCTCTGGGACCCGAATCCTGGTATTTCTGGATAGAGAGGCCAAGTGAACCTCCGAAACACATGGAAACTGTCCAAATGCAGGAGTAGGATGGGTTAGTATACATTATTTATTTTGGTTAGGAAGTTGAGGTAGAGATTGGTCCTAATTACGTACTTAACCACAAGGATCAGTCCTAATTACGCAACTATATGCATAGTGCTACACAAGAAGTGCCTAACATCGCAATACAGCGATAGCATAGACATGGTGTTATGCTGCTGGCAACAGATTTCACAAAACGACTCAAAACTAATAAATGGCATCCGTCTCAAACTCTACCTACAAGCTGGCGTGAAAGAAGGCTGAAGTGGGAGGAACGGTCTTTATGTTTTGTGAGAAATGTATTTAACTGACGAGATAGTCATATTGGACACAGAGGAGTTTAATAAGCCTATTATCTGCAAACCTACAGCTGAGGACTGTATCTACTGCTGTTTGGCATCAGAGTTCGCTATAGAAGACTGTTCCACAACCACCTTGCAGCCCAGGTACCCGTAGTTAATACATGCTACTGTAACTGACAGAAGGAGCTTCGCTGCTCTAATTACACACGGAAATGGTCTCGAAAAAAACCATCACATGTAATAAGTGGGTCAAAATGTCACACGTCTACTGAGGATTGGGGAGCAATCATCGTAATAACACAACTACCGACCCAAGAAATTGCATTGGGGTACCAGTTGCAGCTGTGTCTTTCTTAATGTTGCCATTGGTGATCAACAAAAAGATTCTTCTGGTGACACTGATATACTGTCCTCAGTCTGCAGAAACCAGGCACAGAGAGACAAAAGGTAAGAAGAGGACACTTCTTGCAATCTGTAAAACGTATTTCTCGGACGGACTGGGCCCCTCTGGAAGAACAACGAAATTCCAGAGAACGCCCCAGATCGCTTTTTCAAACGCCCAGCTGCTGCCTCCACACTCTGCTTCGTGGTCTACCGCCATTCCCGCGTGGCACAAGCTCGCCGCAGTCACTGACCACTTGAGGCGACAGTCCTTCACCAACACAAAAGCATGTATAACCAACTAAAGAATAGGAGATAAAGGGAAGGCCGCCCCATGTGCTACTTCTTCGTCTAAAATATAACGACACGGCCCCACCCTATGCGCCACCCCCCTTCGCCAGTGCACAGCTGGCTGCATCGACTTCCTCACATACACAGACTAGGCATGTCACCAAGCCTCCAACAGGCCTGTTGTTATGCAGTGAAGAACTCTGTTATTTAACGTCAATGCATCTCTTATAATCACCTATTAAAAAAATGAAAACACAATCGCGACAATAGTAACTCTCCTCTTTCCTCGAAAGTAGGCGCAGTCCATTTTCTTTTAGATCTATGAGAAAAGTCAGTATAGTTTTTATGTTCGACTTCAGGATACAGTTCGCATCTCATTATTTTGCGATATCCATTGAAGTGTACCACTGCTGATTACATTCAGAACTCATGATATACCCCGTATACACTTGCATGCGGCGAAAAATTCGGAAAAAAACTTGCATTACTTTTCTGCAAAAATTACAGATCGCTGCGGAATGTCTTCGTTATTTCGTCATCAGATTGAAGAAGAAATGAGAATTTAAACTTTGAAGAAAAAACATCTGTGTTAAGCAGTTTCTTTCAGCTTGATAGGCAAATTAAACGACCTCAGACCGTCTCTCGAGTTCAAATCAGTATCTGTAAAGAAACTATCATGCACGTGTGTATTGAAGACATTTCAATCGTGTGTAATAACATCAGAGAATACAATCTTTCACACCATTGGCTCACATGAAGGAAAAAAACACAATAATTTCAAGATCAACAACAACACGTTCTAATTCAAGAGGACATTGCTCTTTGGTACATTATGGAAAGTCCTGTGTTACCAAAGCTATACTATATGACAACTGTGTTTATGAAACAGACCGTGAGAGACTGCATTGTAATATAACCCTCTCTCTTCCATTACATCGAAAACAATCACCATCTGCGTGCTCACATATGAGATTTTTGATCCATGCGTCACCTCCAAGTCTGTAAACTTTCTATCATATAGTAGATTCTTGTGTTCTAGTTTTGCAAGCATATTTGATCATAACAGCCTATATCATGCAATCTACTCACATGTCGGGGAAAAAAAGTATCATTTCTAGCTTACACTTCAAGTGGTGTCTACTTTATAATTAGAGATTATAACGTATGAAATAAAATTGGACCTGCGGTAACATCTATTTATTAAATACGCAAACGGAACGATAACAATAAAAAGAATCATGCCTCCACGAGAATTGATACATGCGATTTTCGTTAGTTTTTTGAGCAAAATCGGTGTAGTTTTCAGAGAAATATCAGCATCCACAGTTTAACTAATTATACCACTCCTTGTAATAGAACCTGCTATAAGATTTTACTGTGTCTCCCTCTTACGATATATCGAAAAAACAGATACCACCGGAGTGTTGACGTCGAGCATATTACATATACATGTATCGCCACACTGGATCATGTGGCCAGTGGTCAGAGTTGCTTGCACAGATCTGCGTAAAGTTTTGTCGACTGCACTGGAGGAAGATCATATGCAGCACACTGTAATTCGAAAGAGAGGGTTCTGCCATTCGTCCTTTATGAACAGTTTAATACATTGTTTTCTCTGCTGCAACACGTCCAAGCAGGCTACACCTACAGTTTTGTAAATCGCTTTACACTATGTTTTGCTACCATGACTTCGAGGTCTGTGTCAGGTGCTGAAACTATATTACCAAGTGTCGGTCCTTTGGCTCTACATCCCATAGTGTAAACTATGCAGATCCCGCAACATACATGTTGGCAGAAATAAAACACAGAGGCGATGTTTCTCATTGACAAAAATGTGGCAGACATCGCTACATATGGAAACTGGAAGAGTTTGCGGCACAGTAGGGCATTTACGAAAGCTGTCAGAAGGTGATGACGTACAAACACTCAATCTCATCTTTCACAGCAATGGTGTAGCGGATGTATCAGTGTTCTGTTTCGGCCAGCATTATTTCCTCATTTTGCAGTCATCTATATGATTACTGTTAAGTAGTTGAACATCGCTGGGAGGTGCGTTCACAACACACGCGAGGTAGTAGAAATAAAAAGAGGTACTGTTATCTCATTGGTGAAGAAAAGAAAAACATGTGCAGGGCACCATGGCATACGGAAATTGGACGAATCTGCAGCATTGAGGAACGCTTCCCAACAACTGCCTGAAGGTTATGACCTCTACATTTAATCCCATGTTCAGCCGGCCGGTGTGGCCGTGCGGTCTAGGCGCTTCAGTCTGGAACCGCGTGACCGCTCCGGTTGCAGGTTCGAATCCTGCCTCGGGCATGGATGTGTGTGTTGCCCTTAGGTTAGTTAGGTTTAAGTAGTTCTAAGTTCTAGGGGACTGATGATCACAGATGTTAAGTCCCATAGGGCTCAGAGCCATTTGAACCATTGATCCCATGTTCCATAGTGACAAGAAGGAGATATCCAGTGATCCGCCAAGGTTCCCTCCCTCTCAACCAAGCAGTGTCAGTCAGCCATTATACGGTAATCAACTCCTTACCAGTGGCTGGATTTGGTGGGATAGACACTGTTGATAAGGGACGGCCGCGCGGGGTCACCCGAGCGGTCTGAGGCGCTGCAGTCGTGGACTGTGAGGCTGGTCCTGGCGAAAGTTCGAGTCTTCCCTCGGCCATGGGTGTGTGTGTTTCTCCTTAGGATAATTTAGGTTAAGTAGTGTGTAAGCTTAGGGACTGATGACCTTAGCGGTTAAGTCCCAGAAGATTTCACACACATTTGAACATTTCATAAGGGAGGCTGTGCTGTTATATACGCTGTAGTTGATAGGGCGATAAAGTTTAGCGATTTTAGCAGTTGTTCCGTAATTTCAACGCCAGCCAACGACACAGCAGAATGCTTCCCAATTTGTCCTTCATCGTTAAGGCACGCCGCCACTACTTTGGGTACCATACACCAGATTTGCGAATGCAGTTAGGTGAGGAGAGAGATGTAGGGAGGATAGAGGCGTTCAATGGCGAATTAAGACAACTTCCTGCCTGGTTAGTTCGTGAGCGCACATCGAGGACAACAGAGCTGTATCTGCTGCCCCTCTACAATCTTCTGGGGTCAGTTTTTGCGGTAGTTGTGTTATTACAACGAATTTTCGATGAACCCTCTGTCAGGCACTGAAGTGTGAATGACAGAGTAACCATGTAGAGGCAGATGTAGATGAACTTCAGTAATCTTACTTGTACCTCATTTTTTGTTATTCCTGTGCCAATTTTAAGTTTTGTAAGAAACCATAACTGCTTTACTATGAATATTACGTATTACGTACTTCATATAGTGGGCGCTATCCACGGTATATAGTAATCTTCAATAAACTTGACGGGAGCCAGAACAACAGGGGATCTAATATAGAAGCGATATAGGTTATGCTATGAGCTATAATTTTTACACAAACACCTGACTATGTACTTCTTGTATTTTTTTAGCATTGATAACGGCTAGTTACTACCCAAAATCTAGATTTGCTGCTTTAATGAAGCCTGAAAGGATAGGACTATTGATTGCTGTTCTCCATCACTTTGAAAGTTATATCAGTCGGAGAGTCCTAGTGGAAAGTAATTTAGTATGTGCATATTAGGTTGGGCTTATACAAGGAGAATTCCTGCCAACGATTTAAGACTCTGTGGGTAACGTGCTATTGACAGATCACAGTTAAAGAGTTCTGGTACTAACATGTCAACTGTCCAACTTCCTACACATACGTTGTGCCTCTATTATATCGAGCAGCTCATCAGAAGGCCAAGGTAAACAACCACAGAAAGTGTGAAAGAAAGAACAATGCTCTACCCAGTTCAAAATACTTCGGAGCTTCTAGTTCCCCAACACATTGCCTCATAGGGAATTTGTACTCTGACCAATAGGGCATGGTGGGAACCAAATACAGAGAGACTAAGTAGGTCAAGATTCATAAAGTACGGAAAGTTAGCACCATATTTACTCCATCTGTACGGAGAGCACATTATAAGGAATTCCGGGTTAGACAAAGAGGAAACTGGAAATAAAACATATGGCATAGATATAAATAAACTTTGATTTGTATATGCAGACTGCTGCGACAAATGAAAATTTGTACAACGGCCGGGATTCGGACTCAGCTGTTCTGATCTCGAGGCAGGTGCGCTATCCACTGTGCCATCCTTGCAAAGAGGCTTTGTAGAACTGCTCGGACCACCCTAGCACGCCTACCTTCTCAGTCTAAATTTCATTTCACGCCTCGCTGTGTTCCCATGTGAACTGAAACAGAACAGCAAAGGGGGAATACCAACTGGACTGAGGCGTGAATGGGAATTTGAAATGAGGAGAGAGGTGTGCTATGGTACTCCGAGCAGTTGTTCAAAACCATGGTGCAGGGGATTTCGTAGTGGTGAACAGGAGATCTGGATTCAAATCTGGGGTTTGGTACAAATTTTCATTCGTTGCTTCAGTTTGCATTTACACATTATAGATGTTTGAGATTTTAAAAGATGGTTGGAACCTTACATGCTCATTTGTTTAAAAAACCTTTGATATGCAGATGATATGAACTTGGTGCCAGAAAGTGAAGAAGACTTAAAGATCATTTTACTCAAGGCGAAAGAAGAAGATGCAAAGGCTGAAATAACGTTGAACACAACGAAGGCGAAAGTTATGGGAATTACGCCTGTCACTTTTGACATGTAGCAGGGGAAACAATGTATTTTATTTATTTTTCAACTACCACGGTTCGCGGATTACTGCTGATCATGACTGCAGCTGCGAAATTAAGGTGAGAGGTAGATTACGTTTCGACATCGAAGCCATTATTGACGGAGCATGCACAAGATGGAGAAGAAAGTTGACTGTGCCTTTCAAAGCAACCATCCCAGCATTTTGTTTGGAGCTTTGTAGCGATGTCACGGAAAAACTTGCTCTGGAGGCTCGGATGTGGATTTAACCGCACGAAATTAACTGACGCTTGTTGCCTGGTACAAAGGCTATGTCCAAAATGACAATGTTTAAAAGAGTAGGGGCATAAATTTAACAAACAAAAATTCGTATTGAAATGGCTATGGTCTTTACAGTTTTGATGTACGTTAGAAAACAAGACAGGATGAACATCTGAACTCAGATTGCAAGGTTCTCATATGTTTTCCGGTGTTCTAAATAATTCACCTTTATTGCACTGGGACAAAGATGAATGAGTGCACTGCTTGAGTAGTGAAGATGACCCTTGACTCTATGTTTAGTATTGCTTGCCAGTCATTCGTGCTGCGCTGCGGCACTGTTCTTTGAGGCATAACAGCGCTCATTTGAGTTTTTCGAGGAGTAAGATCTTTTTTCAGCGAATCTGGCAAAAGCTATCTAGAATACTTTATTATGGGGATGAAAACTGATAATGATACTTTCTTGTTCTTTTAAATCGATGAGGAGGATTTTGGAGGAATACTAAAGCTATGTTTTAACTTTTGTAGTGAGACTTAGTAATTGTTTGAGTGCTATGTTGCCTTTTTCTCACTAATCAATGTTAGATTAGTCAAAAACGATCTTCCTTATATTAAAACTCATCACATTAATTCATAGCAAAGTTTTGAATTTTTATTGTTTGCGCATGACAACTTACGCCGTACGAAGTGACATAGTGCTTGTGTCAAAAAAACCTCAGAGTAGATTATTTATGTTGAGTTGCTGCATCTGCTGATTTGTGTCCTCCAAACACAGAAAACTACATGTGAGGCAAGAGGTAAGTCACTTTTATTTCAGGGCAGATCCCACCTTGCATCCTTGAGCAAACAGTGTGTAGTTCGAATTGTCATTCGTCGTCCGTGCAAGCAGATTAATTTCCAGTGAACAGTGCTGGTAATTTCTGACAGTTGTTTTCTTCCGACTTGAGCAGCGATTTATTTTAGTGGATATTTTTAGTTAAACATTGCACTACACATCATGTAACGTTCCTTATGTACTTCGATACTGAGGTTTAGTTAAACAGTATTTTACAAGGCACACAATTAGTTTCTTTTGGCAGTTAATTAGATTCATTTTCTCTATTTCCAGTATCTGAATTTCATGAAGTTTAAAGTTTTTATTTCATGACAGTCGTCAGATTCGCTGTACAGGGCCGATCAACAGTTAGATTTCCTCAGCAACTGAACACGTAATTTAAAATACACGTTACATGAGGAGAAAGTTCTTGAAATCAACAAGTTCAGTTTTCTCACCTATAGAAATTTTTTTTTATAGAAAGCATATACCTGTGGACCCTTTTCCGCCAAGGATAGTCCTCTGATTTTTTCTGTGATTACGTAGACTGAACTGCATGAAAGGTACAGGGAAAAAATCAGCGCTACGCTTATGTATACTAAGATTTCTTTATTTTCCAATCTAGCTATTGTAACTTGCGTTGTCATTTTTCCGTGTGATTTTTCGTGAGACATTTTTCTGACTCTTGAAAGCCTATAGTGCGCAACGACAGCGTTGTTGTACAGATTTGGCTTGCAGTTGATTTGGTACACAGGTTTCTAGTTGATTTCTTTTGCATTTACAGAAACATTCAATCTCATTCTTTTTTGACTGGCAGCGAAATGAATTTTCGTCTTGAGCTATAGGAGTTATACAACAGTTAATTTTTGTACGGTTTGTATAACTTTTTACAATGGCTTCTTATGCACAATCTGTACCGGTGTTGCCGTCTGGCGGCAATTCTGTTGAATCTCAGATTGCAGTTGTTATAAATTTGGTGCTACAGGTAAAGAAAACTGGATAAATTCAGTGGGTCAGTGCAAGAGACATAAGCTAAAACAAACAAGTCACTGGATGAGTATAAAAAGAAGAATATATTAGGTTAGTGAGAGAGACGACACACAAAGAAAATACTGACAGTAGAAAATACGAGGATTCAGGAAGAAATGATTACGTCACAGAGAGAACAGATAGGTACGATTCCGGACAAAACTGCTGAATTTGATACCAAGGCGACACATTTGTCTAACAATACAAAAAGAAAACCGGGTTCAATTTTCGAAAATAGTAGAATGCAATGTGTCGGAACAATGTAATGATGAATAGAGGCGCATCAACCGACAACAGAAGTGCTAAGTAAATATTAGCAAAAAATTAGCAGACACGAGTTTACACAGTGAACCAAATCCGCGCAATGACAAAGTAGAACCACTATCTAAAGAAAAAAATGTAATATCAAATGCCATTACAGCTCATTCTGGACAACAGATAGTTCATTTTGCTATCCCAATCCGTGAAGAATACGTACAAACCACTATCATTTCGAGTAACAGAAGCAGAAACTCAGATAATAGTTTACTAGTTTGTTCTTCACACACAAAGAAACATAAAGTTTTCAAACAGCAAACTGACGACCATGTAAGAATAATGGAACCATAACTTACACGTAATGAAAGAAAATGCAAATGTGATACTTTTCCTTATTCATTTTGCTATCCCAATCCGTGAAGAATACGCACAAACCACTATCATTTCGAGTAACAGAAGCAGAAACTCAGATAATAGTTTACTAGTTTGTTCTTCACACACAAAGAAACATAAAGTTTTCAAACAGCAAACTGACGACCATGTAAGAATAATGGAACAATAACTTACACGTAATGAAAGATAATGCAAATGTGATACTTTTCCTTATTCTTATTTACGTTTCGGCGCTTTCTTGATTTCCACGCATTTTTGTCCATGTAAAATTAGGTAGGGATCCATTATACTTTCTTTGGATACATTGACTGGCGACCGAAGCCTCACCAAAATGGGTGTTAATTATGTTTCAGTTTCTTGGTACAGTAGTCTTCTCCTATCCTATTTAGCCGATAAGTACAGCAAATTGTCTTCTACTGTACTAATGTTAATATGTTGAAAGTAATTTTAGCGACTTGTGAGCTGTGATTAAGAATGTCTTATACTTGCGACGAAGTACATTCCGATTCTAATGAAAATGAAAACTTCAATTAAACGCATTTCAAGATTTTAAACATGGCTGAAACAGCAACTGTTTTGGCTGTCATCATTTACCGTGAAGCATTAAACGCATTTCGTGACAGGGACAAAGTTTGTCACGTTTAAAAAAGCGTTTAAATGGAAAATTACTCGCATTTCATGAATATTTAATCCCGTTAGGGAAAGATGTATGGAAAAGAAGCGGCGTTTCATCGAAGTTAGATCGCGGCACACGTAACAACACGCGTTAGGAGCGCACTACACAGCAGCGGCTTGCAGTTCCGGCACTGAAGAGTGACTCGCATCACATGGACTATACCGTTGCTACAACATTTGACTTTGTTCACTTTAAGAGATATGTCTGTCATCTTACTGATCGTCATAAGCACGACGTTAAACTGCCCACAATAAAAAGCGGAAATAGTGATTCCATTCTCAGTAAACACTTGCTAATACGAAATTTTTGGATGAGAAACACATACTGGCGAAACAAATATACAACTTAGAACATGATCATTTTTACATATAACAGAAACAGTCATAAGCAGCATTTTTATCGAACAGAAAACAAAATTTCATTGCTACATATTGTTGACTTAATCTTACCATCATTAGAAACGAAAGAAGAACAAAACAAAGCTAGCAAAAACAATCACAGCAGATGAACAGAGAAACCTAATACAGCATGACAACACGGGCGGCTCTGAACTGATAATGAGTTGCGCTGTACACGCCTACTGGCAGAAATGCATACTACGCAAGCTCCACCTGCGGTTTCTTTTTGGTCCCCCCCTCCCTATAAAGAATTTGATGAAAACGAAATTCTCACATAGCTGACACTCAATAGTCTTATAGTACCAGGTGATCAAAAAGTCATTATAAATTTGAAAACTGAATAAATCACGGAATAATGTAGATAGAGAGGTACAAATTAACACACATACTTGATATGACATGGTGTTTTATTAGAACAAAAAAAAAAAATACAAAAGTTCAAAAAATGTCCGACAGATGGCGCTTCATCTGATCAGAATAGCAATAATTAGCGTAACAAAGTAAGACAAAGCAAAGATGATGTACTTTACAGAAAATGCTCAATATGTCCACCATCATTCCTCAACAATAGGTGTAGGAATAATGTTGTGAACAGCACTGTAAAGCATGTCCGGAGTTATGGTGAGGCACTGGCGTCGTATGTTGTCTTTCAGCATCCTTGGAGTTGTCGGTCGTTCACGATACACTTCAGGTAACCCCAAAGCCAATAATCGCACGGACTGAGGTCTGGGGACCTGGGAGGCCAAGCATGACGAAAGTGGCGGCTGAGCACAGGATCATCACCAAACGAAGCGCGCAAGAGATCTTTCACGCATCTAGCAATATGCGGTGGAGCGCCATCTTGCATAAACATCGTACATTCCAGCAGGTGTTTATCAGCCAGGCTGGGGATGATGTGATTCTGTAACGTATCGGCGTACCTCTCACCCGTCACGTTAGCAGTTGCGGTACAAAACCAGAATCACGCATTTCCTCGAAGAAAAAAGGCCCGATAACCGTAGATGTGCTAAATCCAACCCATACCGTGACTTTCTCGTCGTGCAACCGCCATCTTTTGAAACTCCGACACCGCACATGCCCTCCGCTTCACTAAATCGCCAGGTAACAGTTCATGATGCCGATGGATTTTGTACGGATAGCATCGGAGGGTATGCGTAAGTGCCAACCAAACAGTAGTGTATGGAATACCGGTGCAACGTGCGACTGCACAAGCTCTGACTTCCCCATGCATAGGCGAACCCGCTACAGTCTCCATTTCTTCCTGAACTGTCTCCGCAGCATTACGTCTTGTGCTCGGGCGGCCACTACGGGGTCTATCGTCTAAACAGCATGTGGCTACGAACTTCGAAGTCATCCTCGCCGCAGCTGCATTTGTCAATGGACCTTTACCCGAGTGACATAGCAACTAAAATAAGAATAAAGTGTTACATACATAAGGCGATAAAAAAGTGGAACATAAAATAAAGGGAGCAAATGGAGGTAAAAATAGACTGACATGGAGATGTTCATGAGGCACAGTTAAAAAAGTCACCAGAAAGTTATAAAACACAGTTGGCGATTCTTAAAACACAGAGAAGACACTGAATGGACATGCACAGGTTAAAAGTCGGCCACAGAATTAAAAACACTCCAGAACAACACACTTAAAACCCACTTGTAACACACACGGCAAAGAATAAAACTGCCAGGTGGGACCTGCCAAGGGAAAGGTCAGAGAGGATGGGAAAGGAGGGGAGAGCAAGGGGCAGCAGGGTAAGTGGCGGGATGAAGAAAATAGGGGCGTCAGCGGGTACACAAAGAGGTAGGAGACACGTGGGGTGGGAGATGAAGAGGGAAGACAGGGCAGGAGGAAATTCAGAGACACTGAAAGGGGACACAAGAGAGGGAGGGGGAGTAGGAGGGGGAAGTCGCTCAGGAGAAGGGAGGGGGAGGAGAGGGAGCACTGAGTAGGAGGCAGGAATATGGTGTTAGATTTATTAGGAAGGGTAGATGTCAGGGCGAAGCTCATCATCCGGGAGGGGTAGATGGTGGAAGTTGTGTTGGGAAAGGACATGGAGGGTGTGGAGGTGGAGAGAGGGTGGGACACAACAGTAAAGGCGCGGCAACTGGTTGGGGATTCTCTCTCTCATTACAGCTCCTTTTATACACGATTGCCAGGGGCAGTCACGGACGTTTTGCTGTCCAGCGCCATCTGTCGGACATTTTGTGAACTTTGTTTTTTTTTTCTAATAAAACGCCATGTCATTCCCAGCATGTGTGTCAATTTTTACCTCTGTATCTACATTATTCCGTGGTTTATTAAGTTTTCAAATTTATACTGACTTTTTGATCACCTGGTGTATTAATGAGTTATAATGCCAATAGTGGGACTGCCAAAATAATGATTTCTGAGATTTCGACCATGAAAGCAGAAGACTGTACTTGGGCCCTCTGTGTGAGAAATGTAAAATGTGTAAATTTGTATAAATTAGTAAGAAAAGGAGTTTTTTTATTTGCACTATGTATATGAATCCACAGCGCAAAATAGGGGGGCAGGTGTAATGGAACTTGCCAGATGTTTCCAAAGCGGTGTATTTAACATAAAAAAGGAAGTGATGCACTGGAGCAGAGATGCTGTTAGACAAGAGAGATGTGAATGTCACCTTTTTTAAGTCTGCAGAAAGAGAGAAACCTGTGGTGTGACTTGATGAAAAGAGAACGCAAATATTTTATCTCTCCTGCTTTTGTAAAAGTTTTCTTAGTAATATTCTATTTCGGGTTAATACAAGCAACGGCAAGTGAAATACAGTCCCTATCCGTTTATCTGACAAACATTTCATCTCAGTGCATAGGATGGGTCAGTTTCTTTCATTAGGCGAAACAGTCAACTACTAGTGATTTCTACGGTTGCTGTATTGAAGATGACCATAGCAGCAAAAAGAAGAGGGAAAGTCTCTCACTGAGAAAAAAATACAACTAGGAATACTTACTATTAAATTACCTAGAATGTTTATTTCAGATTCGTTTGATGGTGTCTGTTTGGTAGCTTGCTGGAAAAGCATTTCATCAACTTCCATTCGTGAATTCACAGTTAAAAGTGATAAAATATTTTGAATTTAAAAACTTTAATTCATTATCCAGCCAGTAGTAAAAATAGCATATAATACAGACTATTCCAATATTCCGGAGTGAATTATACACAGCTTTGAACGATATTTACCAATGCGAGTGACTAGCTAGTCCATAAATGACTTTGGCCGTCAGTAGTGGAAAAATAGTGTTGGATCTACCAGAGGTGGGTTCTGGGAAACATACGGGTACTCAGAAGTCAGAAGAAAGTTCCAGCATACTTAACCTTAGTGATGCTAGTGGATACTCACATTTTCTACAGGAAGCCCAATATTAGAGCAGAAACCCGTAATTCAGATACTAGTCGTCGTAAAGAACCACGATACAGGGAAAGCGCGAATAAGGCACTCGATAAATCTGACTAGCAAACTGCGTGAGATCGCAGCTACATCCTACTCAAGTCATCACAGCGGTGGCACTGCTCATACGTACTGCAGGAGGTGTGGCTATCAGTTAGCTGGCGGTTTTGCTAGGCTGTCACGTGGCTTACTGCCAACCTGAGGGCGCATTCTGCCTGGCATGATATCGATTTTATACGACACCAAACGTAGTTTGTCAATTCTGTAAGTAATTCAGATACTATAAGGTATTTTGTTTTTTTCTTTTTTGACAAATGTTTCAGATGCTTTTGACCACAGTCAGGTGTGACATCATTGTGATTAGCACTTTCATTTCGAAACTACACTCTCATTAGGGGAGAGGAGAGGAAAGGAGAATGTATGATGTACATTTGTAATAAATATTTCAGTTTCGTTAGATACTTTTGGCCATAATGTATATGGGGCTACATTGTAATTAGGTCATTTATTTTAATACCAGAGTTTTCCAAACAGTAAATTTTGGAATTTACAGTGGATAATAAATGTCATAATATTAAAAATAATCATGGATGTACAGCTAGTTGCTTTCATGTGTGACAGTGTTCTTCTTCACAATGTATGGGCAGCCCTGGCTGGTCCCGGCTATTGTTACTTCATCGTTGTACTATGGCGTACAGATCTTCAATGATTTATAGTTACTGAGAACAAATTGCTCAAGAGCAGTGGGGCCCATGGCCTGAAACTAACTCGTGCATTTGCATCTGGTCTGATATGACACCTCCCCATGATGTTCAAGTGTAACCTGATATCAGAAATGTGACCAGATGCATGTGCTGAAGGTTCTCTCGTATTGGCAGCTCTACCCAACTCAGAACTGCATCTAAATTTTTCTACTCTGCTTTTGGGCGAGGAAATGAATTCATACTACATTTCATCACTGTATCTTTGAATACGTGTTTACAAGTGAAGACAACACAGGTGTGATGCTTGCTATTCTTCTCAACGTACTTAGTGTGGCTGAGAATGTAGGTCGCTCTCCCAGCTGAGAGGCGAGCTGGTTGCCTCTTTCTAGAGTCGTCCCTTCAGACTGCGTGGCTCTGAATCAGCTCTGTCACCATCCAATTGTCGGTGAAAGTTGCCGCCACTCAACTAGCCTTCATCTTTCTCCCTCTTCCCTTCCATGTCACTTCTTCTTACTCTGGCCGGACGTTGCTGACAGATGACCTTCCTGGAAGGCCACTTTGCCATGTGGCAGTGTCCCTACACCAGTCGCCATCCAACCCCTATCCGCAGCTCTTGTGGGTCCCAATCAGCAGAAGTTTCGAATTTCACAATTTACAACCTATTCTTAACCTATGATTAATACAACATGATAATTTTAATAACCCTTCATTCATTTCATTGGCCTCTCACAACACATCTTTGTAACCTATTGTCTTATTTACTCATTTAATTATAATATTCAATTTATCTCCCCCATGAACCATGGACTTGCCATTGATGGGGAGGCTTCCGTGCCTCAGCGATACAGATAGCCATACCATAGGTGAAACCACAAAGGAGGGGTATCTGTTGAGAGGCCAGACAAACGTGTGGTTCCTGAAGAGGGGCAGCAGCCTCTTCACTAGTTGCAGGGGCAACAGTCTGGATGATTGACTGATCTGGCCTTGTTACTGCGAATGGCTGAAAGCAGGGGGAAACTGCAGACGTAATTTTTCCCAAGGGCATGCAGCTTTACTGTATGGTTAAATGATGATGGCTTCATCTTGGGTAAAATATTCCGGACGTAAAATAGCCCCCTATTCGGATCTCCGGGCGTGGACTACTCAGGAGGAGGTTGTTAACAGGAGAAACAAAACTGGCGTTCTACGGATCGGAACGTGGACTGTCACATCCCTTAATCGGGCAGGTAGCTTAGGAAATTTAAAAAGGGAAATGGATAGGTTAAGGTTAGATATAGTGGGAATTAGTGAAGTTCAGTGGCAGGAGGAACAAGACTTCTGGTCAGGTGAATACAGGGTTAGAAGTACAAAATCAAATTGGGGTAATGCGGGAGCAGGTTTAACAATGAATAAAAAAAAGTAGGAATGCGGGTAAGCTACAGCAGACAGCAAATTAAATGCATTATTGTGGCCAAGATAGATGCGAAGCCCACGCCTACAACAGTAGTACAATTTTATATGCCAACTAGCTCCGCAGATGACGAAGAGATTGATGAAATGTATGATGAGATAAAGGAAATTATTCACATAGTGAAGCGAGAAGAAAACAGTAGTACAATTTTATATGCCAACTAGCTCCGCAGATGACGAAGAGATTGATGAAATGTATGATGAGATAAAGGAAATTATTCACATAGTGAAGCGAGAAGAAAATATAATGCTCATGGGTGACTGTGATTCGATAGCAGGAAAAGTAAGAGAAGGAAACGTAGTAGGTGAATATGGAGTGCGGGTAAGGAATGAAAGAGGAAGCCACCTGGTACAATTTTGCACAGGGCATAACTTAATCATAGCTAACACTTGGTTCAAGATTCATGAGACATGGTTGTATACACGAAAGAGGTCTGGAGATACTATAAGTTTTCAGATAGATTACATAATGGTAAGACAGAGATTTAGAAACCAGATTTTAAATTATAAGTCATTTCCAGTGGCAGATGTGGACTCTGACCAGAATCTGTTGGTTATGAACTGCAGAGTAAAACTGAAGAAACTGCAAAAAGGTTGGAATTTAAGAAGATGAGCCCTGGACAAATTGAAAGAACCAGAGGTTGTAGAGAGATTCAGGGAGAGCATTAGGGAACGATTGACAAGAATGGGGGAAAGAAATACAGTAGAAGAAGAATGGGTAGCTTTGAGAAATGAAATAGTGAAAGCTGCAGAGGATCAAGTAGGTAGAAAGACGAGGTCTAATAGAAATCCTTGGGTAACAGGAGAGATATCAATTTAATTGATGAAAGGAGAAAATACAAAAATTCAGTAAATGAATCAGGTAAAAAGGAATACAAATATCTCAAAAATGAGATCGACAGGAGGTGCAAAATGGCTAAGCAGGGATGGCTAGAGAACAACTGTAAGGATATAGAGGCATACATCACTAGAGGTGAGATACATACTGCCTACAGGAAAATTAAAGAGACCTTTGGAAAAAAGAGAACCACTTGCATGAATATCAAGAGCTCAGATGGAAACCCTGTTCGAAGCAAAGAAGGCAAAGCAGAAAGATGGAAGGAGCATATGGAGGGTCTATACAAACGCGATATTATGGAAATGGAAGAGAAGGTAGATGAAGATGAAATGGGAGATATGATACTGCGTGAAGAGGCCGACAGAGCACTGAAAGACCTGAGTCGAAACAAGGCCCCTGGAGTAGATAGCATTCCATTACAACTACTGACAGCCTTGGGAGAGCCAGCCCTGATAAAACTCTACCATCTGGTGAGCAAGATGTGTGAGACAGGCGAAATAACCGCAGACTTCAAGAATCATATAATAATTCCAATCGCAAAGAAAGCAGGTGTTGAAAGATGTGAAAATTACCGAACTATGAGTTTAATAAGCCACGGCTGCAAAATACTAACATGAATTCTTAACAGACGAATGGAAAAACTGGTAGAAGCAGACCTCGGGGAAGATCAGTTTGGATTCCGTAGAAATGTAGCAACATGTCAGGCAATACTGACCCTACGACTTATCTTAGAAAATAGATTAAGGAAAGACTAACCTACTTTTCTAGCATTTGTAGACTTAGAGAAACCTTTTGACAATGTTGACTGGAATGCTCTCTTTCAAATTCTAAAGGCTGTATGGGTAAAATACAGGGAGCGAAAGGCTATTTACAATTTGTACAGAAGCCAGATGGCAGTTATAAGACTCGAGGGACATGAAAGGGAAGCAGTGCTTGAGAAGGGAGTGAGACAGGGTTGTAGCCTTTCCCAGATGCTATTCAGTCTGTATATTGAGCAAGCAGTAAAGGAAAGAAAAATTCGGAGTAGGTATTCAAATCCATGGAGAAGAAATAAAAACATTGAGGTTCGCCGATGACATTGTAATTCTGTCAGAGACAGCAAAGGACCTGGAAGAGCAGCTGAATGAAATGGACAGTGTCTTGAAAGGAGCATATAAGACGAACATCAACAAAAGGATAATGGAATGTAGCCGAATCAAGTCGGGTGCTGTTGAGGGAATTAAATTAGGAAATGAGGCGCTTAAAGTAGTAAATGAGTTTTACTATTTGAGCATCAATTGACGTGGGAAGAGGTAGCGTTAGACGGGTATGTCCGCACAGAGGGTCTGTCTTCAGCTACCGACACAATGTCTGAGCATGAAGAGATCAACAGAGCAGTCTGACTGTGGCTCTGAAACTGTGCCCACAGTAGTCCCAACGTCAGAAAATCTCAGAATGGATCCATGAAAGGTTGGATAAACCTGTTGGTTCAAGCATGAAGTCCATCCTGCAAAAACGGCTCGTTAGAATACTCTCACACAGCTACCAGGTGTCAAGGATGAAGCAAAATATCGAAAACGGTACTGGATTGCTGGAAACTATGTTTTCCAGACAGTTTAATCGTCTGCATCATAAAATACACAAACCAAGAATGGGACAGTATGGCAGCAACTAACGGAGTGCCTGAGGCTGGCTTCAGTCATATTTTGAATAATTGTCTGCTAGTCTTAGTGTTTTATACCTTGCCAGAGCAAATAAGTCACAGTATCACAATACCGATGAAGTATGAGCCACAGATGGGACTGCATAGGATCTTTTTATGGCATCAGTGAGCAAAGGGAGGTCACGTACTCTTCTCCCAACTGTGCAATTTGATGATAAGTCTACGAGGGTGCAGATTATCTGGCACCAATCAGAGAAATATTCGATGAGTTTGTGAAGATTTGCATGAGGAATTACTGTGTAATAGACGGAGTGCTGGAAGCATTCTGTGGACGTTGCTAATTCAGGCAGTATATTCCAAATAAGCCGGCAAAATCCATTACGAAATTTTATGAATTCTACACATTAAATACGAACGTATATGCAGGCAACGAGACAGACAAGCAGTCTGCTCGTCTGTATCAGGTACCCAGTAATGCAGGACATGTGGTGTTACAACTAATTCGATGCACTGACAACACATATAGAAACGTTATCATTGTCAACTGTGTTACGTCGCTAACGAACTGTACGCTAATTATCAAGTCACACCAATAGGTACTCGCCTGAGGAATGAGAGAGAAATTCCACTAGAACTACTGCCAATGAAGGATGGGCTAGTAAACAGTAGCATTTTCGCGTTTGGAGGAAAACTGGGTATCAAATCTCTCCCTTGTTCATATTTTCCAAACAAGAAATAGAAAAAGAATGTACAAATGACACGAACCATGCACAGCGACGATAGTATAGGCGTCTGATTATGAAGTGATTACTTTCCACAATCTTATAAAAGTAGCTGCAGTTGTCGATTATCTGAAATAGGAATATTCCGTTTCAGAGTAAGCAATCCACTGACCTCTTACCCTGTTTTTCAGCTTGCTAAACATTGGAGAAATAAATAAATAATACATACGATGGATACAAATGACTTAATGCTAAAGAGGAGATTTCTTACAGAACTGGGTGTGGTCCTTGCAAAAGTACATAATGTCAGACGTTTGTAGATTCGCAGCATATCACACCACTGGAAGGAGAAAGTAAAATGGGTTGTAGATGTCCACAATCTACCAACAGCAGAACAAGCAAGTGGATCAAGAGAAAAACAAAAATATAACAATTATCCTCATAGCAAATATAGGTACACAATCCATCGCTGCCATCTTTGTTCCAGCCCTAACTGTAAAGAAAGTACAGTAACGAGTGTTCTTACCCGCCATGTAAATACGTCACAATAATATGGATCTGACTCTTGTTAATAAAATGGGAATGAAATTAACTTTGATTATTTACTTACTACGCTTAATTCCGAGTGCTATCGGGAGAGGTGTTGTGAATATTACGATAACTGCGTAACAATTGTCTATTAAAATATTTTTAAGTTAAGGAAGATAATATATGTTTCATTTAATGTCTATACGTTTGTAAAATTAGTTAGTAATAATAAAGGAGTAATTTACACTATAAATTATCTTTGTATGGAACTTTATTTTATAGGTAAAGAAATCAAATGTTACCTTTGTTAAACACAATCTACCACTGGAGTCATTCCATGACAGCTATATGTACATTAATATTCTCCTTCTTATTGGCAACAACATCCTATACAAACAAACAGTATAAGGCAGAGAAAGAAATCGTCACTCAATCTATAATCAATCTCAACTACTGGCCCAGATTTCTCTCTGTTCATCTTTTGTACATCGTTTCTTATACCTTTCTTCATGCTCGCACGTCTTCCATAATGTTGTATGCCGGCAGAATTACTGTTGACTTCTCACTCTGAATTGATACCTACATGTATTATACACAAAATCTGTGAACAATAGCTTTACAAAAAGTTACAACGTAACATTTTCACTAAGCATAGACATATGAGGCAAAGAACTCATAAAAAGATCTTACCCATTCATATCCTTGCTGAGCTACTTTATTCGTTTCTTTGTACATAATCATGTCTGCTAACAATGATTTTTCATCTTCATTTTCAGAGGCTTTCATTTTATTATCAATTCGTTTTGCTAATGTGTTCTTGGTGGACTCATGACTCTTTCTCCAGCATTACTGGACTCCGTTGGATTCATTTAGACAAATCAAACAAAACTAAACATATTTTAGCACGTGATCCTCCACTTGAGTCATTGTTTCATCATTATTAATAAAATTCATTCAGTGACTGGTAATCGTCTTGATTCTAGTTATGGATGCTGCCTGATTTCAGTTCCTAATTGTCCTTTCTGAAGCGAATAATAAAAGAAACTTTCTTACAAAACCTATTATATCCACTCCTTTCACATTTCCAAACAACAATTGAACAAAAAATGTCCCCAGTAGTGTGATAACACGGGGCCCACACATACTCATCTGACAATGGACTAATACTCTCCTTATTTCTACTCTTTCTTATTAACTCAGTTCAAATTCTCCATTGGCGTGGACGTTAGTCACACAGCTCTATTCATTTTTGTGGCCGAATATATTCTCAATATAGAGGAAAAAAATTAAAACATTAGTGTAAACACAGGGCTAACTAAGGAGTTAGTAAAAGACGAAATTAAAAACTTAGCAACACAGATTAAAAAGAAAACAATTTATTAAAAAATAATTGTGATGAAACAAAGCTTAAAAATGTAAAGAAAAAACTGTAGGAAAACGCCATTATAACAAAATCTGTCCTCATGAAGGCAAAGTAATACATAGGAAAAACAGAAGAATTCATCAACAAAAACAACATAAAAAAGTTAAAATCAAACCCAACTAACAGATTTCTAAGACAAGTTAAAAACACACTCAAAAACACAAAGTATACATTTACAGACAGAGAGAGACAAACTCTTGTACCAGAATTTTAAAAAAATTTCAAGCCCCCGACATGAGATGTCAACCAAAGGTCCATAAATAAAATTACCCAGTCTGTCCAGTAGTAAATTTCAGAGCAGCTACTACATAACTACTAGCAAAACAAATGCAGTCACAGCTTACCCAATGTTATGAACTACAAAATGATAAAACAATCAGAAATACAACTTATAGCACTAACGTATATCTCTCCCACATATATCACTCTAAAGTGCTATGAAGGGAGGAGAGGATTTCGAAGTTTGACGGCGCCAGTCTCTAACAGGCAAAGGTATAGGACTACAATTTCAAATTAGGTGAAATTAACAGAAAAACCAAACAAACTTTAACCTTGCGAGTTAATGAATGTGGTAAATTCACTAATTTGAAAGTATATGTCTGCGACAACTGGATATTAGTTATTTAAGTTATTTTGTTGTGATTTCCCTTTGAATAGCAAACAGGATACAAACTGACACAGGGCACTGTGTACTGCGTGCAGCAGCAGTTACCAATAGCACACACACCATTAAATTATGGGGAGTATATTTGCGCCAAGTTCATAATAATGACAGCCACACTATAGAGCGTTCATTATTCAAATACTGTAATGTCACTCCATGAAATGCAGAACTAAATTTGGACACGAGGGGCTTCTATCTTGACTGCTATAAAAACACAAATAAAGATGAGTAACATCATAAATACATTGTATATGCTCCTCTACAAATATCAGTTTTCCTTAACAACAGTAATAGTTCAAATTTTTCCCTGATAGGTGGAGAATATGATGGAAAGCCATAAACTAGAGTAGTTTCACTAGTCAACGCTCTTTCATTCTTACAGTAGTAAAGACTAATTGAAAAAGTTAATCATTCACTTCACTTGAATTAGTACATAAATTACTTTGCAAGACAATAAAATACAACACAGGACTTAATTAACTTCAAAAAAAGGAAGCATTCATGATAGAAACCAAAAGTACATTATTTTTGGAAAGGATCATAACTTCACTTCTAACATTGCTATCGTAAATCTTTTCATTAAAGATTTGTATGTATTTGCCTTTTAATCACCTGTGACACAGGTAGTCTAGACAATAATATTTACATGATCTTGCACTGTAATCCTACAAAACTATGTTTTATAATAAACTAAGGATACTTCAGCCAAAGCCTATCCAATTTCACTTTTGTGGTTTTAGCTTTAACTTTTACTACTCCTTTTACTTTAGGCAAAAAATCCCTTATAAGCACATGAATGCAAGAATTGTTCATTTGAAACAGGATACTCGGCTTCAGTAGCACTTACGTGAAGACCCTGCATAGGTTCGTGAGCAGGATTGAATATATGACCCCAGACATGAATTCAGGTTTTATATGCTTATTATTGAAACTACACACAAATTAACTGGTCTAGGACCAAATGCATTACTTAACTGAATGTATGAAGTTTGTGAAGTGATGGCGCAGATTCGTAGCAGGCGACATGGCGGCTAACTGTACTCATGGACCTTGATGTACGAATGCTCTATAAAATGTCTTCTTGGCATCTGATTTTCAACACATTAGAGCCATTCCATGATACTGTCAATACCAAATAATAGCCAGATCCATACTCGAGGCAAATCCCTTCTATTGCAGCTCCCAATGGCCTCTCTTAGCCCCATTGAAGTGTACCGTGCTAAGGCTAGCCACATACTGTGAGCCATTCACACAAAGTAGCCGCTCATTTCGACTGTCAACCCCACCTTTTACATCGCGCCATGCTTCTTCCGTTGCGGAGGGACTACCCTACAGTTTTTACATCTTACAAATACAATAGCCCTATCCATGAACCAGCCCTTAACAAATATTTTCTTTTTCTGATCATATGTCCATTATAATAATTTACAATTTCAACATATTCTTTTCCTTTTTTCCATACATAGATTAGAAAACTGTAAATTTCTTGTCATAGATCAAGGAGTTTAAACAACACAGAATAATACTTCATAAATTGCAGATACACAGTTACATAATATAAACCTATTTCTAATCTATATAATTGTTACACACTCATGTGGTAGAACATATAATAGACACTAAAATCCCTGGCACAGCAACATTTCTCTCCTTTGATGTAGAAACAATATACAGTTGCATCCTTGTTAATGAAACTTTAAAAGTAATCGAAGAAAACCTGAAAACTCACAACCAGCTACCTCATGAACACACATATCAAACAATAAAATTATAACTGTTAATAACAAAACAAAATTGTATTGAATTAAATCAAGAATACTACATACAATAAGAAGATTTACCCATAGGTTCACCTATTTCAGGAACATTAACCTAATTTTTCATGAATCATATAGAAAAATTAATATGTGAAGAAATAATAACAATGATAAGCTTCAACGTCATCTACTAGTACAGGTACATGGATGATATAATATGTATGCTAGATCAACCTAAAAATAGAATAGAGCAACTACGCGAAGACATAATTACTGTACACAAAACATGAAGTCCCCATAGAAGAAGAACAAGAAAACTCACTCAACTTTCTATATGTAAGAAAAAGAAAAGACAATAATAAACACATATTTTACATATACAGAAAATCCACAAAATGTGACGTTATCTTAAATGCAACCTCAAACCACCCACAGAACCACAAACAGGCAGCAATCAGATGCATGTTAAACAAGCTGAACAGGATCCCCCTAAACACTTCTGATTACCAGAAAGATTTAGCCATTATAAAACAAATAACATTAAGAAATGGACACAAAGAAACAATGGTAGACAAATTAAAGAAAAAATAAAGAGACAAATAATGAAAAGAAGTAACCAAACCACACCAACTCATTTAACTTGCACTACAACAACAAAAAATGACACACAATGGCCAACCACAACAAATTCAAGCATAAAGTAGGTGACATATTCCAAAAACAAGGCATAAACATTGCTTACAAAACAAACAATTCCATACAAAACACATCCCAAAACTGAAATCAGAACCAGACAGGTCCCAACAATCTGGTATCTATCAGTTTAGTTGCAGATTTTGTGAGGAGTTATGGGCTGGAATGACTTGCAGGACATTCGACACGAGGTATAAAGTACACGTCAGAGCATTTAAATACGGTACAGATGACTCAGAATTTGCGGATCGTCTAATAAATGAGCACCACAGACCAAGCAATATTGAAAAAGATACGAATGTCATAAAAATGAGTACAGAGAGGCATCTCCTCCCTTTCGGTAGACTCGCACGGTAACCATCAGAGACTGTCATAATGAAAAGTGGGTTAAATACAATGAAAAGTATACAAATAATGAATAAGAGAAGATAGGCAATTTGACGCATAGCACCCGTATGTGCCGACCAATCAGAAGCAAGATCAGTACAGTTGGCGGTCTCTTCCACGGGAATCATACATAATGTATCATCTATAACTTGTACTTCACCCCACTTTTGTACTATATCCTACTTCAAGTGTATAAAGCTGCATCAAGGCGAGATTCTACCAAAACAAAATAATGGCGGTAACAGCCAAGAAAATCACACTACGTACAAGACAATCCAAGACGTATTTAGGAAATTGTTTCCAAATTGGGAAATACCTTATTTTTCCGCAGTAACTTTTGTAATTTCAGAAGAATAGTGCAGCATATACATACTGAATGCCGTCATTGAAAAATAGAATAAGAAAATATACGAAGAGCTAAAGAAAATGGTATAGACATGCGTATTGAAACACAGAGATACGTAAACAGACAGAATACGGCGCTGCGGTCGGCAAACCCTACATTAGACAACAAGTGTCTGGTGCAGTTGTTAAGTCGGTTACTGCTGCTACAGTAGCAGGTTATCAAGATTTAAGTGAGTTTGAACGTTGTGTTATAGTCAGCGCAAGAGCGATGGGACACAGCATCTCCGAAAAAGCGATGAAGTGGGGATGTTCCCGTATCTGGAATCTACTAAAACATCAAATCTCCGACATCGCTGCGGCTGAAAAGAGGTCCTGCAAGAACGGGACTAACAACGAATGAAGAGAATCGTTCAACGTGACAGAAGTGTAACCCTTCTGCAGATTGCTCCAGATTTCAATCCTAGGCCGTCAGCAAGAATCGGTATGCGAACTGTTCAACGAAACATCATCGATATGAGTTTTCGACGACGAAGGCCACTCATGTATCCTTGCTGACTGCACGACACAAGGCTTTACGCCTCGCCTGGGCCCGTCAACACCGACATTGGACTGTTGATGATTGGAAACATTTTGCTGTGTCGGACGAGTCTCGCTTCAAATTTTATCGAGTAAATCTACGTCTACGGGTATGGAGTCAACCTCATGAATCCATGGACCCTGCATTTCAGCAGGGGACTGTTCAAGCTGGTGGAGGCTCTGTAATGGTTTGGGGCGTATGCAGTTGGAGTGATATGGGGTCCCTGATAAGTCTAGATACGACTTTGACAGGTGACATATACGTAAGCATCCTATCTGATCACCTCCATCCATTCATGTCCATTGTACATACCGACGGACTTGAGCAGTTCCAGCAGGGCAATGCGACACCCCACACGTCCAGAATTGCTACAGAGTGGCTCCAGGAACTCTCTCAAGAGTTTCAACACATCCGCTGTTCACCGGACTCCCCAGACGTGAACAGCATTGAGCATATCTGGGATGCATTGCAACTTGCTGTTCAGAGGAAATCTCCACCTCCTCATATTCTGCAAAATTCATGGAGTCAGTTCTTTCCAGTATTGCTACACTCATTAGTCGATTCCATGCCACGTTGTGTTGTGGCAATTCTGCGTGGTCGCGGGGGCCCCGCGCTATATTACGCAGGTGTCCTAGTTTCTTTGGTTCATCAGTGTATATGGTAACAGAGCTGGCTCGAATTGAATAACTTAAAAGCAAGCATATCGAGGTGCAACACTCTTCCCTTCTCTGCCCCTGTGATTTAGTAATCCTCCATCATAGTGTAAAACTTCGCTGTAGGACACTTATAGAAATGATCACGGAGAGAGAGGTTCAAAATAGTTCAAATGGCTCTGAGCACTATGGGACTTAACATCTATGGTCATCAGTCCCCTAGAACTTAGAACTACTTAAACCTAACTAACCTAAGGACATCACACAACACGAGAGAGGAAGAGAGAGAGAGAGAGAGAGAGAAAGAGAGAAAGACTCTCAGCCTAACAAATAGAATAACAACACTACCATGCGACAACGCTCGAACAAATAAAGTAGGCAGCACTCTGTGCTAGCATTTGCATCTCACTCAAACAACACTGAACTTGCTCTGCACACGTAGATGGTGCACATGACCGCACACAAGGTCAGTTGTTAATCTGAAGCATCTGCAGTCCATGTACACTCGCAGAATTCCAGTCCTAATCGCTGCACACACAAAGTAGCACTTCTTTTGACTATAAAAGACTGACAATTACAGCTTATACACAATGTAGTGTATTGTCAGCATCCACAGGCTGCTTACACCGCATCGACCTGTTAGCAATATGGCGGAGGTTCGGGCATTACACGGGATTTTAAGTTTTGGTCACGTTGTTTCTATAAACCTGATGTCTACCAGATCTTATAATATATTATACAGGGTGTTATTCGGCGTGGTTCATTCAGTCATCATACTTTTTACATTCTGACAAGCATCCTTTCGATGTACTCAATTTTATTATGACAACCCATCGATGTAGTTTGACACATAAGGCGGATAACTTCCCAAAACCCGGGACTAAGTAAATGTTCATCCACGTTATGGAAATAAAATCATTATAAACCTCCCCCCATAAACCATGGACCGTGCCGTTGGTGGGGAGGCTTTCGTACCTCAGGGGTATCTGTTGAGAGGCCAGACAAACGCGTGGTTCCTGAAGATAGGCAGCAGCCTTTTCAGTAGTTGTAAGGGCAACAGTCTGGATGATGGACTGGCCTTGTAACACTAACCAAAATGGCCTTGCTGTGCTGGTACTGCGACGGCTGAAAACAAGGGGAAACTACGACCGTAATTTTTCCTGAGGGCACGCAGCTTTACTGTATGATTAAATGATGATGGCGTCGTCTTGGGTAAAATATTACGGAGGTAAGATAGTCCCCCATTCGGGTCTCCTGGCGGGGCTACTCAGGAGGATGTTGTTATCAGGAGAAAGAAAACTCCCGTTCTACGGATCGAAGCGTGGAATGTCAGATACCTTAATCGGGCAGGTAGGTTAGAAAATTTAAAAAGGGAGATGGAAAGGTTAAAGTTAGATATAGTGGGAATTTTTGAAGTTCGGTAACAGGAGGAACAGTATTTCTGGTCAGGTTAATACAGGGTCATAAATACAAATTCAAATAGGGGTAATGTAGGAGCAGCTTTAATAATGAATAAAACATAGGAATGCAGGTAAGCTACTACAAACAGCATAGTGAATGCATTATTGTGGCCAAGATAGATATGAAGCCCACGCCTACCACAGTAGTACAAGTTTATATGCCAACTAGCTCCGCAGATGACGAAGAGATTGATGAAATGTATGATGAGATAAAAGAAATTATTTAGATAGTGAAGGGAGACGAAAATTTAATAGTCATGGGTTACTGGAACTCGACAGTAGGAAAAGGAAGAGAAGGAAACGTAGTAGGTGAATATGGAATGGGAGTAAGGAATGAAAGAGGAAGCCGCACGGTAGAATTTTGCACAGAGCATAACTTAATCGTAGCTAACACTTGGTTCAAGAATCATGAAAGAAGGTTGTATACATAGAAGAAGCCTGGAGATACTGACAGGTTTCAGATAAATCAGGGCTTCCCAACGTGTGGTCCGCGAACCCCTTAGGTGTCCGCCGGCTCTTTCTAGGGGGCCCGCGGCCACCTTTCACCAAATTGTGTAAAATAGTGAGTAAAATTATTGAATAAAAATCTGAAAATCAAATTCATCACCATATTTGTCTTGTGAAAAACATGTGTACTTTTACTTTGGGTCGTATTCCCAAGAAGCCTATGCGGTTCTGAGTGGGAATGCTTACACAGTTTAGCGCCAGGGAGTGCGGCTTCTCTGATCGACTGTTTCGCAACAATACGGGAGTAGTTTGTGCGCCGGGTCACGGCGCTGGATGTGCTGAAACCTTTTACGCGTATGCGGAGCGAGCTATGTCGACCAATCACAGCGCTCTCTGTCACGTATGCGGCCCCAGTCATCATTAAATGTTAAACTTGCTTTGTCAGTGCACTACCCATATCATAAGTCGATTTTTGACCGGTTTATTACTTCTAACGTGGATCGGTGGCTGAAGTCAGGATCATTGAAGAAGGGTGCAGTTTCTCCATCGCCTTCACAACAAAGGAAGTTTCCAGTTGAAATGAATGAGTAGGGAGGACGACCAAAGTAAGAACAATCACAAGAAGCTCCTCAGCCGGATTTATTATGTGAAAACGCTCCAAGTAGTCCATGGGTTGCAATATCTGTGGAAGTGGAATATCCAAGAAGTGTAAGTACAACTAAAGCTATTTAGAAATGGGTTTTATGGAGACAAAGGACGGTAAAGCTCAGTGTGTAATTTGTATGTGAGTCCTTCTGAACAGTTCAGTGGATCCAGTTAAATTGCGCTGTCATTTCGAAGATACTTAGCCGATTTCCAGGCTAAAGACATGGATTTTTTCAAAACAAAGAGTCCTGAACTACCTGCTTCACAGCATTGCCTGAAAACTAATGCAAAAACAGTTCATGAAAATTCATTAAAAGCTTCTTCCTTGGTTAGTTATCGAGTGGCAAAAACAGGCAAAGCTCATACAATTGCAGAAAATCTCAAGAAGCAGTGTGTTAATGATATTGTTTCTTGCATGCTAGAAGAAAAGGGAGTAAAGCTTGTATCTTCGGTGCCATTATCAAACAATACTGTCAAATGTAAGGATGTAGAGGCGCATATCACTAGAGGTAGGATAGATACTGCCTACAGGACAATTAAAGAGAACTTTGGAGAAAAGAGAACCACTTGCATGAATATCAAGAGCTCAGATGGAAACCCAGTTCTAAGCAAAGAAGGGAAAGCAGAAAGGTGGAAGGAGTACATAGAGGGTCTATACAAGGGCGATGTACTTGAGGACAATATTATGGAAATGGAAGAGGATGTAGATGGAGATGAAATAGGAGATATGCGTGGTTTGACAGAGCACTGCAAGACCTGAGTCGAAACAAGGCCCCCAGAGTAGACAACATTCCATTAGAACTACTGACAGCCTTGGGAGAGCTAGTCCTCACAAAACTCTACCATCTAGTATGCAAGATGTATGTGACAGGCGAAATACCCTCAGGCTTCAAGTAGAATATAATAATCCCAGTCCCAAAGAAAGCAGGTGTTGACAGATATGAAAATTACCGAACTAGCAGTTTAATAAGCCACGGCTGTAAAATACTACCACAAATTCCTTAAAGACGAATGGAAAAACTGGTAGAAGCAGACCTCAGGGAAATCAGTTTGGATTCCCTAGAAATGTTGGAACACATGAGGCAGTACTGACCCTAAGACTTATCTTAGAAAATAGATTAAGGAAAGGCAAACCTACGTTTCTAGCATTTGTAGACTTAGAGAAAGCGCTTGACAATGTTGACTGACTGGAATACTCTCTTTCAAATTCTGAAAGTGGCAGGGGTAAAATACACAGAGCGAAAGGCTATTTACAATTTGTACAGAAACCAGATGGCAGTTATAAGAGTCGAGGGGCATGAAAGGGAAGCAGTGGTTGGGAAGGGAATGAGACAGGGTTTTAGTCTCTCCCCAATGTTATTCAATCTGTATATTGAGCAAGCAGTGAAGGAAAGAAAAATTCGGATTAGGCATCAATATCCATGGAGAAGAAATAAAAACTTTGAGATTCGCCGATGACATTTTAATTCTGTCAGAGACAGCAAAGGACCTGGAAGAGCAGCTGAACGGAATGGATAGTGTCTTGAAAGGAGGATATAAGATGAAAATTAACAGAAGCAAAACGAGGATAATGGAATGTAGTCGAATTAAATCGGGTGATGCTACGGGAAATAGATTAGGAAATGAGAGGCTTAAAGTAGTAGATGAGTTTTGCTATTTGGGGAGCAAAATAACTGATGATGGTCGAAATATAGAGGATACAAAACGTAGATTGGCAATGGCTAGGAAAGCGCTTCTGAAGAAGAGAAGTTTTTTAACATCGGGTATACATTTAAGTGTCAGGAAGTCGTTTCTGGAAGTATTTGTATGGAGTGTAGCGATGTATGGAAGTGAAATGTGGACGATGAAGAGAATAGAAGCTTAGGAAATGTGGTGCTACAGAAGAATGCTGAAGATTAGATGGGTAGATCAAATAACTAATGAGGAATATTGAATAGAATTGGAGAGAAGAAAAATTTGTGGCACAACTTTACTAGAAGAAGGGATCGGTTGGTAGGGCATATTCTGAGGCATCAAGGGATCACCAATTTTGTATTGGAGGGCAGTGTGGAGGGTAAATCGTAGAGGGAGACCAAGAGATGAATACGCTAAACAGACTCAGAAGGATGTAGGTTGTAGTAGGTACTGGGAGATGAAGAAGCTTGCACTGGATAGAGTAGCATGGAGAGCTGCATCAAACCACGCTCTGGATTGAAGACCACAACAACAACAAACCTGAAGATGACTCTATACTGTGAAACCGGTAGTTGCGATTAAAGTACCTTCACACTTTTGGAATCACCTCATCAGTGGTGGCTTAGTAACTGTTTTAATTTTTATGATAATTTGAACGGTAATCGAATGTTGAGTGTTATTACTGTTATTCACAATCACAGTTTGCCCGACAATAGCGGCTGGTAACTGCAGTGACGAAGCTGACTCAGACACTGGATGGCAAATGTATGGTACGACACAAGTCAATCTAATTCAGCATCAGTAAACAGTATCTCTTCAATTAACGGTTATCCACATTTTGCATCAACGATCCCGCACTCTACATCATCCTATCAAGCCGGTAACTCACACAAGTCATGCGGAATTCACAGTGCAAAAACTTTCAACAATCCCTACAAAAGAATGGCTCTGACTAACAATAACTTATACCTTTCATAAATCACTTAACTCACAAAAATCTTCGTTACTCGAACTATTGCAATACAGCGAGCGCCAATACTGCAAGCCAAATAAATGATTCTAACTACTGAGGACACTAACTACTGATACTCATATAGTTAGCAAATGAAATATTGTAATACAGAACAAATAATGTATTTCCTTAATAATGTTCAAAAGTCATAATACATATATATCAATTCATGACATCCAGTTTACCAAATTTCCTTTTTCTAACAGACACACGTCCATGTCGTCAGCTCATATTAATATCTCAAAACTCTGCCACCTCCCTCCCCACATCCACCACTGCTGGCGGCTCACCTTCAACTGAGCAACGCTACGCACTGTTCACATCCAACAGCCCAATACTACACTAGCGAATATTCCAACGCTGAGTCCAACCAGCCACAGACTGCACACAGCGCAGTCAGGGATTTTCATACAGTGCGCTATATGGCGTCACCAAAATAAAAACCTAAACAGCCTAGTTACATAGCTCCCATGCTCAACATAATAATTTTACAAATTGTTTTGGGCAGTGGCCAATACTTATTTGCTAATATTTTTACATTAACGATAACAAATGTATCACATGTACACACTTATAGATACAATGTTGGTCAAAATCAAAAATTGTCATCACAGTCCATAAAGACAGTTCTGATCATTTATCACTGTAAGAATGAGAGTTTTATGCTCAAAGTCTGAGCAGTAAAAGAAAGTACACATGGAAGTAGTGGATTTCCATGCAGTCCTGAAGAATTAGTACTGTCCTTCCAACGGAAAGACAGTGCTAGCTCATGACTTGCAGACAGGTAATGGGCCACAACAGAGCGAACCCACAGCAGAGTCAGTCGAAGTTTTGAAGAATATTTATAGGTAGGTCATCACAGAGCAGACCCATAGTATTTCTTGTAGAGATAATGGTATTGGTGGGCCACCAAAGGTGCAGATACAACTTTGTCCTTGTAGAGATAATGGTATTAGTGGGCCATCAAACGTGCAGACCCACTGTAATGCTTGTACAGGTGACCAGCAGCCATCCGTAGCGACTGTGCAGGTACTTAATCGCCATCGAAGAGTCTTTCGGATAATATAGCAAGTCCATGAACCACTACTTGTGGACTCTCAAACTTTTTGGAAGGTCCTTAGAACCAGCAATGCTGTTAACCAGTCCCTTGCTGAATTATCAACACACATACAAGCACTAAAAACCCCTTTTTTGTAATTTCTCACATACTGTGCATATACTATGACCAACAGAAATGTGTGCAGCGAAATGGAACCCTACTATGTACTTAATTAGAAGAACTATGTCTAATTTTATGACATGAGAATACAATTACAAAGGTACAAAATACATTAAAAACATAATGATAACGTTAGTAGTATTCCAGGCGTCACACAAGAATAGAAACAAGCATATACATGAATATTATAAGAATTGTGACATAGGTAAATAAATGAGAATATTCAAGCATTAATTTTACATGTGATCATTAAAGGAAAACATAACAGAATAAATCGTATCTAAATATTTTTCCAAAGTATTTGTGGCTAACAGTACTCCTCATCATACTAAATGAAGCTTAGTATCAGAAAATTCTACAACATAACTCTTATCAGATAATCACATAAAGACAGGAAGGGTACACATAAACAAATAGCGGAATAACACAAAAGGAAAGAACAAGGTTTGTTTTCAGTATAGCATTTGGTACTGCAGTATTTATAGTACTTGATTAGCAAACAAAATTTTCATTACTTCTTGGGGATCTCCTTTAACTCATCATTATTCCCAAAATGTCCTATCTATGCATGCTTTCTGTCTTAGTATTTTTTATGTTCATTACCTCTTTATTTGTTCTAGAGAAAATCCCACCTAAACCTGTTGTCCGTAAACCCTACTTGTTTATTCATATCCTCTTTCAAAATAATTGTTCTTCATTGTACACTACTTTCTTGGCCAAAACTTTCTCTTATAGGTTCTCAATGCATTTCTTTCCCCATTCTTCATGGTTAGTTTGTTATATAGTATCCTGCCTCCTAAGCTAACTTTACTGAGCTCAGATATATATACTAGAGAACGAGTCAATGCAACAGCACAGACACAAACACAAACACAAACAAGAACGAAAAAAAATTCAAAGTGGCAAAGCAAGCAGCAATAAATATAAGTTAGCAAGGCAAATGCAATGCTACAACTAATATGAGCTAATGTGCAGTAACAATAAAATAAATCAGTAGTAGAAATGGCTTAATACAACATAAACTTCAGTAGGACAGTGCCTGACAAACAGCAGCAGCAAAAGCAATAAACTACACCTAAACATGACAAAGCTCAAGCAGAAATAATATTACAGTAAAGATAGGAAATGTCTAATACCTATGTCACATCTTAACACTAGAGCGATGCATCACAATAACTTACTCTACCAAACAAGTTACCAAGTCTTTGAAAAAATTATGTATGCAATTCCTGTGGAAATGTCTTTTAGTACTCTCTTTTCTTTAAGAGAGTGGACCATAAAATTATTATTTAATGGATCTGTAGACAGAAAATATTTAGATTAGTACATCTATTAAATTTCAACTTAATCAGTGCAGCTAGAAACTAGATATCAAACAAAATAAACAAATATATACAAGGAAAAGCATACAGATTTCAATCACTAGCCATATGGCATTTCATAAGAAAGTAAAAAAATATCTCAACTACAAAAACAGTAGTCATAATTAGATGTGTAGACCTAAAATAATTCTCAATTTTTCATACGCATTTCAGTAAGTATCAGACATTAAGAGCTCCAAAGTGTAATCATATGTTTCCAAGTATGAGCGTGTCATACATGTGATGGTTTCTACAAAGAAATGCCAATAGCGAGGTTAATGGCCTCATTCTTCTACACCTGTGCCTTTGAAAGGCACACACTCAGGGTTTTTTTTCCAGGTGACTGTCGCACAGCTGGGCGCCCACACTGCATTATGTTGAAAATTTATATGAGAAGTGTGCAGAAACTAAACCTCATGTATAACAGTGTCCTAAAATTTGCGATGGAATTGTGATACATTCATCCATGTACACACATTTCATTACTCTTAAAGTACGATTCTTGGTTTCCAACATCCTTTTCGCAAACCAGTGTCCATAACCCCTACTCATTATTCATATATATATAAACACATAATCACATTCCTCATATATCATCATCTTATTGATCATAAACCTATTTCAACATCATAATACACATCGTCTTCATAATAATATCATCATACCACATCAATCTCATCTCAAAATCCTCGCAGCTTCTTTCAATAATTTCAAAACCTAAAAAAATATCTCTGCTCGTTTCAATAGTGTCATCTATCTCAAACGTACTTCAGAGATCATGATCCCATACAAAGTACATCATTCAAAGCTCTCATAGTATCACAATGGTTCGATCTTGAGTAGCTTGAGACCAGTACGCTGAGAGGAAGGCGTGATGAAATTCTCCTTCACCATGACAATTCATTCTCTAAGTAGCCACACATAAATTCTAATGTGTGCTCTAATGACCAGTTGGGAGGAAAACAATGAGAGAACTGATCAAGCCATGCTTGTGGATGAATGTCGTTGCCAGAATTCTTAAATGTTTTGAATTTACGTGTAATAATGAACAGCTTATAGTCAAAGTCACCATGACAGCGAGTCGCTCATCGGTCATTGTTACTTTTTGTTGGTGGTTCCATCTCAAATTTCGGTGCACCTTGCCAATTTCTTTCAAAATTTCCAAAATACCCTGTGTTGCTACTTCGTGACTTTTCCTTATTTCTGAATCCCTCTTCCCATGTCAGAGTGCGAGTGTCCTCTGGTATATGTAATTCTTGCATTACATGTGTCAACTGCTCTTGTACTTCCTGCATTTCTCTTTTGTATTGTGTATTGATTTTATTCTGATTTTGTTTAAATTTCTTAATTTGTTCATACTATTCTGTGTCAGTAAAGGCTACCGGTCTTGTATCATTCAGATCAACATCTAACTTCGTATCTACCTTCGTAGATAAGTTAATAAACTGGTCGAAAAGTTTGGCTACTTTCTCCAATAATGAACTGATTTTCTCCGTGTGTTTTTCTGAACCAAGTTTCAAAGTGTCCATTTGTGTTTAAAGCGTATCTGCTGGTCCTTTAAATTTTCCTGAGATTTTGAAAGTTGCGTAACCAAATCAGTAGATGTGACTGAGTCTATTATAGCCTCCAAGGTGTCGTAATTTTCATGAACAATAGTTTGCAGTTCATTACAGCTGCTTCGTGATTCTGTAATGTATTTGCTGTTGCCGTGTGTGTCTCTGATTTTATTTCTTTCGTTGCCATGAATTGCAATAACAATGTATTAGTGTCTGCAACATGTTCCTCTGTGCTTTTAGGCAGTGCATTTGCAGTGGCAGCATTCGCATTTTGAAAAGTAGAAAATGTATTTTGACTTGATTGAGAAAAGGGTAATGATGCAAAACCTGAATCTACAGTAATTGCAAGATTTTGTCCTATCATTTCAGATTCCTGTGGCGAGCTATTGTCAATCGACAGTACTACCCTGTTCACTAGCTGGTTCACTGTCTATACTATTATTTACTGCCTGGTCCATTTCCCTATGCACAATTACCAAATTATTATATTGAACATTAGTTAATTCGTTACATGAAAGCGCTGACATGCTACACTCATCATCACTGTCATTTCACAGTTTGCTCTGCAGCCTATTGTTACGTTTTTCACATGCAATAATTGCCAAATTTTTCACACAATAACACAGAAAAGCACAATTTGAAGAACAAAATAAGAAAAGATATAAAATGGCACTGAAAATATTTAGTGCAAATTAACATGCAGGTCACAACTGTTTTACTGTACAACAATGAATAACTACGACAAAGGAAATTCTATCTACAATTATACACTAGCAATAAACAATAACTACACTAATTACTCAAACTAAAAGAAAAAGGTCAGAGGATTCCAGGTTCGAATCCTGGCAAGGTCGCCATATGAAACTTCCCCTTTGTATATAAAGAATGACAGTGCTGGAAAAACTCTTACGTTATTTGATTTTCAGACAGCTGAGCAAAACTCAACATACTCAGAAAGTTTTCTCTTTACTTATTCTGAGCATCACAAAACTGACACACAATATTTTAGTGCAACGCTGTCTGACTTTCAATAATCCCTAGAAAAGAATAGCCTGACTAACAATAACTTATACCTTTCATGAATCACTTACCTCACAAACATCTTCGTTACACGAACTACTGCAATACAGCGAGTGCCAATACTGCCATCTAAATTAAAGATTCTACCTACTGAAGACACTAACTACTGATACTCATATAGTTAGGAAATGAAAGACGTTGATAGAGAACAAACAACGTATTTACCTTATTAATGTTCAAAAGTCATAATACATACATCAACTCAGGACATACAGTTTGCCAAATTTCCTTTTTCTGACGTACACACATCCAAATCGTATACTCATATTAATATCTCAAAACTCTGTCATCTCTCTCCCCACATCCACGACTGCTGTTGGCTCACCTCCAAAGGCCCAAAGCTACACGCTGTTCACAACCAACAGCCCAACACTACACTAGCGAATATTCCAACAGTGAGTCTAAACAGCCGCAAACTGCACACAGTGCAGTCAGCGATTTTCATACAGAGCGCTACGTGGCGTCACCAACATAAAAACCTAAACAGCCTACATACACTATGCTAGAGTCGCCTAACGCTACTCCCTCGACGAACAGGGAGGTCTCACTCACACCAGATCACAGGACGGACGGACAGTTCTGCCATACACCGCGTTTCTGCCATCCGCCACAGAAAAAAATTGCTGTATTTGCCGATCAGCTGCCCCAAAGTGCGGCACCCACCAAGGAGACGCTCGAGTTAAGATCGCTGGAACGATGGATCGCCGCCATAGCTGTGCTCATCACGTACATGCTAATCTTCCTGATAATTGATTATACATGACAAGTGCATCATCATACTGTTCGTTCTCTTACGTCAATGGCACCAGATATAGACCTCAACAGATATTTGGTATACAGAATTTACTAGAATGACTTCGTATAGTACACCTATTGAGATTTGTACAATACCTTTTAACATATGAAATGTAGTTACTCCTGAAAACAAGACCTATTTGTTGCAAAACAAAGCAGCCTCCCTCCTAAGTGTACACCTTCACAAAAAACCGTGAAAATCTTTATCTCATGATGTCGATTATGCGTCTTTAATATTGAGTCTGTCTTTCCCGCAGATGGAAGAGTTCTTCCACTCTCTGAAGCATGCTCTGGAGGAGACCATCAAGTTTATCTTTGGGTATGATGTCCCACTCCTCAATGGCAGCTTCAATGAGGTCCTGAAGACTGTCAGGTGGATTCGGACACTGAGTAATGGCCACGTTCAACAGGTCCTGTGCATGCACAATTGCATTTTTGTCTGGGACTGTGCTGGGCTATGGATTCGGTTGATGTGGCAACTTTGAAGATACTGGGACACTGCTAGATTACGGCGCGGTCTTGCATTGTCGTCGGCTAGAATAAAGGTGTTACCAACTTCACGTCTGTAGGACGTTACAGTCGTTTGTAGGACCTCTTGGAGGAATTGGTGACCAGACAAACTCCATAGATGGCAATTAGAGGTGTCCCCCGTTCCATCATTATTGACGCCCAGAACATTACACTTCCAACTGCAAACGATTGGGGTTCCTGAACGTATTGGCGTTCCTGGTGTCGTCTAGCACCTCTCCAAATCATAACAAGTCTAGTATACGGTCGCAAACCAATCCTGGTCTCGTCAGCAAACATTGCATTACTCAATTTTGCAATGGCTCAGTGCCGTTGTGCTAGTGCTCAGGTACTTCGATCGCGTCGCTTCCAATAGTCTTCCGAAATAAAGACCATTCTCATGCAGTCTTCTACGCACTGTTGTTCTGAGACACGAATCCCTGTTACCCGGGAGAAGTCATTTCCAACATTTATGGCAGCTGATGTTGGGCGCCTGCGAGCCAACAGTTGGAGGAAACGATCATGCATTGGTGTTATCATAGGACAGCGGCCACTACGAGATTTACCGTCCATATTTCTCATCTTTCTGTACTGTCTCCACACCTTAGACACACAACTTTGTGTGACATGTAACCGATCGGCGAAATATTGCTGTGTATTACATGCTGAAAGTAAAGCAACTATCCTGACTCTATCAAAGTCTTGTATGCCTCTACATGGCATGTTACTGCAGTGCTGAGCACAAACTGAATGAAGTTTCAGTTTACAATGGACTGCTCGCGGTGTACCAGTGCGGCATCGGAATGTTTACGTGACTGCGAAACGACCCAAAGCATGCCAGTAATTAACAGCGTCCATCATATGGGCCCCAACTGGATAATACATTAAGTTCAAATGGTTCAAATGGCTCTGAGCACTAGGGGACTTAACATCTGTGGTCATCAGTCCCCTAGAACTTAGAACTACTTAAACCTAACTAACCTAAGGACATCACACACATCCATGCCCGAGGCAGGATTCGAACCTGCGACCGTAGCAGTCGCGCGGTTCCAGACTGAGCGCCGAGAACCGCTAGACCACCGCGGCCGGCTAATACATTAAGTACCTAGGTCTATGAGACTCTCTGTATCGTAAAGTATAGTATTAACGATAGTATTCCCAACTTCAGGTCAGCAGTTTATTTCATTCATTGTTAATCACCGATCGTTTAACACCATGTTGCGCAATTTCTAAATATTTCCACCTGTGAAAGCAGCTGGCGGAAGCGACTTCATGTGGACCTCCTCTAAGGGAAGTAGTATCACGTTTTACTTAGCTTCCTATTCCATCCTATTCCTTAAGTGGATCGTATAGCGAACTCATTACGGAAGTCCAATAAATTCGCAAGACTTATTAATCTTAGCGACGAACAGCCAAAAGAAACAAAAAAAATCTCCACGATATGCAGTTGACTCATCTGAACGAAACACATGCCGCACAAGAGCAATAAAATAATATAAACGAAAGTAATTTGTTCTACAGATGGTGTGATGTTGCACAGCGTTTCAACCTGATCTAGAATTCGCGCGCATAGCAATAGCAGGCCTGTTCGTCGTGCGACTGTGTCCTGACAGTACAGACACGTGACAACGACATAACGAGACGAAGGGAAAAACCACTCCAAGAAAGCGACAATCGCAACTAAGAACTACGTCACCTCTTCAGGGTCACATTATCAATAGTCACGCCACTTTAATCAAGACTGCGTCTTCCTTACTATCACTTCTGTAATACACGATCAAATTAAGCTCAAAATGTCACTTCAAATATACCGATAACATCTTCTGATATATGTATTCTGATTAGATTTGGTTTTTACAAGAGATAACTATTGACAATCACTGCCAAAACCTTAAATCTCCTCACGTGAAATGCGATAACCTGATCTCAGGAACAGAGTTCTCCATCATCTCAATTCTCTAACTTCCTACCCACACGTGATGCCTCTGTTAAGCTGAACACTGAAAATTTCCAAAAGCGAAAGAAAGAAAGAACATTGCTTTACTCAACTGAAAATGATATTTAGTTTCAAGTTACCCATTCGGATCTTCGACGGAAACCATGTTAATGGTAGTCACATGAAGAGCACGCTGCTGCAAAGAGAAGTAATGTTTAGTAACAAGGAAAGTGAGCTCCTTGTATCAAGGAAAACTTGACCCAGTCAAAAGCAAAATGGAGAGAGGTGTCATTGACATATAAGGAATAAGTGAAATGAGGGTGACTGGTATAGGAGCATGTGCATTGGAAGAGTATACAGTATAGTATTTTGGACATAAGACAAAATAAGTGACAGAGTGGCCACCATAATTTTTAACAAAGTAAGTAAAATTATGTAATGAAGTAGAACTACAACAAAATGATGTCTATCAGATTAGAATGTCAAACACTTAATATCACTGTCATTCAAGTTTGCGCACCAACCACCGATGATGACCAGTTCTATGAAGATCGTCAAGAACTACTTCTCTGGCCACCAAGCGGAGACGTCGTGTTCATGACTGGAGACAGGAGATCCGAACTGGGGAGTCAAATTGTAGGTTCTGTAACGGGAAAATCTGCTGTCGGAACAAGAAATGAAGCTCGACAGAGACCCTCAGAATACTGTGAAGATTATTCATTGGTTATTACCAACACTGTTCCAGCTACCCAAACGACACCTGTGCACCTAGAATTCTCGATACGGCTGAAACTGAGGAATGTAGCTGAAGCTGTCTCCTCTTGCAGATACGACCTTTAGTGCATACCACCTGATTACACAGTAGAAGCCAGTAACAGGTTTAACAAATTACAGTTAGAAGGCAAAGCAGTTATGGAGAGAAATACCCAGCGCTGTCAAGGTGTCAGCAGAAAAGGAAAACTCAAAGGTGATGATGGATCAGCAGTGTTTCAATTAAATGAAGAGATCGCAAATTAACTAGCAGAAACTACAATATATTCTTACGAGTTAATGAACAGTGTAAGGAAAATATTCTGACGAGTAAATTGACAGTGTAAAGAAGCTGAGGAGTATTACAAGGAATTTTCTTGAGAGTGTTAGTGTCATCAGAAGAGGAATCCAGGTGAAAATTGGAAAGATAAAAGTTAAAAAGGGTAAAGAACTAACAGAAGCAAAGGACATTAGGTAAAGACGGGTAGAATATCTAGGAGACATATATAAAAGAGAGCTGTGTATTGCTAATGACCAAGTTATTGTGTTCTTAGCAGCAGGAAAAGGTGTGAAGTGAAATGAGCCCCAATACTTATTGCTATACGCAGGGCTATTGAAAACTTTGGAATTACAGCGGAATTGTTCAGAGTCGTTGAAGAGAATATGCTGAAAGCGTTGCATTCAGTGGACAAACTAACAGTGGCCAAAAAACTGGAAAAGTTTATTGTTCATCCAGATACCAAAGACCTAAAGTTCTAAAGAGTGTGCGAATCACCGAACAGTCACACTTATCTCACATTTTAGCAAAGTCATGCTTATAGTCTAACAAACATGCTTCATCAGACCGAGACACACGTGCAGAACTAACTGAATTTCGTAAAGCGAGAGGGATCAGAATTCAAGGTGCCAAAATTCGATCGATGATGGAGAAGGCAAGAGAATTCCAGAAAGATGTGTATCTCTCATTTATTAATTACGCTCAAGTTTTCGACCGTGGCGATCACAACAGTGGGAAATACTCAAAAACATGTGAGTGCAAGATCAACTCATTTACCTCATGCGGAATTTATTCTCTGACCAATAAGCCACGGTTAGAATGTTACCTAGAGCGATTAAATAGGTCAAGATTCAAAAAGTAAGAAGAGGCTACATATTAACGTCTTATTTACTCCATATGTGTATAGAACACGTCACGTGAAATGCGGGGTTACATGAGAAAGGAACTGAAGGAAAATGTGGCTGGCATTAAAATAATTGACATGTGGATGGTTCCAACTTGATGTCTGAAACTGAAGAGGAGTTTGAAATCATCTTATTGAAGGTGAAAGAAGAAAGTACAGAGGCTGGACTAATTTTGAACGTAAGGAAACCGAACATTATGGCAAATACACCTATCACTTCATGAAATGTGTGGGGAGAAACAATGGCGTTAGCTTTTGTTTTAAACTACAGGGACGAGCAGATGTCAGCTGATGGTGACTGCAAACACGAAATTAAGAAGGGAAAATGACTAGGGTTTAACGTCCCTTCGACATCAAGGGCATTCAAGGCAGAGTATGTGCAAGTATATGGAAGGAAATAGGATGTGGCTATTCAATGCAACCATCCCGGTATTTCCATGGAGCGATGTAGGGAAAATGTGGAGAAACTTAATCTGTATGACCGGACGCGGATTTGACACGACGAAATTAAGAGACAGTTGCTGCAAAGCACTATACGAACTGATAGTGTTTAGAGGAGTAAAGGCATAACTTTAACGACAAATATCAGTATAGTAAGGTGTATGGTTCTTACAGTTTTAATGTACGGCACAAAGAAAGAAAGGAGGAACAGTAAACTCATCTGAACTGAGGTTTTGAAGGAATCTTCCTTGTCTTCCAAGGCATGCAAACACATCGAATAAGTCGGTACTACAGCAAATAAAACCAGACTGCTCCTTGGAAGGTCTAATACACAAACAAAAACTCACCTCCAATGGGCACATGATGAGAAGACATGATTCTTAGGAAAACACCTTAATGTTGGATAACATCGAAGACACATCGAGAACAAAACGGCAAGGGGTGGTATTGCATTACAGAAATAACGAATTCCAACGTTGAAAGTCTGTGGAAATTTGTGTACGACAAAAGAAACGGGTGTGCTTCAGTTCATGGGATCACGGAGAGTCGGAATAGACTAACCGAGAGTGCCCGAGGTAGAGAGAGAGAGGGGGAGGGGGGGAAATAGATAACGTAAAGGACTGTCTTTGATATTTCGAATTACTTCATGTAATTGATATTCTTTTGCAAATTTCGTTGTTTCATTCGTACTGCACATCTGTTGAGACAGATTGGTAGATATCTTGGTGAAGTGTGCTAGTGAAGCCAGTTATTTGTCAAACATCTCACTGTACATAATATAAATTAAATTTCAGAACTATTCTACTGAAAGACTTCTGAAGTAACAGAACTGTTCGAGTGTTTGGCATCCGCACGAGGTCGGAATAAATGAAGACATCGAAGCAATTGAGAGGTGGTCTGCAAGATTTGTCACAGGTAGGTTCGAACAACACGCAAGTGTTACGGAGATCAACAGAACGGAAAACCAATCCAGGTTGCAAATATTTTATTTTTTGAATTTTCTGGATTTTATTTTTTGTTCTATTACTAGTTTCGGGCCGAAACCGATTTCCAAAGCAACATAACAAAGTCGAAACTGGCATTTCCGAAGATGTCAACAAATGTGTAATGTACATTCACAGTGTATGCAGGTATGGAGATGCCTCGGGAATACGAATGGGAATCACTGGAACGAAAGTGACGTTCTTTTTGAACACTATTGAGAAAAGTTAGAGACCCGGCACATGAGGCTGGCTGCAGAGAGATTATACAGCTACCAGCGTACAGTTCGCTTAAGGACCATAAACACAAGGTTAGAGCGACAAGAGCTCGTACGAAGGAGTATGGTCAGTTGATTTTCCCTCTCTCTATTTGCGAGTGGGCGAGGTACCTTACGGACGCACCAGGGTTGGTTTGCGGAATATGATGTATATGTAGAAATGGTAAGGTTGCTGCTTTGGTTAGAGTTTTCCCTGGAGCACCATTGAATCATTCTTGTATGAACATACCTACTTCGTGAATTAAGTATGACTTAAGCGACATAACACAGAGAGTTTAGAAGACAGTTTATGTTTAAAGAGCTCTCTACGCATGCGCAACGAATCGATGAAGGGGACGGGGGACGGGTATATTCAACGCTTTCTTGACTTTTAATAGTTCAGTCGATCGATATGGAGCTCTTTGCTGGAGCGGACTGTGCGTTCAGTGTGCAAGAATTTTGCAGCAACGGTGATTAGGCGGCTGTAGCCTGGAGGATATTTTACAGTTATTGTATACTGCATAATGTAAATAAGGCTCCAAGTGCTGCCCATATCGGGAAATAGATGTAAACGTCTTAGGAGACAGGCTCAACAGTGGTCAGAGCTAAGTCTTGGTGACCAAGGTCATCAAGAGCGGGGCATCTATGGAGAGTGCAAATGGGTCTGTTCATGACAGTCCTAACCTCCCCGCTTGTAAGGGTGCAAGTTCTTTAAATGTGCATAGAGAAACAATGCATCGAATGCTGCGAAACGACTTGAACTGTACCGTTTCAAAATCCAATTGCTGCAACAATTAAAGCCTCAGGATGCCGCTCATATGCTGCAGTTTGTTAATGAAGTAAGTGATTGGTCTTCATTTAACAACTTCTTATTTTCTGACAAGGCTCACTTTCACCTGAACGTCACGTCAACAAGCAAAATTGCCGATACTGGAGTGCAACAAATCCTAAACAGCAGTATGAAAAATCCTTTCATTCGCCAAAAGTTACTGTATGGACTGTATTTTTTCGAGGATGAAAGCCGTCGTGCAGTTACAGTGACTTCGGAACTTTATGAGGCGGTGTTAAATGATTTTTTTGGTGCCTGAGTTGTAAAACTTTCCTGATTATAACCAGAGAACATGTTTTCAGTAAGATGCAGCCACATCACACACATCCAATGCGTCCACACAGCTAGTTCCTGAAATTTTCCCTGGGAAATTGATCTCCGAGGGGAGATATAGATTAGCCTCATGCCAGACCAGATTTGAGCCCCATAATGTTCTCTTGTGGAGATATGTGAAATCTAAAGTGTATGCGAATAACCCGGCTTCTTTGGTGCAACTGAAAAAACAGTACTGGCAGCGAAGTGGGAGTCACCCCAGTATCTACATGCCGAGCGGTATTGCAAACTTTTGTTCATCGTTTAAATCAGTGCGGTAGGCGTCCTGGATTGCATTTAATTTTTAAGCAGTAAATTTCTAAACTGTAAATTTCAATAATAAATGAAGATTTTATCGATATACTTATTTTGACACATCAATTATAAACTTCCTTTTGAGACACCCTGTATTTGTTTCTGTAGGAATGTGTAGCTAACCAGGATACGGCACATTACGTTTCCTAGCTCATTTGGCGGGGGTCGCACCAGAAGCAACTGTGTGTCTTAAAGTTTTCCCGGTCGAGAGAAAACATCATCACCCTTGCTGTGTGCATACAGGTATTTCTTCTGACGATATTTTGGCTGATAACCTTGAAGCGGATCCTGCACTTATAATGTTCCACTCTTAGGATCACAAAGCTTTATCTATGAGTGTTGCTCCCGTTGTCGACAGTTTTATCTCCGACAGATACATGTTATCTCCACAGTAGTGTGTGAAGTGGTTTAAATTCTGCAAGTGACTCACCTTCAAGATGACTTTCTTGATGGAATAATTTACCGACAGCCGTATGATTTGTAGAAGTTTATTTTATTTTATGAACTTCTATGTGCTACCAGTTCCGGCATTATATTGATTCCACCTTCACGCCCCACTCGTCATAGTCGTAAAATCGCTATACACGGAAGGAGCCATATAACTGGATCCGTGAATCAATCGTCCTGCAACAGCTCTTGGTGACCAGGCGACACAAACTGGGCGTTTTGACTTCTGTCAGCGAAGTGCTCAGGAAATTTGTCCCGTCTGCAGACTACGGAGTTGATCTCTGTAGAATCTGATAGCATTTTTGCGTTTGAATGTCTGAACAACTGCCACTTTGAATTCATTGTAATCTTGTGATGAAATCTTGCGTGGTTCCCTGAATTCTTAATTTAGCAACTGCTAATTTATCTGAATCAGCCCACGAACCCAAGAAAGCAGCTTCTTCGAGTTTACAGAAGAAACTTTCGCGTCTTCCTTGGGTTTACCGCTAACCACAGGTACCGATGGCAATAATGAGAAATTCTTTATAGGGCCAGCACTGAAGGAGCTATCATTTGACAAGTCATGTGAGAGGCTGCGATCGTTTCTGTCTGCTTCTAACCTTTGCGCAAATAGTTTATAACGGTTTGGATATCGCCCGTGTCACCGGGGCTACATTCTGCCATAATAATTATGTACTCCAGGAATGTCAGCCCATTGCAGAAAAAGTTTTTTCAGTCCATCACATCCTTTCGTATTGTAGCCAAATTTGAGTAGACTAACTCGAATTCCAGCGTCGGATTACATGCACGCTGCTGCTACTGCTGCTGTTGATTCACCATGGAGATATGACTGGAACTCGGAAATTCTCGGAAGTTCACACATCACTGCACCTCCTCAGGACTGTACGATTTCCATAATTGATCCCCACACTGGCACCATCTCTACAAGGCGTTTATGAGGATTGCAACCTAGACTGAGGATGTCTCTTGTTATTTCTAAGGATTATTGCGGGTATTTGGTCCATGAGGTACAGAACTCTGAGTTAATAGCCGTCACATTTCCATGAACACATTTATAATAACGTACTCGTTACGCCGACCCGTCGTATCACGAACAAATACGAATTTGTCAATAATCGCGTCGGAACCACGCGCATTGGAGACTGTCCTGCCCGTGTAGGCAGGTAGCGACGCGACGCGACTACTGTGTGTGTATGTGTGTGTGTGTGTGTGTGTGTGTGTGAGGCGCTGTGCGACCGGTGTGTACTCAGACAGCAGTTCGTCAGCGTTCCACGACAACGCTAGTCCGCACTCGTAACCGCACGTGGAGGCTGCGTCCAAGCCTGTGACCATTAAATCACAATGGTTCTCTTGCACTTGGCAATCTAAAATGTTCAACATATATTTTGTTAGTAATACACATTTTCACCGTTGGTTTATGGGGTTATGGTGTGTTGGTAACAAGTGGATTCCCACTGCTTGTGGTGCTCTTACTAATTTTCCATGTATTGGAATGCAGGATGTCAGGATGGAACTGCTGTTGCGGAGAGTGACTATCGCAGTCGAGGGTACAAAGTGAAAGGCAGAGGCGGCGTCATTCAGCTATGGTTACATCTATTTCGTTAATCAGTCTATGGATTAAAAGTAATCGAACGGAACAGTGAACAGTAACCAAAGAGTTTGATTCGTTCGACGCCATTAGTTCACCCCAGCTGGCCCAGTAATTTCAAGTGCATGGAACAAGCGTGCTAGAGAGTTACTAACTCTTAAGGTCCTACCTGACCAGGTTACACTAAAGAACAGATAACACTTTACACAAACAATAATGCAAACATATTTACAGATGTATTATTGTTTCACGATGACTTCGTATTTAATTGTGGGAGATACACCACTGGTCATTAAAATAGCTACATCAAGAAGAAATGCAGATATTACACTAGAACTGACATCTTATTACATTTTAACGCAATTTGGGTGCATAGATCCTGAGAAATCAGTACCCAGAACAACCACCTCTGGCCGTAATAACGGCCTTCATACGCCTGGGCATTGAGTCAAACAGAGCTTGGATGGAATGTACGGGTACAGCTGCCCATGCAGCTTCAACACGATACCTCAGTTCATCAAGAGTAGTGACTGGCGTATTGTGACCAGCCAGTTGCTCGGCCACCATTGATCAGACGTTTTCAGTTGGTGCGAGATCTGAAGAATGTGCTGGCCAGGGCAGCAGTCGAACATTTTCTGTATCCAGAAAGGTCCCTACAGGACCTGCAACATGCGGTCGTGCATTGAAATGTAGGGTTTCGCAGGGATCGAATGAAGGGTAGAGCCACGGGTCGTAACACATCTGAAATGTAACGTCCATTGTTCAAAGTGCCGTCAAGGCGAACAAGAGGTGACCGAGACGTATAACGAATGGTACCCCATACCATCACGCCGGGTGATACGCCATTATGGCGATGACGAATACATGCTTCCAATCTAAGTTCACCGCGATGTCGCCAAACTCGGGTGCGACCATCATGATGCTGTAAACAGAACCTGGATTCATCCGGAAATATGACGTTTTGCCATTCGTGCACCCAGGTTCGTTGTTGAGTACACCATCGCATGAGCTCCTGTCTGCGATCAAGCGTCAAGGGTAACCGCAGCCATGGTCTCCGAGCTGATAGTCCATGCTGCTGCAAACGTCGTCGAACTGTTCGTGCAGACGTCCCCATCTGTTGACTCAGGGTTCGAGACGTGGCTGCACGATCCGTTACAGCCATGCGGACAAGATGCCTGTCATGTCGACTGCTAGTGATACGAGGCCGTTGGGATCCAGCACGGCGTTCCGTATTACCCTCCTGAAACCACCGACTCCATATTCTGCTACCAGTCATTGGACCTCGACCAACGCGAGCAGCAATGTGGCGATACGATAAACCGCAATCGCGATGTGTTATAGTCCGACCTTTATCAAAGTCAGAAACGTGATGGTACTCATTTCTCCTCCTTACACGAGGCATCACAACAAAGTTTCACCAGGCTATGGCGGTCAACTGCTGTTTGTGTATGAGAAATCGGTTGGAAACTTTCCTCATGTCAGCACGTTGTAGGTGTCGTCACCGGCGCCAACCTTGTGTGAATGCTCAGAAAAGCTAATCATTTGTATATCACAGCATCTTCTTCCTGTCCGCTAAATTTCGCGTCTGTAGCACGTCATCTTCGTGGTGTAGCAATTTTAATGGTCAGTAGTGTACTTCAGTTTACTATGATCAGAGCATGTCTTTTTGCTTTCGTTTTACATTGTCACATGTATTACGAAGGATCTCATTCAAGTTAGATATAAATTTTATTAATAAATTAACATACGCAATTTGAGCGCCCTTGCCACAGTTTCTTATAAGGTTTGATTCAAAATTATAGATAAGTCGAGTAAAAGCACCGACAATCAGAGCTGACGTTACAGTTAATGGAGCGGTTAGCTCACTCCAGCAACCGAAACACAGTTGCCTGGTCCTTGGCGACTGTGCAGAAGTCTGTATTGAGTGTTCGTGACTTGATTAAAATGAGGCTCCACTCTCATGGACTCTACCACACATCGTTTCTACACGACACCAGTAGTGAATCGCAAGTTGCTGAGCATAGTACCAGGTAAGCACAATGTAGGCACAATGCAGGTGACAGCGCTACAATTCTTCGTTCGTACTGACACGTTCTAACACTGTAGTATTACAACCGTATCATCAAATTCCTTCACTCTCATATTCGCTATCATAGTAACTCTTTGAAATAGCACTTTTATATCACACGGTTTATCAGCAGACTTCTCATAATTCATGCTCAAGTAAATTCTCCCACTCAGATTCCAAGATTTTTCATTCTGATACCTGTAGCCAACATATTTACAAGTTGATTATGTGCAGCCTTTCAAATAATAATAATTTCTTTCTATTAATTTCTATATTTACAATCACTTGTCAAGTTCCTCAAGTGACAAATCCTACTTCAGAACAGTATCATGTGTACTCAGGACAGGACAACATAGTCTATCACATTTTCTGTATAGAGTGTCACCTCAACATAGGACAAAATACGAAAAGCTACAGAAACCTAATAAAACAAATGCTCGTAACTGAGTGGGAGTTATGCTCGTACGTTAACGAGATATCGAAGTACAGTATTCATTAAAAGCTTTCTTAATCTCTTATCCTAAAATGTCAATTCTGCCTTTATTCATTTTCAAACCAGTCTCTTTTCCTGATTTCTTGTATCAAGAGTTCTGGTTGGAAGCAACCGATAACAAAGCGCCGTCTCATCGTAATTATTCATTAGGTGATCACTTAAACTTCCATCTACCGTTACTTTCTATAGAATTTCAGAAAACTGTGAAGCAGATCCAGTGTCACAAGACGTTGCTTCTCCAATAGTCTATTGGCGAATTCCATAGAGACATTTCCATCTTGAATACCATCCGTCGTAAGCCATAAAATCTTTGTTGCAATGTGAATGAAAGGGAAATTTTACAGCTTGGGTTTTAATAATTGGCCCAGAAAGTGGCAGGCAGTCACGTCTCTGTTTTAAAAACCACTTATAAAGGCGTTTGTCAGATCCACGTTTGTTCCTAGTTTCAACTACGTTTCCAAAACTCCTAAGTTCACTCTCTTCTTTTACCTGTCCCCTGAGTGTTCCTTCAGGTACACCACACTCAGGAAAGGAACTTGCTATAGTTTCACCACTCCTAACACGATCAATAATTTCTGGTTTGCCATTCACAGAATACGCTTTCCGTTGGTGTGACATCCTAATAAGCTCATAGAAATTTAGACAATAAATGAATCATCTATGATCCACATGATGGTTGTGCTTATTTCGATTAATGCCAAAAACTGTTGCATAATCACCTCATTGAGTGCGTCACAGTGTTATTCGTAAGATGTGTATTCAAAGCTTATGTCCAACAACAAATCTAAGACGTTCGTTAGCTAAACCAAAGGTGAGTTTAATTAAATTGATTTTAGTATGGAGACACTGGAAGTGGCAGCAGTAACACTGTAGAAAGGCTACGAGCAGACTCTAATGCGTTCTGCCATGTTTTCACGGTCATTTGGAACTTGTTCATAAGTCTTATCTTTTAGGTAAACCCACAGAAGAAAATCCGCCGACATCAAATCTGGCAAACTAGCAGGTCTGTTAACAGGGTCACCTCTACCAATCCACCGAGCACCGTAAACATGGTCTGATAATCCCTGTGCTTGAATTGAGTACTGCGCTGGACAGCCGTCATGCTGAAGCCACATACTTGTCGAATGTCCAAGGCAACATCCTCAGTTAGTGTTGGTATTCCCGAGTCCAAAAAATTTCGATTTTTGATTCAACTCAAAGTGCCTTCAGTAAAATAAGGGACAACAGTTTATTCCCTGTGGATCCACAACAAACGGTAACTGACAAGAATGTAGAAGATCATCTTGTCGTGACCTGTGAGAATTTCCTACACTCCATTAATGCATACTATGCTGATTAAAGCTACCACGATTTGTAAGTGTAGACTCATCTGAAACCATTGCATTAGCAAAGAAATTGGGCTTAGTTTGAATTTGTTGACGTGATCATTCACGAAATACTACTCTGTTATGTAAATCGTCGCCATGAAGTACTTGGTGCAGTTAAATAAAACATGGGTGATACTTATAAAGTCCGCAGCTCGTGGTAGTGCGGTAGCGTTATCGCTTTCCACGCCCGTTTTCCCGGGTTCGATTCCCGGCGGGGTCAGAGATTTTCTCTGCCTCGTGATGACTGGGTGTTGTGTGATGTCCTTAGGTTAGTTAGGTTTAAGTAGTTCTAAGTTCTAGGGGACTGATGACCATAGATGTTAAGTCCCATAGCGCTCAGAGCCATTTGAACCATTTCTTGATACTTATAACCCATACGACATAGGAAAGTTCTTGAATGGCGTTTTAACTGCCTGCTGCTTATTTGTGGGTTTTGTTGAACAGCTGCTAGTATTTTTACCACCTTCTCCTGTAATTGTTTCTCCTCATTTCGTTTTCGGTGTTTAGGCTGGCATCAGATACGAAGGCATTCGAGAGAGAGCATTATCTGAAATACGCTCAGTATACAAGGCAACCGCATCGTCAACATTTCTCCTACATTCAGTATAATTCACAATCATTTCAAGTTTTCTTCTGCGGTTGCAACAGTAATTGTCGATTTCCAATTCTATTCTAGAAATGAAAGTAGATGGTTCAAAAATTGCTCTGAGCACTATGGGACTTAACTTCTGACGTCAGCAGTGCCCTAGAACTGAAAACTACTTAAACCTAACTAACCTAACGACATCACACACACCCATACCCGAGGCAGGATTCGAACCTGCGACCGGAGCGGTCACGCGGTTCCAAACTGAACCGCCTAGAACCGCTAGGCCGCACCGGCCGGCAAAGTAGATATGCAGGCTATAAAAACTATTCACGTAATGAAATGCTCGCAGATGCTTTCAGTTCTACTTCTGAAAGTAGAGACCTCTTACCGCATTACAGCACCTGTTATGTTTCGTCGTAGTTCACTACACGGTCACAGTGGTACGTCGAGCAGTACCCTATCCGATTTGTCGGAGGAATACAACGTTGAGAATGGGGTTTTCCTCCTCTCTTACCCTCGCAGCGTGGAGATGAGGGGGCTTAATTCAAGTGTCTTTGGATAGTATTTTGAAACATTCGATTTTCTACCCATTTTGATTTTTCCGATTACAGCGCATCTGTCGCGAAACGAAAACAAAAATGTCAGACAAAACCGATGTGTTTTTGTCCTGCAGTAAAAAATGTGGGTTCCCACCGAAGATTTCACAGTGCCCCCCCCCCCCCCCCCCCCCACACACACACACATACACGAATGAGCGCGCACACGCGCTGGGTGTGGTGGGGTTGGAGAATAGAGTTAGGTATCATTGAATGTCCCCCTTCGAGACGAACAAATTTTAATTACAAACTGTGTGGATTCGGTGTGTAGTTTCCGTTAAATTTCACTGTCTTCAGATATAATTGTATTTTGTACATTTACCACACTCCATCCACGTTTAGCGTTTGTAGTTACGCTATATGTATTATTTATAATGCTGTGTAGCGTTGCTCACTTGTTCGATTACGTTAATATTACTGTTTAGTTGAAAATGTCATGTAAGTTTGGCTTGTCCGTGCTCTGTTTAGTGTGTGTGACTCATAACCATGGTAATGTCTTTGTTGGGTGTGATGGTAACTAGTTCGATTTTGCTACCATTTCTATTCAATTGAATTAGATTCGGTGGGCCGCATACCGCATGCAGAGTGCAATGTACACGTGGCGTCATCGGCTGTGTTACATAATTGACATCGTCGCTTTTTACCATGCCATGACTCTACCACCTTTCACGTGGCGGAGAGCATCGTTCCACCTATCTATTGTTGTTGCTACGCGCACTGATGTTTACTTTGTCCGCGAAAACCTGAATAGTTTCCTCGAAATACAGGTATTCATCGAGAAATATTGATTGCACAAAAGACACTGAAGTACACCATATATTAAGTACTTGGACGTATTTGATGTGTTTCGTGTGTGAACGTTTCACCGTGTAGGGGAGAATAAAATCTTTGTTTTCTGTAACAGTCACAGAAGGAAGCATATCCGATGCTATCTGTTTCACGTCGGACGGTTTTCGCTGTAACTTACTGATTTGTTTTGTCTTATGTAGTTCCGGTAAAATTTTGCTTAATGTCCTTTCATATGCTTCCACATCAGGTTTAATAATTTTATCCTAAGCGGCATACTGAGTTAAGAACTCAGCAGCTGAAGGCTGCGCTATCTTTGTCGGATCCGAATTTAATTTTTCATTACCAGTAGTTAACGTTTCATGATGTTTAACGGAAATTTCACCATCTACGATAACAAGAGATGATAGTGTGTCTGATACTGTTTGTTCTATGTTGACTTGATCATGTTGCATTTTGCTTACGTGCGGTGTTACGTCGTAATTGTTTTGTGGTTGCAACAACATTTATCCCAGTACATTCTCAGATAGATTTACTTGAGGCTCAACCCTTCTACGAGGCGTCTGTCTTAGATGCTAATTCATAGTTGCTGTTTGCACTAGGTGTGTTGCATCTGAATATACACTTCTGCTACAGGTAGTGAATAGTTCATTGATATGTCTTTTATATCGCCTATCTGATCACTCCCCTAATCAATTGCTTCTTTTATACCAGAGGCCATTCCGTTCTGTTAGATGACATTTCATTACTTACAGTGTTGGTTTTCCTAAGATAGGTAGACATCTGACGAATCGGATTTACATTCTCGTACAGCCGAAAGACATTTGCTTATTGTTAGCTGATATATCCGTACATTTAGGTGAAAATAATTCGTTTGGTTTAGTCAGCGTCTGAGATTACAAATTAGACGATAACAGATTCGACATTTTTAATTCAATGGGTATCACATTTTGTTGTGCGGCAACGTGAGTTACGATGGATGGCATTTCGTTGTATTTGGTTGAAAATACACTACCTACTTTAATTACAATTTTATCTAATGTCTTAGATGCAGGATGATCTAAGGTCTTGTTATGTTTACTAGGCTTATGGTTCAAAATGGCTCTGAGCACTATGGGACTCAACTGCTGTGGTCATAAGTCCCCTAGAACTTAGAACTACTTAAACCTAACTAACCTAAGGACATCACACACATCCATGCCCGAGGCAGGATTCGAACCTGCGACCGTAGCGGTCGTGCGGTTCCAGATTGTAGCGCCTTTAACCGCTCGGCCACTGCGGCCGGCTTACTAGGCTTATGATTTGATCTTCCACTGAAACGAGTTGATATTAGCTTTGACATTTTAGTTTTTACGTCTGACGTTTGATTACCTTTAATGAATATCCCATTACGTATTTCATATGATGTTTCATTTTTATGTCTTAACATATCACTTTTAGTAACACTTCACTGTGTAAAGTGTGCACTTCCGTTTTAGTACGCATTCGTTAGCTAAAGTAGCAAATTAATTTAAAATTTCTAGCATTTCTTCCGTCGTCTGTAACATTAGGTACATTACAGTATTTCTGTCTGTTATTTGTACCATAAACCTGGCTAGTAGTCGGACCAGTAATAGTATTTATTACAATCTCAACAGCAGGATTAACTTCTTCACTTTTAGCTTGCGAGTCAAGTTCGTGTGATGGACGTTTCGTGGCGGTGGTGGTGGTTAGTGTTTAACGTCCCGTCGACAACGAGGTCATTAGAGACGGAGCGCAAGCTCGGGTTAGGGAAGGATTGGGAAGGAAATCGGCCGTGCCCTTTCAAAGGAACCATATGCCTGAAACGATTTAGGGAAATCACGGAAAACCTAAATCTGGATGGCCGGAGACGGGATTGAACCGTCGTCCTCCCGAATGTGAGTCCAGTGGGACGTTTAGTATTGCCTACACTTGTGTCATCAACAATGTTGCCAGATTTATTTTTATCCCTTAAGAACAAATGTTCAGTTGGGCAAACTACAGGGGTTTCATTTTTTTACCTGGGACAAGTTGAAAACAAAGTTATTTCTTGTGTATTATTGGTCTTTATCGTATTTTAACGAGGACCCGCAAGTTTTAACATACTTTTGTTTGATTTTACATTCTTAAAAAATTCGGGCAAATTCGGGGAATGTTTGTTTCGTACATCTGTCCATTTTAATGCCATCTGTGAACAAATGCTTTCTACGGAGCAGCAGGAACAAGGGATACTACAGATGAAGAATAAAAACTAAAAGCTAAACACCCTAACAGGTCTTGAATGCCTCACGGCACCGACCGGGCGCCTTGTCATTCTCAACCCGCAGGCGTTACTGGGTGCGAATACGAAGGGGCATGTGGTCAGCACAGCCCTCTCCCCGCCGTATGTCAGTTTACGAAACCGGAGCCGCTACTTCTCAATCAAATAGCTCCTCAGTTTGCCTCATAGGAGGTGAGTGCACTCCGCTTGCCAACAGCTAGCCCATCCAAGTGCTAGCCCAGCCCGATAGCTCTTCGGTGACCTGACGGGAACTAGTGTTACCACTGCGGCAAGGCCATTGGTTACAGATAAACAATGAGAAGCGAAAAATGTTGGCGATTTCGTTCTTGGATAACCGTTCCAAGATTTTATTCAATTTCTCATTAGCATCCTTATTTTGTCATCAGAAGACTGTGCCCTGTCCAGACTTCTTTCGATTATTTGACATTCTTCAAATAAGGAGTGCATGTTGAGTTGTTCGATACTTAAAAGTCCGCAGCTTTTTGAAAATGGTCGTAATTTATTGGTCTTTTTTTGTTTTGTTTAAAAACAGGATATTGGAAAGGCAGTTGTTTTCTGATCGTATTGTGATTACAAATTTCCCACAAAACTGCTGCAGAACTGTAGAAAATCATTCCGAGAAGATACTTTTACGTTAATGCTTAATTTACCCATTATTTCTCTCGTCATATATCCCAAAAAGATGTCTTTTATTCTTTGCTCAATCTTTTCGCGAATACCGGGTATTTGAGCATGCATCTCAACAACTGATTCAATCTTCTTCATTATTGTTTCTACCGAAAACATTACGTAACGCAGAAACGACAAATACGCCAAAGATTCTTTTCTCGTTTTGTAATAAACGAAGATTTTCATTGTGGAATTTGTAAACATAAAATTTTTGTGCATCCGTATTTTTAATACTCTTTTGACAGTAGGACCAATAGCTAAAAATCTCGTGGTAACATGTTTTATTATTTCTTCCCATTGCATTTCATTGGCTTCAAATTGAAGTTCCAAATTCGCTCTTTATTTTGCAGTTCTACATGAGCGAATACACATTGTCAATATCGACCTTTCTTCATCCACTCCCAGTTTATCAGTACTGTACATTGCAAAAGTCTGAGAACGGAGCAACCAATTGTGACAATTTTATCATTTTCAGCTGTAGAAAGTGTATTATGGTTTCTGCCGAAGGCTGAGAATGTATTCTACCACTTCTAGACGAATTATCTGTGCCAGTGTCACTTAAACTATTTATTTTGTCTATAGTTTTATAATTCACAAGCGTAGCACGTTCAACACTCAGCAGTTCTGGCAGAACAATGATCGCAGTTTTAAACTAGGATGACAATCAAGAATGGAATCAAAAAATCCTTCCAGTGTTGTTAACACTTTTTGATATGGCATTTAAAGAAGTTAGCAATCGAACAAAAATGTTAAACAGAAAATTTTAGAAGGAAAATGTAAAACAGCGGGTGGCAATCGGTGAATATTGGTCCCGCCCGGCGTCAACATAGACTGATAGCCAAGCTAGTCATACTTCATTGCGGTATGTGAGTAGATAATAGGTACAGTACTTGTCAACTGTAGATTCGCAATAATGATCGAACGAAGTTGAAATATGGGACAGAGCCTGTCCCGGCGGAACATTTTAAATTATGCCGGAAATACGGGACATCCAGGTTCAAAATGGCTCTGAGCACCATGGGACTTAACATCTGAGGTCATCAGTGGACATCCAGGGAAACAAGGGATGTCTGACAACACAACTCATCACACTCATACTCGTCAGTAAGTATTTCATTAATATGTTGTGTTGGTGGATCCATGGCGTATAATTTCCCATTTTTTTTACATAAAAATGTAATATTATTGAGTCTTACATATTGTTAGTATAAGGCAATTGAGTGAATTTATTCTCTTACTTAATAGTTCCTCTGGCTATTAATGATCTCGTAATGCAAGAAAGCTAAGTTAATAAGTGAATCATCGCTACAACACTACGCACTCCCACGACATTAATTCCTCTATCTTGTACAATGCATTACATACTATCGTTAACTATTTTAAGTAAAATTTTCTAGCCAACTGTTATAAGCAAACTATTGAATGAGTATTGAGTGCACTGACATAATTCTATACGTAAGATATTGTGACAGACAGTAATATTCTTACCTGATATACGTTGAGCGCAGTCAGTGACACTTTCTGCTCTTAACTGATTTGTGATTTTTTTCTGGTTCAAATAAATTTTACTGGTTTTAATTTTTTCTCTTTTAGTAGGTCGTGGCTTCCTTACACATATTTATTCGGTATGGGTTTGTCGTTTGTCCACGAAACGAAGACAAACGGAATACAACAATGCACTGAAATGACATGTAAAATTTACGTAAGGTATCTTCCTATTTTTTGCTTCCTGATTACGGGAACCAGTTGTAATTTGCCCATGGTCGGTATAAGTTAAACTGTCAAAATTAATCGTTAGCTTTCTCTCTATAGAAAAAACTACAAGAGCTGCTTCGGGAGTGAAATTGGCTGATGAAAGATTTAGAAAAAGCTATATGATTGATTGTACGTGACTTCTTTCTCAGGTGGCTCTGCGGTTGTTTATGTTACCCTTTGCGTTTGATGATATACTATGCAGGCGCAGAATACGCTGTTGGACAGCAGCAAGTCGAGTAAAGTGTGACCGCCTAAAATTGCAGTGCAGTGCGACGAAACGCACCGCATTGTACAGCAATAACTCATCGGACTTCTTTTTAAAGGCATATAAGGCTTCAGGTTCTAAAATGAGCAAATTAATGATTTGCATAAAATTACAGTGATGGTACATAGGCCGCACATCGCCGAACTTAAGATTCACAGCGGAAAATTAAATCTGAAGCAGAAAGACAGGTACAAAAATCAAATGTTCAAATGTGTGTGAGATCTTACGGGACTTAACTGCTAAGGTCATCACTTCCTAAGCTTACACACTACTTAACCTAAATTATGCTAAGGACAAACACACACTCATGCCCGAGGGATGACTCGAACCTCCGCCGGGACCAGCCGCACAGTCCACGACTGCAGCGCCTGAGACCGCTCGGCTAATCCCGCCCGGCAATACAGGTACACAAATAATCATGATAACGGGATATGTGGGTACAATAATAATAGATTCAATATGTGGTAAAACTGGAATGATTATCAGCAACTTACTTATGTACTAAAACATTAACGTCCCACATCAGTGGATGCCAGCTACAGAAAGGGCAAATATGAAGACGGCTTACTTCTGTCATTTGTTTAAGAAACAGACGAATGTAACTACATCAAGGATTACATTAAATCCTGCAAGAAAAATGTAAAAGGTATTTATTATATAGGTAGTGGCCTCATCCAAGGAATCATTAACCCTCAATTTCAGCGCATATAAAACTGACGGGCGAAGACTTCGGCACAAGAAGTCACCCTCGTTCTGCCAACGGCCTTGTCAGAGAGGGAGGAGGAACAGAAAGAGGTTCAGGGCAATCTCTTGATCTAGGGATCTCCCAAAAGGCGGAGGTGTCACCAATGATCAGCGCACGAGAATGCAGAAGGCAGTGCAAATCATAACATTAATGTGCGTCCACAGGACATGTGGCCTGAGATTGGAAAGGTGTCATGATGATCTCTCCATTGTCAAATGTTTCCGGGATAGTCCCGTTCTCGGACTTCTGGGAGGGGAATGCGAACCAGCAGATGACCATGAGAAAAGATTGAATAACCGACGAGAGCGTAACGTTCTACTAGTTGGGGACTGGAATGACGAATTTAGAATTTGGTAGGTAAGCTAGAAAATGTGATAAGGCGGTTTCTATCTATGGTGGGGGTCACTGAAGTGAAATCGAAAGAAGACAACGATTTCTGGTCGGCATAGTATAGAGTAACATCAACAGCAGCAAAAAGTGTTATAACCAGATTAGGATTAGTTATGAATAAAAAGGTAAGGCAGAAAGTGAAATATTGTGAACAGTTCAGTGATATACAGGAAATCAACATAGAAAGCAATAGTTCAGGTATACATTCCGACGTTGTAAGCAAATGGTCAAGAGATAAATAAAGCATATGAGGATACTGAACAGATAACCCATTACGCAAATGGAGAGAAAATCCGATAGTCATGGAGGATCGGAATGCGTTATAAGGAAAGGAAGAGAAGAAAGGATTGCGAGAGAACATGGGCTTCGTAGTAGGAATGAAAGAGGAGAAAGACTGACTGAGTTCTGCAATAAATTTCATCTAGTTACAGCGAATACTCTGCTCAAGAATTACGAGAGAAAGAGGTGTATCTGGAAATGGCCAGAACGTACGGGAAGATTCCAGTCAGACTACATCATGGTCTGGCAGAGATTTCATAATCAGATTTTGGAATTTAAGGGGTGCAGGTATAGAATCAGACAACAATTTAGAAATTATGAAAAGTGGGTTGAAGTTTTAAGAGACTATTCAGGATGAATCGGAGCTCAGTGAAGTGGGATACAGAAGCACTAAGAAATGAAGAGACATGCTTGAAGTTCTCTCAGGTTATAGCTACTGCCGTAACTAATAGCTCAGTAGGCAGAGTATTTAATGAACAATGGAAATATCTAAAAAGGACAGTTACAGGTGTTGGAAAGAAAAAAATAGGTAAAAAGAAGGTAGCTGAGAGGAAAACGTTCGTTACAGAAGAAGTACTTGAGATCGACGAAAGAAGGAGCTACAAGAATGTTCGGGGAAATTCAGGAATACAGAAATAAAAATCGCTTTGGAATTGAATAACAGGAAGTGCAGGAAAGATTAGGCGAACCAGCTGCATGAAAAATCTGGAGAAATCGGAAAAGAAATAATTATCAGAAAGAATGACTCAGCATACAGAAAGGTCAATACAAGTTCGGTGAAACTGAAAGCAAGGGTGGTAATATCAAGAGTGTATTGGGAGTACCGCTGTTAAAAGTAGAGGAGAGGCGGACAGGCGGAAAGAGCGCATGTAAGGCCTCTATGTTGGGTGAGTACTTGACGGATGACGTGATAGAAGAAGAAACAGGAGTCGACAGGGAAAAGATAGGAGATTCAGTATTAGAATAAGTATGTAAAAGGCATTCTGACAAATTAAGGTCAAATAAAACCGAAGTTGTATCTAAGATTCTATCGGATTTCTAAAATCATAGGGCTAAATGCCAGCAAAACGACTATTCTCGTTGGTGTGTATGAGTCTAGTGGCGTACCATCAAACTTTCGAAAAAATGCCACCCCCACATTTCCCAAGATGGCAAGGACAGGTAAGTGTGAGAATTATTGCAAAGTAAGCTTAATAGCTCAAGCATTCCAGCTGCTGACAAGAATAATACAGACTAAAAAGAATAAAAAAATTCATGATCTGTTAGTTGATGGTCAGTTTGGTGTTAGGAAACTTAAAGGCACGAGAATATCAGATATGACGTCGCAGTTGATAATTGAACGAAGACTGAAGAAATGTCAAGACACATTCAAAGGATTTGTCAACCCAGAGCTGAAAGAAATGAGAGTCTAATGAGAACAGAATATGGACTGAGAGAAGATCGAAGGAAGACGAAAGTAATGAGAAGTAACAGAAATGAGACAGCGAGAAACTTAATTTGAGAATTTGGGATCTTGAAGCAGACGAAGTTAAGTAATTCTGTTACCTAGACCGCACAGTAGCCCGTGATGAACGGAGAGAGAAAGACATAAAGAAGCAGACTAGCACTTGCAAAGAGGGCATTCCTGGGGAAGGGAATTCTTGTAGTATCAAACATAGACATTAATTCGAGAAAGAAATTTCCAAGGTTGTATCTTTGGAACACAACATTGTATGATAGTGAAACATGGACTGTTGGAAAGCCGGAATATAAGCGAGTCGAAGCATTTGAAACGTGATGCTACAGAACGTTGAAAAAATAGATTCACAGGTAAGGTAAAGAACGGGGAGATTCTCGGAAGAATCGGCAAGGAGAGGAATAGATGGGAAACAATGCCAAGAACAAGGAACAGGATCATAGGTCATCTATTAAGACATCAGGGAATAACTGCTGTGGTACTAGAGGGGAGCTGTAGAATGTAAAAACTGCAGAGAAAGACAGAACGGAAGCAAGCTGCAATTGATACTGTAAAGGTTGGGCCAGTTGATGTATTCGTGGCGGTCTCATCAAACTCAACAGCAGATTGATGACTCAAAAAAAAAATTATTGTTCAACACATAGTGAGCCGTGGCTGGCTCATGCTATGTGCTGGATTAAACCTTCGTTGCGATTCTGTCTTTAGTCTCCCGCGGTTATCGCGATTACGCTGTTATCTACTCCTTCCGCGGGTGGCAGCAGCGGTGTGCATCGATATTCGCACCTTGGACTATCTTTGACCAGGTGCTTGTAGTTTCCGGCTGGGCGGTGTGCGGCAGTCGGTCGGCTGGCGAGGAGCAGCGAGGAATTCGACGGTCTCTAAACTGTGTCGGAGTGTGTGGGGCTGTTCCCATTGCTACGAGGTCCGTGGTTCACCGACTCTGGACACGAAAGTTGCGTTTTGATTTATTGTACCAGCAAGTCAATATTGTGTCGTTTGGAGTTCGTTGACGGCTGTTGGGATATTCCCGCGAGCAACAACGGGGTTTTCAAGTTGGAAGATTCTAGCCACCCTCCGGTAAAGTTTCACTGTATTTGGTTATTTGAATTGAAGGGCACCAGCGGAATCTTCTGCCTTGTGGCCGTTAACGTTCCGGTTACCTGCCTGGCCGTTGACGTAAATTTTAGGCAGTGTAATTTCCTCATCGTGTCGTTGCTGTCCAGCACGGTGTGTAGTTTAATAGTTTCATGGATAAATTGTTGTGGGGGCCAATATCTTACACGTTATTCCGTTGAACTCCCTGTTGTGTCCTGGTCGGGTGAAGTGGAAGTTATCTTGTCTGTGGGTCCGTTGACTGTCGGTCGGTTGGGTTTGCGTCGGATCGTGAATGGTTGGCCCGACTGCCTGTCTCACCCAAGCAAGCGTTGGGATTGCAGGCCGACCCTCGAACATCTGAGTGCTCTTGGGTGTAGTGCCTCATTTTTATTTGTTCTTGTTGTTTGTACTTGTATGGGTTCTAGGCGATTTTTTTAAAATTATTGTTGTTTTGCCCGTAAGGCGTAAGATTCTATAGGCCTTCAGCCTAATTTAAAGAACTGTTTCAAGTAAGACCTTTGGCATTTTAAAGGTTTTAATGTTGTTGAATTTTTAGTGTTCGGCTTTCAGCCGATTTGAATTTAACTTGTTTGCTCTTGAAGTGCGTTTTAAGTTATTGGCCTTCAGCCTAACTAAGGAACTGTTTTAAGATAAGGCTTTGCCTTTTAAATTTCTGTTTTGGTTGAGTTTTGCCTAAGTAAGAACTGCTTTACGTAAGGCCTCGGTTTTTTTTATTATTTAATGTTGTTTAGCCTTACGTGTTGGGCTTTCAACCGATTTTGAATTCAAATTCTTTGCTCTGAAAATCTCAGATTCCTTGGGCCTTCAGCCTAAATAAAGAACTGTTGTAAGATAAGACATGCCTTTTAAATTTCTGATTATGCTTGCGTTTTAAGTTATTGGCCTTCAGCTGTTTTTAAATTAAAGGTGCTTTCAGCGGGTAATTTTGGACCCTTTCCACAATTAAACTACCTGTCCTGTCCTGCGGGTTTAGCAGGGCGTTTCACGTAGTTCAAAGTAAATCAGCGTTTGTAACTTAGTTATCGTAGCACATTTTATAATTAACATATTGTGTTACATCTAATTTTGCCTTTCAGATGAACTTTATACTGTCTGCACTTTTCCATCGTAAATTAAGAATTTTATTATCAGTGTCTCAGAGAGTTTAAGCAAATTACTAACTATAATCCCAGAATTTTCTGATACCTTAATATAAATCTCGTTCTACATCTGCATCTACATGATTATCCTGCAGTTAATAATTAAGTGGTTGGCAGAGGGCTCATCGAAGCAATTTCTCTACCGTCCATTCTAGAACATGGTGCGGGAAAAACGAACGGTTAAATCTTTTCGTGCGAGGCCTGATTTCTCTTATTTCGTTATGATAACCAATTCTCCCTCAGGGGATGAGCGCCAACAAAATATTTCCACACTCTGAGGAGAAAGTTTGTGATTGACGCTTCATGACGAGATCCTGCCCCAAAGAAAATCGCCTTTGTTTTAATGATTGCTGCACCAGTTCTTCCATCACACCCCTGGCATTTTTTCGTCGTCGTGTGTCAATCCTATCTGAGACGGATTCCACACAGCATGGCAATGGTCTAGAAGAGGGCGGACAAGCGTAAAGTAAGAAGTTCATTTAGCAGTTTTCTTGCACTTTCTAAGTGTTCTGCCTCTTAAATCGCAGTCTCCGGTTTGCTTTCCCAAAATTTCAATGTAAGTTATTCGTAATTGTGATCCCTAAGGATTTAGTTGAATTTACAGATTTTTCGTTTGTGTGATTTATCCTGAAACCGAAATGTAACTGATGTCCGTCAGTATTCGGGCACATGACTTCATACCTTTCATTATTTGATGTCAAGTTCCAGTTTTGCACCATGCAGATATCTTGTCTAAATCATTTTACAGTTGTTTTTTAACATCGGATGACTTGTGATATCTGTAAATGATAGTATCATCCGGAAACAATCTGAGAGGGATGCTTAAAATTGTCTCCTAAATCGTTTATTCAGATCAGGAACAGTAGAGGCCCCATAATACATCTGTGGGAATGAAAGATATTACTTCTAATTTACTCAATGATTTTCCGTCAATTACTACGAACTGTGACCTTTCTGAAAGAGAATAACGAATCAAGTGGCACAATTGAGACGATGCTCTATAGCCACGCAATTTGGTTAGAAGTTACTTGTTACGAAGGGTGTCAAAAGCCTTCTGGAAACCTAAAAATATTGAATGAGTTTGATATACTATGCCGATAGCACCCGTTACTTCATTAGAATCAAGAGCTAGTTTGGTTCACAGGTACGATATTCTCTGAATCCGAGTTGGCTGTTTTTCTATAAATCGCTTTCTAGAAGGTAATTCATAATGTTCGAACACAGTAGATGTTCCACTTTGCCTTACCATGATCTGTACAATGATAATTCGAATCAAGGTATTCTAGAAAACAGAACGCCTAGACTTGCTATCAGGAAGGGCCCTTTTAGTACTTACAGTGGTAAATTAGGCGCCGTAATGGGTTGATTTACAGTGGATGAGGATTCTGAGACCTTATTTGCTACTACGTGCTCACTGAATCTCCTCTTCTGAAGTGACGTGGATGTTCCCCGTGTTCCGAGACCGATAGGAAGGATAGATGTATGGGAATTAAAGTTGTCACATAGCGTATATGCAACAAGAGAAAGTGGAAATAGGTGCTGTAGGTTTTATAATGACTGTAATTTCAAAGGTTATGGGTCGATGAATGTTTAGGTTCGAGAAACGAGGAAGGGCTATGTGGGAGAAGAAGCGTAGGTTTCATGAAGTTGGAATCCATTGTTTCAGCGATATAATATTTGCGCAGAGAATTTAAGGACATTTTTGAGTCAAAATTTGTAAAGATTTTTGTATAACACCAATAACTGGTAACAAACCTTTATTGGTTAATAGTTTCGATCCAAACCATCTTCAGATGTCATAGAACTGTTGAATCGCTAAAGAGAAGGCGCCGGGCAGTGACCATGACAACGATCAAGTCACAACAGTGAATCTCTGGAGGAGGCTGGCTACAGTGGTCTGTGTCATATCCTGGCTGTCAGCCCACTCTAAGAGTGAAATATGGGTGACATATCCAATACGAAGTCTTAACTTCAACGTGACTACAACGACAGCACATCATGAAGATATAATATAAGCAGTGCTATATTTTGAAACGGTAGACAATTCCAAGAGTGTTCGCTTCACTTATCTGTAAAGTATACTTTACTGTCTGATAGTCGGTGTAGAATGCCCACAAAGGTATTAGGAATTGTTCAGTTGTGAAAGTGATGCAATACAGCAAGCGAAGACATGAATCATGACTTCTTCTTATAAAAGGAAACAGTACCATTTCTGAATAGTACTGACAGGTTATAGCTACGAGTAAACATTTTCTTTTCCTGTGTTGGGCCACCGATGCCAACCTAGAATATTAGAATGCTGTATAATGGGGATGCCAAACTAAAAGAGGTCTTGTGGCGAGAGAGGAATTTCTGTATCGAAGCAACTGCTGCCTAAGTGCTTCACTCTTGAAGACATGTTCATTCGTTTTTGAGTGTACTGTCTCTTAAGAATGTGTGGAAAATGCTATCAGCCATCGAGCTATTTATCAGTATTGCTACCTGAATTATCACCTTTGTAATTAAGATGTCTGACTGTGTCGTGAATTCCGTTCAGACGTAAGATAAGATAGACGTAAAAGCTCAGCCAAAATTAGCATATCGATGATTATGTTTGCATCAAAGTACCCAATCGCGTGGACACTTCAGGAACAAGTGTGAAGTATCGATCACATATTTTTTTCTGTTTCCTATCACTTGGAGACACACATTTTGAACGTGCGACACGGCTGGGGGACACACGTTTTGAACATATGGTGCGGACAAAAGTGGTAATTACTCCTCCAAAAATTATTTTGAACATTTCGTCACAAAATTAACTCTCGATCATCAAAAGGCTGTTATAAAGAGTAGGACACCGCCGATCGTGGTCTGTTAGTTAACGTTGCTCTCTGTGGACCATTGGATCCTCGGTTTGATTGCCGCGTGGCTCCGGTATTTTCTCAATTCGGGAACTGTGTGTTCGTATTTTCCTTATCATTTCATCATTATCGACTCGGAAGTGGGTGAAGACGAGTGGAAGGATGTGCAGTAGACGGTTGAATTACTCCAGATTGCGTTTCGTGATCCATAACGCAATACGAGCATTGCTTTTTGTTTGGCAGTAACGGCAACCGATATTCAGTTGATAGATCAAAATTATTGGAAAACATGTCTTCTTAACAAGTGAAAGAATAATACTATTTACAGTCGAGTAATAAACGTTCAGGGATTGTATAAATGCGTGGTCTCTCGGCAATATGAATTAACAGAATATTCAAGGGCTCTCAGCCGTGTCAAGTGTTTAAAATCCGATCGAGATTTTGGCCGAGCGCTCCTAGGCCATAGTCTACTGGTAAAGAATTGCCGTGTCCCAACGTCCTAGCCGTTATATACCAGCGCTGCTGACTGACATGTCGCTGGGGCCCTTTTCTTGCCAAGTGTGGTGATGCTTTCATCCCGCGTCCGTCGCGTCCGCTTCAACATCGTTATGGCCAGGTCCCAGGCTGTGCTGAGATGCAAACCGCCATCCTTATTTGCGGTGTTATTAGACAGCATTATTCCTACCGCTTCCTTTATGACACTGCTGCAAAATCCCTTCGTCCTCATTATGGGAGACGTTCGTCGAACAGAATTCGGTGTGATTTTCTAAATCGTGTTGGGATAGCGTAGGCGTAAGCACGACTCGTGTTCCGTCTGACGTTGCACCACAGTGCGCACTGTTAGGCCGACGTAGTAGCAGCCACCGTGACACTGTATTTCGTATACTTCAGGCGTTCTGCGCCATATATCGTCCTTCACAGGTCTCATCAGCTGTCGTATTTTTTGCTGGGAGCATGAACACTGATGAGCTGTTGTGTCTCTTCAGGAGCCAGCTAATCTTTCAAGACATTGTGCCACAGAAAGGCAAAAACTCAAGTTTCTTCTTCTCCTCTTGGCTGGTGTTGTTCCTGCAGTCACCACTGGAAGAGGTCGCTATCTAGAATCTCCTCCCTTAGGCGCCAGGATCTCTTACGTGCCTCACCAGAAATAGCATTTGATACCTGTCGGTGACTATAGCCGTTTCCTCGGAAGACGTTTCGAGGGAGGCTTAGTTCTTGTGACAGATTTTCAGCGTCTATGACTTTAGCACGGTGGATGAGGGTGATCAGAGCGCCAAGTTTTGTGCCAGGTGGTGGTGGCTAAGTGCTTTCAGATACTGATCCGTGTGTGTAGGTTTACTTCACACACTGTGGCTGAGGTGTCCACAGGATTTCTGGCGAACGAGAACTTCAAGGGAGGGCAGTGCACCATCTATCTGTTGCCCCATCGTAAAGCAAAAGTGGCCGTGGAATGCCATTCAGCTGTTCTAAGAATTCTCCAAGTCTTTCACATCCGTTGGGCCAGTTGATAAAACAGTCGTCGACTTACCCAGTAAAACAGCTTGGCTTACCTGGAACCGTGTCCCAAGCGACGTCTTCAAATTTCTCCATAAAAAGGTTGGCTATGAATGGAGCTAATCGCCCATTGCGACGCCCACCAGCTAGTCGAAATACTGGCCGCGGTATAGGAAATACGATGTCAACGTGTGCTTAAACAAAGCCACAATGATACTATCAAACAACTGGGAGAGGAGGTCTATGCAGTCAATTACAGGAACATGCGTAAATATGGAGGCCACATCAAAACTGAACATGGTAACACCTTGGCCTAGGCACAGATGTATAATAAGGTTGATATAATCGTTGGTGTTCTTGATGTGACGTACCCACATGCGGCGTAAGGAGGCTAGTCAGATGTTTTGCCAATACGGAAGTCGGTATCCCAATACTGTTCACAACAGGGCGAGGAGAACAACCCGTTTTGTCACCCTACGTCAAGAATGATGAGGAAGACATCAGAGCTTCTAAAACAGTCACCACTGGAAGAGGCCATTGTTCCGAACCTCTTCCCTTAGGTGCCGAGACCACCTGCCCCTTAGGGGCTACAAAAGATCAGCAAAACAAGTTAAGATGCTGGTAATGGTAACTATGCTACAAGGTCCCAATATATTCAGAAACAAGTTCCACCATATGCTCGTTTATCAGTTCGACATTATAACAGAAAATGATCAGTAATGTCAGTACAAAATTTTACTCTCTGAGATTGCTTCATCAATGAAAATTGTATCCTTCCCATATTCGATATTTGCACGAATGTTAAAGTTGTAGAAGAAACTACTCGACTGAGGTAAAGCCAACAGCGCTGAGTACATAACAATTTAGATTTTACATCAAAGCTGCGGACGGAATGTCCCATCTCCTACAAGTAACTGTGTATTGCAGACCGCAGCAACGAAGGACTGTCCTGCATGATTAGCCGGCCGGTGTGGCCCAGCGGTTCTAGGCGCATAAGTCTGAAACGGCGCTGCTGCTACGGTCGCAGATTAGTATCCTGCCTCGGGCATGGATGTGTGTGATGTCCTTAGGTTAGTTAGGTTTAAGTACTTCTAAGTTCTAGGAGACTGATGACCTCAGATGTTAAGTCCCATAGTTCTCAGAGCCATTTGAACCTGCATGATTTCAAAGGTCATAAAACACACAGTGAGGGCTAAGAAGATATCTAACTGACTTAGTCGCAGTGTGATTCACAGTATTTTGTGCTCTTGTGTGGTAACAGTATAATAGATAAAAGAAAGTTCTTCCAAGAAACCACCACAGTATACATAGGGTCGAGAACCTGTGGAAAGTACAAGGTGATTATAATTAAAGTTAAACTTTCAAACCGCTCTAGAAATATCACCACTGATCAAGAAAGACGTCAAGTTGCATTGGAATATTATCGGAGAAGGGAGAAAACGTATGGCAGATGAAAAACAAATAGTTACAAAATGTAGCAGTAGATGGCCCTGTAAGCATCGTAATAGTGGTCGACTACAAACGGCAAACGAATCATACTACAATGCCTAAGGTGTACGTTTAACGTTTAACAAACTGTACTACTCAGTGTGTATGGGTGTAGAGGTATGTTACTGTTAGTTAGTAAGCCCATCCACCAAGGCAAGCTCATATCAGAATGGATGGGAAAAGTCGGTTTTTAACTGTCCTGAGGCCAAAAAACCGCATAAAAAGCATTAATCACATCGGTTTTTAATTGTCCTGAGGCCAAAAAAGCATCGATCAAAGTCAAATCGGATTATTAATTTCTCTGTGACTGGCACAAAGCATGTTCAATATGCTGTCCACCGTTTACTGATCGAAGTGTTTCTGGGGTCATGTACAGAATGTGTTGCGCAATGCGGGCCTTCAGTGCAGCTAAGTTTGCAATCGGAACACTGAACACGTCTTTCAGATAGCCTCAGTGCCAGAAGTCGCACAGAGATAAGGTGATCAGGACGGCCAAGCTGTAGGGAAATGGCGGCTGAGAATTCTAGCATTTCCAAAATGGCGCTTCAGCAGATGCTTAACTGGATTTGCAATGTGCGGAGATGCGCCATCTTGCAAAAGAAAGATCGATCCACACATCCACGCTGTTGGAGCGTTGGAATGACGTTGCAGCACAAAAGGCTCTCATAGCGCTTACCAGTGGTGGTATAGGTAACAGGACTAGAAGCACCTGTCTCTTCCAAAAAATATGGCCCTATGATAAAAGATGCCATAAACCCGCACCACACAGCGACCTCTTCAGGATGAAGCGGTACTGGTTGATTTGCGTGTGGATTTTCCGCTGCCCATGTTCGATAGTTCCGCGTATTGACGTAACCTGTCACATGGAAGTGGGCTGCGTCTGTCTACAAAATATTCCATGGCCAATCATTTTCCACTTCCGCGCGAGCAAGAGATTCTAAAACAAAGGTCTCTCTTGCTGGCAGGTCAACAGGAAGCAACTCGTGCACATGGGTAATTTTGAACGGATGCAAAGAAGGCTGTTTCGTAGGATTTTATGCACCGTGCACACGGGCATGTCCAATTTTCGGGCAATTGTACGTGCACTGCACGTTTGCACACCACCACTCGTCTCCTGCATTGCTGTGGCCACTGTTTCCACTGACGCCAAATCAATTCATTTCATTCCTCTACCAGGTTGGACACCAAAACAACCTGTCTTTTCGAATTTTCAAACCATTTTCTCCAGACCCACGGCAATAATCGGACCAACGCCTTTTCCCAAACCCTTCCGTGTCTGGACCTTCTCCTGAGCGATGAGTGCACAGTCATCGTTCTTGTAATACAGTTTTACGAGCAGAGCGCGATCCCGCAATGAGACAGTCATGACGAACGTCGCAGAAGTGAAAGGAGGAAAAGCCATGTACGCATGTTTACACCAACTTCAATGGGTCGTGCACAAGACAGGTGTTTTCATTTACGTGTTCTGACACATACAGTGCCATCTACTGATCAATTTTCACACTATTTTTTCTGCCATACGTTTTCCCCCTTCTACGATAATATTCCGTTGCAATTTGACATCATTCTGACCAGTGGTGTTATTTCTACAGCGTTTTGAGGGTTTAATTATAAGCTCCCTGTAGAACCAAGACCAGTGCTATATTTCTTGATTTCCGAAAGTACCTCGAGATAGGTCCACAACGTCTTCCTCGATAAAAGGTATATGCTTATCGAATAAAGTAACAATTACCCCATAGGGAGGGAGAGGGGCGAGGCTTCCTAACCAAGAACACTTAGTGCACCGTTCATAGTGTCAGAAGTCAAAGTAACTTACATCATTGTTAAATAACATGTCAATTGATTGTAACTACTCAGTGTCCTTAAGTAGCTACACTCTTTGACATGAAGCATAGGTAGCTGCCGACCGCCACAGAGTTCGCGCACATTGCGACATAGGATGGATAACACAGCCACGATATTATAATTGAAGGGCAGTTATCTGCACAATCTGGCAACAGTGAAGTTTGCGGCAGGTCTCGAAGTATTATCTTCTGCTCTGTATGGTCCCTTTCGTCTGCATGCCAAAGTCCTGAGGGTAACGGTAGCACTACTGTTATAACGTATTTCACTTTCCGACACATCGGTAATAACAGTTCTGTCCAATAACATTTTTGAGAAAGATTTCTTAGCAGATTGTCGTTGAATGTTACATGCACCAGATAGCACAAGGGTCCCACTGGCTGGCTCCCAGTAGTGGCTGCCTCTGTGGTGTTGCACACACTTGACCTTTGTCGAAACCTTCAGCTAGATTTTTAAACAAATATTCGAGAAGAGAAATCCAAAAAAGTTAGACACATAATGGTACTGAATTTCAAAAATTAATGAAAAAATTTAATATTAATCATTACTAAATGTTTAGTTAATTAAAAGCATCTGTTGCTGAATGGTTTAATTGAACATTAATAGTAGAAAATGTGGAAAAAATTAGACTTACTAGGATATTATAAAAAGGTTCTAAATTATTTAATGAACGTAATAACACAAAACATTCACCAATACAAATTAAACCAAAAGATGTAAACAAAGAAAATGAAATAACTTATTGAAAACTGTGTATATAACAGATTGGTTATATATTAATCTGTTATATACACAGTTTTCAATAAATTTCAGAACACTCTTTGCGGACAGGATGGAAAGGAAACTGGTTGAATCATTTGACGGAAGTACAGAGGAAACATATGACTACATAAAAGCTAATGTGAAAATCATAGCAACAGAGGTGTTGGGAAAAAAAGATAGCAACCACAACTGTGAAACGGATTGGTGGTCAGAGAAACTAGAGGTTCTCATTAGAGAAAAACGAAATGTGTTCCGTCAGTGGTTGAATGATAAATCAGAAGAAACAAGATCAATATACAAGGAAAAGAAGAATGAAGAGGTGAAAAAAATAAGGATGGCAAAAAATGAAGCATGGGAAAGAACATGTGCCACGGTGAATAGCAAATTAGGATTTGGGAGAGCAAAAGAAGCATGGTCAGTATTGAAAGGGCTTCAACAGGATACAAAAAGCAAAACTAATCTCCAACTGGTAACACAAAAGGAATGGGAAGAGTATTTCCAGAAATTATTAAATGAGGACAGAGAAGAATATCTAGAAGAAGGAACAGGGGAAGATAAAGGACATGAAGATGATGGGATCCAGATTTTAGAAAGTGAAGTACTTCAGGCATTGAGAACAGGAAAGAATGGTAAACCACCGGGACCAGACAATATCAATCTGGAGTGTCTGAAATATGGTGGTGACAAAATCTTGAAACTGATAACACAGCTCTTCAACAAAATGATACATGGAGATTCAATACCCAACGAGATGAAGCTAGGTGACATTAATACAATATTTAAGAAAGGGGATCGCAAAATTTGTTCAAACTATCGATGAATTGGTGTTACAGACACATTAATGAGAATTTTTGCGAAAGTAATTAAACACAAATGGGAAAAAATTTTAGAACCCATGAAGAACAATGTGGATTCACAGATGGGAGATCATGTGTAGACCATATTTTCACATTACGACAGATTTTGGAGAGACATAGGGAAAAATCAAAAAATATAGGATTAATTTTCATAGATCTAGAAAAAGCGTATGATACTGTTCCAAGAAAATTACTTTGGAGAGCACTACATATGGCAAACATAAACCCTTCCTTGATTAAAATAATACAACAGATGTATAAAGATAACATTTGCCAAGTGAAAGTTGGTAATAAAATTTCACAGAAATTTAGAACAAGCAAAGGCCTTTTAAAGGGCTGTCCTATGTCATCATCATTATTTAAAATCTATATAGATATTAGCCTTAGAATATGGCCTCATAAATGTAATAGTATGGGATTAGAAATAAGAGATGGAGTTTACCTACATCATTTATTATTTGCTGATGATCAAGTAGTCGTAACACAAGATGGAGAGGATGCTAACTATATGTGCAATCAACTAGCAGTTGCATATAAAACTTGGGGTTTGAAGATTAATTAGCAAAAAACAGAATACTTGACTAATGATTCAGATGAGCTATACATTGAAGGAAAGAAAATCAAAAAGATAAACACTTTCTGTTATTTGGGATCCATTTTAGAAATTGAGGGAAAATCAGAGTCAGAAATCAATAACAGAATTAGTAGCGGACAGAGGCTCATTGGGATGCTTAACTCAGTCTTATGGAACAGGAATGTAATGAGCAGAACTAAAAAATTAATATACAAATCCATATTAGAGAGTGTGGTTCTGTATGGAATGGAGACCTGGACAATTAACATGAAGCACATTAAAAAATTACAACCTCTAGAGATGGACTTTTGGAGAAGATCGGCAAGAATCTCCAGGAAAGAAAAGATAAGGAACACCAAAGTAATAAGGAGAATGGAAATAAAAGAAAGAATATATGACGTAACAGATAGGAAGAAATTACAATGGTACGGGCATGTATGACGAATGGAGAACCAGGATACCAAAATTGATACTGGAGTGGGAACCGGAGGGGAGAAGAATAAGAGGACGACCTAGGACCACCTGGCTTCAAAATGTACAGCACACAATGAGGAGAATGGGCGCAGAGGAAGAAGACACACAAGATCGAAACACCTGGAGAAATATTTTGAGAATTTAAGAACGTTTATCGTTTGTATTGTAATTTCCAAGTAAATTATTATGTTAGAGATAAGCCTCTGTAGTGAGGAAAAGCTCAAAATAATAAATCTAAATTATATACTAATCCTAAACATAAAATTAGTGATAAAGAAAGAATAAGTAAATTTTCAGTAAGGGATGTACAGCAAATTGCACACAATTGTATATATAAATGGAATTTGTTATTGAAAATTTAAAATGTTTGTTATTGAATATAATATTCATTGTACTCATTATTGTATTAATGAATATACATTTTGATATTTATATAAAGGTTAACAAAAGTGAGTCAATGTCATAATTATTGGAATATTTTAAATTTGAATTAATGGGATAAGATGTTTTAATGAATTCTGTTGATAAGACATATATAAATATGGTTAAGGATTTTATTAAAAATTAAATCATGAAAAATGTAGTAGAAATTTAGTTTTATTTTGTAAGAAAAATTGCTGATTACGTCGTCATAGAAATGTTCTTGTGAATAATTATCCAAAATAATTTCGATGGCAAACAATATTCAACCTTTTTTTTTTAATTTTCTGAATTAATGTATTAATATATTGAAATTCTTCACAGTATGGATATCTATTTCTTATACTATTTATTTTTTCAACATTTTTAAATTGTGTTCTAACAACATAAAGATCATAATTATAATTATTATCATCACATTATATGAAAATAATGATATTAGGTTATAAATTTTCAACAAGTGTTTGAGGAAGAGCATGTGGTCATAAACTATATACTTGTTCATTGCTTTCTCATAATTTCATCTGAATTTTTAATGTAAGTATCCTTTTACATGATTTATTTGACCTTCATGGATTTGTTTCGCATTGAACTTTGTTTTGTATTCACCATGTTTTGGAATTGATGGCAACACTTCTTCATAAACCCAATATTGAAAATTTCCTGCAAATGGCATAATTAAAGAAAATGAATCTTTCAAACATTGTGATTGTTCAAATGGTAAAATTCTATGAATTTTCGTTATTTATGAAGTGAGATTTAAACATTGTTTCAAATTTCTACAATGTGAAACATATTCCTCTTTATTATTTTATGTTGTTAATTATTTATTTCCTCCTCTTGGTGTTAATGGCAAATCATTGTGTAATTCTTTTGGATATTCTAAATCGACTTGAAAAATATAAGCATACTTATTTTCATTTGTTATTTGAAAAATATATTCAGAATTCAAAGATTTCCGATTTAATCAGCTGAAATCACTAAATGCCACAAATTGAGACATTGACCCACCATGTAAGTTATTAGCATCTAAATATGCTTAGCAATTCAATTGATACCAAATTTGTTATAAATCAGTAAGTTACTCAATGGACAGTATTTTTCATTACAGGCATTATGTTCATTCCAAGCAAGTATTGATTCATGACGTCATCATCTAGGCATGAGTGAACTGTAATCTGAATCCGTTTTAGCAAACTAATAGCTTCTTTCAGGTCATAAAATTTTGTTGATTATGCAATATAAGTTCTTGACATTGATACTGAATGGGAAATGTTAATTATAATTGCAGGTCATAATTTATCTGTTTAATATAAACGTGTTTTGAGTTTTGTGTGCATGATAAAGTGTGAATATGTGTGCAGCTGTTACTCTAAGGCGAGTAGTGCCATGCCAAAAGTGCACATGTGCAGCTTGCTGACCTGCCTGGTGAATTTTATTTTTGTGATTTTCACCCAAATGGAGACAAATCCAGTTTCAGTTAGACACAACACATTATTACAAAAGAGTCATTTAGCCCATTAGGGAAAACTGCAACTTACGCACTCGATTTAAAATACGTTACACACTAGTGCGTAATCGAGCTGTCCAGTGAATTGCATACAATAGCTGCAAACGCTCTTCGACTTAATGCACGAAGCTGAAATTAATTTTGAGACTAAAGCTGATTTGGACAAAAATGAACCGAAAGTTTATTCAAAACATCGAGGTTCTGTTTTAATTGAGACACACATTACCTTGCTGATCATGTTTCTTAGCAACACTGTAATGCAGATTAATTGATTCATTAGGACAATTTGTCCCATTACGCATACAATCTGTTACACAAGATTTGATGACCGCATGAGAATCTGAGAGTGATTTTATTTCCAGAAATGCCAATAAACTGGCGGTTTCAGAAGTTAAATTACTAATTGTTGTGTAACTTCATTGATTGTCCCATGCCACTACTGAAAGTGTTGTATTGTGTCGCTTCACAAGAGATCTCAAGAAGCCAGGATAAACAAGAAACAAGAAGAATACTAAAGAAGTGGCATCAGTATAACAGGATTGTTTTTCTGATTCAAAACTTTTCACATTTTCACTATTTGATTTAGTATATATTTCAATACTTTGAGAAATTCCCTTTCAAGATATATAATATTACCATCTTTCAATATATTTGACTCTTTGTTATCTTTATCATAGAATCCAGAAATAAACCAGGAGCTGTAAAATACTAAGGTGGATCAGGTTTTTAAGATTTAATAAATGTGTCTTTAATAATTTCAAAAATATCTGCAAATATTAAAATGTTAGATTTATTACATAATATTGTATACTAGTTTAAATTTTTAATGTCGAATTTTTCCGAAATTATAAACTTCATCTGAATTGGTTTCTTTATTCAGTCTCGAATAATACCATCCTTTTGTAGGTAATTTTGCTTCTTGTAATTTTCATTCACAATCCATATATGTGTAAAGATAATCTCCTCTTTCAATTATTAAACCTAATTGTTCACCTTTAAAACATTTTGCTGTGTCTCTAAATTATTGTTTTGTTTGATTTGAAGATAATTTATCAATACTTGAAGCCATAATTTAAATGTATCCAAAAATTTTAACCTCTTTACTAAAAGAAATATATTTTCCCTTATTATTTGGAATAGTATTAATATCTTCCTGATCTATTGCTAATTCTTCAATAAGCAAAAGAACATTGTAATTTGTTAGATGAAGGATGTAAACCTATTTACAATTATGATTTCGATAATTAAGATTATAATCATTGTGAGCACTCCTCAATATTTTCCTTTGGAGTGACTATGATCTCTTATTTTTTCTCCTTTAGCAAATTTATTTTCACAAATAGAACAAGTTTCTGAATTTGTAAAATTTATTTTATCTTCATTTGTCATTATCATTGAAATACTTCAGTCATATGTCTCACAATTTCCATACATGTCCTTTTTTCAGGATTTGAAACAAGTTTTATGCTGCATCTTTACCATTATATGTTACAGGTTTCTTATAAGGATTATTAGAATATATAACATAATAACTAAATGAAGATGATAAATGTTTTTAATATTTATTAATATACGTTTTTTCAGGAATTGGTTCACAAGTGTTAACATCTTTTACAAGACATTTGAAATCTTCATAAACTAGAAAATGTACTCACAATGAATTATTATAATTTTTAAATTTAATTTTTCATTATTTATAGGCATTTCTAATTTTACTTCTTTATGTTCTTTGCAGTCATTTCCGTGATTGTATAATTTTGTAAGAATAAAAAATTTTCAGATCTATCACAAGAGAGAATCTGCTGTCCATTTGTAGCTGAGTGTGAACTAATTTTTCTACCAACAGTATTGTGAATTATATAAATCTCGGATGAAATGAAGATTAACATTATGTGCTTGTTTATTTTTGTATACGAAAGAGGGTGTAGAACTAATTAAGTGGAAAATTTTACTTCCATTCAAATTTTGGAATATCTGATAATTGAACAGGAAAATTAATTTTCTCTTTTTCAGAAATTTCATTTAATTCTTTTCCAACCTCTTATATTTGCTAACTCTTTCTCCATCATGATCTACTGGATGTAAAACTGATTTATTGAACAAGAATAACATTTTTGATGTGTTTTTTACATTAATTACCAGGTTTTTTATCTTTATTTTCTTTTGGAAAATAGATATAAGAAGAACCCAAAATTGGATACTGTCCATTGACATTTAAATCTAAACTATTTACATAAAATAAAGACCAACCAGATTTTTTCTTTGCATTTCTTTCCCTTCAGTTAATACACTCCTGGAAATGGAAAAAAGAACACATTGACACCGGTGTGTCAGACCCACCATACTTGCTCCAGACACTGCGAGAGGGCTGTACAAGCAATGATCACACGCATGGCACAGCGGACACACCAGGAACCGCGGTGTTGGCCGTCGAATGGCGCTAGCTGCGCAGCATTTGTGCACCGCCGCCGTCAGTGTCAGCCAGTTTGCCGTGGCATACGGAGCTCCATCGCAGTCTTTAACACTGGTAGCATGCCGCGACAGCATGGATGTGAACCGTATGTGCAGTTGACGGACTTTGAGCGAGGGCGTATAGTGGGCATGCGGGAGGACGGGTGGACGTACCGCCGAATTGCTCAACACGTGGGGCGTGAGGTCTCCACAGTACATCGATGTTGTCGCCAGTGGTCGGCGGAAGGTGCACGTGCCCGTCGACCTGGGACCGGACCGCAGCGACGCACGGATGCACGCCAAGACCGTAGGATCCTACGCAGTGCCGTAGGGGACCGGACCGCCACTTCCCAGCAAATTAGGGACACTGTTACTCCTGGGGTATCGGCGAGGACCATTCGCAACCGTCTCCATGAAGCTGGGCTACGGTCCCGCACACCGTTAGGCCGTCTTCCGCTCGCGCCCCAACATCGTGCAGCCCGCCTCCAGTGGTGTCGCGACAGGCGTGAATGGAGGGACGAATGGAGACGTGTCGTCTTCAGCGATGAGGGTCGCTTCTGCCTTGGTGCCAATGATGGTCGTATGCGTGTTTGGCGCCGTGCAGGTGAGCGCCACAGTCAGGACTGCATACGACCGAGGCACACAGGGCCAACACCCGGCATCATGGTGTGGGGAGCGATCTCCTACACTGGCCGTACACCACTGGTGATCGTCGAGGGGACACTGAATAGTGCACGGTACATCCAAACCGTCATCGAACCCATCGTTCTACCATTCCTAGACCGGCAAGGGAACTTGCTGTTCCAACAGGACAATGCACGTCCGCATGTATCCCGTGCCACCCAACGTGCTCTAGAAGGTGTAAGTCAACTACCCTGGCCAGCAAGATCTCCGGATCTGTCCCCCATTGAGCATGTTTGGGACTGGATGAAGCGTCGTCTCACACGGTCTGCTCGTCCAGCACGAACGCTGGTCCAACTGAGGCGCCAGGTGGAAATGGCATGGCAAGCCGTTCCACAGGACTACATCCAGCATCTCTACGATCGTCTCCATGGGAGAATAGCAGCCTGCATTGCTGCGAAAGGTGGATTTACACTGTACTAGTGCCGACATTGTGCATGCTCTGTTGCCTGTGTCTATGTGCCTGTGGTTCTATCAGTGTGATCATGTGATGTACCTGACCCCAGGAATGTGTCAATAAAGTTTCCCCTTCCTGGGACAATGAATTCACGGTGTTCTTATTTCAATTTCCAGGAGTGTAGTTTATTTTTTAATTTGTGATAATCTTCGAAATTACTTGTTCTGCATAAAACATCTTTCCTTGTTTCGCAATAAAGTTCTTGTCTTTCATCTTTATTTTTAAAATTGTAATAAAGTTTTTTAATCACTTTCCTTTGTAATAAATATTCGTAATGTTAATGATTACTTCTTCTTTGATTTCCAGACATTCTTGTGGCTCAACAATATTATCAAAATTACTAATTCCTTAAATTAGTATTCATCATTTTAAAGCAGAAGCTTTTCTACCAGTCCATGATGTCAATTTAAAAAATCGTCATCATCTAGAAAATTGAAATGACATAACATTTCCTGATAATTATTTTTTTAATATCTCAGTATTTTCCACTGGAGGTTTGTGAAAATAATTCTCAATATCGATATTATTAACATTATCCACAGATCTGTTGATAAAATCGATTAATTTTTCTGCACATAGAACAGTTTCTTGTTTTTTCATTTTTCATAATTTACAAAGGCCATTTAAAGACATCTTTAACTTTTTTGTACAGATTTCAGGGTTATTTAGAGAGTTTCATTCAACTCGTTATCATTATTATTAATATTGTCAACAGAATTTAAAATAAGAATAGTTAGTTTTTTTCTGTTCAGTTTAGAAATTATTTTATATTTTCGAATTTTATGAATTGTTCTAAGTTATATTTTTTATACCTTACTTGTCTCCTTTCCATTTATTTCAAACTACAATACCCAATAAATTGCCCTAGCACTTGTTTAGTTACATTTTAAAAACCTATTTCTTTACAGTAACCTTCAAAATCAGTATAACTTAATCTGCAATTTTCTTTACAATAATTTTCTAAGTTTTTAAGTAGCTCCACTTTGGATTACACTTTTTGTGTTATCATTTGTTTAGAAAAATATTAGTTTCTTTTAAAATTAAAATGTTAATGATTGAAATGTACTTTGAGTTTTTAATTAAAACTTCTATCAACAATATAGATAATGTGTGATAGAGTTCATTTATAAAGAGAATAATTTGTTTGATTTTTATTTTCGAGATAAACGAAAATTTGATTTGTTGATGTATATAAACATGTTCTTGGAGAACTTATTTATAAAAAAAATATTACATTTTTATTTTTTAAATAAATGAATATTTTGTTCATGGATATAGATAAACATAATCTCAGAGAATCTGTATACAAAAAAGTAATAGTTTTTATTTTTGAATTTAACGAAAATTACATCTGCAGATTTAGATAGATTTTTAAATGGCGGTAACAGTAGAACAAAAATTTTGGTTTTAAATCTGAGAGTTTTGAATAAATACGCTCTTTGGTCCAGAATCGGCATAAATATTCTATTACAGTAGTGTTGCTTTTGTCAGGAGGTAGGACAACAATCTTAGGGCGCAGGTGACATAGTGCCACACTTTGCAGGCAATGGTCGACTTCATAGGCTTCAGGCAGTAACTGCAGTACAACTTGTTCAGCTGTGCTGGCTGTGTCTGGGACTGGTGTGAACTTAAGAGGTGATAACCAAATTAAATCCTTTCTCCAGAACTGAAACTGCATTCAGCTCCATATCTGTCAGATTTATGACTGTTTTGCATGGGGGCTCGAGGGACAGTTTCTCAGAGAAACGTGAGAATTTTGATATTTGACGTCTGCTTCTTTATTTTCCCAGCTGCTGCAGAATCGATGTGATGCATAACCTTAGCAATGGTCGGGATAAGATACTATGCACAACATCTTTTGAGAAATGTACGAGCACTCAGCAAAGGGCATCTTCGGTTGCGCAGATTGTCGAATTTCTTCATTCTGCGATACATCTCCTCCCATAAAGTTATATTATGTGGTTCCTCAGTTTCTTCTGGTGTATTTATTGATCGAAAGGACCAAAGATGTACCGCTGATTCATAGTGTAAAACGGACACAGTACTTCGGCGATCAGACTTGTCGCTATTGTCAGTTGTGCTGACGAACTGAGCTCCTGAGGGACGGTGGCTGACTAATATCCCCTGGCCCCCACGAGACACTACGTCCGTGAGAAAAAGGTAATTAAACTGTTGATTATGTCAAAAGTAGTCGCCATAGCTGTTAATACATTTATCCTACTGTGAAACAGAAAGGTAAATGTCTTCATGGTAAGATGTTTGCTGTTATCTATGGGAATGTTATTGTATCCTGAAGTGCACCTCTTCGTCCGAAGCAAATCGACATCCACGAATGTCTTTCTTCAGGGCTTCAAAAATATGAAAGACGCATGAAAGAGATCGCCACTGTAAGGAAATGTGTAAGAGTTTCCAACAAAACTTCTGCAGTGTACTCGGAACAACTTTGACAACATGAGGGCATGGCCACAGTTTTGCTATATATAGACAGTTAACTTACTTTTATTCTATCTATCTCATTTTCATTTGTCTTACTAGTATACTTTCTTAGACTTATTATCAGAAATTAGACTGTGTCTCTGATGCCTTCGGTTACATCTCCATAGTAGGCGAAGAAATTCATTAGAAAGAATGAAACAGAAGTTGAAAGCTATAAATGGCTTGTCTGAGGAGCTTGTAATATATTACCTGACATCTTTGATTGCTTTTTCCTTCGTTTCTGCTAGAATAAATGTGGCGGCAATAAACTGGATGAACAGAGCCCCATTTGGGCTTTAATAACATTCGTGGATTTACGAAGCTGATTAATTATAAACAAGACACATATCACTTAATCTTTATTTTATTTGTGTTCTGAGTTGAAATGATGTGCACTTTATCAACCTTATTCGTGAAGTTATGCAAATTAAATTCTTATAGATTACTTTTGGTGTTTTGCTTTTGGATGCAAACATAAGCGTTTTGTGGTTGTCCAACACGTGACCACGTTACCGAAATTGGAGGCTTTATAGGTTGAACGATGAGTCAGCTGAAATGATTGCAAAAGTGGTGAGAATAACGACGTTTGATTTTCTTTCTCCTGCTATGAAGTTCTTTAGAAGCTTTTCTGCTTGGGCATCTCGAGAACACTGAGCGAATTTAAATATTCCGTGGGAAAATTTACTCTGTGGCATTGGTACATCATTGTATTGATGGATGTAAATATTTTTTCTTCCCTTGTATTCTGAATTACCTGATCTATTTGTTAAATGGCGTCATTTTCTTTTGTTAAAATTGTTCATTTACAGTATCATACATTTGTTTACATATGTCGTTTCTTTCTACAAGCGAGTACACTTTTTCCATGAGTTGTTCCACCCCCTTTAATACTTTTCACAACTTGTCAGTTAAGACGATTTTGCCTAAGTGCATATGAATGCGATATATGTCGTTTGCAAGTTATATTCCATAACGTTTGCATATCCATATAAGCCAGTATCCAGAAAGTTTCTAGTAACACGTTTCTTGTACTTCAAATATATTTATGGATAAATAACAATGGTTTATATTTTCATAAATGTTGTAGACTTCCAAGGATGACAAATTAGTCTGTCCGAGCCAGGTATGTACAATAAGTATTTCCGTTGTGCTACTGTTGACAGACAACATTTTACAAAATTAAAAAATTGAGAATATAATCCAACATTTGAAAATATGCGAAAATATGACTCTTTCTAAAACCTCGAGAGCAGTTTCAAGATGCCCTGGTAACCACCATGTTGTCATGTAAATCCCTTCCACCATTCATGTCTCCACAACCACAATAGCTGCCACCACACAACCACCATAGAGTAAATCAAGAGTAGCATGATACACAAAAACCAACGACTGGCTTTCAGTTGCTTTGGTGGTGTCAACAACCTATAATGATAACCCATAAGGAAAAATAATATTCAGGTTGGTAGGGTTCCTACACTTAACTTAGGATTCACTTAGCAGCTAATAAATATACGAAACCATCCGTTGCCAAACTTGCCTTTATTGTAATTTTAATTAACGTGGAAGCCAAAAATCACCAAACATAGAGGCTAAATGTATGCATCTAAAGGCTACTTAAAAAAGGAATAAAATCACTTAAATTTGTTTCCACAAGAGGAGAATACAACGTCCCAATTCGGACTTCGCTAACACTTACATTTTACTGACATTAAATATAACAAGATAAATAATCATACATACGATGAGAACAAATGAATAACACCATCAATCTTTAGAGATGAGAATACGACTATATCCACCAAGGTTCGCGCCCTTGCAAGGGAGATACTTAACTTCAACATATAAGGTGATTACAGTAAGCCCTAATTCCACTCGACAAACGTAGCAACGATATAAGCGAGACAAACGTACTGACGGAAGATAGCCGGATGTGCTGTGGTACAAAGGGCCACTATCAACCCCGTCAGGACGCGACCTCCGTGAACACGTCAGTTTCAGCTACCTGCTTCATACACAGAGTCATTTGTAGCTTCTTAAAAACAATTAACATGAAAAGACACAACGCATAACACATTAATAAAATATAAACGACTACTTCACAGAACTAGCTCCTCTTTAGACAAAGCAAACAGCAGAATATTAACAACACGTAAAATACTTCTAACCTATAACAAACTAAGGTACCACATAATAGATTATCGTCTTGAGTTCATAGAATACTCAGTTCGACACTGCCTGTTTATAGGACTTACAACTCAACAATGTTAGCTTAAGCAAACCTGCGAATGCAAAACTCGAAATATGACAGGAATAATGATTGAAGCCACTAGGCTGCCACACAGAGGAGACGATAGTAATTTACAGCGCCACACAACCGACCTTACATCTCCAATTTAGTATAATCAGAATAAACAATTTTGTGTATAATAACCACTTACAATACCATGACAACCTCCGAATAACATTTATTACCCAAGGTAGCTACTGGTATCGAAAAGCACCTTTAGTAATACAGAATGCTAGTGTATTTACTTATTGGAAGGGTTTCAACTTTACATCCCTTTCCACATAGCTCTCTGTGTACACACTTCTATAACTTCTGCCACTAAAGAAGGGCATATAAATGCACATATAACTGACACAGATTTATGCAGAATAAAGCAGTACCTTAGTATGGCGCAAATGGCTTCATTTGCTTTACATGTGGGATATCTTCACCATTCAGTAATTCCGAAATATATTCAACAACGCGTGAGAGCAAGATGTCGCCGTGGTATCAGCTATTTACTTCACATAATTTCCTGCACAGACACAAGGCAGACGAAGCGTTTTCACATGCAACAGTGGCGACCATCACACATTTCCTCCGTCACGCCATAGACACATCTCAGTTTCTATGGCCAGTAACAAGAACCTATACATGCCCTCGCAGCAGAAAAGCCCCAAAACACAACAGTGCCCCACCACAATACCAAACCCAAGATCCCATCAATTCACTGCCGGGATCTCTCGCTGACCTTGCCCATAGAGAACAGGTGTCGTACCACAGGCCTCACAGTAAACGTCAAGAAGCCACCTCTGACCATGCAAATATCCACTCTGCTGTCTCTTTTCTGTGTACTGGTTTTTCATCAGTTGACAGTCTGTGGAAGAAGGTAGCCCACACTGCCTGCTTTATTTTCAACAAATCCTCAGTATTATTGCTAACGGCCATCCCATAATACTGCTGTAGTTCATCAAGCATTTTGTCTGGCAGCCTGCCTCTTATGGTTATAGCGTCAGAAAGTTTCTTGTCTATCAAACATCGTTTCAGCTTCCTCAACCTGGTGCCCATCCTGTTCTGGACATGACCAAAACATTCCAGCTTTTTAATAATCTTCTCACCATCAGGCTGAGCATCTACTACACTGTTATATGTTTTTGTGTCTCCATCACCTAAGAACTTAGTCTAACACACTCCCCTTTCATTCACAGATCGACTAAAGATTTCCATAGCTGCATAGGCCTCCATACCACCACTTGTTCCTTTTTTAACTTCTGTTACAGATATGCCCTTCATGCCCTTCATTCTCTTATTTACACTTGTAACAATCTTTGGTTAAAATATGGAAATCGATTACTTTTCCAGTATTCACACTGGTCGCTGTAGCAACAGAATTTTTAGAACTGTAGCCTCACTTCTGCCAAGTGCCATCAAAAGCTAATGGAATGTGAGTCATAACATCATTTATTTCAATAGCTTTGTTTGCAGCACACTTCATTGACTTGCATGCAACAGATTCCACAGCATCTCCAATAAATCCTGCATACTTCTCGATTTTACTAGGTGGGCATGGCATATTCATTACAGCACACATTGGTTCTATTGCAGTGTGTCCATTGTCAATAGCTCTCAATCCATAAAACCACCTAACATTTATTCAAAATAATTATCTTTCCACTTACCAGAATTCCAGAATGAATGACTATATTTACAAGTGGCACTATTAATGATAAGTTTTGTGTCTAGTTCATTTGATACCTGACTGTCTTCATGTAAACTAACTGGCCCTCCACATATTTTACAACACACACATTTACCTAACACCCTTGTTAGGATGAGTAAATCTATCAGAATATAACCTAACCTACGATATAAATCACTTTTGTTTTGAGAAAACTGTGTATCACAACTTTTTATTTTAATCTTTGAAGCACCAATGGCTGTTTCTCTAGATACTGAGGAGTTTGCCTGTAATTCACTGTCTGTAACTTCACATGCCACATGCTGAACACTTTCCCTTTATTCGAAAATCTATTACCATGAAACCCACGTTTCATAAAAACGCTTCGTTTTGGCGTCATATTTTGCTTTTTGAGAGATTTACCAATCTATTCGTCACTTTTCCTCGGAAAAACGTTAGCACTTCGGTATACAACTCGTGTTTACGCTATGAAACGACACTATACCTTTTGTCAGTGGTACGAATACAAGCACGTAATTTAATCTTAATAAAACAGCAATCCACAGCCTTCTACATAAAAAATTACCGATTTTATTAGATCTTGAAGTGCTGCAAGTAAAAATTTTTACGTTTTCAACTGGTGTAGAATATATTTAATATAATAGAAGAATTCTTCCCATGTGGCTTTATAAGTGATATATATATATATATATATATATATATATATATATATATATATATATATATATATATATATATATATATATGTTATAATGAGACAAAAATCAGGAAATGTGAAAAAAAATTTTCTTCCATTCAAACTCCCCTAAAAGAAGAGGTATTTTCCACAGAAGAGAAAATGAATAAGAGTATGCACTTTAGAGCCATTGCTTACTCAATTCATTTTGTCTAGTTTTTATCCATACTACAACCTCTCACAATATGGAAAACAAAGAGCTTGCAGTAAAAGAGATATGTTCCACAGCCTCGAAGACAAAGAGGTGTGGATAACTCCTAAGGTATGCTCTTTACCGCTCATGTTTACAAGACTTCTTTGGTTCGATCATTCACGTCGCAACCCTCAATACCGACCATTCCTTATGCGACAACTTCCATATACCAGATACTTTTATAAGTTTACTCAGTCTGCTGTCTTTTGAGAACAATCATTGAAAAATATCAGTGTTATAATACTGAGGACGTCATACTGTACATCACTGTCTGAATGGATAATGTTTGAATCGTTAACATATGTGAAATCTGTGTTTCCACGTGGGAGGTCTTCCACAACCCATAAAGTAAGACCTTTTGTATGCGTTTTTTCGTATTTTCACTTTAACACATTTTAGTATGTATAAAACAGCTCTCATATTATTGTGACTGAAACAGAAAATACATCTTACCAACTTTCACACTAAAGCTATGCAGTACACAAGTTCTTCAATAACTTGAAGATAACATCTTCATAGTGTTTCTCTACGACAAATAATTGTCTTCATAGACATGCATCCCCCCATGAACCATGGACCTTGCCGTTGGTGGGGAGGCTTGCGTGCCTCAGGGATACAGATGGCCGTACAGTAGGTGCAACCACAACGGAGGGGTATCTGTTGACATGCCAGACAAACATGTGGTTCCTGAAGAGGGGCAGCAGCCTTTTCAGTAGTTGCAGGGGCAACAGTCTGGATGATTGACTGATCTGGCCTTGTAACATTAACCAAAACGGCTTTGCTGTGCTGGTACTGCGAACGGCTGAAAGCAAGGGGAAACTACAGCCGTAATTTCTCCTGAGGACATGCAGCTTTACTGTATGCATGGAGAGCTGCATTAAACCAGTCTCAGGACTGAAGACCACAACAACAACAACAACAGACATGCACATGTTGGAATAGGACATATAGCTTTAGAACTATCGATACTGGTAGTTTTCTTGAATTAGAAGCGTCGAAAATGTTCTACCTTTTGATGTAATTAATAGCAATCGTAATTATCAGAAATCAACTTTCCCCCCCCCCCCCCCCCAAGCACAAAAACAACGTTAAAGCTTCATATCTCACTTTAGGGATGCATCTGATTTTTTCTGTAAACCTTTGTTTTGTTGACAGAACATCTACAGATGGTTCTCAGTTATTTCTTTTTCATATGCTTTTGTATTGTTTTGTTTCTTATGCCGACGTATGTACTTAATGGATTGCCACAGTATCCACTACAAAATCCAGTTACTTTTGTTGCCTGACAGATAACTTCTCCGTCGTGCTCTCCAGGCTTCGCGCGCTGCTCGAGAGATGGCAGCGCATGGCACTCATTTGACTAAAGTTAAGCTTCCACTAACGGACGGCAGACGGCGTGTATGACCAACACGTCGCCTTACCGCTGGGGACGTAGTTTTGTCCAATCTCAGCTTCTATCTCTTGGTGTTCGTTTGGTTGGCTTTCGAAATGTCACACTTAAGATCAGGTTCTTCAGTCAGCTTAACTGCCAATAGTACATCACCTTTCAATCAAGAGCGGGAAACCTTAAGAACATAATCGACTAACACTTGCAATTTCAAAGCGTTAGTTCCACTCAAGATGAAACAAAACGACAAATTGTCATTAATATCAAATTTTGTAACTTTTGTCTGTGTATCTGTCACCTTTGCTTTCACTTCAGTCGTTATGAAGATAAGTATATGGGAAACATTGTTCTCCAAACAGCTGTTTTGAACACTTGACAGTTCATCCGTTTCCGAAAACATATCCATGTTTTTAGACAGCAGTGTCATCCAGTTCTCAGGAAAAGACTTTATCAACCCTTTTACAGAGTTGTCACTAAAAAAGCCAAAGCATTCACATGATATCCAGCACCAGTTCTTACGTATACTTGCAAACATTTAAGTAATTTTTAGAACTCATTTTGAAACGTAATGAAGACGAATGATGCTTGATGCGGAGTGTTCCCTGGAATCACAAACTGATAATGATGAGATATTCGGGAAACCATGACGGAGTGCATGTGAAATAGAGCTTGTGTATTTCTGCAAGTAGTCTAGACGTTTAAATTCACTGACGCAGAAACGGAATCTGAAAGCTGTCCTTTGTTTCCTGCATAAAAATCTTCGGAAAATATTCTTACGTACTTTTTTTGAGAGGTGGAGGAACTCTAAGGAGGGGGGAGGGGGCGAGGGATTGGTAGGTCGTCTTATGCTAATCTTTTCATCTTATTTCGAGGTATATTTTCCCTTACACTTCAGTTTTTATGGCTCCCTATGTTACCATGAAAGCTATTCCCTGATGTTGTGTCATCGTCTACTTCTCGTTACAGTTTTACATATACTGCTTTTCTCGTCAATATTGCTGAGAAGCTCCTCATTTCTCATCTAATTAGTTCATTTAATTTTCAGCAACCTTGTAGATCTGAAACGCTTCGATTCTTTTCTTTTATGTATTTTCACAGACTATGAATAGCATCCTCACAATGCTGCGCTCCAGATGTACATTCTCAGAAATATCTTCCTCAGATAGCGCCAATGTTTTTTATGTCGGTAGAATTATTTTAATGAGGCACTCTAGGCCTAGCTGCCCTGCTACTTATATTCTCCTTGCTTCGACCGGCATACGTCATTTTGCTTCCAAGGTAGCAGAATTCTTTCATCTATTGCAATGTCACCAATTTTTTATGTAAGCTTTATCGGCATCTGATCGTTAAATCTTTTATTCTCTGGTTTATTCTCTATCCATATTCCACATGGATCATCCCATTCAAGACGACCTGTATTTCCCCATCCTTTCACACTGGATAGCAATGTCATTAGCAACATCCTTTCACCTTGATTTTCAATTCCCTTCCGATATTATTTTCTTTTCCTTATTGCTTGTTCCACATGCAGATTGAACACTAGAAGTGAAAGACTGCATCCTTCCCATATGCCTTTTTTAATTACAACTCTTCTCTCTTGGTCGTAAATCCTCACTGTTCCGTTTTGCTTCTTGTACATATTGTATATTGCCCGTTTACGAATGACGCGTACTTTGTGATTTGTCTAGAGTTTATTGACCGATACTGCGAGTACCCAGTAAATACAGAGATCGACAAATCCACAACATTGGTGGATGCATGTATCCTATAAAAATGGTCAACTGCGCAGCTTCCCTTACATTTCTGAGGTGGCTTGTTTGTTATTTTATTACTGTTATTAACAAACATTACAATCTATGGAAGCTCGTAGATACTGAAGAGCCCATAGAGTGCAACGAAACCTAGTTTTAGTTTTGAATACGATATCTTATTGTGTAAATCATTCACTTCCGTGTTTGTCAGTTTTCCCCGTTCTGCTGTGTTTTTTCTTGGGTTCCTCCAAATACATTTCACAATCGTAAATTAGAAAAAGTGTGAGAAGAGTTTTACGCTTTCGTTGAAATAAGTTTGCTTCTATTATGTCTGACTATTTGGTTTCTTTATTCTACTGTTTATATCCTCTTTGATGTTGTTGTTAACAGGAGAAAAGTGATCAGATTTAGTTTTTCATTTCCTTTATCATTTTACGAATAATTGCTGTACTATTTTACCGCAGGACGAGAAATTATTTCGTTTTATCATTATTAACTTATAAAGTTGTTACAAGTAAGATACAGTACAACGTTATGACGAGTGAATTAACTTTTGGATTTTCTCCGAAGACTTTTACATCATCTGATAAACCAGTACGATAAACTTGTATTCTAGTTTCTTCCAAAGCGTAATTATTTTGTTAATAATTGGCTCTATAGTAGGGTGGAAAGGTGAAGATAAAATAGAATCTCCCTATTTAGCTCCATAAAATTCCTCGACTATGAAATTAGAATTATTAGTTGACAATATGGTCAAGAACCTATTAATGGTGGGAAATGAAAGAATTTACTGTCGCATAAAACGAATACGGTTTGTAAAACTATGCACTGAAATTAGATTATTCAGTTCATAGTTTTTCAAGCCGTATCCGTTTTCTTTCGACTGCAAATTCTTTTATTTCCAACAATTAATAGTTTCTTGATCATGTTGCCGATTAATAAACTAAAAGAAAAAGTTGACTTTCTCACTTAAGGAACATAAATAAACCGCAGCAATAATATAAAATGAGGAATTAAATATGAGGGGCATAAGTGTTACCAACGTAAATCCGTGTCACGTGAAGTATATATGGCACGCAACGTGTTTCGTCTTGTCTTTCTCGCCACCCATTCTTCTTTTCAACCGAAGTAGTTTTAATAAATAGCTTATCACTGTTTGAGTGTTAAGCAAATTATAGATCATAATGACATGTCTTAACAAAATTATTATTTGATATATTATTAATTTATGACGAAGGCCAAGTTCTCGTGTGATTTAATTTGTAACGTAAACCGGAGAGCGCCACAAATTACCAGTTCTGTGTGTATACAAATTGTGTGTATTAAGACAATGATTAGACAGACTGGCAACTGGCAATAATTGCTAGAACATGGACAATTACCACAATATTAACAAAATAAAAACTGAATGGAATGTTATTGTTATAGTGTTCGATGTAAACAAAATAAATCAGTAATCATATTTTGGTAGGCTAACGTGTATGGAAAGTTATCTGTGCTTTTTGTGCCATTGCTTTAAGTTAATCACGGTAGTTAAAACTTGTTGTTGATGGATGTCAGTATCTAGGTACTTTGGCTTTCTACATCGATTGATATAGTTCATTTATTTCAACAATCTAGTTCTAAAATGCACCTAAACCAAGTTTCCCTGGTGCTCTCTTAATACAGCCGTTGTGGAATCAGCTGATGGATGGTGTCCCACAGAAAATCCATTCACTATCTCACTGCGAATAAAACAAGGTTGTGACTACCAGTAAATGTTAGGAACTTTAGGTACAGTTTCGAAACAAGAAACCAAAAGCGAAAACATGAATCTCAAGATGACAGTGGATACCATAAATATATGTGAAATAATTCGTACGAAAATAAAGACTAGATTTAAAGCAATTTTAAGATGCAATGGAAAGCGTTTGTTATGTTACATCAGAACCAGATCTTCAAAAATAGTATATTGTGCCACACGCTGAATACCGAGTATTCTTGACAATGAGACCATCAATCGTCCTTTTTTATATGCTACTACACAAATCGAGATTTCGGCTAGTAGTTAGGCACTCTCAATGCACTATTTTCTATTCTCAGTGCATGTAAGTCCCTGTTGTTCGGGCGTCAGTCACAGTTCTTTGAATTATTCAAAGAACTGTGGCTGACACCCGAACAACAGGGACTTACATGCACTGAGAATAGAAAATAGTGCACTGAGAGTGGCTAACTACTAGCCGAAATCTCGATTTGTGCAATAAAATCTAAAAAAGGAAGACTGATTGCTGCACTCTATAATTTAGATGACAATAAGCTGTCTGTCAGAAGTAGTCCGTCAGACATAGATCCACTTTTTAATACTCCGTGAGAATTATGTCGCAAGTGCACCTCAGACTTGTCGCAGTATTTTCGGAAGACATTTGAGGGGCCTCGACGCAGACAAGGAAGATTACAGTTTCAAGAGTATATGGCGAAGGAAAAATACTGCGAAATAATTCTGAACTTTTTCTTTTAGAGCTATCCAGATCAGATATCCCGGAAACCCAAGCATGTTCATATTCAATCTGGGAACCTGAGTAACAGAGGGATAAAGCACCAATAGCAAAGAACCATAGCAAAATACTTCCTTGCTGCCTTCCCCAAAGCTGTAAATATTATTTACTTGTTGAGGCACTCAAAGAACCGAAAGTCATCGACCACGCATTTGTTTATGGAAGGGCTAAAATCCACAATACACAAAACAAAAGATGATATGTTTTATTTACAAAAGAAAGTATAAGATGGAGAAAGAAGTCCTCTGAAAAGATAAATACATAATGATTCCACACTCCATTCGATTAATCAGTCGTATTTTTTTTAATATTACTGCTGGGAAAGAACTTTTAACAATGAAATACTTCATTTAGAAAAATATCTATGCAAAAGTAGTAATATGGATGCAAGAAGAAAAGGATAACGTGGGGAGAAGATGAAAGAATATCGGGAAGGTCGAAAATAACAAAAAGGAAGCATGATTCAGTGTGGAATGAGTCCTCTGTGGCCTACTAAACTAGACAAAAAGGAATGTCTTAGAAAATGGACAAGATACATTCACATGCACCGCAGTGAATACGGTATATGGTGAACCCTCTTATACTTCACAAAAAAACATTTATTTACTTTCAAATATTTTATACCTTTCTGTAGGTGTGGCTCAGAAAATTTACATTATGTGCCGTCGTCTATCGGAGACGTGTCACACAGAGATAAAATTCTGAGCAACCTGTAATAGTCGGCACCTACGCGATTTTCTCTAAAATTATTGGCTACCGAAAAATACGATTTCATTGTTCCGACGAAACAGCCCTACCGACAAATTTCTGTAACTCATCCTCCTCTCGGTTAGTTCCCTCTAACTGCCCACCTAGACATGTGAAGAATATTTTATGATAGATTACAAGACTTTTTTACTGCAGAACCGCTTGCAAGGCCGACATGGAATACTGGTGTCCAAAAAATAACCGCAAATGAAGTGACTAGAATAGTAATCAAGCTCTTTTCCAACTCAGTCCAAAAACACTCACCTACAGAATAATATTTTCTCCGTAAGCCGTTTTTCGTTGTTTGACGAAGGGTAATTGTCACGAATGTTAGCCGCTCTTGTTCTGCTCCGTGCAGGAATGGAACGAAACAAAAGTAATTAACTAAATACTCTCGTATGAGGCCGAATCTTTTTCGTTTTATTGTCTTGTTCGCTGATAGAGATAGAAGATGAATGTAGATGTAATGCTGCACGTATTACAGCAAAATAGTTTTCTAAATTCATCCAGTTCTATTTCAGAGAATAATATCGTTTTTTCCAACGACTATAGTTCTATGTAATACGAGGGCTGTTTAATACGTAATGATACAAAATTTTTTTCTCGACAAACATTTATTCTTATGCGTTACAAATAATGACAATATCATTCAACATTTCTCTTACATGTACCGTTTTTCTGCCATAGTTTCCATCATCGTTCCTTTGAAACGCAACTAGCTCTTTATTCACATGAAGTGTTGAGTGCTATTGACAAGGGATTTCAGATCGATTCTGTATTTCAGGATTTCCGGAAGGCTTTTGACAATGTACCACACAAGCGGCTCGTATTGAAATTACGTGCTTATGGAATATCGTGTCAGTTATGTGACTGGATTTGTGATTTCCTGTCAGAGAGGTCTCAGTTCGTAATAATTGACGGAAAGTCATCGTGTAAAACAGAAGTGATTTCTGGCATTCCCCAAGGTAGTGTTATAGGCCCTTTGCTGTTCCTTATCTATATAAACGAATTGCGAGACAATCTGAGCAGCCGTCTTCTGTTGTTTGCAGATGATGCTGTCGTTTATCGACTAATAAAGTCATCAGAAGAACAAAACAAACTGAAAAATGATTTAGAAAAAATATCCGAATAGTGCGAAAAGTGGCAGTTGACCCTGAATAACGAAAAGTCTTAGGTCATCCACATGAGTGCTAAAAGGAACTCGTTAAACTTTGGTTACACGATAAATCATTCTAATCTAGAAGTCATAAATTCAACTAAATACCTAGGTATTACAATTACGAACAACTTAAAATGGAAGGAAAACATAGAAAATGTTGTTGGGAAGGGTAACCAAAGACTGCGTTTTATTGGCAGGACACTTAGAAAATGTAACAGACCTACTAACGAGACTACCTACACTATGCTTGTCCGTCCTCTTTTAGAATACTGCTGCGCGGTGTGGGATCTTAACCAGATAGGACTGACGCAATATATCGACAACGTTCAAAGAAAGGCAGCACGTTTTGTATTATCGCGAAATATGGGAGAGAGTGTCACAGAAATGATACAAGATTTGGGCTGAAAATCGTTAAAAGAAAGGCGTTTTTCGTTGCGACGGAATCTTCCCACGAAATTCCAGTCACCAACTTTCTCCTCCGAATGCGAAAATATTTTGTTGACACCGACCTACTTAGGGAGGTGCGATCACCACGATAAAATAAGGGAAATCAGAGCTTGTACCGGAAGATATAGGTGTTCATTCTTTCCGCGCGCTGTATGAGATTGGAATAATAGAGAATTGTGAAGGTGGTTCGATGAACCGTCTGCCAGGCACTTAAATGTGATTTGCAGAGTATCCAGGTAGATGTAGATGTAGATCACGTTCTGTCGCCTAAGGCCGTCGCCACACAGGTCGTGGCATTCAACATGCAGAACTCTGTCTTTTGTATATGGTATGCGTAGCTGAACGTGATATACGCAAGTTTAGCGCACTCTAGCGGCAGTTCGTCGCTATAGATGATGATTGCGAATTTCGCAGTACACATGAGTTCTCGATATGGACAAGCAACTGCAGCGTTCTTACCGCCATTTAACGGCTGTATCTGGCTCGCAAATCGCACAACTTGTTTGCGAAATTGAACGGCTCTATTAAAACGTGTATGCCCTCCTTTGTCCATATGCTAGTCATGTCGGTATAAGAGCTTCAAAATCCATGTCTATGTTAAAAGGCTAATAAGAAGTACCGTGTCCAGGCAGTAAGAACATTAGGGTACAGAATTTGCATTACAGATAATGCGACCTTTCCTTCCTTGACAGCTCTTTCCAAATATAATCCAGTAACTCTCTGCCGAGTTTTGGTGCTCACCATGTATGCTACATATGTGTAGGTTGTGTGTTCAATGTCGTCGTCCCATACTGCTAACGCCATTTTTAATTGTACTTCGTGCCGTCTATGTTTATATACTACTTCTTCGTCGAGAGTCATTTTAATCATGTGTGGCTCAAAAAAAATGGCTCTGAGCACTATGGGACTCAACTGCTGAGGTCATTAGTCCCCTAGAACTTAGAACTAGTTAAACCTAACTAACCTAAGGACATCACAAACATCCATGCCCGAGGCAGGATTCGAACCTGCGACCGTAGCGGTTTGGCGGTTCCAGACTGCAGCGCCTTTAACCGCACGGCCACTTCGGCCGGCTGTGTGGCTCATACGTAAACCTTTTTTTTGTATATTTTAACTCTAATTGTTTCCCCCTTTCATGTGTAAATTTCATCTTTTATCCGCGTATTTTATGTATGTATCATTCTCCTGTGATATTTTATACAGTCTCTTGACTGAAGAGCGTTGAATTTGGCTGCTGCCGCCTACCCCCGCCCACATTGGGCAGGGGTATGAAATGAAAATAAAGCAAAAATAATAATGCGATATAAATTGAGAACAGCCTTCGGCAAAAGATGAAAGTTATTTCGTGAGCTTCAGTTCTTACTAAAAACCTGAAAATCATTCTTAATTGATCACTGTTTCTTTTCAGTTTGATGATGATGATGATGTTTGTGGGGCGCTCATCTGCGTGGTCATCAGCGCCCGTACAAAGTCCCAATATTTACACGGTCCATTTTCTCTTTACAATCAAATCTAGTCACTCTCACGGATGATGACGATGAGTATGAAATGAGGAGGACAGCACAAACACCGAGTCCCCAGAAAGAGAAATTCCCGACACGGCCGGGAATCAAGCCCGGGATCCAGAGGCTGCAGCAACGCTAGCCACTAGACCACGTTTCTTGGCAATAGCAGAATCCTTAAAATACAGAAAATACCAGACTTGAAATACGAAAGTACAAAATATCTTACTGCGAGCAGTGCAGGCTCTCTTGTAGATAAGGCACTTAACTGCCTAGGGAGAGCCCTCTTATATTTACGTAACATGGAACATTGCAGAACTCACGTGTATTAAATTCATAAAAAGTCCCAGTAACTTTTTAGAAAACGTAAAGGTGAATAACAAATATGCTAGGAATTAGCAAGAAACTCATGAGCTTCACACTACTTAGTAATTCTTCACTTCGATTCATTATATAGTGCGCTGAACTTCAGCCCTATACGACCATCTTTCGTATCTTGCCATCTCTTGAAGACTTTATTCGTCAATTTCTTACAGTCGCTCAATTTTAACAAATTTTAATAAGAACTGCAGAAATGTACTCGCAGTTGCGAATACGAACAACCATCAAGCTGTATGAGGGAAATGAAGACACTCAAAATTCATGCCGGACCGGAAACCGTGACCGGATTTCCCGCCTTACGTGAGCGGTCGCTTGCTATCTGACATACCTGATAGTGTTATGCAGCTTCCGAACGACTGCACAGCGAAAATGTTTCCATGCTATGAGGTCAGTAACTCAAAACGCTTAACACTAACATTCGTCATGTCTTTGCTGACAGCTGCCTTGAATTTCTCGTTTTGCTGGGATAGCGGGTGCTGCCATTCCAGTCACATACTTTTCGTTTTCGGCTCAACGTGATGCGCTCAGGTTTCGTCGCCTGGAACGATGCATAGAAGAAAGGCCTCTCTATTGGCCTCAATGTGCTCCAACAGTTCAAATGAAATGGCTTTTCTTCGAATCTTGTGCTCTGTTTTGAGCGCTTTCGGATTCCGTCTTGAGCACAACTTTGAATATCCAGTAGCCTCGGTTGTTGCACACGCAACTCGAATACTTACAGATAGCTGTACACTCAAGGATCTACACTGATAACGGCATCCGCGCGATTCACGGGAGTTGTGGCTGCGACACGACGTCGCTGACGGGGCCGATAATGGAGCTCTGTTACTGTATTTCCTGGTGTTTTGTTGTCTTAACGCTTCACGTGACGGTACTCATATCAACTGCATCATTACCATACACTGCACACAAAGTTTTTTGGATGTTCACCTCGGTACCTTTTTTCGCAACAAAGAATTCAATTACAGCACGCTGCTTGTAACGAGTATCTTGCGTATATGCAATTTTCATTGTTCACTACTGCTCTGCCATCTGTTGGAATAGTTCGAAACTTCGCACACGTCGACGAGAAACATCAAATTTCTGACACCCAAAGGGACGTTTTCCTATACATTTCAACGACTGCATAAAAAAGCGGAACACTGTTTATTTAACCACAGGTACACGGACATGTTATTGTCCATCCACCGCGTCTCCAAACTCTTTCATTGTGTGCTATCAGACTTACTTGATGAGAACTGAAACACTGGAGCAGTACTGTGGAATAAGTCGCGTTAATATCTCGCTTAGTAGTTACACAGCATTTTCCCAGAAATATCCGAATAAGCTTTATCCGCCTAATCTACTATAGGCATCATCTCTTCGTTCAATTTTGTACCGGTCCGTAGGTATTAAAACGACGTGAAGGGTTCCAAAAGGTGCCCACAGTCTGGGTCATTCTTTCGTCCCCTCAGCTTGCTAGTCTGTCTCTCGTCCGCATTTGATAGGCGGGCAGTCTCATTCTGTCGTTCGGAGTGCTTGTATGTCGGTCGTTCGGATCAACCCTTGAAGCTGGCAAAATGAGAGTCTTTCCACTCCGCCAGTAAGAGAACTCAGCCAGTGGTCGCCCGGTTGGGGCTAAGCTCCTGCATCTGAGTGTGCGCGTTAGACCGCCAGTCTGCTCGAGTTTGCTCAGACAATGCTCATTGGCGGTTGGATCGATCGGTTGGCCTGTCGCGCACTGGGACACGACTTGTCCGCCTTGAGCGTCGGCGCATATGAGGTCGCCACGTGAGTCCAGTGGGCCGCGGCGTATAGCGAGGGGTAGTGGCTTCGCGGACGACACGAGAGCAACAGGAGTCAACCCACGACATCGATCTGGCTGGTGCTAGCTGCGACGCCGTGAGACGGGAGATCGGCGCGCCTTCTTGCGTCCGTTGAAGCGGCTGGCAGTGGACGGTTCGGGACAGCGATTTGGGGGTTCTGCGCCATGTCTTCTCGAGAAATCGCAGTTTATTAGAAAAGTGATTGGTTATATGCTGTGTGATTTACTCTTGTTAAATTCTACTTGTTATCTTGGTCAGTCTCTCGTCCCCAGTTTGCTCGTCTGTCTCTCGTCAGCATTTGTTAGGCAGTTAGTGTCTGTCAGTCGTTCGTAGCTGCCTCTGTCATGTTTGTCTGATTTGGTGTGTTAACGAATTAATTGCATGGAGTGTAAAGGCCTAATTCGTGAAATATTTTTTGATTTTGCTTATCAAGTTGAGAGGCGGTGTCTGGGTATTGTAGAGGATCTTAACTTATTTGGCCAACCTTGTAGAATTTTATATAAGATTGCATTTCATGGGTTTTTATTCAAACGATCGTTTCAGTATACAAAGTTGCCACCCTTTCACCGTAAGACTTTTCTTAGAAGTTAAAATCAAGTTGCACCTTCGATGGCAAAGTTAATATTTTAATTTTTAGTGTTCTGTACCATTTCCATTCCACCTACGGGGGTGCATAGTTTGTGTGCTTGTGCAAATTGTTATAACTTTTAGTTTAAAGTAATCTGGTGTGTTGCAGATTTGCACCAGTGTAGTCTTTCAGAGGCTGTTGTGAATGGTCGTAACTACGGCCGTGTCAAAAGGGAGCGGCAAGGTTCTCTGCCTCAAAGCTCATACACTCAAAACTTGATTCTTTCTGCCTCTGAATAAATTATAACTTGATATTTAGAGGGAGCTTTCTGATTATAATTTTAAGTCTGTTACTTTTAAAAATAAATTCTTAAGAAAATTCTTTGAAAATAAATCACGGTTTATTAATGGTAGCAGAGCGTGGTTACGATCCATGGACCTCTGGGTTAAGGGCCAAGCACGCTGTTTTTTCTTCCTGTTGGCTAAAAGCTTTACCTTTCATTTGTCCACATTTAAAGGAAGCTGCCGTTTAGCAGAGAAAGTGGAAGTAATGCTGTTGTCCGCTTACTTACAATACTGATCCAGCGACAATACGACATCATCAGTGTACAGCGACTGCTGTTGATCTTAGTAAGTACGTGTGCTGCCACCATGAGTGGGTTTATTACGGTTGCTTTTGGAATGTTCGATGCTGCTACTATTATTTTTGAACAATGATCTTTGAATATAATACCTTCAGGCATCATCGTGGCCATACGACGTGGTGATGGCGAGCAGGTACCTGAGAGAAATACGAAAAACAGGGGAGCAGAAAAATTAATGTGAACGTGAGAAGCGTATGATGCCATCGAAGTCTTATAACAGCTATTGAGCCTCCTCGCAGCGTATTAGCAACTGAGTAGCTTCTGACTTGGCACACTGCAATTTATTAAGTCATCTTTGATCAGCACGCCGTGCCTTTAAACCCATTACTAACATAAAATTTACTTAATGAGCAAGGTAGAAGATAGAAGAGGACGACCTAACGTAAAATGTCTAGTAAATCTAGTTTTAGTTTGCTTTCAATGGAAAGATAGATAGCCTCGGAATCACCTCGTACCGAAGTAGCCATAAAAATCTAACAGAAAACTCTAACAAATCTAGGACATTTTACCTTCTTGTCACTCTGCATTGAAGATATTTCAGTGAACGCTAAACCTGGCACGAATCGTTACTTTTGTCGCCATGTGCACATACTTTCTCGTACAGTTGGTTGCAGTGGTAGATGAACTGCCCTAAAATATGTGGCTTGCATATGTCCAAATAGAAAGACCAATTTGTGGCTCGATAATGAAAGATATGGTACGTCAACTTATGAATATAGTTGACATGACAAGTTTGGGTTCAGTGTTCACATTACTGCGGTACTCAGGAATTGATACAGATCTGAAGATGCTTGTTACCAACTGGTACCTCTCATCTACATCTGCAGCTACATGGCTACTCTGAAAACCTAAGCTTGTGGCTGTGCGGTTCTAGGCGCTACAATCTGGAACCGAGCGACCGCCACGGTCGCAGGTTCGAATCCTGCCTAGGGGCATGGACGTGTGTGACGTCCTTAGGTTAGTTAGGTTTAATTAGTTCTAAGTTCTAGGCGACTGATGACCTCAGAAGTTAAGTCGCATAGTGCTCAGAGCCATTTGAACCATTTTTGAACCACCGCCACAACAATTCATTGGAAGAGTGCGCGGAAAAAACGAACACCTATATCTTTCCTTGAGCGCCACGATTCCCTTAATTTTATTATGATGTTCGTTTCTCTCTATATAGGTCGGCGTCAACAAAGTATTTTCTCATAAGGAGGAAAACAGTTAGCGATTGAAATTTCGTCAGAAGATCCCGCCACAATGAAAAACGCTTTGCTTTAATGATGTCCACCCCAAATCCTGTATCATATCGACGACAGTCTCTCCCCTATTTCTCGATAATACGAAACGTGCTACCCTTCTTTGAACTCTCTTGATGTACTTCGTCAGTTCTATCTGGAAAGGATTCCAGATCGCGTAGCAGCCCTTTAAGAGCAGACGGACAAGCGTAGTGTAGGCAGTCTCTTTAGTAGATGTGTTGCTTCTTCTAAAATCTAAGTGTTGCGCCTGTAGTACCCAGTCTTTCGTTCGTGTTCCGCACTGCATTTGTTTGTAATTGCAGTTCCTAGGTATTTAGCTGAATTTATGGACTTAAAATTTGATTGATTTATCGTGTAACCGAAGTTTAACGGATTCCTTTCGGCACTCATGTGGTAGACCTCACATATTTCATTGTTTAGTGTTAACTGCCATTTATCCCACCATACAGACATCTTTCTAAAACATTTTGCAATTTGTTTTGATGTTCTATTGACTTTACTGAACGATAAACGACAGCATCATCTGCAAACAGTCTAATACGGGTACTCAGACTGCGTCCTACAAAGTTCATATAAATAAGGACGAAGACAACGCCTATAACAGTATCTTCGAGAGACTCGGATATTCTTTCGGTTTTACTCGATGCCTTTGGTTGAAATGGCTCTGAGCACTATGGGATTTAACTTATGAGGTCATCAGTCCCTTAGAACTTAGAACTACTTAAACCTACCTAACCAAAGGACGTCGCACAAATCCATGCCCGAGACAGGATTCGAACCTGCGACCGTAGCGGTCGCGCGGTTCCAGACTGTAGCGCCTAGGGCCGCTCGGCCACTACGGCCGGCCTCAATGACTTTCCGTCCATTAATACGAACTGTGATGTCTGTGACAGGAAATCACGAATCCAGTCGCATAACTGAGACGTTATTCCATAAGCATACAGTTTGTTTACAATCCCCTTGTGAGGTACAGTGTCATTGCGATTATTTGTATTTTCGCTCCCAAGAACAAAAAGTTATTATGTGACACTCTAGTCGTATACTCCGTCCCTTGACTCTCTCAGACCAAGAAGAATTCTTTTCTACGTGACTTCATTTACTTCGCAAGCGCTAGCAAATTAGCAGTGAGCGTGGGGAGTTTATGACGAAAAGCTATAAAGCTTTTTGCCATGTGAGTTCAAAAAATTATATTTTAAAAAATTATTTACAATTTCCATTTATACTTTGGTGAGACTTTGAGGTAATTATCTACTACCGACTGAAAACTGCAATACGAGATCGGTTACGTGCAGCATCTTCACTACACCGCTGCGTAACACCGTATCTCGCTCCACCTACTTCTCCATTTTAGCCACACGACTATAAACTACACGTTAATCTACGTCTTACCCGAAACCACTCTACTTTCTACATTCATGATGAGATTAAAGCTTTATCTGTTATCCTCAAGTTAACTTGCCTCTCGTCATTTTCTACCTGTTTTCATTCTGTCCAGCAGTGAATCAGTAGATCCGTCACGTTAGCAACACGTAAAATCAATCGTGACTGAGGCAAGGCAGGTGCCAGATTGAGATTCACTGGGAGGATCCTCATGAGATGTAGTCCACCAACAAAGCAAGGAGCTTAAGAAACACTTCCTCGACCAATACATGAGAACTGTTCGTCAGTTTGGAATTCATACCGTACAGGACTGATAGAGGAAATAGAGAAGATCCAAATAAGAGCAGTTCGTTTCGTTACATGTTCATTTAGTAAACACTAAAGCGTCACAGAGATGAACAGCCATCTCCAGTAGCAGACGCTGCACGAGGGACGTCCAACTTCTCGCTGTGGTTTATTGTTGAAGTTCCGAGGGGGTATCTTCCTAGAACAGTCAACAAAATACACTACTGCCCATTAAAATTGCTACACCACAAAGATGACGTGCTACAGACACGAAATTTAACAGACAGGAAGAAGATGCTGTGATATGCAAATGATTAGCGTTTCAGAGCATTCACACAAGGTTGGCGCCGGTGCCGACACCTTCAACGTGCTGACATGATGAAAGTTTCCAACCGATTTCTCATACACAAACAGCACTTGACCGGCGTTGCCTGGTGAAACGTTGTTGTGATGCCTCGTGGAAGGAGGATAAATGCGTATCATCACGTTTCCGACTTTGATAAAGGTCGGATTGTAGCGTATCGCGATTGCGGTTTATCGTATCGCGACATTGCTGCTCGCGTTGGTCGAGATACAATGACTGTTAGCAGAATATGGAATCGGTGGGTTCAGGAGGGTAATACGGAACGCCGTGCTGGATCCCAACGGCCTCGTATCACTAGCAGTCGAGATGATAGGCATCTTATCCACATGGCTGTAACGGATCGTGCAGCTACGTCTCGATCCCTGAGTCAACAGATGGGGACGTTTGCAAGACAACAACCATCTGCACGAACAGTTCGACGACGTTTGCAGCAGCATGGACTATCAGCTCAGAGACCATGGCTGCGGTTACCCTTGACGCTGCATCACAGTCAGGAGCGCCTGCGATGGTGTACTCAACGACGAACCTGGGTGCGCGAATGGCAAAACGTCATTTTTTTGGATGAATCCAGGTTCTGTTTACAGCATCATGATGGTCGCATCCGTGTTTGGCGACATCGCGATGAACGCACATTGGAAGCGTGTATTCGTCATCGCCATACTGGCTTATCACCCGGCGTGATGGTATGGGGTGCCATTGGCTACACGTCTCGGTCACGTCTTGTTCGCCTTGACGGCACTTTGAATAGTGGACGTTACATATCAGATGTGTTACGACCCGTCGCTCTACCCTTCATTAGATCCCTGCGAAACCCTACATTTCAGCAGGATAATGCACAACCGCATGTTGCAGGTCCTGTACGGGCCTATCTGGATACAGAAAATGTTCGACTGCTGCCCTGGCCAGCACATTGTCCAGATCTGTCACCAACTGAAAACGTCTGGTCAGTGGTGGCCGAGCAACTGGCTCGTCACAATACGCCAATCACTACTCTTGATGAACTGTGGCATCGTGTTGAAGGTGCATGGGCAGCTGTGCCTGTACACGCCATACAACCTCTGTTTCACTCAATGCCCATGCCGTTATTAAGGCCAGAGGTGGTTGTTCTTGATACTGATTTCTCAGGATCTATGCACTCAAATTGGGTGAAAATGTAATCACATGTCAGTTCTAGTATAATATATTTGTCCAATGAATACCCGTTTATCATCTGCATTTTTTCATGGTGTAATAATTTTAATGGCCAGTAGTGTATGTTTCTCCCTGGTACGTACGTCTCGCTGAAAGGCCATTAGGATAAAATCTGAGAGACTCATGTACACACGAATGACTTACGGAGTATAGATATAAATGTAAGAAAAGTAATGCCCCCGAATATTTATGTGAAAACTCATAAAGCTTTTCAAATGTTATTAACATTCTATATCGTTATTCTTCATGTCTACATATTTATTTCTCGATATAGTCACCCTGGCGACGAATACATTTCTCCCAACGAGAGCAGTTCGTTGCACTGGTTCACCACTATCGAAGAGAATTTCTCGAAGGTGTTCTTTTAAGTTTTGGGAACAGGTTAATATCGGATGGGACCTAGTAGAAATGTATGGAGGATGATCGATGACATTGAACGCAGGGAGTCGGATTTCTGCTGATGTCGCAGAGTTCATGTGTGGTCTGGCATTGTAATGCTGAAAGAGAGGGAACTCCATGTGTGGACGAACTCTTAGAATTCGAAAACGGATTACAGTACACCGTTTCTCAAGCATCGACATAGTTATTTTACACGGCGCCATGTTATACGCTACAGCTCGGAAGCCTGTAGGGGCAGAGAGTTTTAAATATTTAGACATGAAGAATAAAGATGTAGAATGATAAATCTTCTTAAGTAAAAGAAAAACATTACAAAGAGTTTTCATAAAATAATTCGGACCCACTACTTTTCAGCACGGTCTCGTCGGTTTGGATGTCGCTATCTTTTTCCGTTATCTTCCTTCCTTGTCATCAGCTTATCTTAACTTATTATTTCTCGCTATTCGTCTGACGAATCAACTTTTGCAACATATGTACTGCTGAAAAATATGTATCTGTTAGCTCTTATTTCTCGTGTTCGACAAGAACGTGAATGTTGATCAGACTAACATTTCTTAAATTCCATTTATCCAAACATTAAATCTGTTTATTTCGTCGTCATTATTATTATTTTTATTATTTTGTTACTATTATGGATGACTGGTACAATGATGTTTATTAGCAAAGCGGCTTGTTCAGTTTTATGGATAACTATTAAGTTAATTTTGAAATTTTCATTTTCAGCAACAGTCAGACAACCGTATCTCTGGTATCGCGGAAGGTCTTTCATTAACTTATACTGCTCTCACAACTTTTGGTTCGTTATTTTGGCGGCCTGTTGATACTATTTCAAATATTCCATGGGTTCTAAGGTTTTACACCCTTAGGTAATGTGTGCTAGAGTCTCCTTTTAGTTCATGCACTTCCCTCAGCTTCCTGATCTTTCAGGATATGCTTCCCAAAGTTGTTCTTCGCAATGACTTGATGGTGTACCGCTTTCTGCATACAACCCTGCATGCGACAGTTTGTTATTCAATGTTTGCGAACTAACGTTATCATGCCTGAGATTATTCGCATATTTCCTGGGCCGTACTTTTCTAAGCCGTCCTGTTATATCGGTGTCATTTATTTCTGCCTTAGTCCTCGGCAATATGCTGGCTGTTTATGCCGGATTAAACTGTGTGTGATTAATGTCTACGGCTACTATTGTTTTATGGGTTGGTATGTGGTGCTGTGGAAGTACTACACTACTGGCCATTAAAACTGCTACACCAAGAAGAAATGCAGATGATAAACGGGTATTCATTGGACAAATATATTACACTATAACCGACATGTGATTACGTTTTCACGCAGTTTCGGTGCATAGACCCTGAGAAATCAGTACCCAGAACCTCTGGCCGTAATAACGGCCTTGACATGCCTGGGTATTGAGTCAAACAGAGCTTGGGTGGCGTGTACAGGTACAGCTGCCCATGCAACCTCAACACGATACCACACTTCATCAAAAGTTGTGACTGGCGTATTCTGACGAGCCAGTTGCTCGACCACCATTGATCAGACGGATTCAGTTGGTGAGAGATGTGGAGAATGTGCTGGCCAGGGCAGCAGTCGAACAATTTCTGTATCCAGAAAGGCCTGTACACGACCTGCAGCATGAGGTCGTGCATTATCCTTCTGAAATGTTGGGTTCGCCGGGATCGAATGAAGGGTAGAGCCACGGGTCATAACACATCTGAAATGTAACGTCCAAAGTTCAAGGTGCCTTCAAGGTGACCGAGACGTGTAACGAATACCACCACATACCATCACGCCGCGTGATACGTCAGTATGGCCATGACGAATACACGCTTCCAGTGTGCGTTCACTGCGATGTCACCAAACACGGATGTGACCATCATGGTGCTGTAAACAAAACCTGAATTCATCCGAAAAAATGACGTTTTGCCATTCGCGCACCCAGGTTCGTCGTTGAGTACACCATCGCAGGCGCTCTTGCCTGTGATGCAACGTCAAGGGTAACCGCAGCCATGGTCTCCGAGCTGATAGTCCATGCTGCTGCAAACGTCGCAGTACTGTTCGTGCAGATGGTTATTGTCTTGCAAGAGTCCCTATCTGTTGACTCAGGGATCGAGACGTGGCTGCAAGATCCGTTATAGCGATGAGGATAAGATGGCTGTCATCTCGACTTCTAGTGATACGAGCCGTTGGGATCGAGCACGGCGTTCCGTATTACCCTCCTGAAGCCACTGATTCCATATTCTGCTAATAGTCGTTGGATTTCGACCAACGCTAGCAGCAATGTCGCGATACGATAAACCGCAATCGCGATACGCTACAATCCGACCTTTATAAAGTCGGAAACGTGATGGTACGCATTTCTCTTTCTTTGACGAGGCAGCACATCAACGTTTCACCAGGTAACGCCGGTCAACTGCTGTTTGTGTATGAGGAATCAGTTGGAAACTTTCCTCTTGTCAGCACGTTGTAGATGTCGCCACCGACGCCAACCTTGTGTGAATGCTCTGAAAAGCTAATCATTTGCATACCACAGCATCTTCTTCCTGTCGGTTAAATTTTGAGTCTGTAGCACGTCATCTTCGTAGTGTAGCAATTTTAATGGGCAGTAGTGCACGTTCTGATTCCTAAGTCGCTTTTCACGCAGGTGCTCAATATCTGTTAGCTCCCTGATTCTTCTCTCACGTGTGACAGTTATCCTTTCAACAGCAGATTTAGGATGATGGATGCAATAATTCATGAAAATTATTATTGTTTTTATTATTATTTTACCACTAATTCTGTTAATACTGCTGTACTGATTAAGTCTTTAACGAGACCAAACGGCTAAGTTCGTCAGCCTGATATATTCACCCCCATCCCCCCCCGCCCCCCCTCCCCCCCCCCCCCCCCCCCCGCAGGACAGAACAGTTGTATCCCAATCTGTCTGCATACAGAGTAAATTCTGTATGCTGGTGTGAGAAAGTGTTCTAAATGCTTGCGTAGCGTGTATCTGCGGCGGACGTGGGTACCAGCCCAGTATTCACCTGCTGGGATGCGGGAAACCGCCTGTAAACCACATCCAGGCTGGCTTGCGCACCAACCCCCTCCAGGCGGGTTGGGTGCGCGGCCGCGGATCTCCCCGTTCTGGAAACAAGTCGTGTTAATGCGAGCGGCTGGACGGACTGGTATTATTACTGTTATTATTATTAACATTATGTACTGGTCGTATACTATACAGTTTTTAATGTTGACTGACTACTGATGCCTGGTTAAATGTTAGAGACCGTCTGAAGACCGTAATCTTGTCAGCTGAAATAAAGAAATGAAATAATTTTCATTCTGTGAACAGCATATGGAAACTTTCACAGCCCCCCCACATCACGTAAAGCTGACTATTGTGGCAGTTCGTTTGTGGTTCGAACGAGGAAATTATTTTGCACTCACCTAGGCAGGTGTCGCGACAGGTGATCAATTAGCGGGACTCCTCAAGGCGAGCTACCGCGACACACTAGGGGGGGGGGGGGAGGGGGGGGGGGCACGTTGTCACTTCCTTTTGCAACATCGGACCACCTACTGCTCCGAACGAGACTGAAGGTCACTTCGTCAGTAACATTCGTTTTATCTTTTCTGCTTGCTTTTCGTTTTGAACAATGTACTAGCTTTCTACATGAGTCTTATTTGATCCTTTAGCTATTCGTTCAGATATTAACACCTTATTCTCTGAGGTTAGCATATGTATGAAGAAATAATAAATCTTGTTAAAGACTGATACAATCTAAATGGAACTGCGTCATACGGGAAGTACATGCAGCAAGTGCTCTGTAAACCAAGACTCCTTAGTCCGATTCTCACAGGCTGAAACATTTTTTAAACTTGAAGGGCAGCTAGTCAGTTTGAAGACAGAACTTATTCTACCCTTATTTAAAATGTGAGACAACTGACGTAGAATTAAGAGGCAGGAAATGGAAAAAGGCGGTTCTGGTGAGGGAACAAGGTTCTGGTGAGGGAACAAGGAATAATGCTTTTCTATTACGTGCTTTATTGTTAGGACGTATTTCTTTGGAATTTTGTCTAACACGTGTAATAGTTCTTTCTTCAATAGAGTGATGCAGAACATCTGTTTGTTAATGTGACGTGCCTTGCAACTTGTAAGGAAACTGGCTTCGATGAGATTAAACTTCAGTCCGCAGCACCAGAACCTTGTATTACGAAATGTGGATATTTTTAGGTTCTGTGACAAACAATACTTCTACCTAGAGTCTGTCACTAGAAAACTGTATGTTGAGTAAATTTTTATCGTGAATGAACCTAAATTTTTTACTCAGAACAGTAATGAAGTAACGTTTAATTGCTTGATAGCTGGATAAGCCGTTTCGATACTAAAGTTACTGTAAAACTCAACTATAATGTAAATTGCGAAAATCCTATTAAGACTTTTATAAAATAAGCCAAAATCGTAACATTTCCATAATATAAATTACAAGGTAAATAATCTCAGTCAAGTTGCAATAATATGGAACCCAGGACTTAAACCTAAGTTCCTGCCATCGTACAGCTGGGAGATTCAAAACTTTACTTTATTTAGACCTTACACCAGTGATATACAACCTCCCTTCTTCCGACTGTCGGAATCAGAATTATAATAGCGGACGCCAGAGCTCACGTGAATTTCACAAAATACCTCATATAAACATGTAAGGTATGACGAGTTTCAGAACCTAAATGTCAGTTCAGCAATCACACAGTTGTGAAATATAAAATCTCCGCTTTATTAAGCTCGTGCACCATTGTGTGATGTAAACTAGATATTTCCGATTAGCCAGAGAAAGAACCGTACTGGCGGATGCCACAGCTCCCGCAGATTTGCCAAAACGCCTCATCTAAACAAGAAAAACTTGATAATAGCACCTCTGGACATACATACATCGACGCACAGTCCGTAAAAGATATATGTAACACCAAACAAAACCAAAATAAGAACAAAGTCGGAAATCGTATCAGTTAATAATACGTGAAGCATGTAGTATTTGTTGAGACTATTTAAAGCAGAAGTTCACTAGAACCGACTCATCATGGTGGTCGCCAAATGAAACTTCTCTCAACATACTTTGCTTTTAAATCAAATTAAGACTGACATGAACTGGAGAACATGAATAGACCTACTTGAATTTCGTTATTATTGGAATGAAATTTACCAAGAAGCACGCATTTGATGCAATCAATGATAATAAAATCACTTTAGACATTATTTGAACAGTTTTAAGAGTCTTTAGGACACACAGATTTATGATGATGTTAAATTATGATGTTTCTTTTCTATTCGTGGTAAATGATTTCGGCTGTTCTCGTCAGCAGCTAGGTGATGGTGATTTTGTTGTGGCAGATCCGCTAATGTTAAGAGAAAACCGTTAGATCCTATTGACATGTGTATAACTTGACGACGGTGATATTCCTCTTTCGATTCAGTTTCATAGTTTCTAAAGTTTGTGGAACCACGCTAGTCAGCGGGTATTAAAATGCAGTTCATTAGTTCATGGCAGACTAGTCACATGCGACAACACGCAGTTTGACGCTTAACCCTCTGCCACCTCTACATTTACACGGACTGTTTAACATGTCCATTCGAATCTCTATTGATTTATCACTCTCTGTCTCCATCTCATATAGTAGTTCATCAAGTTCATTGCGTTTAGTATAGTTATCATGAAGACTGATACGAAATTAAGATATTTCCGACACAAAAATTATCATATTGGTAATAAACACATAACGTAGCTTTAAAAAGTGCTGCACAGTTTTTGGTATAGAAAAAACACGTCAACTAGTAAAGATATGTATATGTTTTCGTACTACTTCACAAATTGCACTATGTGAGTTAATTCCAGCCTGAAAATTTAATATTGTGATTATAAATTAATAGTCATCTATTTGCTTTTATCAGCTGTAGAACACCCAATTCCCTTCCTTTTGTTATTTTATTTTTTCTGAAAAATTTCACAACTGTCCAAAAATGTTAGTATTTCACGTTCAAAAATACTCTCGAATGCTCAAAAGGAGTACTTAAAGAAGTACTCTTAAATCCACTTAACTTAATCTGAAATAAAGTACTGTCTTCATCCACTTATCGTTGAACCGCCTTCGTCTGTTCGTTGCCAGTGAAATACACTCGCAAAAATTCATAATATTTGTTTGGAAATGGTAAGAATGATGCTATTCGTTGATAGCCATATCCTGTAATCGAGTCCAAAGGACTGAACTGATGTTCTTTACTTGTCACGGAATTAGCACCAAAAGCAATCATTTTAATGTAGGCATCGTACACGCTCATGTTCTGTAGAACATTCTTTTAAGTTCTTCAGTCGTCTAATGAAATAAAATCCGGATGAAGCACTTCCAGACGTGATAATCGAATTGTTCCACTCTTACAACAGATTCCTGGTGTTTATCTACATAGTTTCTTGAAATCACAGAGCTGACACACTGCATCCATTTTGCTAATAACAAGGAGTTTGTGTTGTTGTACTGTTTAGTGGGACCACATGCGACTGCTTCAACTGCCAACCTGCAATCTCTATTTCTTCTGAACTGCAGTTCTTGTACATTGTTGTGTTCATGCAGCTGTGGCCGTTACGTTCCGTGAACCTCACTCACTAGCTCGCTTCGTAATCTTATTTCTTCAACAGTTTCTCTTTGTATGCCCTGCTCAGGGTTTCAGTTGGTCCTCCTCTCGAACTTCATGTCGTTGTTCATCTATTAAGTTTCCTTTGCGAAGCTAAATGTGCTTCTCGATCCTCTTCTATTTCATTTCTTGGCTGTTCTTTCTGTTTTTTTCTTTTCATTTCAGCACCAATAAGAACTTCCCTTCTTTTACGTTTTGGCATCCTGTTAAATGTTAATATTACCGAATCACTAAAATTCCACTTAATTCATTATTTACTCCTCTAAACAATCCATTTTCACTTAATTTTATTCCTATCACTTTCACTAATCCTTAATTCCTCTCTCATCTATATCCTGAAGTACAGTAACAGATGGGTCTTACCATTGCCTATAGTGCTTCTCATACTTTTTGTGCTTCGTCTGCATTTAAAAGGCCACAAATAATTGTGGGACCACTACATACATTTCTGAGGAATATTTTACAACAGTCAATACGGAAAATAAATAGTGTGATAAAGTAAGAATTAAATCATTTTATTTTGAATTTCGCGTCCAGAATAAACAAAATACAGATTATATTAATAAAAAACACATTATCACAATATGAACAAATAATTTTTCTATAACAATATCAGAGATTTGCGAAGCATGATTGTCACCCAAATGCGACGGCCGAGCGCCGTATTGCCATCTATCCTGTCAAGACGAAAGGCAAGAGAGACGATTAAGTGAAACGTATTGAAATGAAGTAATAGAATAAAACTAAAGATAATTCAAATTATAGAGAAAAGTAATAATGTAATACGAATGAAACGTACCTTACGCCTACTTTTTCTAATGTTTATGAGAAACATGAGCCTGATGTGTCATCGAGATTTCTTCAATGTTTGGAGATATATTTGAAAGACAAGCTTTCATTCCGTCGTCAGTACATTGAAGAGTTCCTTTCTTTTTAGATTTGATTGTGATGAGGATGGAAAATCCTAATTCACAAAAATTTGACTTCGAAAATTGAAATGTGAAAAGCCTTTTTAGGTATCGAAACACATTCTTATTTTATGGAAACCCAAAAGGCCGAGAGACAATTCCTTATGCCTTAGCGTCAGTCCTCGATCAGTAGATACAGCTCCCAGTTCATCTCCTTCTATTACCGTCAAACCGAAATCACCTGAAGTTCCCATGAATGGGTTTCGAATCCAGTCTTACTGTCTAGTGTTGAGGGATGGAAAATATGAACTCACTTTCTCTTCTAAACTTTTTAGATGATCTTCTACCATTGGAAGTATTTCATTTATGCACGTGATCGTTACCAACGGGAACATTTCCAAGTTAGCTTGAACAACGTTTCTTTTCCATATTTGAATTGTCTGTCAAACGATTTAATTTTATCGGTGGATGTGAGGATACTTTCTTCATTCCCTTGCATGCCATTGTTGAAAATATTGCTGAAACATATCGGCCAAATACTGCAATATGGCAGTCCAAAATTCACTGCAAAGGAGGTTGCAAAAATGTAAATGTTTAATTTTTTCGAAAAACACGGTAAGTTCTTGTGGTAGCTCATGCACACAGGTAAGTACTTTCCCCCTTGACAACCACCTGACTTCTGTGTGTCAAAGCAACCGTGTATGTTCTGACTTCATATCGATACAAAGTATTTCGAATAAGTGGGGTTTGACAGGCCTTGTTTTAATAAAATTTACCAAGTTGCTCTAAGACTTATCTCAATTTTTCTCAAATGGTTTTTGCTATTAACGCCTCTCCCTACGAAGAAAGCAGTGAATTACGATAACATCTTCATTTTGTTTTTTGTTTTTTTTGTTTTTTACAAAAGAAATAAGGCCCTAAACACAGCCTGACATTGAAGGGGTGCGATCAGCACAAATGCGTAGACTCCCATGTTAACTGCCACTTATTAAGATAATAATTTAAAATGTTGAAAAGTCCTCACCTTTAATGGACACACATAATTCTTTGCAGAAAAGAAACTGATTTACTGTTTGATCTGGATTAATGAAATGGACAAATGCTAAGAGTTGTGTTTGGTTGGTAACGTCCGTTGATTTATGCTTGAGCTTGAAACTGAAATGTGTGTGAATTCCTAAGGGACAAAACTACTGAGGTCATCGATCCCTATAAATACACTCTATTTAAATTAACTTAAACTAACCTATGTTAAGAACAACACACACACACACACACACACACACACACACACGCACACACACACACACACACCCATGCCAAACCAACTAATGTTAAGAACAACACACACACCCATGCCCGAGGGAGGACTCGTACCACTGATGGAAGGGGCTGCACAATCTGTGAGATGGCGCTTCAAACCGTGCGTCTTGAGTTTATTACTGCATACATTTTTCCCAATATCAGTAGACATTTCTATAATACGCCCGTGAACTGTATAATTTGACAAACGAATTTTGCATATTTTCATAGCTGCCTCGCTTCCTAGCATCGTCATGACCATTTTTTTTTTTTTGCAAATAGGCAAAATAAATGACTCACCTATAGTGAGTGCTATTAGTTTAGTAACTTGGTTGGAAGCGATCAAAGCTTTATAAGAAAGAGAAATTTTTAAAGGATTTGCGGCCCTTGTTTGCTGTTCGGACAATCTCGTGAAATAGCTTACAGGTTTATCTTGCAAATGTGATTGAATTGTTTTAAAATGTCTGCCCAGTTTACTGGGAAGCAGTGATTCATTTGCCATTTCGTACCCACGTACTAAGCATAGTGAGAAAGCATAATCTTCACTCCCAGTCCCAGTGAAAACACAGTTTAAGTAGCTTTCATTGTACTTATTAGTAGGCCGCTGTTTTGCTTTTTTACTGGCACTTACCGTTTATTCACTTCCAGAATCCGCTTATTTTTCAGAAATCTGTCCATTTTATTATATAGTATTTTGATTTAAGATTCACTTCTAGCGCTTTGAAAACAAGCAGTACTCTGTGCACAAAACACGAGCCCCACGTACACTAACAACACCTCACTGACATATCACCTGAAATCTCTGCGATAACGTCAAGCGCACAACAAAAGAAATGTGTTTCTCTTCTGGGCCGGGATTCTTGTGCCTCCATGGGTTGACAGTACAGTCAACGACAATTTTCAGGTTCCGTCAACTTTGCTGGAAACTTCTGTCATGAGTCCGCGGGATCGCTAAACAGCAGTGGAAATGACGCAAGTAGCAAGGCTTCATAAACAATGACGATCATGTTCACATGTGCTAATCATCTCTAGCAAAGAACGTGAAATGACATTCTTTTAGTCACGGACAGCTCCGAGGTCAAACAGTAAGCAAAAAATGGCTCTGAGCACTATGGGACTTAACATCTGAGGTCACCAGTCCCCTAGAACTTAGAACTACTTAAACCTAACTAACCTAAGGACATCACACACATCCATGCCCAAGGCAGGATTCGAACCTGCGACCGTAGCAGTCCCGCGGTTCCGGTCTGAGAGCCTAGAACCGCTACACCACCGCGGCCAAACAGTAAGCAGCTCTCATAGATTATCTCATCTCCCAGTTTCTCTATTAAGTAATATTTTATTGACAACAGGAAGAAAAGTATTTTCAGTAGAATGTTATTGAAAAGTTGCTGGTTGGGGATGTTACTTACAATTTTTTGATAAACCGTCGCGGTAGGTAAATAGGTCATAATTGGCAATAACAATAATATACAATTCACTTCCTACGTTCTGTTGCAGCGCCACTTGGAGGGAGCTGGAATAAGTTCACAACCTGTGGGAACGACACGAAACCTTCCGAATTCTATGGACAAGATGTGACACATGCATAGCGCACAAGGCACAATTTCAGCATGGCTACCATCGCAAAAGAAAACCGTCCATAAGCAAAGCAACTGCGAAACAAAAGCACGACACGATCAGATAATATCCGTAAGAGTTTCCGTCGAAAAAATCCGTCAGTCGTCAAATATTTTTTAACCGTTTTCTCCTGATTCTGAACGTTTGGATCTGACCAGAGATCCATTAACGCTTTAAAACACTGTGGATTAACTCAGTGTTTATATACAAACTTTAAGAGCGACGCAAGTGTCGTACCGTTTAGTTTACGGTAAGAAGGCACGGGCCGAGGCGTGCGAAAATAATTTGCATGGCACCTACTGGCCGAAGGGTGGTGAGAGGGGGGGGATGGTTTGGGTAATTTCACGACCAGTGCTAGTCATCCACGGATGCCTGTGGCCTGATACTGACCAGCGACTAAGATAGTTATATTGTACAAACAAAAGTAAAAAGGGTTCGCTAAAAGCGCATTATTTATAACAAAAATTGTGAAATTAAGTTGAGGCTGTTGTAATGCAGTTCTAGTGCAAGGAGTTGAAGAAAATGGCATTCGAAGCATTTATTAATTTTGAATGGCCATGACCCACTATATTGTAAGAAACTTGCAGTCCACGGTTGCGGTCTTGTACTGTAAGTTTTTTGCAACATATTAACTAATTTACTGTGTTGGCCACACCAGACTCTACCATGAATAAAGTGTTTCATTTCCAAAAACGGTTACTTTCATTATTAAGTGAATTAATCATTCCCACCACTGCTTACTGTTACGATTCTAGCAATTTGACAAATTTCTGAGCATTCTGTTTCTCCAAATCACAGCATTCTGCCGTCCGAATAATTATTTTTCTCGGCCCCCTACGAATTACACTTTCCCTAGAATTCAAAATTGGTTCAAATGGCTTTGAGCACTATGGGACTTAACATCTGTGGTCATCAGTCCCCCAGAACTTAGAACTACTTAAACCTAAGTACATCACACACATCCATGCCCGAGGCAGGATTCGAACCTGCGACCGTGGTGGTCACGCGGTTCCAGACTGAAGCGCCTTGAACCGCACGGCCACACCGGCCGGCTTTCCCTAGAATTCCTTACACTTACTTATAAATGTCTTTTACCCAGTTCCCAGACAGCCGCTACTGTTAGATAGCTAGCATTAGCAGCAATGGGACAGAGAAGACAATCAGAATGAAACGTTTCGAATACTGTCGACACTACAAGGAGAATAAGTCACGTTATTTCCTTAACCAACTATTAGACAAAACTTAAGGACTCGTTCCGTATTATACCTGTAGTGAAACGGATAAAATTGAGTAGCTACACGTTCTTTTACATTTGGCCATATGTTTTCCTAAAATATTACATGGCGCAACCGTAAATGTTCTAGGGTGCACCAGTGCGCCCTGCCGCACACTTTGAGAACCACCTAGATACTTGTGAGCTGGAACTTAGCTCACGACATCAGAATAATGAAACATTCTAGTTCTCGGCCATCCTAGAACATTCTATAACGTTCTAGGATGTTCTCTAGGTTGTAGGATATTTTGAAATATTCTAAGACTTTATTGTAGATTCTGGAAGATTGTATAAAATTCTAGAATATTTCAGAATATTCTTCAACATTCTCGTTCTAGAAGGTACATTCTGCCCAACAGTGGTCACTTCGGCACTCGATTTCAAACTGCTTCTCTGACTTTCCATAAGAAGTTCATTTGTGTGGCGCCCTCTTTTGATACCCACGTCTTCAAACTTAACTCCCGCAGTTCCGAACCGTCCATGTATGGGGGACAGAGGCACACCATACCATATAACGCCCACCGGGCTGTAGGGATAGGTTGTAGAGTTATAGTGGCACATGCAGACAAACTATCCTACATTTAGTTTTTATACGTACAGGTTCCAAAGAGACCTTTGGAGACAAGAGAACCACTTGCATGAACAACCAGAGCTCTGATGGAAACCCAATTCCAAGCAAAGAAAGGAAAGCAGAAAAGTCGAAGGAGTATATAGAGGGTCTATACAAGGGCGATGTACTTATGGACAATATTATGGAAATGGAAGAGAAGTAGACAACATTCCATTAGAACTACTGACGGCCTTGGGAGAGCCAGTCCTGACAAAACTCTACCATCTGGTGAGCAAGATGTATGAAACAGGCGAAATACCCTCAGACGTCAAGAAGAATATAATAATTCCAATCCCAAAGAAAGCAGGTGTTGACACATGTGAAAATTACCGAACTATCAGTTTAATAAGTCACAGCTGCAAAATACTAACGCGAATTCTTTACAGGCGAATGGAAAAACTAGTAGAAGCCGACCTCGGGGAAGATCACTTTGGATTCCGTAGAAATGTTGGAACACGTGAAGCAATACTGATACTACGACTTGTCTTAGAAGCTAGATTAAGGAAGGGCAAACCTACGTTTGTAGCCTTTGTAGACTTAGGGAAAGCTTTTGACAATGTTGACTGGGATACTCTCTTTCAAATTCTGAAGGTGGCAGGGGTAAAATACAGGGAGCGAAAGGCTATTTACAATTTGTACAGAAACCAGATGGCAGTTATAAGAGTCGAGGGGCATGAAAGGGAAGCAGTGGTAGGGAAGGGAGTGAGACAGGGTTGTAGTCTCTCCCCAATGTTATTCAAGCCGTATATTGAGCAAGCAGTGAAGGAAACAAAAGAAAAATTCGGAGTAGGTATTAAAATCCATGGAGAAGAAATAAAAACTTTAAGGTTCGCCGATGACATTGTAATTCTGTCAGAGACAGCAAAGGACTTGGAAGAGCAGTTGAACGGAATGGATAGTGTCTTGAAAGGAGGATATAAGATGAACATCAACAAAAGCAAAACGAGGATAATGGAATGTAGTCGAATTAAGTCGGATGATACTGAGGGAATTAGATTAGGAAGTAAGACACTTAAAGTAGTAAAGGAGTTTTGCTATTTGGGGAGCAAAATGACTGATGATGGTCGAAGTAGAGAAGATATAAAATGTAGACTGGCAATGGCAAGGAAAGCGTTTCTGAAGAAGAGACATTTGTTAACATCGAGTATAGTTTTAAGTGTCAGGAAGTCAGTTCTGAAAGTATTTGTATGGAATGTAGCCATGCATGGAAGTGAAACATGGACGATAAATAGTTTGGACAAGAAGAGAATAGAAGCTTTTGAAATGTGGCGCTACAGAAGAATGCTGATGATTAGATGGGTAGATCACATAACTAATGAGGAACTATTGAATAGGATTGGGGAGAAGAGGAGTTTGTGGCACAACTTGACTAGAAGAAGGGATCGGTTGGTAGAACATGTTCTGAGGCATCAAGGGATCACCAATTTAGTAGTGAAGGGCAGCGCGGAGGGTAAAAAACGTAGAGGGAGGCCAAGAGATGAATACACTAAGCAGATTCAGAAAGATGTAGGTTGCAGTAGGTACTGCGAGATGAAGAAGCTTGCACGGGATAGAGTAGCATGGAAAGCTGCATCAAACCAGTCTCAGTACTGAAGACCACAACAACAACAACGTACAGGGTGATTAAAAAATTCTACAAACTGACATACCTTACGATAAGTACCAGTAATCACATAGAAATTAAGGGTCGCAAAGGCCATTTGAGGCTGACAAATGACATTCCAGTCATTTAGTCACATGCTTCTAACAGACGCCCACTACAAGAAATGCTCGAAGTTTCCTCTAGATGCCTCGAGACACGCCTCACATCGACGCTCATAGATACCTATTGTATCTCGAACACATCCTGCTGCTGCAACAATCCTGCCCATTTGGCCCTACAGCGGTGTTTTACAAACAAGGGCCACACGGGGTAGCCTATAACACTATTCCTTAGTAACTGAACTTTTAGTTCTGTCACGGGAAAAGCTACGTATAGCATTGACGTGCCGTGAAATTCTAACATTCTGCATGGTGTCTGTTTGTTCTATATCGTGTCTCCCTACCACTTTCACGCAACGACGCTCTGAGCGTGTTTTTTAGGGAATTGACTAGTTTGAACCTGGGACCTGTTGCTGGTAAGGAGACATGACATGTAGAGTTCAGAAGAGCTCAGTGAGACTAGCGATGATATATCCAAATACTTAATGATTTCAGCGTCAGCTCCACTGCACTCGCTGTAAAAGAATCTTAATACTAACTAAATTTAGTGGAAGGGGTTCAAGGCTTTCCTAATTTTAGTTAGCTGGTAAAATAACGTCGAAAAAGCAGTTAAGTTTACCATTGGAAATTTTATTCTACTCACAAAACATTGTTTATAAATTGCACTATTGATAAAAGGAAATGTTTTAATACAGGATGGTAAAAACCAACTGCGTTCAACAAAAATGAGAACGAATATTCCCTGAATGGGTTTCCAAGTTCTACAATGGATCGAAGGATGACCTATGCCATATCACATCCATAATCTAGGTTTAAATTAAGTTTCACAAAAGAGAAAACTATCAAAATGGTCTACAGTGACCCTCAATTATCTTTAATTACTTATCTAACTCGTCGTAAATTACAGTGGCTGATGTGGCTTCTCAGTAACTATATAACAGAAAAATCATCATGTTTAATATTTTTACTTCAAGTGGCAAATGTGAACACCATGAGCTTTAATTGACGATCGACACTAGTATTACGCAAAAAGGGGGTGTAACAGATGAGACTTCTGCAGTTCTGAGTGAAGCTTTATGCGCTGTTATGCGGCATCGCGTGCGTTTATTACCTTGTCGGTGTTCGTCAGGGGGCGGCGGATAGCACACCTCCGCTCACCTCGCCGTCTCTCTCCTAACTTCTCCTTACTACAATTTACCGAAGTTGGTTTAAAAAACAATCTGGCTGTGTTTTCATCTGACCAGTCAGGGTCTCAATGTTAACCTTAATCTCCGCCTACAAAAATTCTGTCTGTCCAATGAGAAATGTTATACTTTTCATGGTGGGGCAATTTTTTTTAAGTTTGCAACGTAACAGAGATGCAAAAAAGTCTCACGCTAAAACTTGCAGCTGGTGTGGTACTTTTAGTGGTATCGTAAGATCTATACTGTTCTTCCAGAGGGCTCTAGCTTTTAACATGGGCTGGGGGGTGGTCCTGACGTAACAGAGACGCGAAAAAGTCTCATGCTAAAACTTGCGGCTGGGCTGGCCCTTTTAGTGTTATCGTAAGATCTATACTGTTCTTCTGGAGGGCTCTAGCTTTTAACATGGGTTGGGGGTGGTCCTAGCAGTTAGCTGGTGACGTGGGTGTCCGTCCCTTATCGTAGGGCCATCAGCTTCACACGGTTCTGCTCTCGGCTTCTGTTCTCGTTTCTCCCCTCGGAACTGTGTCTGTCTCACGGTGGGAAGGTATGACATGCATTTAGGCATTCTTGTGTTAGTCTGTGGTATTCCATTTGCTCACTCGTTACTCGTATTACTTTGGTTGATTTAATGTCACGATTTATTTGGAGCTATGTGACATAGTACTGGATTTGCTTATTATGTCAGGGTTTTCATGGAAGGTGTTGGATTTGCCTGACACCTTACATATCACCACCCTTCGAACTTAATTTTTGTACTGAAGCCAGTCTAAGCCAGTCAAAAATTATTGTTATCTAAATTTTGTTGCCTGCTGTTCAGCCACGTTATTCTGTTCTACGATAGTTTGTATTACTAATTTATATTTTTATATTCTTCCACATTATTATCAAAAATATGTTTATATTGACAAGGGAAGAATATTTTTATTCTATTATAATTATTATTTTTTAATTATTTTCTTTCTTTACTTAATTGTGAAGTTTGTTTTTTAAGGAGTTTGTTATTGAAAGTGAGGAGTGTTTCACATCGATTTTCTTAGAAATATTGTTTTTATAAATGTAGTAATTAAGTAAAATCTATTCCTGACATATTATGTAAGTATCAGGTACAAGTAAAATGTTTTTGTTTTTAGGCACTCATTTCAACATTGTTACAGTAACAAATAAGAATTATTTCCAAGAATTGCTTTGACAAAGAAATATACATACATATGTATTGAGATATTATCCTAACAAATGGTACAAATGTTAAAAAAAAGGGAAAACATCCAACAAGATAATTTTTTGTTCTTTGATTTTATAAGGAGAAAATAAGTAAAATATAGTTATTCTTTTATTTTTATGAGGAGAAAATAAGTGGCATATAGTTTTGGTGTTTATTATGCCTTACTTTTGTTCTTTATGTACTGTCCATTTCAGAACTAATGACTTACTTTTATCGATAGTCTATTTTTTACTTAAGTCCATAGTCAATGACTGTTATTTTGTAGTTTATTAGCTGTCTGGTGTGCTTCATTTGTTTAGTTTTTCACACGTTTCTTTTGCACAATTCCTACATCACATAATTTGATTTCACACATTCACACAATCCTATGAATGTTTAAGCATGAGGGTAGTGAATGTTTTTGCATGAAGGTGATGGACTTGAGCGAGATGGATGTGAGCAAGTATTTGATGTACAGTTTCGTTTGTAGTTCTTTGTTGGCTTTGCAAGTGTGTGTTGCTGTTGTGGAGGTCCCATAATGGAATGGAGCTGTGAGTGCAGAATCTCGTGGTTTAATGGCTTTGTATGCGTGAAAGTCATCGTTACGTGTCGCTGAAAGCGGTCGTTTTTCGTTGTAATACTTCGCAGACGACTAGTTTACAATAGGATAGGGATTTGGGAAGGTATGTCATCTATTCTTGAGCCATCTTCTTTCTTGATCTCAATCTTGCGAATCTTCAACTACTGTTCTTCCTGATTTTCCTGTGTGTCTTACTTGCTTCTTGGTTCTTCTCTGGGCAGGATATGGAAATATTTATTGATAACAAGTCACTTTGAAGTTCTCCTCTTAGTAAAAGATTGATAAATTGTTTGGGCGTGCCATTTTTACTTTGTGGAAGTTTTCTTCAGTTTTGTGCATCAGCATGCTGTTTAATAGCAGTAGTGTGACTTTTACACTTTTTTTCTTTTTGCCAGTGGTGGCTTGCCCAAGTGGTCTTCTCATTGGGCCGTTTTTTACTCGCTCCGCTGATTCGGGGCGTTCAGAGACCTGTCTGGCGTTCAGTGTCATGTTGTGTCTCTGTAGGGTTCCGCCACTGTGTGGTTCCGGGTTCTGTCCCTGCAGGGTTCCGCCACCCTGTGGTTTAGCTTGGCAGCAGATTTATTTACTGCCCACTTCGGCTACAAGGGCCTTCTGTTGATCTCGCTGTCCTTTCCCTTCTCTCGACGCTTCTGCCTTGTAGGTATTGTGTCTTGCTAATTACGTCCTTTGCATTCTTGATACTTTTCGCGTTGCAACTTGTGGGTCGTTGCATCTTGTTCTTGCTGGAGTATTTACAATGCTTCTTACAAAAAGTTTTACTTATAATCATCTAACATATGTCTAGTATCTACATTGTTTTACGCCTTCTTAAAAGCTTTACAAATTTCGGCGCCCTTTCCATGTTACAATTCTAAGATATTTTGAGTCTTAACGTCTACGAGAATCCTCAAATTCGTTTTTTATTTTTGTGTAGTGTCATGGTGTATAGCATTTTAGTATTTCATGCTGTTAGGCTTCACCTTAAACTATGATACTATTAGTGTTATTTTTGTTTTTATTTTTATTGAAACTACTTTCTTTTTCCCACCTTCCTCTCTCTTCATTCTTCTTTCTCCTGACGATCTTATCTGCAAGATAATCTTGAAATATTGTGCTGATTATTTACCAGTAATAAAATTAATCTTCAAACTTTTTGATATGGCTCACATGGTGAAGTCCTAAGGTTTTGCCTGTTTTTGGGTTCATTAGTTCCACAGCATTATCATGAGCAATTTGGCTAATTATGACAGGTTCTTTGTATGCAGCGTAAAACATGTATTTTGTGTTTCTGTTTGCTGGAGAGATGGTGTGTTTTTACAAATACTTTCTGGCCTACTGAGAATGTTCTTTTAATTGCTGTTCTGTTTCCTCTTTCTTTTCTTTTAATGGCTGCCTTTCTGATGTTGGAGAGTGCTGTTGCTATGACTTATTTCTGCTATCTAGGTGGTACAATAGGAAATCTAACGTTTTCTCTGGTTATGTTTGGGGGTTCAATATTTTTAAGTACAGTAACTGGAGGTAGTAGTGTAGTGCTATGTGGCATTTCAATTATTACTTCTTGAAAATCTTTAAGGTGTATATCCCAAGTGTTATGTCTTTTGCCAGCATATAATCGGCATAAAGTGCCTATGTCCTTCATAGATCGTTCTGCTGGATTTACGCTAGGTTTGTACTTACATATGTAGATGGGTTTTATTTTGTGTTGTTTTAACGTGTTCTGCCATTGCACTGATTTGTATTGTGGGCCATTATCCGAAATTATTCGTTCCACTCGACCTACTTGTCTGAGAAAATCTTGTCTAAATGCTTTACTTATAGTAAGACCTGTTGCCCGTTTTAATGGTGTCAAGGTAACATATTTACAAATAAGTTCCAAAACGACAAATATGAAAATATATCCATTCTTTGTGCATGGGAGGTGCCCTATCAAATCTGTTGCAGCTATTTGTTTTAATCTTCTAGGGATTATTGGAAACATAGGTGGCTTGGTTTGGAAAGTGATATAAATTTTTTACATTTGACTAATAATGTTCTAATTCGTCTTTCCATAATAGGAAAATGGCTTGTTTGTTTTATTTTTGAAAAGCATTTCTTTGGTGCAAAGTGGCCATTACGTAAATGTGTATACCATATGTACTTATTAATTAGTTCATCTGGGATATAAATTAACCATTCATTCGTTGCAACATTTTGTCTAAAAAATAAAACATTGTTTTTTACGAGATAGTGCTGTCGAATGTCTGGAAAATCCTTACTTCTCCACTTGTGTTTGATTCCTAGTATTTCGGGATCCTTGTCCTGTTCTTTGCCTATGTTTTTCAATGCTGTCGTAATGTAGTTTTCGAAAGGTACTTCTTTCATATAGTACATTGTAAACTGGTCTTCTGCTGCTTCCAAACCTATGTTATTGGATGCACCCTGTGGACATCGTGATAAAACATCTGCTAATACATTCGTTGGTCCTGGAATGTGTGTAATAGTGAAGTCAAATTCTTGTAGTATTAACATCCATCTGGCTAACCTCTCATGAGTTAGTTTGTCGGATAACAGAAATTCTAATGCTTTGTGGTCAGTGTATACTTTTGTTTTTCTTCCGAATAGGAAGTATCGAAAACGTTGGAAGCCCCATACAATGGCCAGTGCTTCCAGCTCCGTGACTGAATAGTTTTTCTCGCTTTTTGTGAGTACCCGAGTGACAAATGCGATTTTTCTATATGATCTTAGCCCTGCCTGTTCGTATTCTTGGAATAAAACAACTCCTAAACCTGTTTTCGCGCTATCAATGGCCATACAAAAATTTTGTGTTAGATCAGGATGTGTTAAAATCCGTGCTGGTGTTAGTCCGTTTTTCACTTTTAAAAATTCTTCATTGGCTTGTTGATCCCATACTCATGGCAGTCAATGCGCATAGGCGTGGTGTTACGAGAGAGTCGATTGAAATAAATTTTTTATAGAATCCGGTGAGACCTAGAAATCATCTGAGAGTTTTCTTATTATATGGAGTACAGAATTCTTTGATTGCCATTAGTTTTTCTGGGTCAGGCATTACCCCTTTCTGTGAAATTATGTGTCCTAGAAATTTGACCTCTCGCCGTCCAAATTTGGATTTTGTTATATTTACTGTGACCCCATGCTCTTTCATGATCTGTAAAAACTGATTTAATGTGTCGTTGTGATGTTCCCAAGAGGGTTCTGCTATAATCACATCATCAACATAAAAAGTAATTTTTTGTAACAAGTAATTTTTTGTAAAATTTTAGGACTGAGTATAGTACTAAATCCCATAATAAACGTTGCTGATGATATGTTTAAGCCAAATGGCAATCGTTTAAACTGGTAACATTTACCGAATACGATAAATGCTGTAAATTTTCTACATTCTGGGGCCAATTCTATTTGCCAGAAACTACTCCGTAAATCAATTGATGAAAATATCTTAGCACTGTGGAAGTTTTGATCAATTCCTCTAATTTTTCTGGGCGATCTGTCTCAGTGATTATGATTGTGTTGATCTGTCTGGAACCAAGCACTAACCTGATGCTCCCATCTCGTTTTTGTACAATATGGAGCGGGCTGTTATATGTGGAGGTAGCTGATTCAATAATATCGTCATCTAACATTTTAGATATCTCCTGGAATACTTTATTCCTGTAGCTTAATGTGATTGTATATGGTGGCACTCTAAATGGTTTGTGCTGTTTTACTTCAAACTTGTACTGAAAGTGCTTAATACTGCCAGTCTTAGGTAAAAATACCTCTGCTTTATCTCGTAAATTACCCTCTAATTCTCTTTTACTGTGTTCCGAAATACCTTGAACTTCTTGCAATTTTTCGTCGATTTCTTTATGGACTTCTAACATGAGTTGACGCGATTCCCCCTTTTGTGCATACCATTCTAATTCTTCATCCTCTTTATCTCGCGTCATTCTTAATTGTTTGCTTAAAACTGGTATTTCTACTAATTTTAGCTTTTGCTTCAAGAGAAGTGTGACATTCCCGAATGTTATGCTACCTTTCCCCATATCTATTATCGCTCGTCTCTCTTTTAAAAAACCTGCACCTATAATCAAATCTACAGTTGGTTTAGGTATAATCACGAAGTTGGCCTCGATCTTTTGACCTTGACACGAAAGAGTTAACCTCGTTTGTCTCGTAACTTCCGCAGCATTGTTTCTAATAGGACCTCTTACTTTAATCTTACGTGTTTTCAGAACTGGCAATTCCTCATTGGCATTACACTGCATGAATAAATTTTCTGAGATCGCAGTCAGTTCACTTTCGCTATCAATTACAATATTGAGTGGGATATACTTTACCATGGCCTTCACAATTGGTTGAATTTGAAAGGGTTGGTTCTGTTCTTCTTCTTGCATCAACGAATCCTCCACTGAATCATACATGAGTCTTTTTAGGAATTTCCCTTGTGAATTCGAACTTTTTGTAGGATAAGCTTCGACTGCTACTTCTCTCTCTTTTATTTCCTCTTCTCTATTTCTTCCTTCATTTACGCTTTCTTCAACATCCTCTACTTTTTGCTCATAAATGCTCTAATTATCACTTCATAACTTCCTTCATTATATACGTTGGGTTGTGTGTCCACTCGTAACTTATTTTCAATTTGTGTCGACTGCGCATTATCCTCATTGAATTCGCTTTCCCTGGTTTCCATCTCAAATAGCTCTGCAATACTCATTACTTCGTCCTTTCCTCCTACATTCGTTGTGCATGCCTCTGGTAATTCATCTTCCTCGTCAGTATTCTCCCAATTAATTTCGTACCAACACGATATTGTTATTTTCTTGTCTTCGTTTTGATCTGGTCCCTGCGGATTTGTTTCTTCCTTCTTTTGCTCTCGTTATAAGATTTTTACTTCTCTGTTCAAGGTGCTGTAATTGTCCTGGGTCGGTGCATCATTCTCTTTGGCATGGGCGCTTAGCTATCAATTCGAACGTTTTTCGGGGTTTGGGAGTCTTACCTCCACCTCTTCTACCTGTATTCTCTTTTCTTGTTCAGCTTGTTGATATTAGTTTCTTTGTTTATAATTTGTCGGTCTATTGGTTCTCCAGTACCCGTTCCGGCTGTCGTTATTCACTCTTTAATAGTTGTTGCCGTTCCTGGGTGAATTATAGTTATTGCCATAATCCCTTCTAAATCCATAACCGGTTCTTTGTAGAAATCAATTGTCGTTTCTTGGTACGAAGTTATCACGTGGTTCGTAATTATTGTTTCTTCGTACTGTGTCTTGAAGATTCCACTGCTTTTTGCTTTCGTTTTCACGTGCGCTTCGTCTTTTTCTTGCGTCATCTTGCGAAAATATGAACTCTAGATCCCTTACAATACCTTTAAATGCTTCTACGTCATTGCCTCCGCGACCTACTAATGATTGCTGGTATTTCAATGGTAGCTTCATCGCGCGTAATTTAATCAACTCTCCGTCACTGAATGGTATATCTAAGCATTGATTTTTCTTTGCCCTTAATTCGAAAAATTTCACGGGACTGTTCTCTCCTGAATTTTCAATATATGGGTTTTGTAATAATTCGTACTTCACTCTGTTCTGTGCTTCGCTGGACCAATATAGTGAGAGAAACTTCTTTCTGAAATCTTCGTACGATCGGCATGTCGCTGCAACATTTTGCATGGTTTCTGCGACTGTTCCTGACATGTGTGCACACATAAAGTCTAATTTGTGTGCTAGCGTCCAGTGTTCTGGTAATCCTGCTCGGAATTGATCAATAAAAGTTCGTGGATGTAATGAGTTTCCTTCTTGAAAGTGTTGAAATTTTCTGACTGTGAGGAAATGATCGTTGTCGAACTTCGTCATAGTTCCATATGAAATTCGTTATTCTTCGCCACTTTTGTTTCTGATCATTTCTCCCGTCGTTCTTTCCGGTTGTGGTAGATCCATTAGATATTGTTCACCGTAACTTTCGCCTACCCTTGCGTAGTATCGTTGGAGTGGTATGCAATAATTTTCTTCCATCGGTTGTGAACGTGTAGCTGAATGCATTGCACTGTACTCTTCGCGACCTGGCTTTCCATTGTCAGGTATAGGTTCGGTATCCTGTCTGGCTAAACTTGCTGCTTCATTGCACGATCCAAACTGTCTTGAAACATTTGTGGTTCCGCATGTGTTTGTGATGACGTTTGTTCATCAAGAGTTTCGAAACGTGTTTGTTGCTGTGCAGGCTGTCTCATTTCACGTATGTAACTTTCCGCCTGTGATTGGAATCGCAAATGCGTAATATCTTCGTTAATTGCTTGTTTTTCTGGTGCTGTTACAGATACGGATGTGCTTGCAGACTCTGTGCTTGTTCGATCCTGTTCACTATGCTCTTCAATGGTTTGCAACAACTCTATTCGCAATATCTGAAATTGTCGCTTCGTTTGCGCTTCTATTTTGACTATGCGGTTATCATATCTCTTCAGCGCTGCTTTTGTGATACGTTTGTGTAACACACTGTTTTCAACAACTTCACGCGCTATACCTGCTGCTTGTCTAGTAATTTCGTTTACTGTTTCTCTAGTTTCTTGACTTCTCCCTGTTGCTACGTAATGTTTTGATCTCGTCCTGAATGTCATTACGCAATGTACGTACGTCCGCTTGTACCTTGTCAATGTCTGTTCTCAATTGATTGTGACCTGTTATTAAGTTTCCAATCACTTCTCGAGATTATTTTGCCTCGTCTTCAATAAGACTTAGGTGCAACTGAATTTCTTTATTTTGTTCTTCAATCGCACGCATTTGTCTCGTGGTTTCTGTATTGTGAATTTGAATTTGGTTCGCTATGTCTTTATTTTGCCTTGTCATGGTTTCCGTAATTTGTTGTAATAATTCTGCCAGATTGGTGGGTCCTATTGCGTTTTCTTCCGACGTCCTACGCTCTGTGTTTTCGCTCAAGTGTTGGTTCGCAACCGGTTGCATTGACATTCTGCGTGGTGTCTGTTCTATATCGTGTCTCCCTACTACTTTCGCGCAACGAAGCTCTGAGCGTGTTTTTTAGGGAATTGACTAGTTTGAACCTGGGACCTGTTGCTGGTAAGGAGACGCCAGACCACACATAACATGGGCTGGGGGTGGTCCTAGCGGTTAGGTGGCGACGTGGGTGTCCGTCCCTTATCGTAGGGCCTTCCAGCTTAACACGGTTCTGCTCTCGGTTTCTGTTCTCGTTTCTCCCCTCGGAACTGCGTCTGTCTCACAGTGGGATGGTATGACATGCATTTAGGCATTCTTGTGTTAGTCTGTGGTATTCCATTTGCTCACTCGTTACTCGTATTACTTTGGTTAATTTAATGTCACGATTTATTCGGAGCTATGTGACATAGTACTGGATTTGCTTAACATGTCAGGGTTTTCATGGAATGTGTTGGATTTGCCTGACAACTTACAAAATACGCTAATGTTACCCTCAGAGAGGATTTCAAAGTTCCACCGTGCGTATGTCTAATGGAAAAGGGTATCGGACTATCGTTTCGAACTTTGAGAAGTTGACAGTGAAACGAAACGGGCCTTAACCTTGGGAGTTTACAGAGACGGTAAAATTATAAGTGAATGAAAAAAAAAAAACGAATAGTCGTCAGCCAAATTAGGCACATTAATTTGGAAATATGTATTTCAGAAAATTGTATTTTAGTTATTTAAGTTACTTTAGTTGGGATTTCCCTTTGAAAATCAAACAGGATACAAACTGATACAGTGCACTCTGTACTCTGTGTAGTGGCAGTTACCAATAACACACACACCAGTAAGAAATGGGGAGCAAAATTGCACCGAGCCCATACTAATGACGGCCACAATCAATAGCATTACTTAATCGAAACACTGAAACATCACTGCGTGAAGTGCAGAACTAATTGTGGACATGAGGGGCTTCTATCTTGACTGAGATGACTAACACAAATAAATGTTAATAACATCTTAAATATATTGTTTAAGAACCTATGCATATAGCAGTTTTCCTTAGTAACAGTAATAGTTCATTTTTTTTTTCCTAATAGGAGGGCAATATGATGGGGGCCCATAAACTAATATAATATCACTAACAAAAGGTCTTTGATTATTGCAAAAATAAAAACCATCTCTAAAAGCTAATCATTCACTAAAATTTCTTTTCAAGGTAAAGAATGCAACACTGGGCTTAATTAACTTCGAAAGGAATCATTCATGATGAGTACCAAAACTACATTATTGTCGCAGAAGAAGCTGAGTAGCACCATCACTGTGACGTAGTGGTTATGATACTAGACTGTTGCATGGAGGATCGTGACTTCAGTTTCTATATTCGGTTCGAGGACATTCTAGAAGTATCCACAAATGTCAAGAATCATTGTACTGGAATGTTCTGTAGCTATATATGTACTGTATGTGTTCTGGCTGGAGGCAGTTCGCTCCCCGCCCTTGTATGTGCAAGTGCTGAATAAACCTTCGTTAAGTGAAAGTGTTCGTCATTCATCTAATTACACCTTTCTCTACGTGACACTATCTTTGACAACGTGCATAACTTCACTTATAATAACAGTACCGCAAATCGGTTCATTAAAGATTTATATGTGAAGCAGGTAATCATGGCAACAGTATTTACGCAATCTTGCACTGTAATCCTACAAAACTATGTTTTATGCTAATCTAAGGATACTTCAGCAAAATCCTACCCAAATTCACTTTTATGGTTTTAGCTTTCAAATAATTAAGGTTTTCACTTTCTTATTGATTGATCTTTAAGTTTTTGTACTATAACTTCCTACCTTCAAAATTTCACTTGGAGTTGTCTATAAACAAAGCATCAAAATTTTACTCAAACTTATTCTACTGGTTTTGCTTTGGACAAATCATTTCAAACACATGAATGACAGAATTGCTCATTAAAATCAGGATACTCGCTTTTAGTAGCACTTAGGTGAAAGCCCTACGTAGGTTTTGTGATCAGGATTGGTTTTGAACACGAACTGACGCTTTATGTGATTATTATTGAAACAACACACACATTAACTGATCTTTTCCAACATACATTACGTAACTGAATGTATGAAGTCTGTGAAGCAGTGGCGAAGATTATAAATGGCGACTAACTGTACTCACGGCTCTTGATGTGCGAATGCTCTATAAAATTTATCTTGGCGTCGCATTTTCCACATATTAGAGCCATTCCATAATTTCGTGAATACCAAATAATATCCAGATCCACATCCGAGTCAAATGCAGCTTCCAATTGCCTCTCTTAGCACCGTCGAGGTGTACCTTGCTAAGGCTAGCCACACACTGCGTGCCGTTCACACAAAGGAGCCGCTAAGTTCGACCGCCAAACCCATCCTTCATATTGAACCATGCCACTTTCGTTGCGTTTACATATAACAAATACAATTGGCCTAAGCATAACCAGCTATTCACAAACATACTTCTTTCAAAAACATATTCATATTATAATAATTTAAAATTTCAACATACTCTTTTGCGTCCTTCATATATACATTACAATGCTCTAGCTTTCTTACCATACATCAAGGAGTTCAAATAACACAGAATGCACACTTCATAAATTGCAGATACACAGTCAATTAAATTACATCTACTCCTAACCGATATAGGTGTTACAAGTGGAGCAGTCTAAGGCGCCTTGTCACGGTTCGTGCGGCTCCCACTGTCGGAGGTCGAGTCCTCCTTCTGGCATGGTTGTGTGTGTTGTCCTTAGCGTAAGTTAGTTTACGTTAGATTAATTAGTGTGTAAGCCTAGGAACCAGTCACCTTAGCAATTTGGTCCCATAGGAACTTACCACAAATTCCAAATTTTCCATACACAAGGCCCTTCAGGTACCCCCACACGAAAAATTATGTTTCGGACAGATCAGGTGATCGTGGGGGCCATGGTACTGACCCACCATGATCAGTCCAGTGGCCAGGAAAGGTTGTCTGCAGATGTGTCCTAATTTGTATGGTCAAATAAACGGGGTTTGGTCATGCTAAAATCGAATGCGGTGAGAGATAGGTATGGGAACATCATTCATATCCGGCAGAGCCTCTCAAAGGAATACAATCCAATTTAACCGTCTTCGACGATTCTGGCCCGCACGTTAAGGGTAAACTTGCGTTTGTAGGACATAAGTCCACGTAGCATGGGGGATCAAATCCACCCATGTATGCAAGTTTTGTCTTACATTCTCAGTTATTTGCTTGGTGTATTCCAATCTTCGAAATCAGAAGATTACGCGAAGTGCCCAGGCCCCGTCGCCCTCTGCCACTTCCGTCTATTGCTGCAGTCTGTCCTCCGGTTGCCGCCGTCTGTCCGTTCGTCCGTCAGCTGACGCCTGTGGTTCAAATGGCTCTGAGCACTATGGGACTTAACATCTATGGTCATCAGTCCCCTAGAACTTAGAACTACTTAAACCTAACTAACCTAAGGACATCACACAACACCCAGCCATCACGAGGCAGAGAAAATCCCTGACCCCGCCGGGAATCGAACCCGGGAACCCGGGCGTGGGAAGCGAGAACGCTACCGCACGACCACGAGATGCGGGCGGCTGACGCCTGTGGCAGCCGCCGACGTCCGTCTGCCCGCCAGCCGCCGCCGCCGCCGCCACCCGGTGATTGCCGCCGCCATTGCCGCCGCCCAGTGCTCGTCGCTGCGCGGTGATCGCCGCTGTCGCCTAGTGCTCGTCACCACATGGTGAAGGCAGCCACCACCCAGTGGTCGCTGCCAGTGTCCCTCCGTCGCCGACCTCTGTCCGTCCATCTGTAACACCCGCTGTCCATCCATCTGTCGCCACCATCACCATGAGCCATCCCACCTCCACTGTCATCTATAGCTACCCCTCCTCCACTTCCACTATCATTCCTGGAGTGCAACACCTGGCCTCCCCCTTACACTTAGCCTCCCCTCTCCCCACTCACCCGATCCCCCATTTCCTCCCCTACTTCCACTCCCTTCCTGCAGCCTCCATAGCCACGACAGCTCCAACTTCTGACCCAGCTGAAACCTCCACTGCAACACCTCAGGTGGTCGGCTTCCCTCTCTCACCCCCCCCCCCCCCCCCCAATCAATCCATTGTCTGCCTCCCTTGCCCACATCATGTCATGCTAGACCACAATTTGCCACCACAGGACCAACTGCACCTCCCAGCATATCCACCATGCCTGTAGAATATGCTGCCTGCCACCTCCCTCTCCTCCCCATCCCTTTCCCATCCTCCCAGGCTACCCTCACCAAGAAATCCCAGAAGTGCATCAATGCTGACTCAGCTCCCTCTGCTTCAAAAAAAAAAATCACCGCCCCGTCCCCCTACCATCGTCGTCTCCATAGATACCACCCCTTCCTGTCACACACAGCCCAGCCCCCACCCTCCACACCTTTGTCCTGTCAACCCCAGACCGCAAGTTCCAACACACATGTACCCTCACCATGGAGATACATAAGTATCTTAGAGGTGCTCCCATCTCATAACCGATTCCCCACAGGGACTCAGTCCTCATCAAATCCCCCTCCCCCTCCTTTCATATGGACCTCCTCTGTAAACTTTTACATATTGTGTTTGGCCCCCACAAGTCCCTGACACCCTTCCTCTCCTCGCCAACCCTAGCCTGTCTGTCGCCTCCCAACCTACAACCTACAATGTCGTGATAACCAAGCTCTGCCTGGTGATCACAGAGCACAGAGCACTGGCTGAACTAAACTCTAACCCTGACCTTGAAATGAGCTCGGCCCACCAAATCCACAGTGTCTCCGGTCCGCTCCCTCCAACGGCCACCTCCTCACCCAGGGCACCCTGATTTTTCACCCAGTTGAATCCTCCAAATTCCCTCCCCTAGGCTACCACTGCCAGCACTGTTCAATGTATAATGATCACCTGACTGCCAACCATAACCCCCCCCCCCCCCAACCTCGCAATCCCCCCTTTGTTTAATACCTGCAATGTACCACATCACACCTACTCTAATAAATGTAAGGCTAAACCCCCTCCTGCCGCCCCCACACTAACCATCCACATCCCTACCATCGACCCACCCATCCACCCCAACAATTCCCTCTCTCTGGCCCCCATGGCTGAAGACGTCATCCGTTTCTGAACCATAGTCCCCCCAATACATCTGCCCTTTCCCACATCCCTACATCCTCCAACAGATCTCCCTCGCCACCCACTCTGCCTTTCACCTCAGCACCTTCGCCACTTACTCCCACAAGCAAGTGCATTTCACCTTCATCTGCCTCGGCACACTGGTTTAAGCCTCTTCTCTCCCCTCCCTTCAGCCCACTCTCTTCCCATTCTGGTGTGGCACTAGTGTTGCATCCCAGAATATCTACATCTACACCCATACTCCATAAGCCACCTGACAATGTCTGGCGGAGGGTACCTTTAGTACCTCTATCGGTTCTCTCAGTCTCGTATTGTTCTTCGAAAGAAAGATTGTCGGTATTCCTCTGTGGGCTCTAATCTCTCTGATTTTATCCTCACGGTCTGTTCGCGAGATATATGTAAGAGGGAACAATATACTGCTTGACTCCTTCGTGAAGGTATGTTCTCGAAAGCCTGTACTGACCTACTGAGTGTCTCTCCTGCAGAGTCTTGCACTGGAGTTTATCTGTCATCCCTGTAACGCTTTCGCGATTACTAAATGATCCTGTAACGAAGCGCGCTGCTCTTCGTTGGATTTTCTCTCTTTCTATCAACCCCATTTGGTACAGATCCCACACCGGTGAGCAGTATTCAAGCAGTGGGCGAACAAGTGTACTGTACCCTACTTCCTTTGTTTTCGGATTGCATTTCCTTAGGATTCTTCCAATGAATCTCAGTCTGGCATCTGCTTTACCGACGATCAACTTAATATGTTCAATCCTTTTTAAATCACTTCTAATGCCTACTCCCAGATAATTTGTGGAATTAATTGCTTCCAGTTGCTGACCTGCTATATTGTAGCTAAATGATAAATGATCTTTCTTTCTGTGTTTTCACAGCACATTACACTTGTCTACATTGAGATTCAATTGACATTCCCTGCACCATGCGTCAATTCGTTGCAGATTCTCCTGCACTTCAGTACAATTTTCCATTGTTACAATCTCTCGATATACTACAGCATCATCCGCAAAAAGCCTCAGCGAACTTCCGATGTTATCCACAAGGTCATTTATGTATACTGTGAACAGCAATGGTCCTACAACACTCCCCTGCAGCACACCTGAAATCACTCTTACTTCGGAAGACTTCTCTGCATTGAGAATCACATGCTGCGTTCTGTTATCTAGGAACTCTTCAATCCAATCACACAATTGGTCTGATAGTCCATATGCTCTTACTTTGTTCATTAAACGACTGTGGGGAACTGTATCAAACGCCTTGCGGAAGTCAAGAAACACGGCATCTACCTGTGAACCCGTGTCTATGGCCCTCTGAGTCTCGTGGACGAATAGCGTGTGCTGGGTTTCACACGATCATCTTTTTCGAAACACATGCTGATACCTACAGAGTAGATTTCTAGTGTCCAGAAAAGTCATTATACTCGAGTGTAATACATGTTCCAAAAGTCTACAAATGATCGACGTTAGAGATGTAGGTCTACAGTTCTGCACATCTGTTCGACGTCCCTTCTTCAAGATGGGGATGACCTGTGCCCTTTTCCAATCCTACGCTGGAACGCTACACTCTTCTACTAGAGACATACAGTACACCACTGCAAGTATGGGGGCAAGTTCCTTCTCGTACTCCGTGTAAAATCGAACTGGTATCCCATTAGGTCCAGCGGCCTTTCCTCTTTTGAGCCATTTTAATTGTTTTTCTATCCCTCTGTCATCTATTTCGATATCTGCCATTTTGTCATCTGTGTGACAATCTGCTCCTTCCACACCAACAAATACCTTCTCTTGAGCACCCTCTCCCAACAATGAGTCGATACATTCCTCCTGCATGAAACCTTTCTCCAGCCCCACCATACTCTCCACACCTTTCCCTGTATCCCCCACCAAATTGATGCTCCTGGTCCCCAAGTGCAGTTTGGAGTCACCATGGGCCACTTTAAGCACATCCCCATCTGGCCATAGCTGCTCCTCAATGACCCCACTGACCACCTCATCCTCAGCATCTTTTTCTCCACCCTCAGCGCCACCATCTATGTCCATAGCTCTTATTCTCTATGACTTCTTCTCCCACCTACTCCATTTATGTGATTGCCGCCAACATCAACGTTCACAGCCGCTCACTTGCTGCCCTTCAGTGGCGGCATCAGTTGATCCCATGATCTAAGGTAACCTTCTTCCTCTTCCTCACCACACCTGTCCTGTAAGTAACACAACCCCCCAATGTTGTCATTGCGTCTGCCAACCTCCTTTGGTGTATTGTCATAGACATTCTTGACCCCCCAGGTAGTGACCACCTCTCCGTCATTCTCACCATAACATCTGCTCACCACCCAACTCTGACTCCCTGCCCTGCACCCTCTCCCAAGATAGTCGATGGCTACTGTCGTGCCATCACCACCCAGGTCGAAAGCGACCCTCAGCATCCCAAAAACATCAACCATCACATCTTGTCCTTCCTTCAGAAGGCCATTACTGACTCTGTGGAGGCCCATGTTCCTACTAAAACCATCGATCCCCACCATCCCACTCTCCTTCTAATGGCTGTCTTCCTTCTCTGCGAATCCCACCGCCTCTATCGCTTCTTCCTGCGCACTCGTGACCAGGATACACTCCACCACCATTGGCTACTCCAGTGACATGTTCAGAACCTTATTACAGCAAAGAAACGCCGGGACTGGTGCCAGCCCCGCATGTGACTCAACTCTACCCTCCCTATAAACTCCTCCAAGTACCGTTCGGCCTTCCATTGCCTTACTGGTTCCCTTTCTGCACCCTATAATCCCCTTCTTCATAACGGCCACCACCTTCCTCACAATCTCAGCAAGGCCAAACACTTCGCTTCCCACCTTTCTGAGGTCTTCTCCACCCCTGATGATTCGCCCTTTGATTATTCCCTTTTCCCCACCATCATGAAATGGCCAGATACCTCAGTCACTCCAACTGCTCACAATCTCCAGTACTAGAGTCAGCTTACCTCCTTCTGACATCATCAATCCAGTCACAGTACAAGACATTAAACTTACCCTCCAGTCAAAATACAACATGGCCTGGTCACGACTGTGTCACCTTCAGCCATGTCAAAGAATGCCCCTTCTCCTTCCTGACTGTCCTTGCCGATTTATACGATGTCATCCTCTCCACTTCTTCTACCCCGAGCTATGGAAGACTTCCACTTGTTCCTCAAACCCAACAAATCCCCTTCCACCACTTCTTCCTATCATCCCATCTGCCTCACCTCCACGTTCAGTAAGGTCTTTGAATCCATCATCTCCTATCGTATCATCACCTTAATCAACACCACCTCCTCCTCCTTACCCAGTGTGGCTTCTGACCCTCCTTCTTGACCAACTCTTCCTCCAACTTAACTCCCATCGCTCCTCTGTTTTTGTTTCCCTCCAACTTCCCAATGCTTATGAAAACATATGGCATACTGTTCTCCTCTTTAAACTCCAAACCTACACCCTGCCTATCAATTTTGTCCATCTGGTCACTTCCTTCCCCTCACACCTTTCTCCCTATGTCATCCTCGACGATAGCAACTCCCATATCTTTTGTCCCACACTGGTGTCCACCAACACTCTGTCCTCTGCCCTCTCTCAATCTCCTGTGCATCGCCATTATGCTCAAGCCACCCACAAGTGTACATCTCCTCCAATATGCTGACATCTAACTCTCTATCCTACCCTTCAACAGTCCCAGCACACCCTCCAAACCCATCTTGACCAGTTCACTACTTGGTGCAATCAGTGGTTCCTTCGTATCAACCCCTCCAGGACCCAGGCAATCAACATAGACCACACCACCTGCTCCTTCTGTCTCAATGATTTCTACCTCAGCATTTATGATCATCCCATCCAGGTCACCCTCATCCTGAGATACCTTGGCCTCACCCTCAACCATCACCTCAAGTGGACCCCTCATTTCCTGACCATCCAGCAGGAAGCCCATACCCACCTTCGCCTCCTGATATCCCTGTCTGGATGGACATGGGAATTACATCATTGCACCATCCTCCACGCCCACAAATTGCTCATCCATCCTATCCTTTGTTAAATCAGCATTGCCTGGATCTCCACCCAAACACCACTTTTATAAGGCCATCCAAATCCTTGAATGCCACACGCTCCACCTTTCCTTCTGTATCTGCCGTCCCCCAAACGGCTCCAATACAACCAAATCCCCTACCCACACCTCCTCCATTTCCTACAATATAACCGTGTCCTTTACACTCCATAGGCTTGATCCCCCCCACCCCATGGTGTCCTCTTTCCGCCCCCCACACATTGATATGTCTCTATCGCTGCTATCGCTGTATGCCCCCTCTCTCCACCTCCACACCCTCCATATTCCTTATCAAGGAATTTCCAGCACCCCCCACCCAGATGATGAACTTCGCTTTGAAGTCTATCCTTGCTACCAACTGTAGACTGGCCTTGTTTCTCCCATCCCAGAGCCCACCTCTTCTCCAGCCCTCATTCCCCCAATGTGGTTTTTCCTCGTCCCCCCCTCCCCGATTCTCTGCTTCCCTCCTTGGCTGTTTTCCTCTCTCATCCGTTTCTTTCCAGACCCCTTTGGCGCGCCACCAACCCCACCCCCATCTCTCCTCCCTCTAGCACCACCCATTCCAACTTTCTTCCTTTATCCCTCGTATACCTACATCTGCAGATTCTCCCAATTTGTTCATCATCAGGGCACTGTGTCAGTGTTGTGTTCGGTGCCGTTCTACGTTAAGGTCAAGTGGTGTGGTTTTAATTGTGTGCTTGACTTGTGTAATTTTGCTGACTGTTCTGTGCTAGGTTGCCCGTCGTGAGGCAATTTTAATCATTCTGCAACTTTTATGCTCTTGCTGCACTTCCCCTTGTGTTCTTTTAATCCTTACAGAGTGTAGTTTTTTGCGTAAAATACATGTTTAGATTTTTATCTCCATTTTTACAGTCACCCTCATTAGTATGCTCTCTTCATTTATGTTCCCCCTATTTATATCTACGTTCTGCCATGTTTTCTTCTTTATGTTATTTTAAATGTCTTCCTGTTATTTACTTCATGTCTCTCGGCTGAAGAGCAGCGCCTATGCTGCTGCCAGCGGGCGATGTTGGGGAACTGAAATAAAATAAAGAAAAAAAAATTACAATGTCTGTCCTCCTGAACAGTTTTTACTCTCTACAGCTTCCTCTAGTACCATGGAAGTTATTCCGTAAGCTCTTAACACATGTTCTGTCATCCTGCCCCTTCTTCTTGTCGTTGTTTTCCGTACCTATCTACCTACATCAGAACTAAAGCGGGCGCTACTGAGTACGGAATGGAAACGAAAATGATCTCGATTCATCTCTGTTGAACGCTGGAGCTCGGCACGGGCGCTGGCTTGTGGTCATGTTGCAACTGGACATCACTCCTCCCTCAGTCCCGTTTTTGTTTTTGTCTCTCCAGATCATTTGTCAAGTGTCAGTTGTACTGAATGGTTCTGCTGACGGTTTTAAATCTGCTATTGTTTGCCGTGGATAATCGATCACAAATTCCCAAACTAGGTTTTGTAAGTCTCTTTCAAAATATCTAAAAGGTAAAGTGCAGTTCACTGTACCCCTGCACAGAAGTACGTTGGTAACTGTCTGTTTAAGACTGCTTCTCAGTGACAGACTCGCAGCACGAGTAAAAAAAATACACTGACATTTCTTAAAATTTGACCTATAACCAGGAAGAGAGTGTAATGGCTCATGTACTTCCTCACCACACCTTCCTGTAAGTAACACCACCCCCGATGTTGTCATTTCGTCTGCCAACCTCCTTTGGTGTATTGTCATAGACATTCTTGACCCCCCAGGTAGTGACCACCTCCCCGTCATTCTCACCATAACATGTGCTCACCACCCAACTCTGGCTCCCTGCCCTACACACACAGTAGTAATTGACCGCCCCGATAGCTGAATGGTCAGCGTGTCGGACTGCCGTCCTAAAGGGCTCGGGTTTGATTCCCGGCTGGGTCGGGGATTTTCTCCGCTCACGGACTGGGTGTTGCGTTGTCTTCATCATCATTTCATCCCAATCCGGCGCGCAGGTCGCCCAATGTGGCGTCGAATGTAATAAGACCTGCACCGAGGCGGACGGACCTGCCCCGTCAAGGGCCTCCCGGCCAATGACGGCAAACGCTCATTTCCATAGTAGTAATTGTATGCCTTGTGCTTGCAAGCTGTTGTCGCAGTATAATTTACACATTAATGCATACTGAATTATTCTGGAATAAAATAAAATAAGTAATTTGGTTGCACTGATATATTCAGTTGAGTTTTTGTTTAAAATGTTCAGCACTTCCTTCCTACTTCAGCTTTTTTGGGAAATTTCAAGAACTGAGGGCAAAATATAAGGAACAGAGTACATTTGTTGTCCTCAGTCAGTTGAGGACAAAGCATGAAAACTGAGGACTGTCCCCAGAGAATGAGGACTGGGTCTCCTTGGTTTAGTGATTAAAGGTGTAACAACGCGTTGTTGTGCCGTTGGATGTAGATGCAGATGTTGCTGGTGGCGGACGGCGGGGATTCGTGGAGGGGATGGCTGCAAAACACATAGCAACTTCGAAACTAACCTCTATTTTGGTAGAATAACATCGTGAATGTGTTATATTAAATGGAAAATTGCAAGTCACTTTATATTCCTGGCGACTGTAGCTGCTGAATGGCATGATGTTAGCAGGACCTCTACTTACAGTTGGTAAAACTGTTAAGTGACAGCCGATCTCTTTTTCAGTCTGTCTTTGTCGTTCATGCAGGCCGCTTTCGCCTTGCCCTGCACCGAGCTGCCCTGCTGTCACAATGATACAGGCAAATTGTAAAGAATGAAGCATGTCTTCTTTACCTTCCGCTCGCCATAGTATTGACGATATTCTCCGAATAGTAAATTTTCACTTGGAATGATGGGTGTGTCTAAGATTTTTTAACGTTGTTGCACCTGATGATACGGCTTTATGCCGCGAAACCGCTTGTGTTCTGGAAACAACAATATTACCAGCTGTAAGAGGAGTTCTTCCTAACAGAATGGAAGGTAGCTGATATACACAATTCACTGAACCAAGAGCGACTAACGAGTGTTAACTGTATCAATCAGTGAATATTTACGCCCACAAAAACACAAAATCATCGACATAACGCACAAAACTGTCGTCATGAACTAGAAACTATGTACACTCTTCCCAAAATATGGTGATCATACTGTGGTTGGAGATAATAACGACTAACAATTGGGGCCCCTGGCAGCCAACCAGTGTGACAGCCTGCCCTGCTCTCTTCTGATACACATCTCGATAAAGAGCAGCTACAGTCGTGTCCGACACACGTGTATCACAAAACAGATCAATGTTATGGAAGTTAACATCATCCACGGAAGCCTACGATGGCACGAAGAAACTGACCTAGGAGAGCAAAACACGGAGGAACCATAACTGAGCTGCGGAAAGACTGATGACCCGAAAATGAAAAAGGAGAAAGAAAATGGAAGCTAATACATAAAGGTTGTCTGCAAAATTCTCGTATACAACGGAATCACTTGAGCAGTTCTCACAAACACAATTTGGGGATGCACACATTCGGTCGCCCCAAAGCGCTAATGTTTCTGACAGATAGTTGAGCTGGCGGTTATCTAATATGGCCATCCGACTCCGTAGGGAGACCCAGCTGCTGGTGCTGATTTACGAGAGCTGCTGTTGTGGTGGCTGTGAGGAAGTGGCAGCGAAATGACTATTCACGTTGGTTCTAAAATGTATGAGACTGACGATATACCATCTGGCTTTCGGAAAAATCCTCCAAGCAATTCCGAAGACAGCAAGAGAAATGCGTGGATTATTACACCAATCAACCTAAGAGCTGAGAAGAATAATATACAGGAGATTGGGAAAGAAAATCGAGGATTTGTTAGATGTGTTAGGCTTTAATAAAAGTAAGCGCACCAGAGATGCAGTTCTGAAGTTGCGGGTGATAATAGAAGCAACAGTGACGAAAAATCAAGACACGTTCATAGGATTTGTCGACCTGAAGGAAGCTTTCGACAATGTCAAAAGGTGCAAGATGTTCGAAACGCTGAGAAAAATGAGGTTAATCAATAGGAAAAGACGAGTAATATGCAGTATGCACATGAGCCAACACTGGAAGACCAAGAACGAAGTTCTGGGATTAAAAAGGGTGTAAGATAAGGATGTGTCCATTCGCTCCTACTATTTAGCGTATACATCAAAAAGACAATGACGGAAATAACAGAAAGGTTCAAGACAGGGATTAAAATTCAAGGTGAAAGGATATCAATGACAAGATTCGCTGGTGACATTGCTATACTCAGTGAAAGTGAAAAAGGATTACAGGATGTACGGAGTGGAATGGTCTAATGAGTACAGAATGTGTACTGAGAGTAAATGGAAGACGAAAGTTTATGAGAAGTGGGAGAAATGAGACCAGCGAGAAACTTAACATCAGGCTTACAAATCACCGATGCAGATGGTCACGAATTAGATGAAGTTAAGGAAATCGGTTACCCATGACATGGAGCAAGAGGGACATAAAAAGCGAAGGGCGTTGCTGGGGTAGAGAAGTCTACTAGTATCAAACATAAGCCCTAATATGAGGATGAAATATCTGTATGAAATGTACGTTTTGGAGCACAGCATATTATGGTAGTGTGACAGGGACTGTGGGAAAACCGGATCAGAAGAAAAATAGAAGCATTTTAGATGTTGTGCTACAGAAGAATACTGAAAATTAGATGGACTGATAAGGTAAGGAATTATGAGGTTCTTTGGGAAATAGGCAAGGAAAGAAATGTGTGGAAAACACTGACAAGAAGAAGGGACAGGATGATAGGACAAGTGTTAAGACATCACGGAATAACTTCCATTGTACTAGAGAGAGCTGTAGAGGGTAACAACTGTAGAGGAACACAGAGATTAGAATATATCCAGAAAATAATTGGTACATAGGTTGCAAGTATTACTCTGAGATGGTTGATCGGCGGAAGGTTGAGCTTGCTCCCTTTCGTCGAGAAGCCGCGTAGCTCGCGGAGAAGCTCTATTGTCGTCAAGAGTCACTGACTCACAGTAACCCGTAACTTCGGTTACAAACCTAGCGAGACTCTCTCGTTCTGTGTTAGGGTTGATCAGTGCCAGGGGCCCGTTCACGTCGGACCACCCCGCGTACTGTAGGCCACTTCTCTTCCTCCGCACCTCCTTTAGGTGCCGCGCCACTGCACCAACGGCGCACGGTAGGCCGTAGGGTATTCCCCCTCTTCTGTAGGACCTACTATTAGCCTTTTCTTTTCAGAAAAAGCATAATTGTCGTGCCCACCCATACCAAATAAAGCTCCTGCAAACACACGATGGCAGATTCCGCCGGTGTTTCCCCCGCCCTAACCCGCAGCAAGGCTGCAGCTAAAGAGGCGCGAGAGTCGGCTGTTCCCGTCGACGTCAGCGTCCCGCTTGTCGCCGTTGAGGTGGTGTTGGCCGACAAGGACCGGCAGATCGCTGCGCAAGCGCAGGAACTGCTGAGCCAGCGTCGGTTGATAACCGACCTCTGCGGCACAAGTGAGTCCCCCACGCGGACAAGTACACTCCATATAACATTACATTCACCTGCATCTGGTGACTCATGCACCACTGTCCCACTGCGGCAGCCGACTCCAACGGCGGAACCGGCAGCCGCAGATGCGGACACAGAACAACACTACACTGGGCCCTGGCAGGTGGAGGGCCCACGACGCAAACAAAGAAACACCACGCAAACAAGCGAGCAACCACACTCGCAAGGTAGCCGAAAGGCGCTGCTACCTACACCAAAACCCGCGCTTCATGTTAGGAACACCAATGCTACAACAACAAACACGACCCGACCTGCGGTCAGCAACAACACACAAGCACCAACCGCAGCTACGCCCACACAACAGAAGACTGGTTTTCCCCCAGTCGTAATCCAGAACTACGGGGACCTCAGCGTCCTCAACACAACATTCGCGGAAAGGCACTCACCTTGTACGCTACACACGAAGTACTCTGGGGATAGGGCCTCACTGTACGTATCAACTAACAGTGAATATAAAGATCTCCTTATCTTCCTCAAAGAAAAGGAAATCGAGCACTATACGTACAGGACCGCCGAAGAACGGACACAGCAGTACGTGGTAAAGGGGGTGGACCCCAACACCCCAAACAACACAGTACAAGCGGCGCTTAACTTCCTTGGATTCGACTGCAAAAGTGCTTCCAGGATGACAGGCTTCCGCTCCCACCACCGTCTACCACACTACCTGGTTGAGATGGCCGATACGGCCGCCTCCCGCGGCCTTCTCCAGATAAAAAGCCTTCTGCGGATGGACGTAAGGGTAGAAATCTACGAACCGCCACAAGTCCCCCAACAATGTAACAACTGCCAGCGGTTCGGTCATTCGGGCCTCCGCTGCGGCCTGGCACCCCGTTGCCGCGGATGCGCTGGCAATCACGCTTCCAACGCATGTACACTAATACATGAAAACATACGCCGTTGCGCCAACTGTGGCCAAGCCCATGCGGCCAACTACAGGGGCTGCAACGTATACAGAGAGGCGCAGAGGCGCAAAAACCAACAGTCGAAGCCACCCAACGTCATAACACGACCAAGGCCCGCACCAAACCCTGTCAGGAACGGAGTGTCGTTCGCCATGGCTACACGCCCTGGAGGAGCAGTGCAGGCCGCGGAACCTCTGCGCCCAGCACACACACCTATCACAACCGCTGCGACAGCAACACAATTGTCTCAGCCAACACACGACACTGCACCCACACCGGTACCAACACCAGCCCCCAGAAACAACACGACCCCACCCCCTGTAGCCACTGCCTGCGAACCTACACATGTCACACATGAAAACACACTAACACAGGGAGCCCCAGAACCGAAAACCCAGAGAAGGCGTAGGCGAACACGTGGAAACAGGAGCGGGAACACGCGCGCACCACAACAGAATACCCAGCGACAGCAAAACAATGACACACAGACACACAGTCAGCAAGCCAGCAACACCAGCACACACACTACTGCTCCCCCCAACACATCTAATACACAGGCACCACAAAATGTTCCACACAACAACAACACAAGCGTCAGCCCATCCATAACGCCAACACCCGCACCAGCGGCCGCTAACACCACAACTGAGCCACAGGCCGACACACACAACGCCAACACAACATCTGGGGGTTTATTGGAAACACTATTCCCCCGTCACACGACCACCCAGATCCTTCACAAGATCTGGGCGGCCGTCGCCACACTCCTTACACAGCTCACGACTGCCCAACCCGGGCAGTACTGGGCTGCCATACCAACAGCATTCACCACACTGTTTACACACATACATGGATAACACACCACACCCCGCCCCCATCGCAAACAACCAGACTCTGACACAGATCCTGTTCTGGAATGCAGACGGGATCAATAACAAAAGGGCGGAATTCGCCGCGTTCATGGAGCGTAAGGGTATCCTTATCGCACTGCTGAGCGAAACTAAGCTCAAACCACGCAACCAACTAAACTTCACCGGCTACTGCGTCTATCGTACCGACCGACCGGACTGCTCCGGTCACGGCGGAACAGCCATCATCATACACAAAGACATAGAACACACAAACATAGTGCTCCTCGAACTCGAAAAACTAGAGGCAACCGCCGTCAGGGTCGTGTTCAACGGAGCCTACACTACACTGGTGTCAGTATACAACAGCCCTAAAAACATCAAAACACGCGACATCAGCACAATACTCAACACATCACCGCGCGTAATAGCCGCTGGAGATCTTAACGCAAAACACCCGGACTGGAACTCACGAATACGAAACTCCAACGGCAAGAAACTATACGAACATGCACTAGGACGAAACTACATCACACTAGCGCCGACCGAACCGACGCACATTCCCTACCGGAGGGGACACAGGCCAGACGTGCTAGACATGGCCCTCATCAAGGGCATAACAACGACACTCAACGTTGTCGTTGAAAACGATCTGCCCTCAAATCACCAACCCGTTATACTATACATTGAAGAAACACTGCAGAACATGGAACAACGCAGGATGTTAGACTACAGGCGCGCGAATTGGACCCAGTTCAAGGAAGCGCTTGACAGTCGCATCCCACCAACCCACGCGATTAACGAGACAGCCCAAATTGACGAGGCAGTCGAAACCCTCACCGGCGCCGTCCAGGACGCAATAGCCAACACCATACCAATCCGCACGCCACAACAACACAGTGCTGCCCTGCCCCAGGAAATCCTGGGCCTAATCTCAATGAGGAACCGCCTCAGGAGACACTGGCAGCGTACCAGGCGCCAGCACTTCAAACGGCACATTAACAGGCTCCAGGGTATAATCCGGGAAAAAATACAAACATTCAAGACACAACAGTGGGACCAGAAACTCGAAGGGCTAGACACCACGCGGCCTGGCGTGTGGCAGCTAGCCCGACACTTCACCAGGGAGAAACTGTACACTCCCACGTTACAAGGGCCAGACGGACCAGCATATTCGGCGGAAGAAAAAGCGGAACTGATGGCCCTCACACTCGCAGCGTCATTCACACCGAACCTGGATCCCTCAGACCCAGCATTCACACTTGATACGGACCAGGAGGTCACACGCATCTTGGCCCAACCAGCGCGCAACAACATCCGACAAGCTAGTACAGCAGAAATCAAATGGGCCATCATGCACACCACAGCTAGGAAGGCCCCTGGTCACGATGGCATTCAAAACCGTGTCCTCCAGGAGTTCACGGACAAAGCTGTAGACTACCTAGCACACATTACGAATGCCATAGTCAAACACCAACACTTCCCCGCCTTTTGGAAGACGGCCAAGATCCTGATGTTCAGGAAGCCGGGGAAAGACCACTCCCTCCCACAAAATTACCGACCCATCAGTCTGCTGAGCGCGCTCAGCAAGATCGTTGAGAAGGTAATATTAAAACGACTCACCAGGCATTGCATTACAAACGACACCTTGAGACCGGAGCAATTCGGTTTCAGGAATCACCACTCAACAACACAACAACTCCTCCGCGTCGTTGAATACATAACACACGGATACAACACAAGCAAGGCAACTGGGGCGGTGTTCCTGGACATCGAAAAGGCTTTCGATCGTCTATGGCACAACGGCCTAATACGCAAACTCAGTGACGCAGGGTTCCCCGACAGGCTCGTGCGTCTCATACACTCATATCTCACGGACAGGAGTTTCAACACTGACGTGCAGGGCAAACAATCGACACGACATGGTATACAGGCAGGAGTACCCCAAGGAAGTATCCTAGGGCCCTTACTGTTTAACCTCTACATCAACGACCTCCCAGCTACACATAACACGACGGTAGCAATCTACGCGGATGACACTGCCATCCTTGCGCAAGATTGGAAGCCGTCTAACATTAACTCACGACTACAGACCGCACTCAGAACGGCGGAGCCTTGGCTGGTGAAATGGCGTGTTAGAGTAAACGTCGACAAGTGCGAGGCCGTTCTGTTCACTAGAAGACCGAAGCAACTGCGCAAACATCAGCACTGCAACCCAATAACACTACACACACGCCCAATACGTTTCCGCGAGAAGGTCAAATACCTCGGTGTCTGGCTGGACAGGAAACTACTCTGGGGGGACCACATTCAACACGTGACCAACAAAGCTAACGCGAGGCTCAAACAACTCTACCCTATGCTTAACAGGCGTAGCACACTAAACAGGAGGGTGTCTAGGTCCATGTACATGACACTTATTAGACCCCTGATGACGTACGCAGCCCCTGTCTGGGGATACGCTGCGCCAACTCGCCTGCGCCGTCTGCAGCTCATACAGAACAAAGTACTCAAAATCATAAGCAACGCTCCGCGCTACACACGCATCGCGGATCTTCACCGGGAATACCGGCTAGATACTATCTTGCAGGTATTCCAAAAACTCTCCACACGACTGTACAATAACACGAGACACTCGCGCAACCCGTTTATCCTTTCTCTGGGTAACTACGACCACAACCATAGATGGAAGCATAACAGACCAAAGACATTACTGGCTAGGAACTGAACATCTATGGTCTATAGAACGCTAACACGACAGTACTGGCGAGCCCCTGCAACACAGTTATTACTGGAAACCCAGATGTGCGACTAGCCGAAAAACAGGCAACCGCAGGGAAACCGTACTGTACACAGCACGCAAACCAGCCACACACACCCCCCTATACAGTCCGTGAGCCGATCTATGACCGATCGCCCACTAATCCACAACGACCTTGAACTGTTGCAGGGACGCAGCAACTGCAGCAAGCGCCGCCACAAGCTCCAATAACGACAAAGGTAACGATGCACGATACCTCGAACTAACACAACCACACCTTGCATGCACTGTCGCAGATAGCAAGCCGCTACTGCCCTTACCACCCGTCCTACTGTCGCAGAGGTTTTTTTCCCTTGGCGCTGGCCTTGGCACTTTTTTTCCTCTGCTCTTACAACCGCTACCCTTCGATCGCTTTCGACCACTTCTATCTCCTGATGGACCATGTTAATGAGTAGTCTTACCCAGACGCATGGATAACATCACAGCCTGCATCCTGTGACGCCTTGATTCAAAACTAACATGCATACGGAGGTGACAGTAGAACTTTTGTGTTGGTCACCACGTTGGTGCGGGCGTGGAGGGGCCCCATCCTTTGTAAAATCTGAGATGAAGAGGCTGGCACAGGATAGGAGTTCTTGGCAGGTCGCATCACAACATTCAGAAGACTGATGATTGAAAGAAACGTAGGACTGCCGCTGTAACGATCCATGTGCCTGTAGATCGAGTCGGGAGTGTGACCTCCATCACTAGGGTCGTCACTCGTTCCACCATTAGCAGGCGTAGTGTAGGCGACGGTTGCTTGTTGGAGCGGCAAATCAAAAGCGTAGGGCGCATACGCGACAGTTACAATGCGACGATCAAACTCCACCGAGAGTGAAGAAATAGATAAAAGTTGTTGGATTAGAGGCCAGCACAGAACGTTTCTGCCCATTGCCAACCGTAACTACTAAACAATACAAGAAGCATTGTATTACTCGGCAAATCAAACTTGTTACTTGACCTGGGTGGCAGGCCGATAAGTTTACGTGCGAGAAACAGGGAGGAGGAGTTAGTACTGGCCTGCATTCCTAATTCCTATATACTTAAAAAAAGTGACACGCAAGATGTCCATGTGAATGAAGTGCGCATGTAGATGAACAACAGACACGGGACGTTAGTACATCTCGCTTTGGCTGCCCACGATCCTTCACTGGTGGTATCTGTTACACTACCTTCCCCACTGATGTCACTGTTTTCCACAGTATTTTCTGTCGATTCCTTGTCGGCTGTTCCAGTTGCGGATGATAATGTCGACTGTATATTCGAATGGAATACTGCCGTCTTAATTTGTTATAAAGGACAGTTAAACGAAAACTGGACAAATGGAAGAAAGTAAGCACGCTGTTTAATATTTCAACAGTAATCCCTTAACAGTTAATACATTTATCCCACTGTGAGAATGACTTCACTTTTTAATATAAATAACTCTCAACAGCTGACTATCAATCAGTTTTAGAATTATTAAAAACTATTTAAATACAAAACAAAAGACTGATGAAATTGCAGATGATGCACTTCGGAAGCGTTTTGGTCACGCCTTTTCTGGTATGGTGCGCGAAGTGTTTCGGGCTGTTCGTCAGTCTGGATTAGGCAGTCGAGAAGGACAGACATGTCTGTCGTAGCATGTGTTTCCAACTGTTATTTAAGTTCCTGTTCGTCACTCTGGATTAGACATTCGAGATGTACAGTCATGTTGTCTGTGGCAGGATATGTTTGCCAGTATTCAGTATTAAAAGATTCACTCCGGTAGTCATGAGGCACAGACACGTACCACAAATAGTGTAAAGATACTTTTTTGTATACACTGTGTTTGATCATGTACTTTGCTGTATCAGAATCTGTTGTATTAATATCATGTAGTCTTCTCGTGTGGCTATATTAAAATATGCGAGTGGCATCCCAAAGAAGTGATACATTATTTCAGAACAGAACCTCGCTAAAAGTCAGTTTCAGCCTCAATATACAGAACCTACGACCTGCGTGCTGTTTTCTGCACTGGGGACATCGACTTGAAGACAGCAGGTTAGTGAACTATAACAGAACCTTCGTATTCCACACAGTGCAGTGGAAACAACTAGGCGCCTCACGTGTACTGCATGTACAGAACAAAAGTGCTCAGTGGCACGTCATCTGCAGTAATGCAGAGGAGGTAAAGGATGTTACTAACACCAACAATCAATTCATTCTTCCTTTATTGCCGTAAGCCATCAACACATTCTTGGTGTGCGGTCTTGCTCACTTATGCCGTATAAGGTGCCTAAGGGATGCTGCGTTTTCGGAATACTATACAACAATTCAGGCAAATAACATTGGTACTATGGTTTCAATTAAGAAGATTGACAATACTCATGCAAGTTTGACACATAGTTTGTGGATCACTAATAACTGCTATCGTAGCACTCTCTGCAAGGCCATGCTAATACTCTGCGAATACTGTCCATTAATGTCCAGTAGAGGGGCAACGGCCTTGCCGCAATGGATACACCGGTTCCCATGAGATCACCGAAGTTAAGCGCTGTCGGGCGTTGTCGGCTCTTGGATGGGTGACCATCCAAGCCGCCATGCGCTGTTGACATTTTTGGGGGTGCACTCAGCCTCATGATGCTAATTGAGGAGCTGCTCGACAGATTAGTAGCGGCTTCGGTCAAGAATACCATTATAATGACCGGGAGAGCGGTGTGCTGACCCCATGCCCTCCTATCCGCATTCTCCACTGAGGATGACACGGCGGTCGGATGGTCCCGGTAGGCCACTCGTGGCCTGAAGGCGGAGAGTAATGTCCAGCCGAGGCTGGCAGGAGCGGCTCTTATATTCACTTCTTGAAGAGGTCGCTCCTGTCATGGCGCAGTCCTCGTCAGTTTGGCTATTGGCTGACGTCGCCTCACCGCCTTCTCTGGCCTTGCGATCTTCCTCTTCGTTCCAGCGCTTGTGGTTACGCCAGAACTGTTGGTATAATACATGGCCTTTCATCTCTTCTCATGCGACGAAAGTGAAAACTATGTTTCACTGCAGCAAAAGCAAACTGATTTATTTCTGGTTTAATGTTCTGAAACAAGGTCCATTCAGCCCTGAGAGCCCAACCGAAAAGGTAATTAAGTACACAACCAGCGAAATCAGCGCATGAGTCACCAAAGTAACGTTTCTAAAAGAAACTAACCTAATGTCCGAGCTAACTGGTATCGAAAGACGCAATGGTATCGACCGACAGCCGTGTCTTCATCAGCCGATAGCTGTCACTGGATGTGGATGTGGTCAGTACACAGCTCTCCCGGCTGTTATTACCTTTGGTGACCGGAGCTGCTACTTCTCGACCATGTAGCTCCTCAAGTGGCCTCACAAGGGCTATATACAGCCCGCCTGCCACTGCACTCGGCACACGCAGACGCTCACACCTGTCAAGTTTGGTGACCTGAAGGGGAACCGATGTAACCACCGCGGCAAGGCCTTTGGCACAAAGCACCATTACGTCGAAAGGATTGCAGCAAGGAAGGTGACTCAAAACGTTTATTTATCAGCAGCAAAAGCATAACTAGTTATTTTTTTGGGTAGAGGTGCTGAACGTATTACAACAAGAGATTTTATGCTTAGTAAGATCCAGTACCAGTTCTATAGGATCTAGGTCTAGATAAAATGGCAACAATAAGTACGGAACAATTTTCTTGCAAATTTTTGTCCGTGAAATAAGGCATCTGTTATTAATGCCAAAAGTTCAGCTTTCATTTCCACCACGTACTTTTAATTTTTTCTGTCCATTTTTACCACACAGTTTTCCAGTTACAGTCACAGAGGAGAAGTGAAAACGAAACTCTGCATTCAAACAACAAAATGTTGCCTGAAACTGTTTGACAATATTCGTCAAACACTGTACTTTGTAACAATTTTTCACTGTGTAGCATCTGTGAAATATAAGCAAACCAGTGGCCGCTGTACTACTGCTGCTTAACGTCTTCTTAAGGGATCTATTATACCTTGCTCTTTTTGCAAGTGTTGTCACACTCGCATATACTGGATCGTTCGTTATGGCAACTTTTAAAATCAAGTCATCTATATAACTTAGAACACTTCCGTTCAGGGGTTGTTTGTTACACTAGAAGCCCAGTTCAGTGCGGCAAATACTATGTGGTTTTGCACAGATTATTTTCTTGTATTGTTCATAATATGTCAGAAACTGCTGTCTAATATATCCGCAATGAAACATTTATTGTAAACATTTTACGTATTCGGCTTTGGGCTGATATTTGAATCTTGGTCCACTCAGCATCACGTCCCTTCTTCTGTAATTTGCAAATCACTGACCTCTTTCATTTTTTCTAGCCCACATTTGCTTGCTTATCCTATCAACTTTTCTGCCGGCACAATCATACCCTTCTCGTTCTCGCTGTACTATTTACTCTGCTGATTTTCAAGAAATTCTGTCCGTAAACCTCTGCAATATCAATATAACCATATGCTTTGTAAGACTGTGTTTGAGACCCAGGAATGTTGATCAGAGACGTTACCTCATTTGGAGATAGTAGCAGCAGCAGTATGTGTTGGACAGTGTGGCAGTGTAGTTGGTTTGAAAAAAATGGAAGCTGGCCTGCCGTATAGTGTAGGCAGTATTATTTAAAAAGGATTTTGTAATAATATGTTTTGAGAAAATGTATTGATATTATATTAATGGCAAATTGACAAAACCAACTTTTAATGTAATCCGATTTTGTATATTTGTGAAGTTTCTTATTGTTAGAACGTTGCGTATGCCTGAATGTCTGTAGTAGAAATTTTATAATGCAATATATGGTCATGTCTTGTAGTTGAAACAAGTATCAAGAAAGGAAATTGTACACAGCAGAATTATTAAGAAATATTCTGCGAACTTGTCTAAGTGTGAGAACATTACGATAAGGTATATTGTTTTCAGGGGTTAACGAAGCGTAATTAAACATGGAGTCTTTGTGCTCATTTATCAATCGTTAAGATTAATTCCTCATTTTCATCTTTTACTTTCATGATTATTTTTCACGCTCGCATTGCACATTGTGAATTGTGTACTGAGAACCATTTTATGAAAATTGGTAAGCTATTGTCTTGCATTGCACATCGGGGGAACGGCATATCAAGGCTGATTTATAACAGTAAAATCGTTATTCTTAATGTAAAAAGACTACAGAGCAGACTAGCGTTCCGTGTACATAAGTAGCTCAATAAATTTGACCATCATGAAAATTAATGTCCATTAATGTCCACTGTAAGATACAGTATTTGTCGCAGCGGAATTGCGAAAATAATATCATACCAGTTCAGAGATTTAACATCAGTAGATGATTTCAGTTGAGTGCTATCATGTGCGCTTTCAAGCAATTGTTTGAAGCATCGGCTAGTCTGGATTTCGCATCGCGTAACATGAGGCCCATATATTTCTGTTCAGAAATAAATTTTAACGTAGTTCTGTTGCTTTGCACTGACATTCAAATATTTCAGTATCAAAATATGTCTTACACCTTTCACAGATAGCAACCAGACACAAACAAGAGTTCAATTAGAACTTTCAACTTTCAGTAAAGTTAATGGCGTTACCATGAAGTCGTCGCGGTTTTCCCCCGGAAGGTATTTTCCGATGCATTTCGTGAATACTTTCTGCGCTCGCACTCTGAGGCAAAAAGCGACGCTGCTTTGATTTGGAAAGCGGCAATCCTAGACATGACCAAGTCAGTTCCCGCTGCAGCCGAGTTACAAATTCGCCTTGCTGAGTAATAGTAGGCGCTGTGAATGCAATTTTGGTTCCAGTGTGCTGAATGCCCTACACCTTTCCTCCAACCGCACTACTTAAAAAGCGAAGCTATGATCACATGCTTCCACTGTCGGCATTTGATGCAAAATTGACAAGTTATACTGCGTGTACTACAGCGAACTGCAAACGGGAAGAAAATTTTACGAGGAACTGAAGATTTCTTTAAATATTTTTAAGGTTCAAGTATTTGTCTTCAGTGTAGTACTGCATGTCGATGAAACGAAACAGGTGAGAGTGTAGAAGGTTTTGAAATTTGATGCTATAGAAGAGACGTCGCCAACCATTTTTGGTAGTGGGCTGGTGGAAAATCCTCCTTCCCCCCTCCTTTTTTACTACCAGAAGTGTCTCAGTTTAGTTAGGAAGAGGCGTACAGTATGACAGGCCAGTCTTTTCTATCCGAGACTAAAACAGATCAAGACAAACTTCTTTGGGTTATCTTGGAGAGACGTCGCGAAGGCTTTCCAACCACTTGTTTTGTCGCAAAGGTCTAGTAGTTCATGCCCCTTGCAGAAGCATCGGTTTCTCTGGAGCGTGCAGTTCTATATCTTGTAATTTTAAGTGACGATGCGTCAAGCTGTACTACTTGAAGTAATGTTCATGAATGCTCTTAAGAAGTTTTTATTTCCGAAAACTCTGTAACATGATAACAAAAATTAAAGAATGTGTTACTTATTAGAGCAAGCAATTTCATAAGAGCAATGTTCAATGACAAAACTAGTTCAGAAGGCATCGAATCGACGACCAGTGACTATAACGCACAGTCTAGATCTCATACTCACTAAACCTAGGAGCACAACAAAACATACAGAAGTATCTATGAATTGCATGAAACAGCCCAGCATTACTCTAACACTGAAACCATTCATTCTACATTACACTTACAGAAACATTGCACACAGTTACAAAGTAGCAGTCCTCATGAATGTAACCTTGTTTTCATTTGCTATGTTCGTTTCATAGACGCAATGACTGATGCCACAGCCTCCTAATACTTAACGTAAGAACTGATGGTAATAATTACTCCAACTATATCACATTTAAACGTCTAGATAACAAAGTTTATTCTACAAAACATCTTAAATATTAACAGTGTTGTTATCAATTATTGTGCAAATGGGCACAGCACAATATATAGGGAATATAATAGATTTAAGTTTTCAAATGTGAGATCACATCTCACTAACAGATTTTTATACAAAATAACTTTCATACAAATAGAAAAAGAAAAACAAGACAATCCAAATTAATGACATGTAAAGGAAATGCAGAGATGATACCCTTGTCCAATCGCAATTAACTTTCAAAGCAGGATCAACATACAACATGGTCAAAAACATACAGACACTTCTCATTAAACTCTACAAAATGGCAATGTGGCAAAGAATGTTGTGCAGATAATAAGCAACATGAATGAGAGTCATCTTAGAGACAGTAAAGTTGTTATCATAGCATCTTGAATGTGAAACAAGAGTTTGCTGCATTCAGTGGAAAACTACAAGCAGATTGTTGGGGGGCATGAAAGAGCTTTACTTTTAAATTTATAGGGTATGCTACATAGCAGGGAAAGATCCATCTAAATATTAGGGTGAGTACACAGAATGAGTAACATATTCGGAAAATGCAGGATGCAGCAGAAAAAGGCACCAGAACCACGAAAAACTACATATTAAAACATTAGAAATTCAGGAATTTACTGGTTCAAATATCAAAATGAAAAGTGGTGCATATGACCAGCACAATATTTCACAGAAAAGCAGACAATGTCTAAGCTCACAAGTGTGGAATAGCTCATTTCACATTTGCGTAGTAAAATGCACTTCAAAATCTTCAGCTTGTAGCCATATGTACAAATTAATTTGCAATGTGAGTTTAAAATGACACATTCCAAATCATAATGGTTTATCATGCAAAATGATCTGTAGAACAAAAAACTAACTAACCGAAACTGTAACATTTCATATCAGGGACAAGAGTCAAAGGTATGGGAATAACAACAGCAAAAGCACACACCTCATACATAAAGAAATCTAAACTCAAATAAAAATAATAGAAAATAGACATCTTGTAAATAACCTGGTGAATGTCAGAAAGCAAATATTCCACAGTGAAAGCAATAGGGGGAGCAAGACAAGCATTTATGACTAGATGCACTTACCAGCCATTCCTCTTACCATCTAACAACTCACTCACACCATCCCTTACCCACACTATTTGACATCTGCATACATCTGAAACCACATCATCTCACATCAAGGATAAGAGTCAAAGGAGTTGGATAAAAAGTTTCAGAAATAGCACACACCTCATTCTTAGGGAAAGCAGCACTCAATAGAAATTAGAAGAGGATTAAATGACCTGCTGGATATCAGAAACCTAGTATTTTCAAGACACATTAAAAACAAGGGAAGCAATTATGACTAACAACACTTTCTCCCCCTTCTCTTACCACCTAACTGCACACTCATACCATCCTGCACTCATTGTAAGTATTTCACATTTGCATAGTAATTAAAATGATATCTTAAATCAGAGACATGAGTCACAGATATGGTAATAACAAATGCCAGCACTATTTTTAAAACACATGAGAATATGAAATAGGAGGAACATGACAAACAGTTATGACTAGATACACTTAACAGTCATTCTTGACACCTAATAGCTCACTCACCATCCTACACTCCACTAAGTAATATTCATTACAGTAACATACTAGACACAAAGTATATTCTCTCTATATTGAAAATGGTGAAAGTTTTGAAACATCTCTGAAGAAATAAATATGTATAGGGAGAGCTTACATGTACTGTAGTTATCATCGAAAAGTTGCTTAGTTAAGTTAACAATAGTGCACAACTACTGATGAAAATTATATGCATTTCTTTTTACTTTCTTTGTTTAAAATATGTCCTTCCACCACAGTTTTCAGTTGCCTTTTGTTTAATGACCTATGCACCTTGTCATTTTCGATTTTACAATAGTTATTAAGCAAAATATTAACACCTGTCCAAACAACAGATTTACACAATTCCTGTATTGAATATTTGACACAGACATCTTCAGCAAAATCATCATTGGCCATGAGACAATCAAGAATTAATTTACATGCTGTTTTCCACCGGTTTTGAAGCCTGAGAAAGGAATCACAGTGTTTATATTATAACAGTTCTCACATGAAGCAAAAAGAATACGTTACTATAAGTAATGGCACTTTCTGTGGATATTACCAGCCACCACTATCATGATGTTTAATTTGTTTGTGCTCAGCACCACATGCCAGCTGCTTGTCTATGGTATTATTAAAAACTGAGCACAGTTACTGCACTTTAACTTCTTTATTGAGCTGTAGCAAAATATCCAGCAATGTATGTAAGTACCGGTAATTCTGGACCGATAAGTTACAAATCATACTGACTGACACTTAATTTACAAATACCTGATGCTGTCACAGGGAACATCAAGACATTCAGACTGATCACAGCTTTGTAGAGAACTAATTACAATTTTCTTAGCCAAGTCACCCTGTAAAGAAAAGCTCTAATAAAGCTGATAATCTCAGCTTCTTCTCTGCACCAAGTATCTGCCTCTTTGACACATGGTACTGGATCGAGATAGCTGTTGATACAATCCAAACCTGGGTTCCAAGGTATCAGTGTGAAATTTTCCAGGCAGCAAATATGACATTTTAAGTTCTGAGAGACAATACGTTCTTAGTTACAATAATGCGTATGTTGTTTGCTTGAGTTCAGAGTGTGTTTCCTTACTGACCTTACCACTTGATAATTCATGTAGCTCCAGTCATCTAGATAATTTAGAACATTTTCTAGAAAATTTTCACCTCTCATTATCCTTGTGACTTGTTAGAGGCTTTTGTAATTCCTCACTAAATCTAAGGCCTTTCAAAGGGGACTCAACATTCACTATTTTTCACCATGTGCTTATTATTTTAATAAATTCAGCATTTTCTTAAATTATAATGTTATTTGCAGGCCCCAACACCAGTAAACTACATTTGATTTGTCTTTGAAAATTTGACAAACAAGCTTTACATTTAGTTTTTTTAATGAAGAAGGCCACAGACGTTTCATACATAAACCATACCCAAATTTCAATAATTTGTTCATTTCAATGTCAAATATGGACCTAATTGCAGAAAATGAAGCTTGCATTCTCACAGATGTATTTTCAAAGCTTGGGAAGCAAAATGGCAGTTCATCTTTCAAATTCACCCACTTGTGATGCATTTATAAATGTCTACTGGGTCTGTAACATAAAACAAGGGTCTGGAATGATCTTAAGGGTGTGGGTAAGCTAGACCAAGTTGTTGTGAATTTGGAAAATTGTCAGCTAACTTTATAACTTTCCTCAGTAAAACCAGGCTATCTAGTAATCATTGTGGAAGTGTTTTAAAACGTTGCCACCAGAATGCACCAGGTGCTAAGTGTCACCTGCTCTGAACAAAATCTGGGGTATGTGCCCATGCTGTTGTTTTTAGTTTGAGGTTCAATTGTTTTCAGGTTGCAGTGATTAGTCCTGTCTGTTGTGTTCACTATTTTGGTTTATGTGATGGATGTAACAAGCAAACGTTGGAAAAGGGCTGAAGGTAGTGTTTCCCAATAAATAAGAAGCTAAGAATCAAGGAAAAACCATATGAGAACAATAAGAAGGTTGCTGTACCTCCATCTGACAAGGTAGATGTATAAGATTACTTTAACGCCTTATGACGAAGGCTTTTTTGAAGCACTTCGATTGATTATGATCTTACTTGGCGTTTTAAATTAGCCTATGTTTAGATTATGCAGACCACGTTAGGTTATGTTTGACTTGGTTCGAGGACTATAGTAGACCCAATAAATGTGCAGAGTAGCAAAACAACTTGTTATTCGTGGCAGTCACAAATTATTTAATGCCTCTAATTCCCACGTCTGTTTGTTGTAGTTTTCATGTCAGTGCTACTATCAATGTAGAGGCACTGCATTGGAACACAAATTAAACATATTCAATCAGTTCTACAGACTAGGTGCTAATGTTAACCAAAACTCTTATTTGATCAGAAACGTAAGTGTATGCATTGTTTGAAGAAGGCGTCATGGTTCTTATGAAGAACCCAAGGAGACTGGCAGACAGGCTAGTGTTTTATAGAATGATGAAGGCGGACATTTTCAAGTTTGCAAAAAACCTTTCTGGAAATGCACAAAATTATCAGGCGAAGAGTGGAAACCTTGGAAAAAGCAAAAAAGAGTGATGATGTTACCTACATTGAACGTAGGTGAAATAAAAACAAGGAAAGATACAGCTGCTGATAAATAACGCATTGTTGAACACGTTAAAAGTTTCTCCAAGGACGAAAGCCATTACACAAGGGCTATAAGCTCCCTTCTATTTTTAATCCACGATTTAAATTACAGCAGAATGTATGAGGCTTTTGTTACACACTATCCAAACACAAACATTAGATATTTGTACTACAAAAAAGTATTGATAGAACACTTTCACAAAGTGAGATTTTACTGCAGAAGGAAATATACCTGTAACATGTGTGATCTTCTTAAAAGTAAAGTGTTGAATGACTCAACCAATAGCGCTGTACATCATTCTTCACTAGAATTTCATCATAGGTGAGCTGAAAAAGCTAGAGAAGAGATGAAGCGTGATGATGTATATTCTGCCATTCCTACAAGTGATACACACACAGCACCCCTTAGATTTACAACAGGTTTTCTCTTTGCCAACATTGTCACACTGCCAAATGTATTATTTACGTCAACTTTCTTGTTTAAATTTCTGATTGAAAATGGCAGATAATAAAAAAGAGTTTCATGTTTCTTTAGCACTAGGGCATGAGTGGCAGAGGAGGCAACGAAATTGCGAGCTGTGTGTTAAGGGGGTAAAAGAAGTAAAATTACCCAGTGCGGTCTGACAACAGCTGCAGCCAAAACCAAAATCAAACAGTATCGTTCTTATGGATATAGTTGGTCTGTAATGGTTTCTTTCGCGAAGTTCACCACACGTATGTCGTCTCTGGACACTCATACTTAACTTGTGACCGAGACTTTGCTGTAATTGAAAAAAGAAAAAGAGTAGAAAAATGTGAAGTTCCTTTGTGAGAATTTTGTGTAATTCCAATACCAAAACTCCTTTTCTAACCACTATGACGAACGATGACGATTTTTGACTTCTCCAAAGTAGCTAAAGAACACCTCAACACAAAAGAGTTAGAAATTTCCAAGGCCGTTTGGCTCAAAATTTCCAAAACTAACCCAGAAAATGCGTTTACAAAAAAATTCAACGAATTCTAAACATGGACGCAAATGAATGTACTAGAGAAAGATGTGAAGACGGAAACCATAGAAGTCTTAGATTTACCCCACCTTGAACTAATATCCAGATTGAAAACTGAGAAGGAGGAGGACTTAAAAAAGATGATACCTTATCTCAAACAAGAAAACAAACTGTTTTACCTAAATCTGACTCAATAAACACAGCAGTTGTTTACAGCCTGTAACATTGTAATATTTTGTTTAAAATAGTGGTAAATCAATACAAAATGTAACGTTTTAAACTTTGTATAAGGCATTTATTTTGAAATAAAACTTGTAAGAACACAGTAAGGTGCTTGATTTTGTCTTTGTTCTTTAACTAGTTCGTTTGCTAACACAGCAGTAGGCCTAACTGACCTTTCATAATAATATAGTTATTATAAAAAACTGTAAACAGTAGTTTCCGTTTTTTATACTAGTAAAATTATCATTATTATCCTCCGCACAGCCCTTTATTTACAGATAAAAGTGGTAGACTTAGTCCGATTTTTATGTTAGAGAGGTTGACACATAGTCTTGTTCTTGCTTTGTTCCATCAAAAAAAATTTTGTTGTTGTTAAATGTTTTGCAGTATCTTTAATCTAAAAATGTTTGTACATTAACTGCCTTCATCTGTTTAGGCTATAAAAATGAGGATATCAAAAAGGAATGCTTTTTGGAAGTTTTTTGCGATTTCCTCAAAACAGCAGTTGTGGCACTTACCACAGATTCTATGAGTTGTTGATAGTTAGCAACAGCTTTTGTATTGTTACTGTGAGAACAAATACAAATAACCTTTAAATCTAAGTCTTCTAACCCAATCAATACTTTTTTATTTCATTGAACAACGGCTAAGCAGTCATTTTACTTCGTTGAACAACTGGTCAGCAGTCATTTTACTTACAGACAAGGTGTGGACAAAATCTTTAAATGATGAAATTACACTTTGCACCATAAACACATAAGCACTTGTAGCAAGAGTTGTGGTATCATGTACCATACCAACAAAATTTCGTCCTTTGTAGTCCACGGCCAGCTTAATGTGTCTTTCACCTAACATGAGTGTCACAAAACAATCATGATGATTCAGGTTTGATATTTTCTCCCTACTGTAAACTAGAAAAATTGGACTGGTAAGATCAGCATTCATATTTGCACAGATGTTTCTAATAGTATTAAGATGAGGTAGAATGATATTTCCAGTGGTCCATATAAATCTTTAAGCATGGCTTGAAATATAAAACAACGAAGAAGCAAATACTAAAACATGGGGAGGAAACCTATGTCTCTCAAGAGGCGAAAAGCTTAATTGAAACTGGCTTCTTGTGAGTTGTACAGCAGGTTTAGTTTTCCTTCCAGATTCTAAGTTATCTAACAACTCACCAATGATGTCTTGAAGATGTTTTTCTTCCTTTTTTCACGCTAAACTTTCAAAAAGTATTATAATATTGTCTAGATCATGGATATTACTTAAAATTTTTTGAACTTTCTTGGAAGTGATTTCACAACCCTTAACATAAATGCTTACACTGAGATCCTGATTAATAATTATGTACAATATATGATGTTGTGTTTCTTCAGTGTCTACATAAAGAACGGTATATATCAATCTTTCACTGCTTTTCACCACTTTTCACTACAAGTAACAGAGTCAAGCTTCTTTACAAGTTCTTGAATTTAATTGAAGGAAAACTTCTTATTATATTCTTCTAGAAATTTAATACTGTCCTCTATGGATGCTCTCAGCGCAGCAGCTGCCCTTTTCTCCTTAGAGATTCTCTGGTTTTTGGCATCACTGTTGAAATATGCGAAGGACACTTAGGAAATTTACTTGGGACTGCGTTTTGTCGGAGTTGTGGCCTGCTTATTGGTGCAGATAACCTAGCCCCAGTTTTCCACTCTACTGCTTGTGTTTCCCACAGAATATCGTCTTCGCAGAAGTACAAATGGCAGACCTACGAAGTGAAAAATAATATACGGCACACATGGCGCTGAAACTTGTGCCGATACTCAAACTTCAGTTGCCATATACTTTCGTCGGTAAGTAAGGCTTAAAATGAAAGGTACTCACCACATAATGCTTGCTAGGAACGACGTTTTCTGTTTTGATCGCAAATAACCATTTCCTTTTCGTATTTTCCTCGGCTGGAAATTAAAAAACACGAACCCTGTTCTTCTCTTTGTAATTATTGTCACAACTAGGAACACAACGCTTATTCACAGTGGTGATGATCACTTCTGAACCGCTGCAGGCAGTATACACTTCAAAGAGCAGAAAAGCAGGCGATTTCATAAGGGAATTCAACTCACTAACACTACAGCTCCGAAACAGTTGTTCACATCGCTCCACATAGCATTTCTACAGGCATTTATGTCGGCACTGCTAACTGTAGGTGGTACTGGCTATACACCTGAAGTTAATGACGTCACTCGGCTATTGGCAGAGTGTGATCTGGGTGGTGTTGGATATGCAGGCCCTGCAAAGAAATTGTGACGTCACACTAGTCGGCTCGAGACCTACAAGAAAGATATGACACGATGGTAGGCCTGAGCTCGCCCGCTTGCTCAATTCAGCAGACAAACTACGTTTCTGCACCTGTTAACTAGTAACTAGGCGTGTACGTCCAAACGAGAATTGCATCTTCTACTGGAATTCGCTATTATGGAGGCTTACTGTTATTAGTACTACAATGATCGGAAGTCTGTAGGCTTACTTACAATTTCTTATGGTTATACTGGGGTACAATAAAATTAAAATCATGCCAAAATGATTATCAGTTGCATGAGGCACTACTTCTTGGATGAAATGAGGACTGTTAACCAGAAGAGGCTAAATACTATAAACGAGTCGTTATACCATTTATGTCGAGTATTGATCTTACATAAAATTAATCAGTAAGACCCCATAATAGCAAATTCCAGTAGAAGATGCAATTCCCGTTAGTACGTACACGCCCAGCTGCGATTAACAGGTTCAGAGACGCATTTTGTCTGCTGAGCTGAGCAAGCGAGCGATTTCAGGCCTACCATCGTGGCGTACGGGCAGTGGTCTGTCTTTCTCGTGGGTATCGAGTCGGCTTGTTCGCCACACTTCGCGAGAGCTCGGCTCTGTGCACGATCCACGGGACATCAATATCTAACTGAAAAGGTACCCAGTAAATGTCTTAATTTTGTCGTGTGCTAACGACAACTTATATGCGTTTAAACGCCCAGTATGGAATTGTTAAACTCGTCTGTAGTAGTTACTCGCTGTCCACCGGAGACGGCAGCTGGCACTCGCAAGACCCGCAGTGTCATGTGCTGTGAGGTACGCGTCACGGCCTGTCTATCTCGTGCGTTCATTCATTCTCGTACGGCCACGTCAACTGCTGGCCGCGCCACTCAGAGCCCGTTGATACTTCTCCAGCCGTCCTGGCTCTTTAAATGCCTTGCACCACAACACTTCCGACTCTTGGTTCTCGAGGAGTGCCTTCAACTCCAGCTCCTTACTGTGTACAAAACTGGGACTAAACACACGTTATGCCGACTTCTTAAAACTATTGCTTCTCTTAATACTCTTTCATTCTTACTGTGCTGCTATGTAAGTTTCATATATTTGTTTTCTGGAGGGACGTTCTCGGCGGTAGCTCGTATTCAAGTTTGTCAGAGCCAGTAGGCTTCACCTTAACTACAATGGTCTCTTACTACTTTCGAATCAGTTTGTGCCACTTCTACCAGACATCGTTTATGTATCCTGCTCATAAAAAACTACTATTTAAAATTTTCATTGTAAGTCTGTTTACCTTGTCCATAATAATGAATAATTTCTCAATTTTCCTTAACCTTGTGCATTTCGAAAATAAATTGATTTTTCTTGAAAACAAATTCTGTAACCCAGCTTTTATAGCTTCATATATTACTTTTATTTCGTCGGTAACGTTATATCCTTCACCGTCACTCTTCGTCAAATCTTTAGTATTTGAAAATACGTTCAGATACTTCAAAATCTAATTCTTTGCTCTTCCTTTTACCAATTTGTTAATCATATTAATTTCCTTTACTTTAACTCACGTTTGACAGTTCACTATTTTTGTTCCACTGAAGTTCTACTATTTTCCGTTCCTGCTTTAATTTTACGTTAACAGGATTCATACTGGAATCATAGTAATCATCGCCACATAGCTCGCTTTATCGCTTCTCCGTAAGTAACATAATTATTTGCAGATTTTATTGTTTATCCGCACCACTTACGTTGGCGATCATTCTGACCCTTCTCAAAAACTCACGACGCCAGTACCAACAATTCTTTTAACATAATAAAACTGGTATCTCTATCTGGTACCAACATGTCAATAATTCTAATTTCTTCGTTCTATATCACATTTTCATTAATATTCATTTTGCAGTTACACCGGTTTCTGCGACCTCAATTGTCTGCAGTGGTGACACCGGCACATTCTGTCTTCCTTTTATTTGCACAAACGATCCTATTTTTACAGTGGCACTTAACTTGCTAGCTGACGCAGTGGTCGCTACTGTTTCAATACTACCAACTTCAACCCTCACATTAAATTGATAATTCTCTATTCTCGTTTCCTGACTCTTTCCGATGATCTATATTTTCTTTGACATCATTATTAAATCGTGTGTTATTATGAAATACTGAACTCCCACAAAGGATCTCTCTATCAATATCGTCATTGTGTCTACAATAGTGAAGCTGTAAGTTCTCGTTAGTATCAATAATAGTCACAATAATTATTTTGTTTAATGTGAAAAATTTGATTTCATTTGTTCCCCACCAACTCCTTTTTCGGGCAAACCGTTACAATGTTTTCCGTTTTCGTGCGTGTAACATTAGTTACTTTATTCTTTGTCTTTCACCTTATGTCCTTCGAAACACTACATTCGTTCCTTTCTTTGGCAAAGATATCACCTGATGTAAAGCCTTCAAAATATTCCCAGATTTCTTTCTATGATACTTGATATGGTGTACTTTCCTATTAGTGACAATTTTGTGTAACATACGTACACTCAAATACTGGCTTTCATAAACAACATGTTCCTATTGTTACGAGTGTACTTTTCTCTTAGTAGTATATTTGAGGAAAGTAGCAATTTTTACACAGTGGTCTTCATTGCTAGCATATCTTTTATTGTTAATTATCGCAATAAGCTATCTTAGTTTTGGATGTAACATTTCTTATACTTTTTCGGCGAAGATATCAGTGCTTTTGACAGTAAAGTCACTAAATTCCTGCTGAATACCAGCTAAATTTTCAAATATCTTCTCAGTATTTGTTTTTACAAAATTCTGTAGTGACTCTTGTCTACGAAACAATGCTGACACTGTTTCATCGAATTCATTGTTTGAATTGGAGACTGACTCAACACGGTTTTCACTCTCATTACTGACATGCAGTTTCGTAACAGGATCTATTTACACATGTGGTATGTTTTGGATTTGTTCATCTGTGACTAGGTTACTATTTATATTCAAATTTAAATCATAATTTATTGGGACGTTTAGCATTGACTAAGCCTATTCATCTGGGACTAACCTATTGCTCATCATTAACAGCAGTTTTTGAAGCATTAATCTGCTTTTCGTTAGCAGTGTCTTCGATTTTCTTGTTAATTGAATTTGTTGTTGTTGTAGTCCTTAGTCCAGAGACTGGTTTGATGCTGCTCTCCATACTGCTCTACCCTGTGCAACTTTCTTCATCTCCGAGTAGCTACCGTAACCTATGCCCTTCTTAATCTGTTTAGTGTATTCATGCCTTGGTCTCCCTCTACGATTTTTACCCTCCACACTTCCCTCCAGTACTAAATTGATGATTCCTTGAAGCGTCAGAACGTGTCATACCAACGGATCCCTTCTAGTCAAGTTGTGCCACAAATTCCACTTCTCCCCAATTCTCTTCAGTACCTCCTCATTAGTTACATGATCTACCCATGTAATCTTCAGCATTCTTCTGCAGCACCACGTTTCGAAAGCTTCTATTCTCTTCTTGTCTCAACTCTCTATCGTCCATGTTTCACTTCCATAGATGGCTACACTTCAAACAGATACTTTCAGAAAAGACATCCTGACACTCAAATCTATACTCTCTGTCAAGAAATTTCTCATTTTCAGAACGCTTCCCTTGCCATTGCCAGTCTACATTCTATATCCTCTCTACAGTTATTTTGCTCCCCAAATAGCAAAACTCATCTACTACTTTAAGTGTCTCATTTCCTAATATAATTCCCTCAAGATCTTCTAAATTAATTCGATTACGTTCCATGATCCTCGTTTTACTTTTGTTGATGTTCTTCATACATCCTCCTTTCAAGACACTGTTCATTCCGTTCAACTGCTCCAAGGTCCTTTGCTGTCTCTGACAGAATTACAATGTCGTCGGCAAACCTCAAAGTTTTTATTTCTGCTCCATGAATTTTAATTCCTACTCCAAAATTTGTTTGCTCAATACGCAGATTGAATAACATCGGAGATACGCTACAACCGTGTCTCACTCCATTTTCAACCACTGCTTCTTTTTCGTGCCGTTCGACTCTTATAACTGCAACCTGGTTTCTGTTCACATCGTAAATAGCCTTTCACTCCCTGTATTTGACCCCTGCCACCTTCAGAATTTGAAAGAGAGTGTTCCAGTCAACACTGTCAAACACTTTCTCTAAGTCTACAAATGCTAGAAACGTAGGAGTTCCTTTCCTTACTCTATCTTCTAAAATAAGTCGTAGGGTCAGTATTGCGTCATGTGTGTCCAGTATTTCTACGGACTCCAAACTGATCTTCCCCTAGGTCGACTTTTACTAGTCTTTCCATTTGTCTGTAAGGAATTCGTGTTAGTATTTTGCAGCCGTGACTTATTAAACTGATAGTTCGGTAATTTTCAGATCTGTCAACACATGATTTTCTTGGGATTGGGATTTATATATTCTTCTTTAACTCTAAGGGTATTTCGCCTGTCTCATACATCTTGCTCACCAGAAGCTAGAGTTTTGTCAGGGTTGGATCGCCCAAGGCTATCAGTAGTTCTATTGGAATGTTATCTGCTCCCGGGGCCTTGTTTCGACTTAGGTCTTTCAGTGCTCTGTGAAATTTTTACGCAGTATCGTATCTCCCATCTCATCTGACTCTACGACCCCTTCAATTTCAATGATACTGCCCTCAAATACATCTCCCTTGTATAGACACCCTATATATTCCTTCCACCTTTCTTCCTTCGTTCTTTGCTTAGATCTGCTTTTCCATCTGAGCTCATGATATTCATACAAGTGGTTCTCTTTTCTACAAAGGTCTCTCTAATTTTCCCATAGGCAGTATCTATATTACTCCTAGTGATATATGCCTCTACATTCTTACATTTGTCGTCTGGTCATCCCTACTTAGCCATTTAGCACTTCTTGTCGATCTCATTTTTCAGACGTCTGTATTCATTTTTGCCTGCTTCATTTAATGAATTTTTATATTTTCTCCTTTCATCAATTACATTCAATATCTCTTCTGTTACCCAATGATTTCTGCTAGCCCTTGTCTTTTTACCTACTTGATCCTCTGCTGCCTTCACTATTTCATCTCTCATAGCTACACATCCTTCTTCTACTGCATTTCTTTCCCCCGTTTTTGTCAATTGTTCGCTAATGTGCTATCTGAAACTCTCTACAACCTCTGATTTTTTTCAGTTTACTCAGGTCCCATCTCCTTAAATTCCCACTTTTTTGCAGTTTCTTCGATTTTAACCTACACTTCATAACGAACAGATTGTGATCATAGTCCACATCTGCCCCTTGAAATGTCTTAAAATTTAAAACCTGGTTCCTAAATCTCTGTCTTAACACTGTATAATCTGTCTTAAACCTTCCATTGTCTCCACTTATACAACCTTATTTCATGATTCTTCAACCACGAGTTAGCTATGTTTAAATTATGCTCTGCGCAAAATTCTACCAGGCAGCTTCCACTTTGATTCCTTACCCCCCTTCCATATTAACCTACTACTTTTCCTTTTCTTCCTTTTCCTAGTATCGATTTCTAGTCCCCCACTACTATTAAATTTTCATCTCCCTTCACTACCTGAATAATTTCTTTTATCTCATCATACATTTCTTCAATCTCTTCGTCATTTGCGGAGCTAGTTTTTCATATGAAGTTTTACAATTATGATAGGCGTGGGCTTTGTATCTACTTGACGGCAATAATGCATTCACAGGCCTGTGAACGTGTACGCGTTATGCAGGTCTTGGAGTCACTCACGCCCTTCTAGAAAGTATCTACTGAGGTTAACGAGGGAGTTGTTCGCCTGATGTACTCGACGATGGCCTTTAGCTACACTGTCTAAATACCAAATTAAGATCAGCCTGAAGATGCCTGAATAAGATAAAACACATAGTTAATAAATAAAAAAACTAAAACAGCAACCAAGACTGTTTTTAACTAATACTATTAAATACTGGTTTGCTGATTCATGCCACAGACGGATTGGTAGATGGTAAGAGACTGGCAAAAGGATGAATATGCTATTAAAAATGGCAATGAAATAGTGTTCTATGAGGAGTAAAACAGCTTGCTGGCCTGATTTACAAAATAGCGTTGCAGAATGAGTGCAAGAACAGAGGCGGAATTGTTATGTCAAACAAAAGAATTTTCTAAGTATTTCCACATGAGCTGCCCATGTGGATGTGGCGATAAGAAGATCATCCACATACAAGGTGACTTGACTCAAAAGTTCTGGCTCAAGCACTCTATCTAATGCTGCAATAAATGCCAAATGGCAGAACTCAAAATTGGTAGCTTCTGCCATTGCACACGAAGGCATTATAGTGGTGACTTTCACTGTGGAATAAAATTTGCCATTGCGAGGTCCTGAGGTCAAGAGAGGTCAAATCATTAACTCCATGTAATTTTACCAGTTGCTCTTCAGCATTGTCGGGTGAGGTTCTTATGGGTATGGTGTCCAGGACAAGGCAAACAGTACCACCAGGTTTGGCTATGGCTAAAACTGGACTGCAGTATGGTGACGGCAGTGGTCAATTATACTCCACTTCATTATGTGCTCGATCTCTTTCCGGACAGCCTCCTATTTCGTCCATAGAATTGTGAATGACGTACGATAGGAAGTTTCATGTGAATATACCTTCATTTGATACACGCACCCCTTTATTACACCTGGGTTTTCTTTAAAAACGTGTGATAATTGTTTCTATAAGCCAGGTAAACCATGCTTCTGTTCTTGTGTAAGTGTGGTTCACTTCTCGACTTTTTAGTGTACATTGTATTGCTTAGTCACCTGCTCTAAATTTACGCCACTTAATGTTTTGTGTACATATAAAATTTCAGGGTATATCAATAGAATATTAACCCGGTATGTCAAATGACTGTGGACATTAGGCTTCGTTTTAACAAATCAACTGAAACAGATTTTCCGTCAAAATACGAATAGCACTTAGCTTTGCCTAGATCAGTTCTTACCTGATACTTCCTGGAAAATTCCATGCCTAACGAACAGTTCAAATGGTTCAAATGGCTCTGAGCGCTATGGGACTTAAATTCTGAGGTCATCAGTCCCCTAGAACTTAGAACTACTTAAACCTAACTGACCTAAGGACATCACACACATCCATGCCCAAGGCAGGATTCGAACCTGCGACCGTAGCGGTCGCGCGGTTCCAGACTGTAGCGCCTAGAACCGCTCGGCCACTCTGGCTGGATAGAATTGTTATGTTGTTACAAGAAATATAATTAGGGCTTATGCAGTGATGTGGGTATGAGCCAATCTAGAGCACGGCAAATAATTTGAAGTAACAGTAGCTTGGTGCAAACGTTTCCTGAACAGAATACAGATGAAAACCTATGAACTTCGACATGATAAACAATAGAACTGTGGCACTAATAGGCGTAAAAACTGCTCAAGTCAGAAGTACAAGCCAAGAAAAGACCACATTTACAGTAGTATTACGATTCACAGAAGATGGAACGATGTTTTTACGTATAATCATTTTTAAGCGGAAAGCCATTCCTAAAATAAAATTTCCACCAGCCATTTTTCGACATTTTCACGAAAAGGGACGGATGGACGAGAACGGTGTAAAAGTGTCGATCGAAAATATGTTGCAGAGGCAACCAGGTGCTCTGCGAAATCAAACAAATTTATTGGTGTGAGATATGTTTCGCAGTCACTCAATTAATAGTACCAAAGATCACATTGCGCTTGCAATACTATGGCTGCTGTCATACCAGGTGCTTTGAATTCGGTACTACAGCCTTTCGACGTATCTCTGTATAAAAATAAGTCATATAAGACAGGTGGAGCTATGCAGGTTGCACCACTTAATGTTTTGTGTGATTTAGTGAGCAAATCATGGGAAAAAGTGAAAGTGGAAACAATTACCAAATCCTTCAAGAACTGAGGGATTTCCATTGTTATCGATGGTCGAGGACGATTTGAAATGTGATACAGATCACGGAACGAAAATCCATTCACAAGGTACAAAATAGTACCGATATGACGAGCTTCGCAACAACGGAAGTGATGATGTACTTGGTGAGCTGCTTTCCGTAGATGACGATTGCGAGGATTTTGCAGTGTTTTTAATGCACTGGTAAGTGATTTATTTTCTTTTACAATGGTTTTAATTTATATAAATTTCAATCTATGATTTATATCTGTCGAATGAGACGACCCAGATATTCGGTGCCTTTTTTATGTTTCTACTACCGTATTCTCAGCCGAAATATACGATATTCACAGAAAGCAGATGGCGCTGCTCCTAATTAGTTTTTGCGGCTGAACTAAAATGCTCATTTCTATTTTCTTCCACAGAGCGCTTCGAGGGCTTATAGTGTCATCTTCACATGGATCAGTGAGTTACATTACGTTTACTTTTTGCTGGATGTAGCCAGTTGTCTCTTCTGAGTTTCATTTCGTTACAGGTAAGGCATGAGTTTCACCTCGCTACGGGTAAGGTAGAATCATCTCATCATCACTTGTTAACATAATATGGCAATACTGACACAAATTTTAAACTGTAATAAGCTACATTCATTATATTTGAGCAGAAAGAGCTCTGATGTTCTTCACAATTACAAATTATCGTCTTTAGACGGCACACAAACATAAAATGACAACAAAAACTGTCTCAAGATGGCACAGATGAAAAAATACCGTGTCTTGTACGTCAAGGACTATTCTTTACAAGCTTACATTGTGAATCAAAGGCAGTATTACACTACTGGCCTTTAAAATTGCTACACCACGAAGATGACGTGTTAAAGACGCGAAATTTATCCGACAGGAAGAAGATGCTGAGATATGCAGAGCTTTTCAGAGGATTCACACATGGCTGGCGCCGGTAGCGACACCTACAACGTGCTGACATGAGGAAAGTTTCCAACCGATTTCTCATACACAAACAGCAGTTGACCGGCGTTGCCTGGTGAAACGTTGTTGTGATGCCTCAAGTAAGGAGGAGAAATGCGTACAATCACGTTTCTGACTTTGATAAAGGTCGGACAGTAGCCCATCGCGATTGCGGTTTATCGTATCGCGACATTGCTGCTCGCGTTGGTCGAGATCCAATGACTGGTAGCAGAATATGGAATCGGTGGGTTCATGAGGGTAATACGTAACGCCGTGCTGGATCCCAACGGCCTCGTATCACTAGCAGTCGAGATGATAGGCATCTTATCCGAATGGCTGTAACGCATCGTGAAGCCACGTCTCGATCGCTGAGTCAACAGATAAGGACGTTTGCAAGACAACAACCATCTACACGAACAGTTCGACGACGTTTGCAGCAGCATTGACTGTCAGATCAGAAGCCATGGCTGCGGTTACCCTTGACGCTGCATCACAGACAGGAGCGCCTGCGATGGTGTACTGAACGACGAACCTGTGTGCACGAATGGCAAAAAATTTTCTCGGATGAATCCAGGTTCTGTTTACAGCATCATGATGGTCGAATCCGTGTTTGGCGACATCGCGGTGAACGCACATTGGAAGTGTGCATTCGTCATCGCCATACTGGCGTATCACCCAGCGTGATGGTATGGGGTGCCATTCGTTACACGAGTCGGTCACCTCTTGTTCGCATTGACGGCACCTTGAACAGTGGACGTTACATTTCAGATGTGTTACGATCCGTGGCTCTACACTTCATTCGATCCCTGCGAAACCCTACATTTCAGCAGGATAATGCACGATCGCGTGTTGCAGGTCCTGTACGGGCCTTTCTGGATACAGAAAATGTTCAACTGCTGCCCTGGCCACCACATCCTCCAGATCTCTCACCAATTGAAAACGTCTGGTCAATGGTGGCCGAACAACTGGCTCGTCACAATACGCCAGTCGCTACTCGTGATGAACTGTGGTATCGTGTTGAAGCTGCATGGGCAGCTGTGCCTTGTACTTGCCATCCAAGCTCTGTTTGACTCAATGCTCAGGCGTATCAATGCCGTTATTACAGCCAGAGGTGGTACTGATTTCTCAGGATCTATGCACCGAAATTGCGTGAAAATGTAATCACATGTCAGTTCTAGTACAATATATACGTCCAACCTGTTTATCATCTGCATTTCTTCTTGGTGTAGCAATTTTAATGGCCAGTAGTGTATTAATTAGCAGAGTAGGCTTCAAACGATAGTCTAATACCTGAATGGCGCAACTACTCGAGTGATGGTACGGAATGGCACAACAATGGTTAGCTGGATAAACCGAGGAGACTTCCAAACTCCACAAAAAGTTGTTTACATTCGCATAACACCATCGAAAACTATGGAATAATTGCCACGCTGCAATTTTGAAGGATTCTGATGCCTCTTGTAAATTGCCATTCCTGTGTGGTGTTGCGAGCGGAAACACCTCTACGCACAGAGCTTATATAAGGTAGAAGCGGATATTGGAACAGTAGTAGGCAGGAACTAGAGGAAACACATGTACGTGAAGTACTTACATAAGGCAGACGTTGCAGTAGCAGTGGGCAGGATCTACTCTGATGTCTCATCGCGGCCTCCTGAGCCCCCGCGATCGCAGAACCGCTTTGATTGGGCGGCGGCAGAACTGTGGAAGTGGGAGGGGCGATTTGAGGCCGGTCTCTGGTGGCCAGTGTACTTGTTCACGTCTGCTCCATGTTGTATGTCGCGGCACGCAGTGTGAAGGCCGCCGGCGAATGGAACCGCACCTGCTGAACGCGGCCCCTGTTTGGCATGTAGCAATGTCCGGGTACTGGAAACCAGAGGACAATCTAAGGCCGACGAATAAGGTATTCTGCTGTGTACGTTCGCAGACTGCATGTTACCTGACATGTCATCCTCGGTAAAACTGCCTGTAAATACCTACTAGGCACACTGCCTGCTAGCTTACGACTCTTAGGTCGACCTGCGGATCAGCGCTGGTGAAAGACTCGCATAAATGAACGTGCTAGTAGTTACTAAATGCGAAGATTGTACACTGATAATTCAAAATAATTAGCTTCTTCGAAAGCTTGCTGTTTGTATGCAGCGAAATGCAGGAAGATCTGCAGCGGGTAAGCACTTGGTGCAGGGAGTGGAAACTGACCCTTGACATAGACAAATGTGATGTGTTGCGAATACATAGAAAGAAGGATCCTTTATTGTAAGATTGTATGATAGCAGAACAAACACTGGTAGCAGTTACTTCTGTAAAATATCTGGGAGTATGCGTGCGGAACGATTTGAAGTAAAATGATCATATAAAATTAATTGTTGGTAAGGTGGGTATCAGGTTGAGATTCTTTGGGAGAATCGTTAGAAAATGTATCCATCAACAAAGGAGGTGGCTTACAAAACATTCGTTCGACCTATACTTGAGTATTGCTCATCAGTGTGGGATCCGTACCAGGTCGGGTTGACGGAGGCAATAGAGAAGATCCAAAGAAGAGCGGCGCGTTTCGTCACAGGGTTATTTGGTAAGCGTGATAGCGTTACGGAGATGTTTAGCAAACTCAAGTGGCAGACCCTGCAAGAGAGGCGCTCTGCATCGCGGTGTAGCTTGCTGTCTAGGTTTCGAGAGGATGCGTTTCTGGATAGGGTATCGAATATATTGCTTCCCCCTACTTATACCTCCCGAGGACATCACGAATGTGTAATTACTGAGATTCGAGTGCGCACGGAGGCTTTCCGGCAGTCGTTCTTCCCGCGAACCGTACGCGACTGGAACGGGAAAGGGAGGTAATGACAGTGGCACGTAAAGTGCCCTCCGCCACACACCCTTGGGTGGCTTGCTAAGTATAAACTTAGATGTAGATGTAGAACTGGTTTCCGCGAGATTTCCTTACTGTGAAATGAATGTAGAAAATTATACGGGCACTGTTAAATTACGTGTATTTACGTGCTAATACGACTGCAGGCCTCTTGCTGCACTTAATACAGCTTCCATTCCTCTCTGGAGAGATCTACGTACTCTTTAAACAATTATAAATGAAATTTAGTAGTCCGCAGTTCGTGGTCGTGCGGTAGCGTTTTCGCTTCCCACGCCCGGGTTCCCGGGTTCGATTCCCGGCGGGGTCAGCGATTTTCTCTGCCTCGTGATGACTGGATGTTGTGTGCTGTCCTTAGGTTAGTTAGGTTTAAGTAGTTCTGAGTTCTAGGGGACTGATGACCATAGATGTTAAGTCCCATAGTGCTCAGAGCCATTTGAACCATTTGAAATTTAGTAGAGGTTCACAACACGCCTTTTGGCACCTGGTCGCAGTCACACACTTACTAAACTGTTGATAGTGGTGTTAAACCTTATCGGCTACCACAAAACATATGAACAGTAGTACTTCACTGACCACGAAAATTCCATCATCATGAAATCACAAGACGGTCGACGCAAAGGAGACTTACGAAACAAATTGGTGTAGCAGGAAAATGCGGTAGTCGCTTAATGAAAGGGAATTCAGAGAGATTCTCCTGAAAACGTAGTGTGGACACACAGAATTGTATGGCAATGAAACATGGATCGCAGAAAAAGTTGGAAGAAGGAGGTCGGAATTCGAAACGTACTTAGAAAATGAAGAAGTAAGTAGACAGAATCGGGGAGAAGAGAAATCAGTAGAACGTCTTGCTGGAAAGAAGAATAGCTAAATGGTGACATAACGCAACGAAACATCGTCAAGGAGTCGTTCAGTCTGCGCGAGAGCGTTGTAGAGACGGCCCAGTAGCAGACGGCGGCTGCTTTGGAGGCGTTGTGCTTCCCACATAACACGTCCCGGGAATAGTTGGGCAGCATATTGCATCTTCTCACATAACCAAAACGACGAAATTCGATACGTTAGAGGTAATACAAAAGTTTACCGACAATCATAATTTCCCCGCGCCACTCGCGAAAGAAACAGGGGGCGGAACATTTAGTAGTACCAGAAATACCCCTCACCACACACCGTCAGGTGGCTAGTGAAGGGTTGACGTCGATATAACACCCACGTTAACTTGCCACTGGGAGACAAAGAGGAACAGTAGCACAGAATAATTGTAGAAACAAAGAATGGTAGTTATACAGTAGTCTTTAGAAGGGACGGTAGTTCAGCGACATTAAGTTATGTTCTTGCTTCGGTAGAGAAAGATCGTAGATTACTTTGCTACGATCCACTAAGCGCTCACTAACGATGTGGTAATTGTCTGTTGGCAACGCCATTTCATTCACTTTGTCTCTGCGATGGATAACATCAGTAATGTTGACTGCACGAAGTACACATTAAAGTCGACCAAACCACAATACGTGATTGGAAGGAAACCAACAGAAAACACCATGTATTCACCCATAACACGTACCCACTTCAACCCTTCGTTCGACAAATTAAGCGCTTCTGAGAGCAACGAAATTGGGGATTTCTTCCAACTAACAGGAATACCTTCTTGTCTGGAAAAACGTGTCACTGGACCAAAAACAGCTATTGTATCGTCTGTGACTGACGTTAACTACTACGGGCACAACTTTTCCAGCAGTAGGCTTTCGTGCAAATACTTCAAACTTGCTACAAACGTTGCGTTTATCAACCTGTTTTAAAACTAAGTTTCTTCAAGATGTACAGATCACTCATCAGTTACTGCGCGGTGATTTTGTGCAGCAATTGAAGCATTTTCTATATAATTTCCTTTGCTCATGTATAACTGGCAGCTACTCTGACCTCTGTAAGAAAATCCCAGATTCCAAACTGGAGAATACGACATATGTAATGTGTTGATTTTTGCACAGGAAAAGAAAGCGTAGCTCAAGAACAAGGCAAAATATTAGTGAATATTTTATTGGTAGTACGAAGAACTACAGCTGGCCAATCGAAACAAAGGGCATGCTGAAGCACGTCTCATTCTCTTCAGAACTGGTTGCACGAACATGTAAGACACAACAGACACTTCCGCTTTTCGTACATGGTGTAAAAAATCTTCACCGTTTTATCTGATTTCATGATAAGCCCGTTTGATTACCTGCAATACAGTACCTGAAACATCCGACAACACCAAATCACCTTTGTATGAACATGTTAGTTCCACTTTAGACGGTTTCGTAATAACAAAAAATGGCTCTGTGCACTGTGGGACTTAACTTATGAGGTCATCAGTCCCCTAGAACTTATAATTACTTAAACCTAACTAACCTAAGGACGTCACACACATCCATGCCCGAGGCAGGATTCGAACCTGCGACCGTAGCGGTCGCACGGTTCCAGACTGAAGCGCCTAGAACCGCTCGGCCACCGCGGCCGGCTCGTAATGACAGTAATACTGTACACGGACCAAGTTTTTTTCGTATTTTTATAGTAAATACGTCGTAATCAGCTTTTTTTACACGTTGTGTTCACATGCGCTACGGAGGTCGAAGCTGCGTGTGGCAGTAAATTTATCTGGTCGTGTATAACAGGTCTGCATGAAACCAAATTAACTTCTGAATGTTTTCACCGGCCACCCGATTCCGTTGTGATAATTCTAGGGTTACTGAAAGAACGTCTACGGTCAGCAGTGCTTAAATACCCAGGTCATTCAGTACTAGTTGGAGGCAACATTAACCTACCGGGTATAGACCAGGAAGTCTATGGATTCGTTGCCGAGGGTACAGACAGGCAGTCCTTCTAAGTACTTTTGAAACGTTTTCTGGAAATTTTCCTGAACAGCTAGTTCACGCAATGGAAATATCTTAGATCCTCTAGCTACGAACAGGCTACACCTCATTGACAGCGTCAGAATAGAGACGATGACTAGTGATCATGTTGTCCTTATGCAACTGTGATTACGAAAGTTAATAAATCAGTTAAGAAGGCTAGAAACGTTTTCCTCCTTGAAAGAGCAGGTAAGCAGCTGTTAGCACTCACTTAGACAATGAACTGACGTCACTTGGTCCCACTAACGTGGTCATAGAGGAATTATGAGCAAAGTCAGATTGTGAATAGTGGTTTGGAGAACGATGAACCTACTTAGTGGATTAAGGGCGCAAAAGTCCCACCAAGGTTCAATAACGAAATTCGGAAAATGCTGAAGAAGCAAAGACCGCTGCAATCTCAGTTCGAAGGAGAACGTGAACGTGACGACAGGCAACAGTTAGTAGAGATTCATACGTCTGTGAAAAGATCTGTGTCCGAAGCATACGACAACTACCACCGTCATACCTTAAAGCAGATCTGGGCGAGAACCGGCGAAAACTCTGTTCCTGTGTAAAATCACTATGTGGGTCTTAGGCTTTTATCGAGTCAATCGTTCACCAGCCTAGTGTTTCAATCACATATTGCAGAGAAGTTTTAAATTCCGCGTTCAAGAAATAATTAACGCAAAAGAATCGTTCCAACCATCGAATAGACTCCCTTATGGACAACATTGCATTAAGTATCCTTGGCTAGATAAACAAATGAAAGAGTTGAAAAGAAATAAGTCAGCAGATCTAGATGGAATCTCAATTGCGATTTACATCGAGCACTCTACAGCATCGGTCCCTACCTTATCTTGCATTTATCGCGAATCTCCCCCCCTCCCCCTCCCCCACCCCCCCAGTACAAAATATCTCAAGCGACTGGAAAAAAGCACAGGTGACTCCTACGTATAAGAAGGGTAAAAGGATGCAGACCAATATACCTAACATCATTTTGCTGCAATATCCTTGAACGTATTCTCAGTTCGAATATAATAAATTTTCTTGAGAACGACAAGCTTATGTTACGAATCAGCACGATTGTGGAAAGCACCGCTAGTGCTAAACTAATTTTGCCATTTTTCTACATCATATAAACTGAGGCGACAAAAGTCATTGAATACATCCTAACATCGGGTCTGGCCTCCTTACGCGCGGCGTACAGCAGCAGCTAGACGTGACATGGGCTCAACAACTCGTTGGATGTCTCATGTAGACATACTGAACCATGCTGCCTCTATAGTCGTCCATATCTGCGAAAGTAAAGCCATTGCAGGTTTTCATACACGAACTGACCTCCCGGTTATGTCCCATAAATGTTCGAAGTCATTCATGTCGGGCGATCTGGCAGGCCAAATCATTCGCTCCAATGGCCCACTATGTTCTTCAAATCATTCGTGAACAATGGTGGCCCGGTGACATGGCGCAATGTGATCTGTAAAAATTCCACCCTTGTTTGGCAACGTTATGTCCATGAATGCCTGCAAATAGTTTCCAAGCAGCCGAACTTAGCCATTTCCATTAATGATCGGTTCAGTTGGATCAGAGGACTCACACCTGAGCCATGGCGGGACTGGTGACGGGGCTATCTTTGGTTAGGCACTATCGATTCCCTCTGGCAGAAGTTTGTCTTCGGAGCCTGGGCCGGCTCAGGACATGGCGGGCAGTACGGAGTGGAAAGGGACAACATTGGGCACGGCACTCGGAAGTGCGCGTATTAGCGAGACGTTGGAGAGACGACAGCCAGCACGGTATGCTTGGGTACGGGCGGCGGTTAGCGCTTGATCGTACTGCGGCCAGTAACAGCGGGCCTGCACTGTGGCTTCTGGGCAACCTCGTGAAGCTATGCATGTGCTCGCTTCTGTGAAGGAACACGCTGTTACTATCAGACTAAGCCGTCTGGTGTTTTCGCCACATCGATCCAGCAGCTGGCATCATGTTAAGTAATTCAAGTCCTGCCAACGATTAGTGAAATATAATGATGATTGCTCTTGAGGCAGCAAAGCGTTGCAAGGACTGTGATGTGAAATTTAATGTCTCTTATAAAGTGTGTGCTTCGCTCCTTAATAGTATTGTTCTTATTTCAGCTGGCAAGTGTCTAAAACATTGATACGTGTGCGCAGCCTTACCGAACGATCTATATTCCATGTCTAAAGATTGCGTGTGGTACCTTACAGCGCCACATAAGGTGCTCCATGTGACGCTTGGATTTTAATGACCCAATTCCATTTGCATCATTCGTGTACCTGGTTCTGCTTAATGGAATGAAATCAATTTTATTATTGTCAATTTTATCGAAGTAGTTTTGTGTATAAGTTTGAGTATTAAGGTGAAGGAAGGGTTGTTCGGTTCCCTACTGTAGCTTGTGATTTATGTTTCGGAGATCGGAAGCAGTGGACCACCCAAGTACGGATCCTCCCTTTTACACTACTGGCCATTAAAATCGCGACACCAAGAGGAAATGCAGATGGTAAACGGGTATTCATTAGACAAATATATTATACTAGAACAGACGTCTGATTACATTTTCAAGCAATTTGGGTGCATAGATCCTGAGAAATCAGTACCCAGAACAACCATCTCTGGCCGTAATAACGGCCTTGATACGCCTGGGCATTGAGTCAAACAGAGCTTCGATGGCGTGTACAGGTACAGCTGCCCATGCAGGTTCAACACGGTACCACAGTTCATCAAGAGTAGTGACTTGCGTATTGTGACGAACCAGTTGCTCGGCCACCATTGACCAGGCGTTTTCAATTGGTGAGAGATCTGGATAATGTGGCGGCCAGGGCAGCAGTCGAACGTTTTCTGTATCCAGAAAGGCCCGTGCAGAACCTCAACATGCGGTCGTGCATTATCCTGCTGAAATGTAGGGTTTCACAGGGATCGAATGAAGGGTAGAGCAACGGGTTGTAACGTCCACTGTTCAAAGTGCCGTCAATGTGAACAAGAGGTGACCGAGACGTGTAACCAATGGCACCCCATACCATCACGCCGGGCGATACGCTAGTATGGCGATGACGAGTACACGCTCCCAATGTGCGTTCACCGCGATGTCGCCAAACACGGATACGACCATCACGATGCTGTAAACAGAATCTGGATTCCTCCGAGAAAATGTTTTACCATTCGTGCACACAGGTTCGTCGTTGAGTACACCATCGCAGGCGCTCCTGACTGTGATGCAGCGTCAAGGGTAACCGCAGCCATGGTCACTGAGCTGATAGTCCATGCTGCTGCAAACGTCGTCGAACTGTTCGTGTAGATGGTTGTTGTCTTGCAAAAGTCCCCACCTGTTGACTCAGGGATCGAGACGTGGCTGCACGATCCGTTACAGCCATGCGGATAAGATGCCTATCATCTCGACTGCTAGTGATACGAGGCCGTTGGGATCCAGCACGGCGTTCCGTATTACCCTCCTGAACCCACCGATTCCATATTCTGCTAACAGCCATTGGAACTCGACCAACGCGAGCAGCAATGTCGCGATACGATAAACCGCAATCGCGATAGACTACAATGCGACCTTTATCAAAGTCGGAAACGTGATAGCACGCATTTCTCCTCCTTACACGAGGCATCACAACAACGTTTCACCAGGCAACGAAGGTCAACTGCTTTTTGTGTATGAGAAATCGGTTGGAAACTTTCCTCATGTCAGCACATTGTAGGCTGGCTCTGAACACTATGCGACTCAACTTCTGAGTTTATCAGTCACCTAGAACGTAGAACTAAATAAACCTAACTAACCTAAAGACATCACACACATCCATGCCCGAGGCAGGATTCGAACCTACGACCGTTACGGTCGCTCGGCTCCAGACTGCAGCGCCTAGAACCGCACAGCCACTCCGGCCGGCCACATTGTAGGTGTCGCCACCGGCGCCATCCTTGTGTGAATGCGTTGGAAAGCTAATCATTTGCATATCACAGCATCTTCTTCGTATCGGTTAAATTTCGCGTCTGTAGCACGTCATCTTCGTGGTGCACCAATTTTAATGGCCAGTGGTGTAAATTAGTAGCGGTCGTACGGGCGGTGGACTTCGCCTGAGCTCGCGAGTGCTGTTTGGATTTCGGTGTTTTGAACGGGGTGGAAGTACAAACGGAGTCCACATCTTAATTCGAAGATAAGTACTCAGTCGCCTCCATCGTTCGTGGCCAAGTCGTGGCCTCACAATCTCGCGCCTCAGTTATCGTATAAGCTTGCGGCGGCTCTGCAAGGTTGCCCGGGTTAAATGTTTTAGATATTTGTCTTAAGAATTTTGAGGGATTTCTAGATGAATGTGTCTTAGTTGAAACCGTTTTCTAAAACTGCGTTGCAATTCAGCCTTAGTAGCATGTGTCAGTTTTGATGGGGAAATAACTGGGTCATTACTGATCAAACTGTCTATAACCTTGTAAAGTTGCTTGGTAATATCTCGCCTGGGAGTCTATGTGGAAATAATAATTGATTTCCTGGTTATTTGATGTAAAGTTTATTTTAAATCAGTTACTTGGCCCGAGTGGCGCTTTTTTAAATGTTTACAATGAGATTAATTCGCTTGTGGTTTCATATACCAAGCAGTTTGTGAAATTGGCCTGAGTGGGGGTTTTTAAATGTTTTTAAAGAGATTAATTCGTTTGTGGTTTTACATAACAAGCAGTTTGTGAAGTTTGCCTGAATGGCGTTTCTTAAAGAAATTATTATCCGATTTATGATTGTAATTCTCTTAATGGTCTATCTATGATGCAAATAAATATGCTGAAATGAAATGGTCACTGCATGGGTCAAGTCCTTCCCCTCCCTTTATATTAAAGGTTAAGGAATCTGCAGTTCAAAATAGAATTAACGTACCAACACCATTATAGAGCCGTCACCAGCTTGCACAATACCTTTTCAACAAACTGGCACCACGGTTTCGTGACTTCCGTGCCACACTCAGATCCCACCATCAGCTCCTACCAACTGAAACCTGGGCTCATCTGACGAGGTGACAGTTTTCCAGTCTTCTAGGGTCAACAGACATGGTCACCAGCCCGGGAGAGGCGCTACAAACGATGTCGTGCTGTTGAGAAAGGCATTAGCGTCGGTCGTCTGGTGTCACAGCATATTAAGGCCCAATTTCGCTCCACTGTCCTAATGGATACTTTCGTCGTTCGTCCCACATTGATGTGGTTATTTCAGGCAGTGTCGCGTGTCTGTTACCATTCAAAACTCTACGCAAACGCTCTCGGTCCTTAGGTGAAGGCCGTCAGCTACTGCGTTGCCCATGCTACGAGGTATTAGCTGAAATTTTGTACTCTCGGCACACACTTAACGCTGTGGATCTCGGAATACTGAATTCTCAAACGATTTCCGAAATGGAATGTCCCATGCGTCGAGCTCCAACTAGCAGGCCGCGTTCAACGTCTGTTAATTCTTATCGTGCGGTCATAATCACGTCGGAAACCTTTTCACATCAATCACCTAAGTACAAATGATAGCTCTGCCATTGCATTGCCCTTTTACACCTTGCGTACGCGATGTTACTCCGTCTGCATATGTGCATATCGCTATCACTTGACGTTTGTCAGATCAGTTTACTGCGAATTATGGATGAAGGGCAACTGGCACATTCCGTATTTCTAGATCTGTGGAAGAAATTTGACACGGTGCCCAATTGGAGACTGTTAACGAAGGTATGAGCATGTCGAGTAGTTTCCCAGTTATAATATATTTTACCATTCCATAGCGGTCGGGTCTTACAGGAACCGGTTTTACAGTATTGCGAAAATATTTAATGTCAGTCGGGCGTTTCAGATATGTAGGTGGCTGTAAGACGTCCTAAGTAACGGAACCCAGTGTGTTGTCCTCGATGACGACCATCAGAGACATCAGGGGTTTCCTGCCGAAGTGTGATAAGACTGCTACTACAATGAAGAGCCAAAGAAACTGGTACACGTACCTAATATCGTGTAGCGCCCCCGCGAGCGCGCAGAAGTGTCGCAACACGACGTGGCATGGACTCGACTAATGTCTGAAGTAGTGCTGGAGGGAACTGACACCATCAATCCTGCAATTCGTAAGAGTGTGAACAGCACATTGCAAAGGCGTAACGGATATGCTCAATAATGTTCACATTTGGTGAGTGCGGTAGCCAGCGGAAGTGATTAAATTCAGAACAGTGTTTCTGGAGCCACTTTGTAGCAGTTCTGGACGTGTGGGATGTCGCAGTGCCCTGCTGGAATTGCCCAAGTCTGTCGGAATGCACAATGGACATGAATGGATGCAGGTAATCGCACAGGATGCTTACGTACGTCCCACCTGTCAGAGTTGTATCTAGACGTATCAGGGGTCCCTACCACTCCAACTTCACACGCCCCTCACAATTACAGAGCATCCACCAGCTTCAAGAGTCCCCTCTCTGCTGACATACACAGTCCTTGGCTTCATGAGGTTTTCTCCATACCAGTAAACGTCCATCCGCTCGATACAATTTGAAACGAGGCTCGTCCGACCAGGCAACATGTTTCCAGTCATCAACAGTCCAATGTCGGTGTCGACGGGCCCAGATGAGGCGTAAAGCTTTGTGTCGGGCAGTCATCAAGGGAGAGGAGTGTGCCTTCGGCTCTGAAAGCCCATATCGATGATGTTTCGTTGCATGTTCAAATGGGTTCAAATGGCTCTGAGCACCATGGGACCTAACTTCTGAGGTCATCAGTCCCCTAGAACTTAGAACGACTGAAACCTAACTAGCCTAAGGACATCACACACATACATGCCCGAGGCAGGATTCGAACCAAACTGAAGCGCGTAGAATCGCTCGGCCACACCAGCCGGCTCGATGAATGTTTCGCGCGCTGATGCTTGTTGATGCGCAGCATTGAAATCTGCAACAATGTGCGGAAGAGTTGCACTTATGTCACGTTAAGTTCTCTTCGGTCATAATGGCTCACATTCTTGCAGGATCTTCTTCCGGCCGCCGCAATTTCGGAAATTTGATGTTTTACCAGATTCCTGATACTCACGGTACGCTCGTGAATTGGTCGTACGGGAAAATCCCCATTTCATCGCTACGTTGGAGATGCTGTGTCCCACTGCTCGTGCCGCGACCATAACGCCACGTTCAAACTCACTTACATCTTGACAATCTGCCATTGTAGCAAGAGTAACCGATGGAACAATTGCGCCAAACACTTGCTGCCGACCGCAGTGCCGTATTCTGCTCGTTTTCATTGCTCTGAATCCGCATGCCTATAGCAGTTCCTTTGGCGCTTCAGTGTATTTACTGTATACATAAATGATCTGGAAGTAGGGTGCACAGCAACCTGTGGTTGGTTGTTGCTGATGTTGTGGTGTACAGGAAGGTGCTAAAGTGGCTGTAGAAAGATGCAAGATGACTTAGGCAGTTCTAGTTAGTGTGCTGAATGATAGCTAGCTCCAAATGTGAAAAATTGTAAGTTAATGAGGATGAGTAGGAAAAACAAACCCGTAATACTCTGATACCGCATTAATAGTGACCTGCTTGACACAGCAAAGTCGTTTAAATACAGGGCTATTACAAATGATTGAAGCGATTTCATAAATTCACTGTAGCTCCATTCATTGACATATGGTCACGACACACTTCAGATACGTAGAAAAACTCAGTTTTGTTCGGCGGAAGCTGCACTTCAGGTTTCTGCCGCCAGAGCGCTCGAGAGCGCAGTGAGACAGAATGGCGACAGGAGCCGAGAAAGCGTATGTCGTGCTTGAAATGCACTCACATCAGTCAGTCATAACAGTGCAACGACACTTCAGGACGAAGTTCAACAAAGATCCACCAACTGCTAACTCCATTCGGCGATGGTATGCGCAGTTTAAAGCTTCTGGATGCCTCTGTAAGGGGAAATCAACGGGTCGGCCTGCAGTGAGCGAAGAAACGGTTGAACGCGTGCGGGCAAGTTTCACGCGTAGCCCACGGAAGTCTACGAATAGAGCAAGCAGGGAGCTAAACGTACCACAACCGACGGTTAGGAAAATCTTACGGAAAAGGCTAAAGCAGAAGCCTTACCGTTTACAATTGCTACAAGCCCTGACACCCGATGACAAAGTCAAACGCTTTAAATTTTCGACGCGGTTGCAACAGCTCATGGAAGAGGATGCGTTCAGTGCGAAACTTGTTTTTAGTGATGAAGCAACATTTTTTCTTAAATGTGAAGTGAACAGACACAATGTGCGAATATGGGCGGTAGAGAATCCTCACGCATTCGTGCAGCAAATTCGCAATTCACCAAAAGTTAATGTGTTTTGTGCAATCTCACGGTTTAAAGTTTGCGGCCCCTTTTTCTTCTGCGAAAAAAAACGTTACAGGACACGTGTATCTGTACATGCTGGAAAATTGGCTCATGCTACCACTGGAGACTGACAGCGCCGACTTCATCTTTCAACAGGATGGTGCTTCACCGCACTTCCATCATGATGTTCGGCATTTCTTAAACAGGAGATTGGAAAACCGATGGATCGGTCGTGGTGGAGATCACGATCAGCAGTTCATGTCATGGCCTCCACGCTCTCCCGACTTAACCCCATGCGATATCTTTCTGTGGGGTTATGTGAAACATTCAGTGTTTAGACCTCCTCTACCAAGAAACGTGCCAGAACTGCGAGCTCGCATCAACGATGCTTTCGAACTCATTGATGGGGACATGCTGTGCCGAGTGTGGGAGGAACTTGATTGTCGGCTTGATGTCTGCCGAATCACTAAAGGGGCACATGTCGAACATTTGTGACTGCCTAAAAAAACTTTTTGAGTTTTTGTATGTGTGTGCAAAGCATTGTGAAAATATCTCAAATAGTAAAGTTATTGTAGAGCTGTGAAATCGCTTCAGTCATTTGTAATAACCCTGTATTTGCCAGTAACGTCGAAAAGCGATGTGTGTCATCCCCCACTACTTTTGTTTCTCTCCGAAATTTAGCCCAAATTTTACCTCCCACTCTATATAAGCCTTCGTATAGCCAAAACTACCTCCCCACAAACTGTTATCCAGTTGAAACTCGTGTGCTAATCTTCGACCGAACAGAACCTAATTTGATCGGAACTGTAACTGTTCTGAGTGCAACTTATGTTAAATGCGCAACCGAAGGAAAACAATTATCTTGCTCTAATCCAGATTTCCGCTTACCTCGAGTCTTGACAACTTTGTTGCAGATTTCTCGAAAGCACAAAAGCAAACAGCGAGTTGGAAGCGGCTAAGCTAGCTTTCTATTTCTAAATACATATTCAAACTGTTGCATGTGTTAATGCGTAATAATAAACAGTGGGGTGGGAACATTAATAATTCCTACGAAATGATATTCCAAGACAACGATTTTAGAGCGAAGTATGTATTCATAAAGACAGAGTAAAATTTCGCTTGATCTTCACACATAAAATACGTGTGAACAGTACTGTGCTTAACAAAGTGAACAGTGATAGAAAAGGGTACAGTGTTAACAGAGAATTTCAATAAAAATCAACCAGCTTAATCAGTTAATATGTTAACGCATGCCTCAGGAAAGTGGGATAGTCTTTTTCTCAGCTTTGAGTAAGTTAACTAGCTAACAATAATCATTCCCAGCTGCGCAGCGCTGCAGTTTTACCTCAAACTTCTCCTCAAAAATAATAACGTTATTCAAAATTTACATTCTCTTCTCTATCTAGTACGTACAGCTTACTCATCCTTGCTGTTCTTTAGAATCAATCTTTCTTCGTCTGACCGATATAGTCACAAGGACTACTAAATATGTCCATCACCTACCACACTTCAACTAAGAATGTATCCGACTTCTCTGACGCACAAATCGTGCCACGACAAGAACAAAGATTGCGTAACAGTAATGTAACTTGTTCTCTCTCTGACGTGCACAACGATAACATTCAAAAATCAAAATAAAACGACCACCTTACATGTCCTGCACCTCTGTCCGAAATAACAGACACCATCTTCATATATATATAGTTAAGGCTCAGCGGCCATTTGACCATCTTTTGTGCGGATGCACAAACAGTGCCCGAACTCTTAAGGTAATCGGCAAAAACCCGCGAGAAATGATTATAATGGGCAGGGGCACTATGAATATAGTGCGGGACAATAAGTAAGGAAAGTGGGTCCTCGGTGGCTCAGGCGGATAGAGTGTCTGCCATGTGAGCAGGAGATCCCGGATTCGAGTCCCGGTCGGGGCACACATTTTCAACTGTCACCGTTGACTTACATCAACGCCTATATGCAGCTAGTGGTATTCATTTCACTGTAATTTAATTCTGTGGCTCACACAAAACACGGCGTTGCCGAAACTTTGAACCTCGTGCGTTTCGAAGACATTAGAGATATTTTACTGGAAGAGACTGATGACAAACAAAACTCCGTAGTACATCCCATAATATACATTTCAGTAGGCAACACTACTCTTTCCGCTGTCCTTGACTCTGGTAGCCCTATTTCTGTATACAGTGATGCTGTATTCCACAAATGTATGACAACAGATTGTTCGACATTACATTTACGTAAGATTAAAATATGAGGCGCGATTTCAGGAAAAGGTGTTGACGTGAAGCATAAAACCCATTTAGGCATTTTGTTTCAAGGCTGTAAATTTTCGATGAATTTCTTGATTGGTCCTATCTTGTCCTCTCAAATAATATTTGGAGTAGATTTTCTAAACAAATATAAAACTTAAGAATTTCAGTCAGGCCGAAGTAGGAATAGAAGTAGCACTGACATTTCAAGACTGGATGTCGACACAAGAAGAAATAAATTGCTTATGGTTTTTGACGAATAATGCATCGCAAATTCCACCCGAGTACTTTCGCAACGAAGCAAGTTGTGCATGTACCTTTTACGTTGAAGTGGATCAGGAAAAGCAATGTACATTGTCTCATTCAGAAAAATGTGGATAGATTAGAGCAATGGGCAGAAAATGACAGAAAGGATGTTCCTGACAGTCTGCGCACACATTCGATAGTTTTTACTCATCACGCAGGAACTATTCAGTGTTTTCAATGTAAGTTCCAGGTCAAAGAGCACAGTAAGTTTTGCGTTAAACCATACATCATTCCAGCTTGCTACAGAAAAAAAGTAAACGCAGAAATTCAGTCTGTTGTAGAACAGGGAATAATAGAACCCGCAGTCAGTTCATCTAACAGTCTATTACATACTGTGAGGCAGAAAGATGGCTCGATTAGACTAGTATTGGATTCTAGACAGATAAACATTATTATTTCAACAGAAACAGATAGATCACAAACATTAAGTGAACCCTTGCAATATTCTTATGGTGTGCAAATTTTGTGTTCTGTAAACCTCCACGTAAGTTTTTTGCAAATAGAGTTACACATAGATTGTAAAAAATATACTGCTCTCTTACGTTTTGATGCGTGCTACCAGTTTCATAAATTATCTTTTAATCTCAACATCTCGTCGCCTGCCTTTATTCGGGGTTTAAAGATTATTTTACTTATCTACTTGAAAAGACACATATCACCTATGTTGATGACATTCTTATAACAGAAAAACCTTGGTCACAAAATAATCGTATTTTGAGAATCTTATTGCGCATTTTTGAAGATTCGGGAATCACTATTAACTAAGAAAAATTAGACTTGGAAAAACAAGAGCAAAATTTCTTCCTCATATTTCATCATGAGGAGTTTCTGAACCAGACCCAGAGAATTGAAGCAATTATGGCAATGCAATCCCCCCTCCACCCTCCTACCACAAAACGTCAAGTTCGGAGTTTCCTCGGTTCAGCAAATTTTTGTCACCGTTTCTCAAAGATGAAAATTCTTGCTATTCCTAAATTATGTTCTCTTGATGAAAAAGAACACCATATGGCACTGGGATAAACAAGCACAGCTGGAGTTTCAGAGTTTGAAAGATGCACTTATTAATGCTCCAATACTTACTCATAATGACTTATAATGAGACTTTTGCTTTTCAACTGACTCGTCAAAGATTGAGCTCGGCACCCATCTATTCCAAGAATTTGAACAGAATGGTATAACTATGCCTTTGCCAATCGTGTCTTGTCAAAATCTGAAAGAAACTATTTTGTAACCTAGTTGAAATCATTGGCAATTATATGGGCATTTTCTACATTTTGGTTCTTCTTATTTTGGAAACATACTAAGGTGTACACTGATCATCGAGCAACCCAACTTTTAATGTCGTCTAAACTAAATCGTGGACTTTGTATTTCGTACTCAGAGTGCTGTAGTGGATACTTCATCATGTGCTCCTATTGGTTTTGGCAAGGACACTTCTGAAAATGATAGCTGCGCGGTCTGCGGCCCCTTGCCAACGTTCGCGCGGCTCCCCCCCGCCGTCGGAGGGTCGAGTCCTCCCTCGGTCATAGGTGTGTGTGTTGCCCTTAGCGTCAGTTAGTTTAAGTTAGATTAAGTAGTGTATAAGCCTACGGACCGATGACCTCAGCAGGTTGGTCCCATAGGAACTTACCACAAATTTCCAATGTTTTTCTGAAAATGATTTGGGGAAAACTTCAGTTTGTTGTATATACGAAAGGTAGCCTTTCATAACCTTATCTCTTCTTCTTTACGAGTTACAGCGCAGGAACAGGATAAAGATCCGACCCTGGAAAGATGTAAAGGTAAATGGTATGACAAAGCAAACACTGCATTAAGACAATTTTATTTGGTACATAACAACATTCTTTTCAAAAGATGTACAGTCAGTTACTCTCTTTCGGTTGTGTGCATACCCCATGATTTTGTAAACAAGCTTACTTGGTATATCATCTCAGCTGTGGTCACTTTGGTCCAATGAAATGCTTTCATAAACTTTGCACCACTTGTTACGGTAATAACATGCAGAATAGAATACAGAAAGTTTTAGCAAAATGCCAGATGTATCAGAAACTCCCACTATCAACTATTACCAGGGCTGACACAAGTACTAGAAATCAAGGAATATCAGGGAATTTCAAACGTATCAGGGAATTTGGGAAAAAAAGAAATACTGGAAGAATCTCGTTTTTGTTTCAGTAGATAAGATGGTTTGTTTAGTGAGATGGCATACTTCGTCGCTGGATGGGCACAGCTGAGTACGTGTACTGCTTCCCTACTCCATCATTCTTATTGTTCCTCCCCTTGCTACCATAGTGCACAGCCTCCATTCATTGTTGCCACCACTGCTTGCCGCTAGCCTGGCAGATGCCTACGAGAGGCAGGAAGGTGTGAGGAGTGGTCTGTTTGGATCTGATTCACAGAGACTATTCACACAGCGGCCACAGACGGCTGTCATGTGTGAGTGAGTTGTATCTGAGAGATTATGTGAAAGTGTGTGTGTTCTCGTTTTCTGACAAAGGCTATGGCCGAAAGTTTAATTGTGAGAGTGTGATTGTCTTTTCTATATGCCTGTCTGCAGCTCAGCAATCATCTTCACCGTGAGTCGATACCTATCGTCATTAGTATCGATTCTCAGAGTATTAGCGCAATTTATCTGTTGCTTAGATTGATCACCGCGGTCTTATTTCATCATCATGGTGTCTGTGACACGTGAATAGCTAGCCACACGAGTGGACTTCCATGACGGGCCAAAATCGCAGGCCATTACTGTGAGTATCTCTAACGGATTGGGCCTGCCGATTTAAAGCCCAGCGTTTCCAACTAAGGCCCTGCCCGTTGGATTTATTGCCATCGATCTGCTCACAGGTTGGGTGTGTTTGTGTGTGGTGTGGCGTAATGCGTCAGATTTTCGTCATGAAGCCAGGACTGCGGTGGTCCTCGGCAGGCCAGAGGCCACGGGTGGCGGATTTCAGGAGCTGCCACTGTCTCACCGCACGTAAATTGTACAGTGCAGCATTTTATAGACATTTTAATTATTCTAGTGCATTTTGACACTTTGGAAGTATTCCATATATAAGGAGGTATGGACAACGATAAGAAGAAGACTGTGGCACTCACTGGCAGTTTGAACACTATATACTACTAATTTCTTGAAAAGAAAAATCACACAGTACCTGTAGAATGAAATGACCGTGTGGCATTGATGGCTGGGAGGCCCCATACAGGGAATTTCGGCCGCCGAGTTGCAAGTTTTCGTTGTGGTGACGCCACACTGGCCGACTTGCATGTCGGTTGCCATGGAATGATGACAGCACATCATACAGTCCACGCGTAGAGAAAAACCCCATCCCAATCAGGAATCGAACCCAGGCCCGCTGCATGGTCGGCAAGTACGTTATCAGTCAGCCAAGCAGGCGGACACTTAATACCAGTTAAATAACAGACATAACACAATAAGTAACAACTGACAATAACGAACATAGTACAACCAACATTTTATTGTATTGGTGGTCACCTATATTGTTGGTTAACACTACTCTTCTCCGCCTTACACACTTCTTTCAAGAGGCGTACTTTCCTCTGAGGTTATTTCTGATATCAGTGAAGGTATTTTAAATGTGTCCTGCGATTCCAGGGAAATGCACATTTTTTCACCAAATGTGTTTCGTTTATTGAAATAAAATGACATCAGTGTACAAAATGAAACACATATACGATTTGGCTTGTTTTCTCCATCTATATACAGTTCATTACAAAAGATTTTTATGTTATTACCGAAGAATCTTGCTCACACGTTTAGAAATACAGAAGTCTCTACCTTTTTTTGTCAACATGTCTTTACTCACCTTTGAGATCTCAAAATTTGTCAAGGAAAAATTCTACAACTTGTCAGGAAAGCAGGGAAATATCAGGGAATTTCACTTGGGAAACTTGTGGCAACATTATTTCCTATAATTTCTTCTAAGATAAAGGAGTTGGCTGCAGTAGACTCGTTAGGACCTTTCGTCAGATCCCTCAATGGATTCTCATACATTTCTGTTGCTGTTGAACTGACTGCAAAACCATTTCATTCACTCTTTTACGAAAAGTTGCTGCCAATGCAGTGTCCAAACGCTTTGTCAGTAATTATCTTAGAGAAGTTGGTCACATTAATAATTTACGACAAAGATCCACAATTTCGGTCACATATTTGCTTACACACTTCACGGCGTCACAATATTTGTTTTAACGGCACTCCATTGGTCTCAGTCTAATCCTTCAGAATGCATTATGCTGTGCAGAACAATTTGTCATCATCAACACCAGACCTGGGACACACACATTCACAGAGTCCAAGAGATACTCAATGAGTCACCACACGATTCGACATTATCTCCGTTAGCTGTACTGAAAACTCAACAACCACCAGATTATATGAGGGAGTTAATACCATTTCCAGCCCCCCCCCCCCCAAAAAAAACAAAGGCTCCAGAAAAAAGAAAGAAATCTCAGCAGGGGCGAGTAAACATAAAAAAGCTACAGGTTCGACAGAAAATTCTAGTTAAACCTCATTCTTTATCTTCTAAAAGCAAGCATCTTAGTCAAAAATTCTTTCTCATATACAAGGGACCTTATAGGATTCCTAGAACTGTACACGAGAATGTTGTGGAAATTGAAAGAAACAAGAGGCTAAATCATGTTTCACGTGTCAAACTACACATAGAAGAATAAACCTAAATACGAAAGTGGTACTCAGATAATAGAAATACAAGTCACCTGTTTCTAAAATATTTCTTGCGCTAAAGCGCACAACACTTCTGCTGCACCGCGTGGCATAGCGACTCCCATCGCGCGGCAGGCTATTTTTGACAAAGAGTCCGTCGACTATAGTCACACAACAGACTTCATTTATCGAGCAACAAATCGAGCAATTTGCTGCCACGACGCGCTAGCTACTCAAACTGCTGCGAACGCCAAAATTTCATCTAGAATCCGAATAGGAACCACGAATTTCTAATAAAATGAACGTAGACAGTATTTTTTTTAAACCAGATCTGAGAGGCTGTGCAGGTTATCAGCAATGTTGTGTTCACTAGAGAAATATTTTTGGCTATACACAGTGATGACAAGACAGAGACGTTTAACACTTTCTACCAGTTTCTGTGAGATATACCGACTGTTAGGATGGTAATTGTGTAGTCTGGAAAGAAGAGTTATAGGTATTTTCATGCAATACGTTCTCAAGATATATTGTGAGGTAATGATGCTGTGGTTACAGAACTACAATATTTACGATTATAGCAGTGAAGTATTGTTTATGTGGAAATAAGTGGATGAGGATAGAGCAAGTGTGTGCGTAGTGGTTGGGCACAGGGATCCTACTTCTTGTTATAGTCAGTTCTTATGCCATGTGGATGCATTATGTGTTTATAAGCATAACAGTTTAGTTTTCGAAAAAATGTAGCTGTATGAGAATAGTGAGCGGAGGTAACGAGGCTTGAGACAACACAGTTATTTCTTTGTTGTTGAGTTCATAATGATCTGTTGCATATTATTCAACCTTTTACTAAACATATGTCATTTTTTAATCGAAACAACACATCATACAACAATTATACTTTACAATAATTCGAGAAGTGTATATTTTTGTCTCCATCTGTGATAGGAAAATATTTTGCAAAGATGTGGATCCGTGTTGTCTGCTACTATGCACTATGGCACACTCTTTTACAATATGGTACCTCACTGAACTTTTTCTGATTTGTCTTTGTGGTAGTGTGTATTTTCTGATGAATGGTATTGTTTCTTCTGGTTTGCATAGGGCTACGTGCACAGCAAAATTTAGCTTCTACTGAATTGTATATTACAAATCTACCTTTTCTTTGTGATTCTTCAGTTTCTCTCGGCGTATTTGTTGTTCGAACAGTCCACTTTTTCTTTGTCTAACAGATAAACTTACATTGTATTAAACAATCCTATAACAGTCTGGGTTTTTGGGAAATTTTTACTTCTTAGAAAATGGAGATGAAATTCATCGCTGGCGATGTGTGACTTGGACAGACAGTTCAGGAAGTATGTGGGGTACTAATGATGATGTGCTTTACTATCCAGCTTTACTCTTTTGCCGCGGCATAGGATAAGATTTTTTTATATCTATTTTTCTACTAACATGCATGACATTTCAAACGTCTTATTGCATTTACATAACGATGTCACACAGTAACACACACTGCTTTAGCTTAATAATTTTCAAGTTGTATTTTCCTTTTATACTTATGTCATTTATTGGTGGGCTGCAGTGCCATTAGTATAATAATCATGTTAAGTACAGTACTGTAGGGAGCTCTCATAAGTTATTTAAGATGTGTAAGAAATCATTAGAGACGTGTAAGGAGGAAACAAACTGAAAAAGGTGAGAAAGAGCAAAGAAATGGTTACAAAGATGAAAATGAGATGAAATGATTAGTTAGGGCAAAGATGAGAAACGGTTAGGTCGGGGAAAGACGACAAATGTTTAGGTAGGGCATTCGAACTAAATAATATGAACTTATGAGAAGTATGAAACATATGACAATCAAGTGAAGAGTAAAGTACACGGTGGTATTCGTTGGAAATTTGATGAAATTATAAACAAAAGGATAAAAGGTGCACGAACTAAACAATGAAATATAAACAGATAGTGTGGTAATTACTGACCATGTTTGTATCAGGGATCGTAAATGGTGAAAAACCTTGACTGAGGTGCAGGCAAAATTATTCCTCAATGTTGAATACATTACTACTCGAGTATAGGAAGTGGAGTCAGGCGTCAGCGACTACAAAGGTGCCGTAACTTCAGGGCCGGTGAAGCAAAGCTTGAAAACCTTGGAAAAAGTTCTTATTTCTCAATTGTAGCTGGTCATTAAGTAGGTTTTCTTTATCAGGCAACAGGTGTTCACAGATTAGCAACTCCTCAAGGATGTCAAGCCTAGGGCCTTTAACCTCGCAGTTTAATAGCTCTATGTTATTTGGTGGATTGGGAGCATGGACGAACTGAACAAGGTGCTCGGAAAAAGTCGGGCCACGCATGCCATCACCAATTTCGTGGGTATATGTCCTTTATATCTAGCTGAGAGGGCTCTCCCAGTCTGGCCGATGTAACAACTCGGTCAATCACTACAGTTGATTTTGTACACCCCAGAACGATATTATTTGTCACTAGTATTCTTTAACGAGTGGACCAAGTTCTTTTTGAGGCTGTTATTCGTAGAATATGCAATCTTAAAGCCATGCCTCTTTAAGGTCATCCTGTTTTATGCTTTGCCTATGAAGGGAATAGAAATGAAGCTAGTGGCTTTATCATGTTGATTATTTTGAATGTGTCAGTTTATTTCTTTTCTGGTTGCTATTTGCATAATTGTTGTGTCGTATGTTTTGCGGATTTGATCTATCTGAATTTTGCCTGTTAAAGTTTGGGTCTGAGTTATAGAATAGTCAGTGATTATAATGATTTTCGTGTTAATTGTGATGACGCCAAATTCCAATACCGTAATTCCTGAGATGTTATTATATTTATAGATTTTTTGTGATATGTTACAATACAGCATCAGCGGTCTATTGCGGTCTAACTGTGTTGGTGAGGCAGTAAATATATCCACAGGGCAGTGACACTGCGTCACTGCAATACACTTTGGAGGTGTGGCGGTGGGACTCGTAGTCCCGTACCACCCTCTGACGGTGACAGTACTACATCAGTCAGGCAGAAAAATTTAGCCTAACATGGGCAGGTACGGTAGGAAAGCAGGCAGGTTAACTGTTCGGAAAATGAGAGGCTTGGTATGCAGGTTATGTTCCTTACTGCGGATGGGTGGATACGAGGCCATGGTTAGCTTTCGCCCCTTGTTGGCTACATATTCTACATGACAGTGCAAGAACTTACAGGAACATTTACGGAACGTACTTGTATCACTATAATCATAATTCAACTGCGAGAATTGTGAATCATACGGACAATGTCGGTTAACCGTCTGGAATTGTGTCTGGTTATGTTCGGTATGCAGGCTCCTATAGTTTTTGTTTTCACGAGGTGCAAACGCGTCATGCGTGCCATACTTACTGTTGTGATTGTTATTGCATCTTTTCGTTAAACTGTTGTCAGTGTCTATTTCCAATTCCTGGAGTAATGTTTGAAATGTTTGTAAATCATCTCTACATCTACCGGCCAAAATTACATGTCTCAGATGCGTAGGTAACTTTGTTAAGCAAATGCAAACTAGCTCTGATGTACTGTATGGTTTTGATAAGTACTAATTTCTGCGCACAATGTCTTCGAAGTATTCTGCTGGGCTCGAGAAGTCACTGTTCAAAGCTTTGCAACATTATAATGCTATGTTTTACTCGATTTTGAGTGGCCTGCGACCAAAAGGCTGGCAAAACTGCTCGACAGTCTCTCACTATTGAGCGCATTCTTGCCAAAGATTCACTTTCCAAGTAACCACAGGGAAATTTTAATTTGTGTTTAAGTGACCAATTTGGTGGTAAAGAATATAGAAACTGATCAACCCAAGCTTGTGGGTGAATTTCGTAACTGTAATTCATGAACACTTTGAATACAAACGCGTTTGTAATCGAAGTTACCATTTCTGTGCGAACCAGACTGTTATCTATCGCACCACATTGGCGATTAACTGTAGTATCCGGATGTGTGGCACTGTGGCACGTGGAAGGTCACCTAAATGCCATAAATTTGTATGCTCACCAAAGTTTTCTGAACATGAATGTACACGGTCAAGTGTCGAAGATTCCATTTATTCGGTAATTTCTTTTACCGTTCTGTTAAGATGTTCGTTTTCTTCTTTTATCTGTGTTACTATCGCACTCGGAACTACTGTGTTGATTTTAACTAACGATTCGTCCCTGCCATTACGCTGATTTGTTTTCAAGTTTTCGTGGTGTGTTTCAGGGTCACGGAATCTAGTACCAAAACTGCTGATTATTGGTTGAAGGTCATTTTTTATTTTTTTCCTAAGTGATTTCCTATTCTCATTTTGTGTTTCTCCAAGCATCTGACGTATTGGTTCCAGAAAATTTGTCGGATTCGCTCAGTGCGGTTCTGTATAACTGTTGACAGAAGGTTCTGTGTGTTGTGTTTGGACAAAAGATACTGAAGCAAAACCTGATTCTAATGTGTCTGTTACAATTTGCAAAATTCCGCACAACTGTGGAGACTTGTAAGTTTTCCATAGACTATGGCGACTCATATAGCTGACCGACTCAACTTTCGAAATTGCGTGCTCATTACCTATCGTTTGTTCTGTTTAATTAATGTTCCACAAACCGGTTAGTAATCGTGGATCCGCGCAATTTCCTGCAATCTCAAGTAAACTGTTGGTGCCTGCTAATTGCTCAAGGCGATTTGTCTCATCCAGTGCCGAATCGTTATTTTACAATACACTGTTGTCTTACGCTTCGACGAACTTTCATGTTGTTTTCTGTTGCACCAAACATGTAGAAACACTATATCTTGGAAAAACAATTACTACAATGACCAAACAAACAAAAATGTTTACTATTGTGCATGCAAATACTCAAAAATGAGCCAAATCCATACACAACCTGTACTATTATGCCGATAGTTTTTAATAAAATAATCAATAATCGTCACACGACACAAAATTTCACAAATTAGGCACAAAATTTTAGATTCATCACCTGAAAAAGAAGTATAGCATTTGTAAAATTAGCGCAGTCGTATTTTTTCTTCTGAGAAATCCAACACTGACTACATATTGCCGAAAGAACCAAGGACCTATTCTGGCAGAAATGTGGACATATGTAACCTCCTCAGTATTTTTGTTTCTCTCTGAAGTTTAGCCCCAAATCAACCTTCCATTCCATAAAATTCTACATATAGCCAAAACTAAGTGCTTACCGTTGACCAAACAAAACCTAATTTGAACTGAACTGTAACTAATCAAAATTCGACTTGAGTTTACATTAAATGCGCAACTGAAGTAAAACAATTATCTGGTCCTAATCGATATTTCCACTTACCTCGCGTCTTGACAACATTGCTGCAGATTCCTCGAAAGCACAACAGTAAACAGCAAGCAGGCAGCGGCTAAGCCGAATTTCTGCTTCTAAACTGTTGCATGTGATAATGCGTAGTAATAAACAGTGGGGAGGGAAGAGTAAGTAATCCTATGAAACTATATTCCGAGATAAAGATTTTAGAATGAAGTATGTACTGAAAAAGGCGGAGTAAAACTTCGCTTGATCTTCACACATAACATATGAACAATGCTATGCTTCCCAAAGTGATCAATGATAAAAAATAGTGCAGTCTTAACAGAGAATTTCTATAAGAACGAATAGTTTAATCAATTAATATGCCAATACATGACTCAGGCAAGTGTGGTGGTACTTCTTTCAGCTCTGAGCAAGTTAACTAGCAATAATGTTGCTATCTTACCGCAAACTTCTCTTCAAAAATAATAACCTTATTTAAAATTGAAATTCTCATCTCTTTCTAAAATACACAGCTTATTCACCCTTGCTGTCCTTTAGAATCGATCTTTCTTCATTTAACGGATACAATCTCCAGTCCACAAAGCACTAATATTTACGTTCATCACCTATCACACTTCAACTAAGAATGCGTCAGATTGCGCAGAGGCAAAAACTGTATCACGTGAAAACCAAAGATTGTTTAACAGTAATGTAATTTGCTCTTTCTTTGACGTGCACATCGATAAGATACAAAGACCAAAATGACATGACCATCTTATATATGAAATAGAACGATCATATGAGGATTGTGTCAGGCAGGGCGAATGGTCCATTTCGGTATTTTTGGAAAATTTTTGGGAATGTGTGTTTCATTTGTCACGGAGATTGCATATCGGACACTTGTGCGACCTGTTCTTGAGTACTGCTCGAGTGTTTGGGAACCGTACCAGGTCGGATTAAAGGAAGGCGTCGATGCAGTTCAGAGGTGTCCTGCTAGTTTACTTACATGCAAGGGTTCGGAAATTCTTCGGGAATTCGAATGGGAATTCCTGTAGCGATGGGGACCTGTTTTCGAGGAACACTGCTCAACAAATTTAGAGGACAACCATTTGAAGCTATCTGCAGAACGATTCTAGTGCCGCTAACATACGTTTCGCGTTAAGGATCACGAATATAAGATTAGGGATATTAGGGCTCATACGGAGGCATATAGCAGTCGTTTCTCCCTCGCTCTCTTTGCTGTTGGAAAAGGAAAGGAAATGACTAGTAGTGGTATTTGGTATCCTCTGACAAGCACCGTACACTGCTAAAAGTGTTGTAAGTATTATCAACGCCACCTGGGTTGAGGAGACCTTAGCGCTGCATAGCCCACCTGACTAGAGTAGTCACACAAATCTTGCCGCCCACGAGCAGTTTATACCTATAGGCTCTTCTAGAAACCCTTTTCTCTGCCTAAATATTATATTTCTAATGACATACATCACTATTTTATCAATATCTGTCAATTGGGTCATAAACTAAGACTATTTCTGATAGATGTTTCAGAATTAGTAGCTATCTTAACGTCCCACCATTCATGCCATGTTACAAGATCCTTCCTCAGATATTACTCGAAAGGCAGGCTTGTTGTTCTGAAACAGCCAAATAATAAAACTCCTAAAGAGAATGCCTTGTTTAATCACTTGGTTACAAGACGAAAACCTATACTCTTGCGGTCTTCCGTTCAACTGAGATTTAGTATGAGAAGCTCGATGTAAATAGTAATAACCTGCACACATGTAGTGTTCTAAGTCAATAACAAATTTAGATCTCTAAACACTTTACGTCGAACACGCCAAAGCACATGTTGACACGCTCTTTTTCCGTATCAGGCTTCAATATTACAATAGGTAAACAGCTGAATAAGCAAATGGAAATAATAACACGATGTACACAAAATTCCCATGCACGTGTTACACGCATAGCTCAATAAGAATTTGGCGTCCAGTCCTTTCTAACTTCCGTGAATTCAACAGCTATGTGTTGCAATATTCGGAGGAAAGTCGAAATTGCGAACCTTCAGGGATTAAACCCTTAGATAGATTTTATCTAGGGCAGTGCACCCTCTTCAGCACTAGATGTTCAGTTTTAATCTCCCCTTACGTACCTCAAGATATATTAATGACGATAGTGAAATACAAACAGTGACACAGTAAGTGCTAAGTTATGTGTACATTTAAGATTACGATTCACGTTATTAACTTCATACTACAATCTAACCATAAAGGGACCTAGATGATTTGTCTTTGTTCTTTTTGCTGGGAGAATAATATTCCCTTCTTAAAATTTCATTTCTCGTTTTTCTAATAACTGTTCTTCCTTCATTTTTCTAATAACTGTTCTTCCTTAGGAAATGAAAAACACTGCGCTTTTATTCTTGTCGGATAATTTCCCTTACACCTGGTCTTACAGTATCTGTAGGGCCTCTTATCTGTTATTAACACAAATTTGGACTGTGCATCACGTAGATAACATTAAAAGCTCACACGCCTTATTAATCTAGGTGGAGTTGGTATTGCCAAGCTGATTGTATCCTGACCTACACGATCTACATTCTTCTACGGTCTGACAAGCTTAACGGTAAACATCGCTGAGTCTGATGAACGTATCTGTTACTCTCTCTTCTTTGGATCCTTTCGATTTCATCTACATCTATATGGATACTCTGCAAATGACACTGAAGTGGTGGCAGAGCGTTTATTGAACCATCTTCACAATATTTCTCTATTATTCCACTCTCGAACAGCGCGCGGAAAAACGAACACCTATATTTTTCTGTGCAGGTTCTGATTTCCTTTATTTATTTTTTTTTTGTGATGATCGTTTCTACCTCTGTAGGTCGTTGTCAACAAAATTTTCACATTCGGTGGAAAAAGTTGGTGATTGGAATTTCGTGACAACATTACGCTAAAATGAAAAAAAACGCTTCTGTTTTAGTGGTGTGCATCTCAAATCCCGTATCACGTCCGTGACACTCTCTCCCCTATTTCGCAATAATACAAAACGTGCTGCTTTTCTTTGAACTTTATCGATGTACTCCATTAATCCTATCTGGTAAGGCTCCCAGACAGCGAAGCATTACTCCAAAAGAGGACTGTGTCGGCAGCCCCTTTAGTAGATTTGTTACATTTCCTAAAATTGACTTCTCTGGCCATAAAACGCAGTCTTTGGGTTGCTTTCTCCACGACATTTTCTGTGTATTCTTTCCAATTTAAATTGTTCGTAATTGTAATTCTCAGGTATTTAGTCAAATTTCCTGCCTTTACATTAGACTGATTTATCGTCTAACCGAAGTTTAACGCGTTTCCTTTTAGCACTCACGTGGCTGACTTGACACTGTTCATTATTCAGGGGCAACTGCCAATTTTTGCACCAGTCAGATATGTTTTCTAAATCATTCTGTAATTGTTTTGATCCTATGATGAGTTTACTAGACGATACACAATAACGTTATCTGCAAACAGCCTTAGACGGACACTTAGATTGTCTCCCAAACCGTTTATGCAACAAGTGACAGCAGAGGGCCTATAACACTACCTTGGGGAAGACCAGAAATCACTACGAAATGTGACCTCTGATAGCAAATCACGAATCCACTCACATAACTGAGACCATACTCCATAAGCACACAATTTCACTACAAGCCGCTTATGTGGTACAGTGTCAAAAGCCCTCCGGAAATCCAGAAATACGGAATCAATCTGAAATCCCTTGTCACTTGCACTCAACACTTCAGGCGAGTTAAGAGCTAGCTGTGTTTCACAAAAACGATGTTTTTTAAATCCTAGTTGACGCTGTGTCAGTAGACAATTTTCTTCGAGGTAATTCGTAAAGTTCGAACACAAAATATGTTCCGGAATCCTGTTGCATATCGACATTAATGATATGAGCCTGTAATTTAGTGGATTGCCCTTATTACCTTTCTTGAATAGTGGTGTGACCTACGCAACTTTCCAGTGTTTGGGTACGTATCTTTTGTCGAGCGGGCGGTTATATATGATTTTAAATATGGAACTATTGAGAGGTGGGATGAGCCCCCTCTCATATTCCTATCTTACTCTGAGTAATTCGATATTCCTCTCTAATTGCATGCGATGAAAAGTTGCTATTCATTCACACGCGGACTTCCCACGTAGCGTCTCTCGTCACCCGGGTGGTCCGGTGACAGGCGAGTTCTGCTGAGCTTGAAAGGGTTATACCGATGGGTGTGAGGGAGTCGAGTGGATGCTTTCCAGATGCCGACATTGTCATAAGAGCGGCGGCGACCCGCCCAGAGGGGCCAGAAGGAGCGGCTGGGCTAGAGATTCCGTTACTTCACAGAAACTTTGTGAAAACCGTTTCTGGCGGGCTACCAGCGAGGTGTGGGAAAGACGTATGTTCCCAGGCAGTCTTGGCGGGCAAATTCCCTCGTTTTCTGCAAAATCATAACTGTGATTGGCTTGCTCAGGCAATAGCTTCGTGACGTAGCAAAATCGGCGCAGAAATTGGCGCCAAGTATCTCCATTGGTGGAATAGTACTGCGTCGGCAATAGAGGAGAATTTTCCGCCGGTTTTCGAGTTGCTGACTGAAACGTTTAACCACGACCACTGTCGTGGGGGCGGGAATGTTCTGGGTTCGGCTTGTACGGGTTCTCTTGAGAGGGTCGGCTCTCGCCTTTCGGAGTAGGTTACAAGACTGAACTCTCGCTGCTCTGGACAGCCTGCCTTCCGTTGGCTGTCTAATATACTTTTATTTAATTGTAACAGTTTGACGAAGTTGCTGAAGTTTCAACTTCAACGTAACTTTCCGAGTACAGTTGGCAATTGAGCGTTTTGCGTACAAGCGGCCTATGTTGTCCGTCTTGAGCAGTTTTGGCTAAAGTTGACTGTATTGGAGTTACTGTGTGACTTCGCTCATTAAAATCAACCACTGTACCATTAGTGATTGTGTGGCGGGCCTTCTTTGTCTCCCTTAGAGGCCCATTTGTATTGATAGGAAGTCTTTAGTCTGAAACAACCAGACGAGGATAATTTGTTTCGGGCTATACTCACGACATTATCATCACCACAACAGACGTCGAAGCAACCGCAACCAGCCAACGCTTCCGGTACGCCAGATCGTGTCCTTGCAGTTAAGTAGACAGCTTGGTAATGTATGTCCGCAGCATCGGCAGATTAGGGAATTTGCACTGTGATAATCAGAGCTCAGGAGAGCGCACCTGTTCCCGTCTTTTCTTACATGGTTCTGTCTTGGATGTTCATTGTCTGAGTTATCACTACTGTAGCAGCAATTAAAGTTGGGTTGGGTGGGTGTTTCTCTTAGGATTTGATTTGCAAGCAATTGGCTCCACATACCACTTGGTCATAAATATCACAATCTAGTTTATGGACAACTTCACCTTCACAGCCTTTATCTGAGTATGCAATTTGATGTATTGTGAATGTTTCGTGTGTTTTGTTTATTATTTTGAGTTTAGTCATAAACCAAATTGTTATTTTGGACAGAACTTTCATTCTCTTAAGCGGTAGAGGAACCCTTTCATTTCTCACTACGTTACTGAAACTTTCCTTTATTTAATTAATGTCTATCAAATTGCAGGTGCCAAACCCTTTTCTACTCCACTTGCAGGGTCGATTACAGTCAGTTCGCGTTCCTTCTTAATCCATGTGCAACAGCAAAAGTCGGAGTTAGAATAGGGGGGGGGGCCTTAGAGCATCATTTACATATGAAGATTCTAGAAGAATTTAGTGTTAAATACACTGCTAGCCCCAGCACCTCGCACTATTGCATCAGCATACTCTGAAAAGAACCTAATTGGTTTGCAGTCTGGACCAGAAAAGTTGCTTGTATTGATTTAAGTTGTTTCACTACTCCAAGGATATCTACTAAGTTACTCATGTTGGCAGCTGTTTTTTATTTGAATTCTAGAAAATTTACTTCGTCTTCTTTGGTGAAGGAATTTAGAAAGGCTATGATTAGTAACTCTGCTTTCGTTGCAATGTCATCGATAGTATTTCCATTGCTATCCGCAGAGAAGTCATTGACAGTTTCTTACTTCACATACTACCAGAATCTCTTTGGATTATCTACCAAGTTTCGAGATGAAGTTTCGTTGTGGAAACTGTTATACGCATCTCGCATTGATGCCCGCGCTAAATTTCGAGCTTCTCTAAAAGTTCTGGGGGACTGATGACCTCAGGTGTTAAGTCCCATAGTGCTCAGAGCCAATAAAAAATCACTACATTGCAGAGAAAGACACAGTTATACTCTACCATGAGACGTACAGCAATAAACATAAATTGCAAGCAGGTAGATTTAAAGTACGAGCGCTAACAGCAGTGGACATTACAGAAGCGGTGGAAGAAGGAAAAGAGAAGAGGATGTGGAACGTTATAAAATACAATTGATGAAGATCAGAGAAAAGGGAAGTAGTGAGTAGAGAAAGAAAAGTAACTTGGAGAAGGTAGAAGTATTTGCTTTATCATTCGACAGAGCGAAAGTCGGCCATATACGTTGGTTTTTGGGAAAGCGTTATGAGGGTTGGAGAGGGAAGTCATTCATCATTCTCATAAAAGCGATAGACCGCTAACAGGGTAGCATCTTCCAGCAGCAGATGAGAAGATGTTTTCGAATTTTTTTGCTCTGTGAACGGACACAGCTAGGACACCAGATAAGTGAGACCCGGTGTTTCGATTCTGATGAAATCACAGGTAAGTCAATTTGTCTCTGAAGCTAGGTAAAGGGTTTATAATATCCCCCCCAGTTTCGCACCGAACATTATTATTCGCATACGCTGAAGAAGAAGTTTCATTTAATTAATTTAGCAGGATCAGAAGTAGCTCTTTTGCATCGAATTCACTGTCGTTCCCTTCTGTTGTTGTGAAATCTAAGGAAAACAACTAAATCATAACATGTCCTTTCTCAAATACTGGCTTTTATAAATTAAACACCCTTTTGCTAACCAATATTTATAAACACTCAACAGAAATCAAATGCAGTGTGCCATTACGCACACCCGACTTCCACTCACGCACTCGCACGTTGTTAAATGCACATCAGTCTCTGCTTTAGTTTATGATCACTGCATAGATCGTATGATCGATAGCATGTAAAGGTATAGCTATGTAAGGGTACTGTACCCTTACAGGTGCCGCTACGGTCGCAGGTTCGAATCCTGCCTCGCGCATGGACGTGTGTGATGTCCTTAGGTTAGTTAAGTTTAAGTAGTTCTAAGTTTTAGGGGTCTGATGACCTCAGAAGTTAAGTCTCATAGGGCTCAGAGCCATTTTAACCATTTTGAACCTTACAGGTTGCATACGTGCTGAAAAGCCGATGGTTCTTAGTGCGAACCACAATATAAAGTCGAATGTAATGGTTCTGAATCATTCATAATGCTGTCATCGTATCGCGAAAGCATGTTTTCACTTTACAGGGACGGTTGTACTGGTGACACTGATAGTACACAGCGCGGGGCCGCTAGCCGTCTGTCTACCAAAAGACGCAGGTCTGTTGTTCAGCCACCCACCCTCAGCCCGCTTCACTGATTCGTGGCAGAGGAAGGTCAATAAAAGGCCAACTACGGTTCCAAACCGGTCTTCTTACTTTACACATCTCGTATCAGCGTCTATACTCTGTACTGTGTATCTACTTTATCTCCTCAGTCACTGTTCGCGTTCACCAGTGATGCTCCGAAGCGAAGCGTGGCGGGGACGTTCTAGTGACACTCTCCTCTTTCCGTTCACGGGTCCGATGCGACATAATCTTAACACAGACCGTAATAATAGTCTACCACAATCATTATACCGTATTGCGTCCACCCCTGATTAAACAGAAATTTCACCCGTACTGCAAGAAATATTGGCACTTGCGTAACCTTCATGGCGGTCAAGACGCACCTAAGCGTCATTAGAAACGGAACAGCCGAGGGAAACACTAAAGGAAATCGAGAGCAGAAAGACGACCAGCATCTGTCGTAATGACATCGGACTTTCGTATGCCATTGCAGCTCTAAATATCGACTGCCAGTGCAGCTATCATCAGCATTTCATAAGTAGTCATAAAGACCGAATGTAATTATAATGACTCATATTCCAGTCGACTCAGGCATGTACAAGCATTATTCTAACTAATTCTTGTACATGCCTGGGTTAAAATGGAATATGTGTCATCATAACTGCGTTTAGTATATTTGAGTACGTATGACCCACTGACGATAGCTGCACTGTCAGCTGAAATCTAGATCTGCAATGGCTTAAAAAAGGCAGATGACGTTTCCACCTTCTTTCTGTCTCGGATTACGTCATGATCATGGGACAGAATCATTCTAATCGACTCGAACTAAAGGAAGTACTACTCAGGTTAATGTCCGAGCATTTAGACTACCACGTAGTGACTTTATACAGAAAACGGCACGGGAAAAATGGCTCAGGATTGGATAGTAAGCCGAAGAAGCAAACGAAGACGCTATGCCCGTATTCAACCGAAACTGCAGAGCAAAATGTGGTTTGACAGAGTCAGAGCTTCATAATACGAATGTGGTTAGGACGTGAATGCTACCCAAGCCAACTCTATAAAATTAAAGTTATACACTTCCCAAGGTAAAGTGACGGCACTGAAGAGAAAGGCGATTTAAATCACATTGTTGTTGTTGTGGTCTTCATCCTGAGACTGGTTTGATGCAGCTCTCCATGCTACTCTATCCTGTGCAAGCTTCATCTCCCGGTACCTACTGCAACCTACATCCTTTCGAATCTGCTTAGTATATTAATCTCTTGGTCTCCCTCTACGATTTTTACCTTCCACGCTGCACTCCAATACTAAATTGGTGATCCCTTGATGCCTCAGAACATGTCTAAATCACATTAGTATTCACTAAGTTCCGAGCACTGCGTACAAAATTATTATGCTGCAGCTTAAACCAGCTGAAGTTTCCACGACATAAATCTATTACTGTGACTTTAAGAACCAATAAAATAAGGATCCATCATATTATAGTAACCTACCTAAAAGGTTCAGAATTCAATACTTAACTTCATTTTAAGTATTTATGTTTGCGTATGTGAAACAGTGTATACGTGACTGTAACATGGAAAATGTAAGAAATGTATCATAAGCAGATATAAAAACAAAATGTAGCTGTTGAATTGGTGGCTACCACGTAAACTCAAGTAAATAGAAATACGCTACGGCTTTCCACGATATTGCAGACAGTAAAATTGACTAATCATGTAGATGCTAGAAACTTCATGCTCCACAATTAACAGTTTTTCTGATTCGGAGAGTTTAGTGAACAGGAGACAACTTAGGGAAGAGCGTGCAACGATATTCTTTAATATATTGCACAGATGACAATTTTGGCTGTAATTCATTGTTTGAATATCTCGTCTCAGTCTGACACATCGATATGTACCATACAAGTCGTTTGATCGGTAATATAATCTTTGCAGGGCTGCAACACAGTCGCAATAATTTCCAGCTAGTAAAGGTGAATATTCTGTTCAAAAATTACAAGGTCTGCCTCCGCAGATTTATAAACGAAGATGATCGGGTTCGTTCCTCAGCCAGGACGGAAATTTTCTCCGTTCGGAGACTGGGTGCTGTGTTTCCCTTACATTTGTGTCGTCATTCTTGACACGCAAATCGCCTGAAACACGCGACTGAGATGGCTGCAAGGGCAAGAACCGAAAGCCAACAAATAACAAAAAAAAGTTACAAGAGTAGGAGGTATATGTGGAAAACACTCAGAAACAAGAGAAGATTTTAGCTGGATTACATCACGGTCAGACAGAGTTTCTGAAATCAGATATTAGACTGTAATGGGCATCCAGGAGAAGATATAGGTTCACATCAGAAATTAGTAGTCATGAAGAGCAGACCGAAGTTTAAGAGAATCACGCAGAAGAATCGGTGAGGAAGGCAGTGGGATACATAAGTACTGAGGAGGAGGGATGACACACTTTTGAAGTTCACTAAAGATGTGGATACTGCTCTAAGGCATAACACGGTATGCAGTTCACTTGAAGGTAAGTGGATATCTCTAAAAAAGAGAAAGTATAATTTTGGAAAGGTAAAACAAAGGCATTAGAAGGGTAACTGCGACGAAATCTTGGAAAACAGTTGAAATATTCAACTGATCGATGAGAGGAAAAGGCAGAAAATGTTCAAGGAAAGACGGGAATACAGCAATATAAATCACTTGGAAATGTAATAAATGGGAAGTGCAGGGAAGCTAAGGCCAAATGGCTGCTGGAAAAAGGTTGAGAAAACGCAAAAGAAATGATTGTTGCATGGAGGAACTCAGCATACAGAAAAGTCAAAACAGCCTTCGGTGCAATTAAAAGCAAAAGCGGCAACATTAAGAGTGCAATCGGAAGTTCACTGTTAAACGTGGGGGAAAGAGTGGGCAGCTGGGAAGACTACACTGAAGGCTCCTTTGAGAGGGAGGTGTTGTCTGATGACACGATAGAAGAAGAAACTTAAGCTTTCCAGTCCAGATACATTAGGCACGCCTGTGCCACCTCGTACAATAGCGACTGTTAACCATCCGTTGCCATGGGTAAAGGAATCATTAATATCGATGCTGAAGTTCAGCCTGCAACCACAGAATGCGGGTCCATCCAAAAGCGAATGTGCAGCGACAGATTTGATAGTATTTCTTTTCTTGTCGGCAGCAGATGTAGTCATTTCGACGTCTTCAATAGTTTTATATATTGTCTGTCTTGCACGACGACGATATCTTCTACTAAGTGTATAAAGGGAGAAGGGTGAGGGTGACATATATGTTGATTTGCCAAAGTCTTTATTTGCATTTTCGGTGACATGATATGTTCGGTAGGCTATGATGTCACGATCGACGAAGCTTTCCAGTCCAGATACATTAGGCACGCCTGTACCACCTCGTACAATAGCGACTGTTAACCATCCGTTGCCATGGGTAAAGGAATCATTAATATCGATGCTCAAGTTCAGCCTGCAACCACAGAAGCGATCCAAAAGCGAATGTATTAAAGTCAGAATGTAAAATAACGGTGGAAAACTTAAGATCAAACAACGCAGAAAGAGTAGATAAGATTCTATCGAATTTTTAATATGATTGGGGAAAGTGGGAACCAAACGACTACGCACGCTAATTTGTGAAATATATGAGAACAGCGATATAACATCTGACTTCCGCAAAAATACCATCCACACAATTCCCAAGAGAGCAAGAGTTGATTATGTGTGAGAACTATCGCCCAATCAGCTTAACAGCTCGTGCATCTAAGTAGTTTACAGGAACAGTATACAGAATAATGGAAAAGAAAATTGAGGATGTGTTAGTTGACCACAGATTGGCTTTAGGAAAGGTAAACGCACATGGTAGGCAATTCTAACATTGCGGTTGAAAATTGAAGCAAGACTAAAGAAAAATCAACACACGTTCATTGGATTTGTCGACCTGGAAAAGCGTTAGACAATGTCAAGATGTTCGAAATTCTGAGAAAATATGGTTAATCTGTGGGGAAAGACGGGTAATGTATAATATGTGCAAGATCCAAAGCGGAAAAAATAAGAGGGGAGCACCAAGAACGAAGTGCTCGGTTTAAAAAGGGTGTAAGACAAGTATGTAGTCTTCCGTCCCTACTGTTCAGTTTACATATCATAGAAGGAGTGACAAAAATAAAGAAACAATTGAAGAGTGGGGTGAAAAATTCAGGGTGAAGGTACCAGTGATAAGATTCACCCATGACATTGCTATCCTCAGTGCAAGTGAAGAAGAATTGCAGCACGTGCTGAATCCAATAAACAGTCCAATGTGTTCAGAGTAAGGACTGACAGTAAATCGAAGGAAGACGAAAGTAATAAGAAGTGGTAGATATGAGAAAAGCGAGAAACTCAACGTCAACGCTGGTGATGACGAAATAGGCGAAGTTAAATTTTTTTCTATATTGGAAACAAAATAACCAGTGACGAACAAAGGAAATAGGACATGAAAAGCAGACTGGCACAGGCAAAGAGGTCATTCCTGCCCGAGAGCAGTCTACTAGTGTGAAACGTGAGCCTTAATTTGAGGAAGAAATTTCTGAGCGTGTGCGTTTGGAGCACAGCATTGTAAGGTACTGCATGCACTGTGGGTAAAGCTGAGCAGAAGAGAGCCGGTGGGTTTGGGACGGGGAATTACAGAAGAATGTTGAAAATTAGGCAGACTGATAAGACAAGGAAGGAAGAGGGTCTCTGCAGAATCGGCGAGGAAAGGGATATATGGAAAACACTGTCACGAAGAAGCGACAGGATGAAAGGCATGTATTAAGACACCAGGAAATAACTTCCATGTTACTAGACGAGGTAGTACACGGTGAAAAACTGTGCAAGCAGATAGAGACAGGAATCCAGACAACAGACATTGTGAACGTATGTTGCAAGCTCTGGTCTCAGATGAAGGCGATAGCAAAACAGAGAAATCAGTGATTCTGTGGGTATGGTTTCGTTACATTTCTGCTTAGGGCACACCACTTTTGCGGTCAAGCTGGGGAGTATCTACCACGTTTCACCTGGTAATGGAATTACTGTCCTGTAATGATCGCCTATCAACGTAGATTCCAAATGCATGAATGTCTGCTATTGGAAATGAACTACCTGCATTTGTGAAGAGTAATTAAATATCTGAGAAAAATCCTTTGTAGAGCTAGAGCAAAACACGAACATGGATACGCCTATATTCTTATGAGTGTAACGTATGAACTGCAACTTACTGTCGTAGCACCATCACCATCACATGAGGGCTACAAAAGCACTTTTTCAAAACATTGTCTGCCGCTTTAGCCAAACATCCACGCACAGCGATGTCAAGTGTAGCAGCATCACAGCAGACAGGGGAATGAAGAATCGAAATACAATCCGCGACTTGTACATCGGGACGTGTAGTGATGCTACACGTGTTTTGCGTATGAAATCCCAGTGCGTCCGCACACTACTTCTCGTAACTGAATTGCAGCCAACTTGCTTACGTTGCGGCTCGTTTCTTCTCCGACGGTCGCGAGCTCCAACGCTTGTACAATAACAGCGCGTGATAATGTGGCAAGTGTGTAAGTTTAGATGCTAAGCGTAATAAGAACGGTAAAATATTATGATGCCAACTAACTTTGTTTTAATTCACCAAGCGCAAAATTAGTAAAACGATTTCTAGAACCAGTCTGTCATTAATATTCATGACAACATGCCGCAACAGCTAGTGGCTGGTAATCCGACATCCTACACATTAGCTACGTCATCAGAACTGCTAATCTGTGCTCAGCAGTCCAAACCACAAAAGTTGGAAAGGGAATCATAGATACGAAGAAGTAACTGTGAAGAGACACAGGTAACTGTTGAAATACAGTCGATCGATGAAAGAAAGAATTCGGAAATAAAGTGTAAATGCCGTGTGGCTAGGGCCGCCGGTCGGGTAGACCGTTAGCCTGCGGCAAGTCTTTTGAGCTGACGCCGCTTCGGCGACTTTCGTGTCGATGGGGATGAGATGATGATGATGATGATAAGGACAACACAACACCCAGTTCCTGAACAGAGAAAATCTCCGACCCAACCGGTAATCAAACCCGGGCCCGTAGGTACGACAGTCCGTCGCGCTGACCATTCAGCTACCGGGGACGGACAATTCGGAAATGTGCAGGGAAATTCTGGGATGCAGAAATACAAGTCACTTAAGAATGAAACAAATAGGAAGTGCATGGAAGCTAAGATGAAATTGCTGCATGAAAGATGTGAAGAAATCGAAAAAAAAATGATTTACGGAAGGACTGACTCAGCAGAATAAAAAGTCAAAACAACCTTCGGTGAAATTAAAACCAAGAGTTGTAATATTCCACTGTTAAATGCAGAAGAGAGAGCGGATCGGTGGAAAGAGTACACTGAAGGTCTCTATGGGGGCGATAATTTGTCTGATGTGATAGAAGAAGAAACAGGAGTCGATATAGAAGACATAGGGGATCCGGAATTAAAATCAGAGTTTAAAAGAGCTGTCGAAGACTTACGGTCTAATAGGACAGATGGAATAGCTAACATTCCATCACAGTTTCTAAGCTCATTGAGTGAAGTGGCAAAAAAGCGACTATTCACTTTGATGTGTAGAATTATGAGTCTGGTGATGTAACATATGACTTGAACATGGCTTGATGATCTTTAGTCTTGCTTACAATATCATCTTCCGAATTATGTAGATATTTTTTCCGAAACATCATCTACACAATTCAGAAGACAGCATGAACACACAAGTGCGAGAATTATGGCGCAATCAGCTTAATAGCTCATGCATCCAGTTAATTGCTGAAAATGATACATAGAAGAATGGGAAAAAATTGAGTATATGTTAGATGACGATCAGTTCAGCTTTAGGAAAGATAAAGTTGTAAAGTAACTAGAAGGCAGTTCTGACGATGCAGCAGATAATGGAAGCAAGGCTAAACAAAAATCAAGACACGTTCATAGGATTTATCGACCTGAAAAAAAAAGTTCGGCAGTGTAAATTGATGCAAGGTGTTAGACATTCGGAAAAATATAGGATGAAGCTGTAGGTCAAGACGGGTAATACACGATATGCACAATAGCCAAGAGTTAACAATAAGTGTGGAAGACCAAGAACGATGTTCTCGGATTAAAATGGGTGTATGACAGATATGTAGTCTTTCGTCCCTACTGTTCAATCTACGCATCGAAGAACCATCGACGGAGGTTCAAGAGTGGAATTAAAATTCAAGGTGATACAATATCAATAAGATGACATTGGTATCTGTGGTGTGCGTACTGTAAGTCCTTCAGTACACACACCATCAAATTATTTGACTTGTCGCTCTAACGAAGTAGGCGTGTCAGCAATATGTCTCGTGGTCTAATCGTGGCGTGTTTATCTTCTGCCATTAGGTCAGATGATAGAAATGCCACTTGCACGCTTAGAGTAGCAGATTGACGGTGACCAACTTCAAACAGAACTTGATTAATATTCACACATTTATTAAAATAATAACAAGCATAAAAATTACTTAACTTGGTTCTGGATGCTATTTACAATTGACAATCTGAAGTTCCTTTGGTATTGGCACGTTAGTCTTATTCTCACATATATATCTGATACTTGACAAAAGTGTCTATACATTTATCTTCATGGCTATGTACAGGTGTATGGTAATCTTATTAGGCCCAGACTGAACTTGACTATAGACTGGTACAGACAAATGTAGAACTCGTACGACTAATGTAGAGTGGTACAGACTAATGCAGACTGGTACAGACTGGTGCAGACAAATGCAGACTGACTAATCGGAGGTCTGTACACTCGCCATAATACCTCGCGTGTTCATGTATCACTGCGCGAGTGTGATCCGTGAGGAGAAAAGGTTCTACGTAAGCAGCAATCTCATTGGCTGAGTTACCTATTAATACGCGGATCGGCAGAAACAGAATTTGGTCTGTCTCTATGGCAGCACCATCTCGTAGTGCGGAGACTGACGAGCGCTGCGCCTGCGCTGTTGTGCTTAGCGGGGCGTGCTCTAGTGGGAAATTTGTGTACGCGCTGACTACGCGAAACTATTTACACAACAGTATCCTTAGCGAGAGTGAAGAAGAATTACAGGATCTGCTGCATGGAATAAGCAGTCTATTTGAGTTCAGAAAATGGCTTGAAAGTAAGTCAAAGAAAGACGAAAGTTATGAGAAATTGCAAAATAAGAACGAGAAGCTTAACATCGGGACTGGTGATCACGAAGTAAATGAAGTTCTGGTGAACACGAAGTAAATGAATTTAAGTATTTCTGCTACCTATGCAGCAAACTAACTGATGAGACGGAGCGAGCACGACATCAAAAGCAGACTAGCACTAGCTAGAAGGGCAGTCATAGACAAGAGAAGTCTACCAGTATCAAACGTAGCTCTTAATCTGAGGAAGTAATGTCTGACAATGTATATTTGGAGCAGGCTGGGGTGGCCGAGCGGTTCTAGGTGCTACAGTCTGGAACCGCGCGACCGCTACAGTCGCAGGTCCGAATACTGCCTTGGGCATGAACTGTGGGAAACCCAGAACAGAAGAGAATCAAAGCATTTGAGATATGATACCAGAGAAGAATGTTGAAAGTTAGGTGGATGGATAACTTAATGAATGAGAAGATCCTCTGTAGAAACGGTGAGGAAAGGAATATATGAAAAACACTGACACCAAGGAGAGACACAATGGTGGGACATCTGCCAAGAGATGAGGGAATAACTTCCATGGTACTAGAAGTTGCTGTAAAGGGTACTGAGATGAAGAGGTTGGCAGCACAGGAGAGGAATTCGTGGCGGGCGGCTTCAAACAGCGAAGAAAACCGATGACTTAAAAAAAAGGAAAAACCGCTGTTCCGCACCTGACTCACAGATACACTTCTCTGATTTTAAATATGTAATACATACACATCCGTGGTCATTGCTACACCATATTAGGAAAATATTACAATAACCTCAGAATAAACACTAAATTAATAGGAACACTTCTAAGAATTTAAGGAAATACATTTTATCATCTACAGCTTTTCGCGCTACTTTGACATGATCAGAAACAGTCGTTTTAAAGAGCGTTCTTGCACCTCAAACCAGTAAGTGTATTCTTTCCAAATAATACAAATTTTAAAAAATTATGGTTTCTGAATAATTTAGCAATTTTCATCATAATCTCTTACTTGCCCTTTCTTATCACAAACTACATCACGAATATCATTCTTCGGCCAAATAAAGTTAAACTTTATATTGAAGATTAAGAAGTCGTTATTCCGGTTTGTGGCGTCACAAAAGTATTAACTTTCTGACAAGTCGTTTATTTATATATTTCTCATCCATGCTACCTGCATTTGTCATCATTTCGTTCCTGTTTCCCTCTGTACGGTAATCAAATACATTCTCTATTACTTCACCATTAATATTACTCTATTTACCTTTCTTAACACATTTTTTCACATATTTAACCAAGATTCTTCCGTTAAATAAGGCTGTTCTCATATTTTCATTTATGGCACATATACCTGACATTAATTCGTAACCATTAACCTCTCGCTTTTCCATTTCATCGTCATATTCTTGTCGTCCATATTCTCCTAACGTTTCCTATTCAGCAGTTAATTCGTCATTTTCTGTATCCAAGTCCCTAGACATCAATCCGTTTTTCTATTCCATCAATTCAGAGGTCATTTCTAACATTTCAGTCACAATTTCCTTTCTTAATTCGTCACAAAATTTGTTCGGCTGATCAGTTTGTTCATTTATTTTATTTGATAGCTCTTCCATAGTTTGTTTTAACTCATCATTGGTCTGTTTACTGGTTGGTTTCTAATACCTACGGAAATTCTTTGACAGCTGTCTCATTTCATATTACAACATTCTGAAACAACATTCTTTGGGAGTCCCCATACTAATTTCATCATCATTCCTTGTTCCACATTCATTTCACCAGTTTCGTCGAATCATTTGGTGCATTATGAGATTCAATCAGAGATACTCAATTATTATTGTCATTATTTATTAATTCATTAATACTGCCCTTACGTTTAGCAACATCTAGTGGTATCTTATCATCCAAATCGTAATGACTAGGATCCATCTTGGTTCATCGATAATTCACAATACACAATACACAACTTCCATAACTGGAGGATGAAATGTCCTGAGATTACAACAAAAGTTCCCTTCTTTAAAATTTTTGTCGGTACAACATACATTAATTATAGCGAAGTCAGGCGCCGCAACCACGCTGTCACAGCACACGCCGAAACCCCTCACCCGTCAACCGCCGGTACCGCATTTACCACAGCAAGTAAAGTGCCGCTCGTGGCCCGCAACGCGCTGCCGATGCCGCCAACTTGCAGAACTTCCCGATGACCAGATGTTGCCGACTACACCACCTGCAGTCGCAGGTACTGCGTCTCTGCTGCCGCCGCCGCGCTCGTAGTAGCGCACGCTGTTCGAAAATGAAGTTGTCTTCACTTGCCAGATTCACTCGCAGTCTATTCTCTTTCCACCAATTCTTTTCCCAACTGAGCCTTTCACAATAATCTCTTCAAGGTATGCATTAAACAACTGTGGGAAAAGGCAACAACCTTGTCTAACACCTGGGCCAATGCTGTTTCCTTCTTACATTTCATTTCCCATACTTATCCTTACTGTCTGGTGTAAATATAGATTCTGTGTCAGTAGTCTCTCTTTCCACTCTACTCCTTTCCTCTTGAAAATATCGATCATCATGATCACTAAACTCTGTCAAAAACCTTTTCTAAATCTACAAAAACAGCAAAGATTTTCCTATCTTCTTCCATATATCTTTCCCCCGTCGTTCTTAACAGGCGGCCAGCCACAGTGGCCGAGCGGTTCTAGACGCTTCAGTCTGGAAACGTGCGACCGTGATGGTCGCAGATTCGAATCCTGGCTGGGGCATGGATGTATGTGATGTCCTTAGGTTAGCTAGGTTTAAGTAGTTCTAAGTTCTAGGGGCCTGATGACCTCAGATGTTAGGTCCCATAGTGCTCAGAGCAATTTGAACCATTTTTTGATCTTGACAGCCCAAATAGCATCTCTTCTTTCTTTTCCTCTTCTAAATCCGAACTGCTCCTCTGCAATCCCTCTATCCAGCTTGCCGTATAGCATTATGTTTAACACTCTCAGCAACGCTTCAGGTCCATGAGAAATTTGACTGGTGGTCCTATGCTCTTCACATTTTTAGTATTTCCCATTTTCTCTATTGGTATCATAAATGTTGCAAGGAAGTCCTCAGGCCATTTCCCTTTGTCATATATCTCATTACAGAGGTAGACTGTTTCTATCCTTGCCTTGTTTCCCAGACTCTTGATCAATTCTGCTGCCAAATCATCAATTTCACATGCCTTCCTATCCTTCATCTCCTTCAGCGCCATTTCCACTTCTGCCATTTCCATCTTCCAGAACATATTGCTCCTCTTCGACCTTAATTCCGCTTCGTATTTCATTCCTCTTACACAGACATTCAATAAATTCTTGCCATCTGTTCAAAACCTCCTGTGGTTCTTCTGCTGGAGTACCATCCACTCTTTCTCGTTCCATGTTATTCCTCCTTCTTTTACATTCAAAACTATCTCACTAGCCAGTCCATACGTCATTTCATACTTTCCCTCTTTCTATATTTTCTCTATTTCGTCGCATTTCTGTTTCACCCACTTTTCCCTGGTTGTTCAGTTTCTCTTCTTAATTCTATATTCAGTTTCCTGTACCTCTTTTTGCCTTCTTCAGTTTCTACATTTTTCCACTTTCTCCGCTCTTTTTGAACATGTTTTATGTTATCCATTCTTCCCTGCTACATTGGGATATTCTAATTCTTAGTACTTCCTTGCCAGAGTCCATGAGTCATTCCCTCATTTTAGCCATTTTTCATTAACATTTTCCCATTTTTCCATAAATCTGTTTTCCAAATCTGATGCCTTTCCTACCTCTTTGAGTATTTCCGTATTTAGTCTTTCTTTTATTTTACCTCTCTAGACTTTTATCAAATTCACTTGTATTTCTTCCACTACTAGGTTGTGGTCTGAATTTATATACGCTCCTTGATAAGTTTTGGCATTCTTCAAACAGTTCCTAAAGCATTTTTGTATCAGGATGTAGTCCAACTGATATATTTCCCTATTCAAATTTGGTATCCATGGGTAACGTTTCCTTTTATGGTGTTCAAATAATATCTTACCCACTGCAAGTGAAATTTCTTTACAGTAAGTCATTAGCCGTCCACCTCTCTCACGGTCGATGACATGCCTCGCTAAGGCCGCCCAAAGGCAACTACTGCAGTGGATGACCGCTACCTACGGATTATGGCTCGAAGGAACCCTGACAGTAACGCCACCATGTTGAATAATGCTTTCGTGCACCCACAGGACGTCGTGTTACGACTCAAACTGTGCGCAACTTCACTCCAGACGTCCATGGCGAGGTCCATCTATGCAACCACGAAATCATGCAGCGCGGCACAGATGGGCTCAACAACATGCCGACTGGACCTCTCAGGACTGGCGTCACGTTCTCTTCACCGATGAGTGTCGCATACTTCAACCAGACAATCGTCGAAGACGTGTTTGGAGGCAACCCAACCAGGTTGAACGGCTTAGACACACTGTCCAGCGAGTGCAGCAAGATGGAGGTTCCCTGCTGTTTTGGGGCGGCATTATGTGGTGCCAACGTACGCCGCTGGTGGTCATGGAAGGCGCCGTAACGGCTGTCCGATACGTGAATGCCATCCGCCGAGAGATAGTGCAACCACATCGGCAGGATATTGGCCAGGCATTCGTCTTCATGGATGAAAATTCGCTCCCACATGTTGCACATCTTGTGAATGACTTCCTTCGGAATAATGACATCGATCGACTAGGGTGACCAGCATGTTCTCTAGACATGAACACTATCGAACGTGCCTGGGATAGATTGAGAAGGGCTGTTTATGGACGACCTGACCCACCAACCACTCCGAGGGATCTACGCCGTATCGCCGTAGAGGAGTGGGACAAACTGGACCGACAGTGCGTTGATAAACTTGTGGATAGTATGCCACGACAAATACAGGCATGCACCAATGCAAGAGAACGTGGTACTGGGTATTTGAGGTTCCGGTTTGTAGTCCATTCTGGACCATCACATTTGGAGGTCTCGCTGTATGGTGGTACAACATGCAATGTGTGGTTTCCATGAGCAATAAAAGGGGCGGAAATGATGTTTATGTTGATGTCTGTTCCAGTTTTCTGTACAGGTTCTGGAACTTTCGGAGCCGAGGTGATGCAAAACTATTTTGATGTGTGTATTTTCTTTCTCGATGGGTTCTTGTATTTTCTCATAATATTCTTCCACTTCCTAGTTTCTATGTTGGCTGGTTGGCATATATACCTGTATTAACACCAAAACTTTTAAATTACCCTTCAGTTGTATCATCATCAGTCTTCCCTCAATGTATTGTACCCTCCCTACCTTATTTTTCAGCTTTTGCCCTATCAATATTCCTACCCCGTTTTCACCACTCTTGATTTCCCCTTAGTAAAAGAGCTTATAATCTCCACTTTCGATCTCCCCATTCTCTCCCCATCTCATTTCACACAAACCAAGGGCATCTAGTCTGTTCTTTTTCATCTCCTGTTTTGCAATCTCTAGCTTTCCTGCTTGCAGTAGTGTCCTCACATTTTATGTTCCAATCCTTATCTTTCCTTCCTTCATTGTCCCTTTCTTTCTTTCAAATATGTCTACTCTCATGTGTTCCCTTTCCAGAGCTCCGAATGAGTGGAAGGTTTAATTCCGGAATCTTTCACATGGAGAACCATACCATGTACTGGTTTGGAAAGTTATGTGGTAGTTTCCCGTTACTTTCCACATAGGCAGTAGGTTGTACAGCCTAAATTAAGCCACTCACTATGGGTCAGACGCTGTCTGCGCCCTCCCCCCTGGAGTACAGTCGCTACTTGTTCTCTTTTTGTACCCAAAGAGAAAACGTGACTCTTCCGTCAGCTTCACCGTTCCGAAACAGTCTTTCTCCGCTGTCGCTGCCGTTGAGGTCTTTACAGGAAATGACATGAAAAGGACATGGTGAGGACAGGTTTGGGGCAGGAAAGGGGGAGCGATAGGTCATTGTAGGACACAGTATTTCTTGCTCCTCCCCTTTGGCCCATCTGTACTAAAGATAAGGGAAATTATAGCTCTTTGCCTGCTTTACATGTTTGACGACTTTACGCTTAATGTCTCACGTTTTGGCATTTTTCAAGCAACTGTGTTAATTTACATTATGAAGTTAATACTCATTGTGGTGATACGTTGTCAAACATGGCTGCCTTTGCTCTGTTCCACGACAATATGGCATATTATACATTCAAATGTTTTGTTTTGCCCTTCGGGCATCCATCTTGTCTTTTCCGCCTAACATTATTACGGTTGCAAGTAATATTAAGTCATCGGCACATTGTCGTTAAGCATTTCAATTTCATTTGCATTTCTAATATCAACTTTAAAGTCAAAGAAATGCCGAAACAAGGTAAAATTTCCTACAATGGATTCCGGTGACGAAACAGAAATAGAATCGCATGTCGAAGGCGGTAATGTTGTCGACTCAGTAATGGCTCTAACGGATCCAGGAATTAAGGATTTCGAAGCTGGAGTAGCAAATGTTATAAATCTTTTTGAGTCAGAGGATGTGCAACCGGGAACGAGTCACGAAACCGCTCAAACTGAGCAACCGACTGGGAAGACTTACACCAGAGACTAACCCCTACTTTGACTGTTGTTATTACTGCAAATATGCCAAGAAACACAGATGAAAAATTTTATGAACAAAGGCCAGAATTAGATGCGAAATTTGAGAACTTACCAAAAATATGCGCAAGATGTTTGATATTGTGATGAAAAATCTGAATGATCAGTTAAATGCGAATCTCATTCAGAACAAAACCTAAATCACGAGTCTCACGGAGGCTTAATGTGGAATTCCTGATCGAGTTAATGAGTTGTCTGACTGATACTCAGACAGCTGTTCAGACAAGTGTGTCGTATTTGAAGCTACAGTATAACGTTCTCTCCTTTGAGCAAAACCTCAAGATATAGGACGACCTCTCTGCTCAAAGTTAAAAATTAAGTATAGTGTTTGAAAAGAGGATTGCAGAACGTAACACTGACATTCTTCACAAAGCAGAGAAGCGAATACGCGCCGCAGTGCAAGCTGTCGATGTGGAAGTATTGTCAGAACCGGGAACATCAGGCGCACCGCCTCGCAACGAATTCGATCAGATAGAAAACATTTTAACAGATGTGTTTCCTAGCTGGCGGCAACAGGTCGACGACGTACAGAGTGAAATCTGATTAAAACGAAGTTCTCCATGGATGGCAACATTTCCAAAGCCGTATTTGTGTGAGAAGTCAAAATGTGCAACTTTACCGCAACTTGCTGGACCTTACAGTCCCTATGGAAATTTCCCACTGGAACGCATGGTTGCGGCAAAATAAGTTTAACCGCAGTCTTGTTAGAGGAAGGACTGCTGAAACATCGTCAATATCAGAATTATGTTCCGGAAAAGACATTCCCACTCGTCATCGAAATGGTTCAAATGGCTCTGAGCACTATGGGACTTAAAATCTGTGGTCATCAGTCCCCTAGAACTTAGAACTACTTAAACCTAACTAACATAAGGACATCACACACATCCATGCCCGAGGCAGGATTCGAACCTGCGACCGTAACAGCCGCGCGGCTCCGGACTGAGCGCCTAGAACCGCTAGACCACCGCGGCCGGCCCACCCGTCATCGTTTTCATAAGATGTTACAGGGGTGTTTGACTTACATCCTGGGCAGATCCTGAAAAGATACAATTTACAGCAGCGTGAATGCAAGGCGAATCTGCATTGTGGGCGCAGCAACAGACGAACAGTGTTCGTTTTACGAACAGTTCGAGCAAGCGCATATACAAGCACAAGCCTGCCTGCTACGGGAAGTCTCGAGACGTACCATCCTACACAAGGAACCTCCCGACATACTAAGAAAGCTACATTAACAAAACACGATACTGCGACAATCACATTGCAACGAAGAGGAAAAGGTGTACTTAGAGGGAAATTACTGGGTGAATATATGTGAAAATTGTATGAATGCGTGGCGTCTGTTCTTTCGGACTTACATATAACTGATTCGCCTATATGGGCAATGGATCCACCTTCTTCAATGTGGATTCACAAGTGCCTCCGACCTTCTGCGGGAATCTCAGAGTAGCGAGTATGGAACTATTGGACAGGTGTCTAACCGTACCTCTCTCTGCGGGGAAGGTCTTCCTAAGACGGAACAATGTGTGTGTGAAACTCCAATACGGAGAAAACACCTTACTTATTCATGAGAAAATAGAAAAATTAAAGTTGATTCGTACCAAAGAATATCAGGACAGATTCTACCAGGGCCTGTCAAGTAAATTAGTTGGTGCAAATGTGCTGGTGGCTGACAGTCATTTTCCCAGTTTACAGATCGACAACATAGACTGCAACATTGTGCAACAAAACCGGCCCGACAACAGGGTCAAGTCCTTTAATAAACACGCCAGAACTAACGTACAGGCCGAACGGAAGTACCTTACACAGGTAGGACCGTCCAACGAAGACAAAAGCAGAACCAGGGTCAGTCGATGTGAATGACCATCTACCCGATGCAAACGAAACTCATACCAAGACTCAGGAGTCTGTGTGCGTTGATGAACAGCAAAAGAAACAACTGAGCCTACCGGTGTGGCCGAATGGTTCTAGGCGCTTCAGTCTGCTACGGTCGCAGGTTCGAATCCTGCCTCTGTTATGGATATGTGTGATGTCCTTAGGTTAGTTAAGTTTAAGTAGTTCTAAGTTCTAGGGGACTGATGACCTCAGATGCTAAGTACCATAATGCTCAGAGCCATTTGAACCATTTGAAACAACTGATGACTTAAGATGTACTGGCAGAATTGAATCTGTGGGGACGGGTCGTGAGCCGTGCTTGGGTAGCTCAGATGTTAGAGCACTAGCCCGCGAAAGGCAAAGGTCCCGAGTTCGAGTCGCGGTCCGGCACACAGTTTTAATCTGCCAGGAAGTTTGATGACTTAAGAGTATGTACTAGTTTTCACTAAGAAACCTGATACTGTAAAAGGATACGTTTATCACATGAGTGTTGACTCCATGACTCTGTAATCAGGACTTACGCCATCCCATAGGCCAGAAGGAAAGTGGTGAAACGGGAATTACGTAGGATGCTCAGGTGGGACATAACTGAGGCCTCGTTTTCTCCCTGTATTAGTCCGTTGATAACTATAGCAAAGCCAGGAGGTGGCGTGCGCTTAGCCCTGGACGCGCGAAATATAAAAGTATAGCGTCTGTCCGAACCCGTCCTAAAGCTGTCTAAGAGTACATTGAATGCCGCAATGAGGGAGAAGGTTTGTCTGATGTGATAGAAGAAGAAACGGGCATAGATTTAGATGATATCGGGGATCCAGTATTAGAACGAAAATTTAAGAGAGCTTTGGAGGACTTAAAATCAAATAAGTCAGAAGGGATGGATAACATTTCATCAGAATTTTTAAAGACACTGAGGGAACTTGCAACAAAACGACTATCCACGTTGGTGTGTAGAAGTGCGAGAATTATCGTACAATCAGCTCAACAACTTATGCATCGAAGTTAGTTACAAGAACAATATACAGAGGAACGGAGAAGAAAATTGAGGTTGTGTTAGATGACGATCAGTTCGACTTTAGGAAAGGTAAACGCGCCAAAGAGGCAGTTATGACGTAGCGGTTGATAACGGAAACAAGGCTAAAGAAAAAGGCCTGGAAAAAGCGCACGACAATGGAAATAGGTGCAAAATATTCAAAATTCTGAGAAAAATAGGGAGGAGCTATAGGGAAAGACGGGTAATATATAACATGTACAAGGGCCAAGAGGGAATAATAGAAGTGGGCGACCAAGAACGAAATGCTCGGATTACAAAGAGTGTAAGACGGACATGTCGTCTTTTGGAGAACAGCACTGTATGGTAGAGAAAGAGGGACTGTGGGAAAGCCGGAACAGAAGAGAATCGAAGCATTTGAGATGTGCCGCGATAAGGTAAGAAATGAGGAGGTTCTGCGCAGAATCGGAGAGGAAAGGAGTATGTGGGAAACATTGACAATGAGAAGGGACAGAATGATAGGACATCTGTTAAGGTATCAGGGAATGACTTCCATGGTACTAGATGGAGCCTTAGAGGGCAAAAACTGCAGAGGAAGACACAGACTGCAATACATCCAGCAAATAATTGAGGACGTAGGTTGCAAGTGCTACTCTGAGATGAAGAGGTTAGCACAGGAGAGGAATTCGTGGCGGGTCGGATCAAACCAGACAGCAAACTGATGACTCGGGGAAAAGAAGACACGCCCAAGTGGGAAGAGCATATTTTGAAAAGAGTAGTTATGAAATTTTAAGAATGAGGTGGCACTAGTAAATCCCAGTTTGACAAGGAAGAACTAGAATTCTTAGGCCATGTGGACAAAATATTTCCTATAAAAAACTTTCCTCCTCCTGTCACAAAAAGACAATTAAAGTAAATTTTTGGCTTGAGTCATTTTTTAGATAATTTGTTCCTAACCACTTGCTGGGGAATCAGGAACCAATAAATTTGTTGAAGAAAAATGTTCCTTGGATATGGTCAGAAAAATTCAAGGAAGCTTCTGATAACATAAGGAATGCGTTAGTATCTTTCAATATATTTCACCATCGAGATATGACGAAGAATATGTGATTTGCGTCAGATGTGTCCTGTTTGGAACTCGTGTCATGTTCCTTTCAAATAATAGTGAATAAAGGGATGACTGAAATACAGAATAAATGAGGTTTGAGAGTAGAGTGTTGTTTATGAGAGTTTAGACGGCAACAGAATTATAGGTTATTGCCGTCATACGGTATTTTCGTATATTATGTTACTACATCTATGGTCACAACATAAAAGTTCCGTGTTATCAAAAGGCTTTGAATTTTATGTTAACCTGTAATTTGGTTCATCAAAGATTTCTTGCAGAAATGTGATGCTGAAATCATTTATATTGAAGATATATAACCGAAGCTCTTTCCAAGTCGCCTCAAGGGCTAGCCGAATTTGTTGCACTAGTAGAACAAGCAAATGATTATAAGATATATGTAAAGGAAAAGTATTACCTTGAGATGTGTAAAAACATGAGTGCTGTATAAAACATAGACCCCCAGATGAAAAAAGGTATATATATATATATGAGTGTGTGTGTGTGTGTGTGTGTGTGTGTGTGTGAGAATTTGTGAAATGGTGGGTATGATAGTCTGCTACGGTTTAGATCTCGCTGATGTTGAATGAACTTTTTTCATCTGGGGGTCTACGTTTTATACAGCACTCATGTTTTTACACATCTCATTTCATTGACGTCATATTTAATAATATAATAATATAATAATTTGTTATTTTAGTGTGACAGTGGTGGATATTATTAAATATGACGTCAATGAAATTACAATGCAAAGGAAAATGTGTGACATCATCAGCAGGCTGAAGAAACTAATATGTCCATCTGAGTTTTAATACGTTGGGTATTTGCAGGAACAATCACTACTGGTATCAAGAAGATGGCTAAAAATGATTACTAAGGTATATTTGAAGCTCAGACGTAATCTTACCGTTAATGAATGTATATGAGCTGAGCTAACCAAGGCAGTGTTATAGAAAAAAAAATTTGTATGTGTTGCAAATAATAACTTAGATTTTAAGTTTTTGCCGGCCGGGGTGGCCGAGCGGTTCTAGGCGCTACAGTCTGGAACCGCGAGACCGCTACGGTCGTAGATTCGAATCCTGCCTCGGGCATTGATGTATGTGATGTCCTTAGGTTAGTTAGGTTTAAGTAGTTCTAGGGGACTGATGACCTCAGAAGTTAAGTCCCATATTGCTCAGAGCCATTTGAACCATTTTTTTTCTAAGTTTTTCTCACAACTCAAGAGAAATTTCATAAACGTAAAGGGTTAAAAACATTTAACATGTCAAACGTTGATAAGTCTCCTAGTGTACAAAGACATTAGAAGCCTTCCTCCAGGTGCACATTTGTGAATAAGCTCAAATGACAGAGCAGAGATTTTTTTATGTAACGTCGTCGATTTGTATGAGTGGATAACAAAAAGTAAATGACTGTTTAGCTTAGTGAATATGATATTAAGTTTGGCAATTTTCACTGACATAGTTAGACATAAGATACGACTTGTTCCTTTTGCTACAAATTCACTGCATTTATTTGTGTATATATATGATATCGAAGGCAAAGCTCTGGCGGGTTGAAACAAATGATGAACTCGTAAACACAGTATCCTGTGAATCAACGGGTTTCTGCAGATATGGACATAAATACTACACCATTCGTTACTGACGTGAAAGTTGAGATCGCGATAAGTACAGTTTTTTATTTGTAACACGACCGTTTTTGTCGTTCCGTTTTGCTGACTTTTCTCATTTAGATATTTCCGGTTCGTACCGTTAGGCGCCTTGTATGACGTTGTGTCCTAACCATCTACATATAAATAATTCTAGCGTGTAAGCTGTTGGACCAAAACAAAAGTATCTGACCGAGATATTCCACATTTGGGGAACTATAAATATGTAAATATTCACATTGAAGAAAACAGATTGTGTACACGCACTGTAATAGAGACAAAGGACTTGAGTTGTGAGTTACATACTGTAAATAATTATCACGATTTGCTCTAATAACAAAAACAGTACCAGTTCCTCAGAAAAATTAAATTGTAGTTGAACGGTTACCTTCTCCTCTGTTATCTTCTTTTCCTCACTCTCAAAATCTATGTTGAGTTTCCCAGTTGCATGTGTGCCAATGCATTTCATGTACACTCCGCTTACCAGCTTGGTTCAATGCTCGGAGAGATTTATTGAGAGGAGACCGGCCTGAAGTTAGTATCTGATTGATTAGCTGATTATTATACTAATATTTCACAACGGATAGCCGGCCGCGGCGGCCGTGCGGTTCTAGGCGCGCCAGTCCGGAGCCGCGCTGCAGCTACGGTCGCAGGATCGAATCCTGCCTCGGGCATGGGTGTGTGTGATGTCCTTAGGTTAATTAGGTTTAAGTAGTTCTAAGTTCTAGGGGACTGATAACCACAGCAGTTGAGTCCCATAGTGCTCAGAGCCATTTGAATTTTTGAACAACGGATAATGCGGGGTAGGGGTCGATCAACCAAGTGGGCAAGTAATTAATTTCCACGCTGGGACATGATCCATTTTCCCAATCCTGGTAAATTTTCATTCCCGCCAGGTTATCGGGACTTCAATTTAGTACCAACATTGTTCCCTACACAGGTTTGGGGTGTTATGATCAGTCACTGAATCCATGAAATTAAATACATATAACTTTTTTTTATTATTTCCCGAGAAACTTTACAAATATTTTAATCATCTCTTTTACTCGCTACTTGAGCATTTCATAATTGGAATTAGCTGTCCGAACGGTTCTAGGCGCTTCAGTCCGGATCTGCGCTGCTGCTACGGTCGCAGGTTCGAATCCTGCCTCGGGCATGGCTGTGTGTGATGTCTTTAGGTTTAAGTAGTTCTCAGTCTAGCGGACTGATGACCGCAGATGTCCCATAGTGCCTAGAGCCATTTGAACCATTTGCAATTAACAAAGCAAAGACGAACAAATTCTGTCTTATTTAGCACTGAAGGTGCCATTTTATCAGAAATCTATTCAACACTCTTTCGCACTGGCGGTGCTTGTACCATCAAAAATCTAGTCTCGTTCGTTTTTAATATTGTGCACTGGGAAGGGGGGGGGGGGGGGGAAATCTACATTGTTGCATATGTAGTCCGTCTGCTTAGACAGCGATTGAAATTCACAACCCATGTTGTTATTTGGACCGACTCCTTATGAATTAATGAACCGCGCTTTGGTTCCTCAATGGTCATTCTATTACTTATCAGCAGAGTCCCCTTAGTCAGAATTATAGCAAAGATCCTTGGCCGGAAAACGGGGAAACAAAGCAGACACAAAAAAACAAATGTCTTATAAATAAAACATCCTATAAAATTTGGCACACGCAAATTAACAGTTTACAGCACACCCAAGCAGCCTCACCTTAACTATTTTGAAGAACGAACTGGTAGCTCACTGGCGATGCAATTCGACACCAAGTGGGTGATCGACACCAACGGCAAAATTTTTGTACTCACAACATTGTTCGTTCTCAATCGTTTTCAGTCCATACAGTTGGTCACACGCACAACCTATTATTTACCAATTACTTACGACGTGGAGCATAGTCTAGGTCGCTGCTTGCAAATGGGATGGGGTTTAGTCATCAGTCAAGAGATCCGTGCACAAAATTTATGAATTTGCTATAAAAATGACATCACACGCTTAGGGCCTTAAGTAACTCACACAAAAAGGACCCATATCCTAGCAAGTTCCACACAGAATCATCATCTAAATTTCTCATCAGCAGTTACGACCACGTGTTCGGCTAACTGGGTGGGCTCAGGCCCCATGTTACTTTAGCAAAACCAGTGACATATATAAAATTGCAAAATGCTGCTGCTAAAAGTGGAACTGCAGTGTGTCCCCTTTATCTTGACCACCCTAAATAACTGTTTGTCCAGATGCATTTTACAAAATGTTTCAAGCAAATGTTCTTTATCCGTTAGGGGGACATCAATCAGCACTATTGCCCTTGTTGTAGGTTTATTTTTCCAAAGACATGATCAACGGCATGTATTTTTTAAATGACACCCTGTATTTTTTATTTGTAATTCATTTCCTCCCGTAAAGACCTATTCAGAAATGTATCACAGTGTACCATTCACTGAAACACAACGTTATTAATTGGATAACACAACATCGACGTTGACGCTCCCAGCGGTTAGTGTAGGTACTCGGGGTAATGAAACACATCCACGTGCTGACGTTTACAGAGGACATATGTAAACATAAGTAGAATGCACGCCCGTCATTCCATCAACCATCGTTAGTTGAAGAGTTGTGTGAGTAAAATGTACACAAACGAAGAGAAGATAGAAATGCTTGCTACACATCTATGGGAAATATAAGTTAGCAGAACAATCATTGCAGTACTGTTTCCTTAGTTTAGTCCTTTTGAATACTGTTGTGTAGAGTAGGCATACAGTAAAGGCTGTCCTTCCTACAAACTGCATCGACATAATGTTTCTTTTATTGTTGTTGTTGAAGGTAGGCGAAATGCTCTGCAGGCAGCGGAAATGTGCAGTGAGCGATATCCTGCCAAGAACCCACCTTCCCGACAAATGGTTTCTCGTCTTGTTGTGACTCTTCAGCAAACGGGAAGTTTCAACCCTCGACAACGCAACCGTCGTAGCACTCGCCCAGACGAAGCTGCTGTTCTCGCTTCCGTTGCTATGAATCCACATGTGAGCACACGACAGCTTGAACACGAGATTGCCATTCCAAAAACCAGTATACATCATATTCTTACACGTCACCGGTTCCATCCTTACCATATACACCTACATGGAGAATTGTGTGAGAATGGTTTCGAGAACCGTGTACAGATCTGCCAGTGGCCACAGCATCAAATCCTCTCCAACCCGAACTTCTTCTCCAATTTTCTATTTACCAATGAGTGTTCCTTCTCAAACAAAGGACAGGTAAATAAAAGGAACATGCATTATTGGTCCAGCAACAACCCATGATGGTTTAGACAGGTGGAATATCAGCGTCAGTGGAGGGTTAACATCTGGTGTGGGATGCTTGGTACTACAATTATTTGAGCTTATTTCATCAATGGTAGTCGAAACGTCACAGCGTATGCCAACTTCCTCAGACGAATTCTTCCTCCTCTTCTGAATGAAGTGCCGCTAAGAACCAGAATGCTTATGCGGTATCAACACGATGGGTGTCGAGCACATAATGCCTTGGGTGCAAGTCGTGTTCTGAACCGAAGGTATCCTACCAGATGGACAGGAACAGTTACTTGGCCTGCTAGGTCTCCTGATTTAAATCCTCTGGACTTTTTTCTTTGGGGATGCATTAAAGACATTGTCTATCGCGATATTCCAACAACTCCAGAGGACACGCAGGAACGTGTCGTGCTTTCTTGTAATTCTGTTCATCAGGCAACACTGGAAACAGTAAATAATTCTTTCATTGAACGGGTGCACCGGTGTATCGGTGTCCAGGGTCACCACTTTGAGCACCTTTGAACGTTCTACTCCTGGGAAACGGTACAGTAGAGTCAATGTTGTCTTATGTTTTTACTTGGTTTTCATTTGTTTTCTGACAGCTCCAGCAAGTGGACGAGTTTGTGATCCCGGGTTCAAAGTTAGTGTTGTGTTATGTAATTAATAACGTTGTGTTTCAGTGAATGGTACACTGTGATACATTTTTGAATATGTCTTTATGAGAGGAAATGCATTACCGAATAAAAACGCAGGGTACCATTTAAAAAAGACCTGCTGTTCTTCTAAAGTTTTACCAGCAGAACTGATAAAAAAAATGAATAGTCGTAACGACATTCTAACTACTTCCACCCTGAAAAACAGCGGATTAATGTCGATATAACAGGCTACACCTCATCCCACAAAGTAATTGGCGGCAAAGACGGAGATTGCCCTCGATTCTGTCCGCTCAGTTCAACGGCTACCCCCAGAGTGACCCAGTCCCGGCCGTTCTCTTCCGCCCTGCAGGGGAGGGGAACCTGTTACCAACCTCGAACTACCACGGGTAAACTGGTGCGTCATCGCTGCCTTCACCCCAAATTTATGTTGGCACTAACCAACCTACAGAGTGACAACATATCTGCGTTGCCACTACTAGCAGACGAACTCTTAATACAGACTCAAAGTTAATTAACCCAAGGCAACGTAGAGACAATAAGGAAAGCAAGTGCATTTATGTAATTATGAATAAATAAACAGGTAGTCCATTTCTTCACTCGAGTTATAACACTTCATATATTTGGAAAAAAAATGATGAAAATATCTCAAACATCTATACCATTCTATACAATGTGACGGAACAAGCTAATTAGATGGATCACGCTGTTCCCTCTCATAGTGTCCAAACCAATGGACAATGTGAATACGAAATGCGCTTTCAAAATCAGAACAGACAGCCAAAGATGTTTTAATACAACTGTGCTACCGAATTGAAACAAGTGAAGGCAGTGAAACCAAAAAAGTAAATGTGCGCGTTGAACGTACCTCACACCTGCCCAGCTGTAGCAGGAAGAAACATGATGAACACTGTGAAACAGCGGGATGCCTTTGGCTGTAATTTTTAAGTGGATTAAAAGACGCGCTCTCTGGCCACTAGAGAGCGATAACATCTGTGACAACGAAAAAAGATAGCGAGGCCAGAGATGATTATTAATGAGCAATCCACCACGCTCTAATTAATTGGTAGCTGTCTGTCTGTGTTGAGATCTGAAAGAGACCAGGTTCCTATGATGACTTGTGGAAAAATGTACGCACGCCCAGTATTATTAACCTTGTGAATGTATTACGTAATAGTTGTGTGTGAAAATATATTCAGGAGAGTTTTAAAAAGTTATTTATTTATTAGTTCATGAAACTACATCATAATAAATGACTGGATAATCATGAAGACCTTGAAGGACACCAGTAATAATGGAGGGAAACACCAGCGTGTCACCACGGCATTGAAGAACTATATAAAATCATTTGAAGAAGGGATATAAGAATATTTTTAATTTTTATATGTATGTATTCATAATGAACTGTAATTTTTCCATTTTTTCTTCATTAGCTGCGGCGAGCGTTCGGATAATATGTTCCAGAATAACCTTAAAAATCGTTTAACCTTATAAATAATATTTCCCCTATCGTTTCCAAATCCTTCTCCCATAATTTTACAACGGCCACTGACCAGTGACACCAATCTCCAAAAATTTCATGTCTAACAATAAGAATTAGAATCTATTATTGGAGATTCACGTTGTACTAATAATTATTTTTTTCGCATATTTATGGAATATGAGGAAGAAAGAAGAAAAGCCAATAAATAATTACTGGAAACAAGAAACATTTAAAACATCCAGATATACTGGAAATTGCAAACTTCGAATTACGAGGAAACGTGAATACGACAACGTTCAAGGTAGGATAAAGAGTATTAATGAATTTTATGCATGTGAGAGCAATCCCAGCCTTTGTATCAAGCAACAAAATCCAGCCTTGCAATGCGTATTCTTGTAGTATTTTTTACGCAGTAGTAACACAATTACGTAAGATCTTGTAGCAAACAGAAAGTAATTTCTGAAGGTAGAAGAAAAGTTCTCTTCAAGAGATCTACGCTTTTCATATATTCAAATGTTATACGCGTGTGTCAAAAATGGAACGCAAAAACAAGCAACAAATAACTATTAATAATAGTGAAAATGAAAATATCGAAGTTTCAGCAAATTTGCCGTTAAGAGATAACAATAATGAATCGCAACAACGTTTTAATTTGCCAAATACTAAGAATATTCAAATAAGCTCTACTATTAGGAGTGAATCACACGTGCATTTTGGGGATAATACGTGGCTTACGCTTGATGAGACTGGTCCTGATTCACTGTTGGAAGATGAAATTTTTGACAGTAATGCAGAAAGAATTAATGGAACTGACAATGAAAAGTTTCGCGACTCAACTTTAAGTGAACGAAGCGAGCTCGCGGGAATGAGTAATGTCGATAGATCAAATCGTAACGGTATGAATGAGATAGGCAGTAACCAAATACTGCAGGCAGTATTAAAATTGCGTTGATAAATGTCCAGCATGAGTACAGAAATGGCCAACATATGTTCATAAATTGCTAGTATATGTTCAGATAACACAAAAATAAGTACTGAAATTAGCGGGGTACGGTCAGATAATACGAAATTAGGGAACAAAATCGTTAGCTTGGGCCCAAAATCGAGACTGTTGCAACAGAAGTCAACAATCTCGACCAAAAACTTTCCAGTCGTGTCATCGTGGTGCAAGAAAAAGACAGTTCTTTAATTGGTGATCTTGAAACTTCGCGTTATAATAGAAATACAGATCTAATAGGGGCCACTAACGAATTTCACACAAAGATTTCTAGTATGAATACCCATGTTAATCTAAAAGTTATCAGACACTGAAAAGGAACAGAAAAATGGTGCGGACCAAGTACAAAAGGTAGTGGAGGCGCAAAAAGCCTTGAAAAATGAACATAAAAATCTGACCGAATTGGTCACGACAGTGCAAATAAACGTAGCCGAATTTGTATCGACTTTCGGAGAATTGCCACAGGATGTAAGCAAACTCATGCAAGTTGTTGGTCTTTTAAAACTGGGTCATACATTCTACAAAAGCTTAAGAAGGATGTAAAGAAATTAAACGAAAGATCCGAAGCGGGAATATTCAACAGTTGAATCAGGCTCGCAGAAGAGTCAATCCAGGAACACAGGACTTAACGTCGAGGCCGTAGTGAAAATATTGCGTGAGCGCGAAACAAAAAATGCTTACTAAAATTGACAATGACATGGAAACGATCGAAGATAACATTCGCTGTTAGCTAATAAGCGAAAAGAATAGTTCGAATGGTCCATTTGTAGCTACCGCCCAGAATCAGTCGGCTATAGACAATAATGATGCGAACACGGTTTCGCCACGATCAGTGTATGATACAGGCGAACCAGAACAATTTGCAAATGATTACACGAATGTGCCAGTGTTGTCTGTGGTGTCACCGCCAGACACCACACTTGCTAGGTTGTAGCCTTTAAATCGGCCGCGGTCCGTTAGTATACGTCGGACCCGCGTGTCGCCACTATCAGTGATTGCAGACCGAGCGATGCCACACAGCAGGTCTAGAGAGACTTCCTAGCACTTGCCCCAGTTGTACAGCCGACTTTGCTTGCTATGGTTCACAAATTACGTTCTCATATGCCGAGACGATAGTTAGCATAGCCTTCAGCTACGTCATTTGCTACGACCTACCAAGGCGCCATTATCATTTGCTATTTATCTTGTGATGCATGTACCGTCAGACCGATGTTCACCAATTATGGATTAAAGTTAAGTATTCCAGCAGCTACGTACTTTTTTTTACTAGACTCAACTCCTTTAACTGTTCCAGACCTCACGCCAGCCTGCGTGAGCTTAAACGCGTGCCTTTCGGCTACCTCATAGTGGCTTGGCTGTCTTGCCAAGTCACAACATTGTCGAAGACTGTCTTGCCATGAAAAAAGAGGAGGTAAAAGAGATCACAGTGAAATAAAACAGCACAGAGAATATCGTCAGTCTTTATTGATGAAGGTTTGTTGAAAAACAGACAATATCCGATCTTTTTGCGGGAATGTAAAAGAAGACACCCGGTGGTATTTGTGCGAGCATTTAGAAAGACATTACCTCGACATTACCTCGACATTGGTCCGAACAACTAAAAATCCAATTCTTTATAGAATGCATGACGTCCGTTTATGGGCATCGGAAGAAGCCGAAAATTGTCGCACAAACGAAGAATTAGAACAAGCCTTTTTAAAGACATCTTAGTCTCAGGAAATACAAGAGAGACATCGAATGGAGGTTTTTGACCCGCAAACTTTCAATGCAATACACGGTAGGTTGCGAAAACATTTTGAAAAATATTTAAACAAAACAGGATATTGGAATAAGATTATGTCACATGCTGATCTGTTCAGAATATTAAACAGACGGTTACCCACACATTATAAAGGCACATTTGTATGCCGTGAGTTTCCTCGGAAACGCGAAATCTTAATTAAATATTTAATCTCTGAGAAATAAATAATGCCTTTGGCACAGAACTGTAGCGCTATGCCGCTGATTAAACAAAATACAATTACGACACTCTTATGTTTCATTAAGAAGAAGTAGGTCATGTACAATAACTTGTGCGGGAAGCACGTATATTTTATTAACTGGTACACCACCATATTTGATGTTGTATAAGAACACTGCGAGTAGCAATATCACTAGGCACTCGATCCTGTAAAGATCTATATTTATGAAAGTAAGTTGGATTATTTAACTGTAGGCTTATTCGTTGAATATATTTGATTTAACTAACTGTGTAAACTTTTTTATGTTTAGTAGACAGTCACCTCTGTACGACGTATTGACATGGCTGGCAAATTATTCTAATATTGAGATTTTGAGTCCGCACCTACCGCAGCAGTCTTTGGAAAAGATTTAAATACGAAGTCCGACTATTTGAGTCTTATTTCACGGCCAACTATGAATAACATTGCATTTACGAAAAAGCCATTGTCACGCGTCTGATACCAACTAATGAAACGTCCTCGTTCCAGATAAGCAAATATTAATTACAACCAATCACTATCATACATATACAATAACCAATACTTTATTTAATTAATTAATTTATTTATTTTACATTGGCGACTGCGTGTCTGACTTGTTATTTTGTCATTTGTTACATTGTTCTCTTTGTTTCATGTGAAAAATCAACTTTCTGGACCTGGACTTGAATATATGAGAAATAACAAAAATCTGAAGATATTTTCCAACTCTAAAATTTTGCGGGAAGACGCAACGAAGCTTCCAATAAAATAAGGTAAGATGCAGCATTTGCATTGGCAGGCTAGACCACACGCATAATTCAGTGCATTAGCTTTTCAGTAGATTCGGTAGTACTTCTTTCGCCCGTAGCAGTTTTCAGTGATAAATTTCATTATCAGTGCTTTTCCTTAAACAGTAACTTCTGCAACAATACCAATACACGAGTGTACAATATTGCCGACTCCTGTACGATACGTTGTAACATGGCCAGCAGCTATTAAGAATAATCCGATATTCAGTTTACATTTTTAAATTAACAAACAGCCATTGTTGCTACGAGCGATTCATATTCAACTGCATTTTATTTTAAAACTAGTGCCAAACTTCATTTTCTTGAAGCATATCTTACGTGTGGCATGGTCATAACTAGACTTGGCCACTGTTTCTATGTTTCGATACAGTGTATCGATACCTGGAACTGTTTCACTGTGCCGAAACTGCCATGTTTCACTGTTTCGAAACAGTGGTGTTTCATTCCGCACTGTGTCGGATAACGGGACCAGATTCGATCTCGAGCCAGCCACAGAAACTGTATCGTTGTTTCAAAATAACGCTGTTTCAGTCCACTTGTGCTTGGACAGACTAACTGTATCGAAACAGTGATGCTTCATTTCACTTTGTCTCGGACGAGATTCGGGCACGGCACAGATACGGAAATACGTTTAACATACTACTTCATCAAACTCTTTCAAGAGTGTCGAAATCTTTTTGACGCACAACAGCATGATGCTTAAGATTTCCGAAAATAAAGTTTCATTTCTAATTGACGGCTCTATTCCGAAATGGCGTAATATACGCTTTATAAACAGTAACAAACAATAAAATAAAGCACACTATTCGCATTCAAAATAATAAAAGTGTGAAAAACATTCAGTTAAATTACACATCTCCCATAAAATTTGCTTCTCTGTTCATGTACAGTAATCACGTTAAAAAAATTCAAGTAAACCTACAACATTTTGAATTAGAAAAGGCGTAGAGTGGCAGTTTTTAGACATATGCGTAATTGGATGTATTTTCAAGGAATGTGATTGACGGATCATTGATGATGTAATGGTGAATGGGAAGGGCTGGGAAGCATGGTGGAGTTATAGTAATGATTGTTTATTCATGAGTCTATAGTCAATGTGCCTATTCTCCGTAATGTGTGCATGAATATTAGCAGGCCGGGTATATATTATCCATACTCACGAAATTTGGGAATCCCAGTAGCGTATCCGTTGTTTCTGCAGTTTGTTCCCGCCTCCAGTACTATTACAAAACACAAACTGTTTCACTGTTTCGAAACAGCGTTTCGAAACATTACATTGTATTGTTTCATTTATTTCGAAACAGTTATGTGTTTCAGTTTGGCCATCTCTAGTCATAACTAGAAAACAATACGCAAAGATGGAACAGCAAAGACATACTATTCAGACGCAATCCGACTCGGACGAGAGACAAATATTAGAAAATGACTTTACGACAGCAACCGGTAGTGACGATTCATCAAATATTGACGCAAGTGTCAACGGAAATTTTGACAATAGGCCGTAAACCACAAAAATTTCTAATTCTCAGTCAGAGCCAATGTTAAGACATGACGTCACGTCTAAAGACGCGGCGGGTGCAGAGACCTTGCAAACAGTAAACATTGCCAACATGTTACAAATGCTAATGAAACGAAACGCAGAAAATACGGCAACTTTAAAGGCACAAAATGAACAGATAAAGACACAAAATGAATAGTTAAAGACACAAAATAACGAAATTAAATCTGATCTCATAGCAATCAAGACATGTAATGACACTTTATGTAAATGTGTGGAACTTAAAGACGGCACACTGACCAAACAGATGACTGAACTCAGTTCGAAATTTTCCAAGCTTAATACGATACAAGAAAAGACTGCAAATGACGTAGCACTTTTACAGACACAAGCAAACAAACCTTAATGTCATGTGTGAAGCTCTTACTAAACTAATTCATACATATCCTTCAGTACATGACAACCTTGAAAAACGAATTACTGACGTGCAGAATACAAGACAGTACACAATGTCGTTCAAACACAAATGAAATTGTTTTAGCCTCTACTACTGGTGTAGTAGGTGGGATTCCAACTACTATTATCTTAGATACAGGTGCAGCTGTGAGCGTATTGTCTTTTATTTTCTATAAAACGCTGTGTGAATTGGAGCCTGTGACTTGAGTTTACTGTCCAAAACTGTAAAATAACTACTGCTCTAGGTAATAAGTCATGTAGGGTTAAGAAGCAAGTTTTTGTAAACATTAAAATAGGTAATGGAACTGTACAATGGCCATTCCCGGTTGTACAAAACCTTGTGACAAATTGCATATTAGGATCAGATATTATGAGCGAGAAGGACTGCATTATAGACTTCTCCAAGGGTAAATGTATTTTAAAAGATAAAGGCAGTGTAATTATTATTGATTTGGGCAGGAGAACTCTAAAGCATGACAAACACTGTATAGGGATACAAGGTTGAGTTAGTACTTGACAATGACATTCAAGACATGCACACACACTCATCTGACACAGAGCTAATGGACTCGAAAACATTGATTGATCATAAGATAAATGAAGCTACAGCTCTCAGTGCACATGAACGTATGAAACTACAGGAAGTGTTATCCAAATATTTACAAGTTTTTACCAAACAATTAGGTGTTATCAACACATATGTCTACAAGATTGAAGTTAAGCCTCACAAGATCTTCTACCACAAGGCATATAACGTACCGTTATCTCAACGACCTGCTGTGTGGCAAGAACTAAAACAAATGTTAGACTGGAAAATCATTGAACCATCCACCTCACCTTACTGTAGTCATCTACTTGTTGTCAAAAAACCAAATGGTAGCATTAGGCTAGTGTTAGACGCACGAGCAATTAATGAAATAATTTTACCAGTTCACACAAAACCCGAAAATTTTGTAGAGCAATTACAGAAATTTCTAGATGCAAAATATTTTTCCACAATAGATCTCGCTAATACATTTTGGCAAGTAGGTATCACTCCTGATTCTCGAAAATACATTGCATGTATATTCGGGGGGCGAATCTATCAGATTTGTGTTCTACCCTTCGGACTGAATGTCAGTTCTGGAGTATTCATTACAGCCCTGGATACCGTGCTTGGCGATGATTTAGTTGAGACAGTCACACACTATGTAGATGATATACTGATAGCTACACAGTCTTCGAATGAACACATTGACACACTTCAAAGAATTTTAGAAAAATTTGCACAAGCTGGAGTCACAGGCAATCTTACCAAATCAAAATTTGGTTGCAGTGAGATAAAATATTTAGGATATATCATTAAGACACAGGGCATACCTCCTGATCCCAGTAAATTAGATGCTATCAGAAACTTTCCTAGCCCTCGAACAGAAAAGCAGTTAAAATCATTCCTTGGGCTATGTTCATTTTTCAGACGTTTTTTTCCACAACCACTTTTGAACAGTAAACATCTGTTAAATCTATTCAGAAAGAATCAAGTTTGGATCTGGTCGGAACAGTGCCAGAATGACTTTAATACAATTAAACATTCTTTAGTGAATGCAAACATATTGAGCCATCCAGATTTCAATTTCGATTTTTGTATGACTTGTGACGCTTCGTGTTCTGGCTTGGGCTGTTGCCTATTTCAAGTTGTAAAGAATAAAGAAAAGGATCAGATAAGAATTAATTGATTTGCAAGTCGTGCTCTAAGTGAATGTGAGCGTACATATTCCACTAGTGAGCTAGAAACACTTTCCATAGTCTGGGCATTCAAGAAATTCCAATATTATTTATTTGGCGAACATACAGTATTTTATACCGATCACCAGGCCCTGACATTTTTGTTAACTTGTAAACTTGTACATCCTAGACTATCACGATGGGCAGTTAGTCTTCAGAACTACTGTTTTGAAATTAAGTACATAAAAGGTAAGGACAACATCATTGCCGACGCTTTGACTAGACTTCCACAAGGTATGAATGAAACCAACAGTGACTTAGAAAACATAAATGACTACAGGATTCTCTTAATGCAAGACAAGCAGTTTCACCTATATTATATTGATATGTGCAGAAACATGGCTAAATTACAAAAATATGATCCTCACTGGTACACATAATAACATTACCGGTAGAAAAACAGAATCATCCTTTGACTAAGTATTACAAGTTACACAATGATGTGTTATTTTATCGCCGACATCCATATCCTACTAACTGGTGTGTATGCATTCCCAAAGAGTCTGAACATAATTTGATTTGGTACACACACTTAGTTTGGGGTCATTATGGGACGAAAAAGTGTTTGGCAAAGATCAGCACAAACTGTTATTTTAGCAATATGAGAAGAAAAATTCACAGGGAACTGAAAACATGTGTCGTATGTCAAAAATCAAAACCTCAGAATTTATCCACAAGAACAGATTTACATTCTATTTTACCGAGTAAACCCCTGGAAATTCAGTGTACTGACATAAGTGGACCGCATCCAGCAAGCTCTGGAGGCGTCAAATATATCTTAGCTTTTTACGATATATTTTCTAAACATGTAAAACTCTATGCTTTAAAATCCGCCATTGCAAATGCTATAATACGCCGATTCTCAAGTGATTATCTGAAGCACGTGGGAAAACCTAAAGCAATTCGGTCAGATAATGCAGCATACTACTCTGGGTACAAATGGAGAAATTTCTTGAAGGACAATAACATTAAAAGCATATTTATTTCAAGGTTTAGTCCACAATGTAACGCGACTGAGAAACTTTTCCGAGAACTAAACCGATTCATGAGGACCTATATTTCATCAAAACATACTAATTGGGTGTCCTACCTAAGTCGTTTCGAAGACGTACACAATAACTTGAATATTTACAATACAAATTACACACCTAACGAGATCATGTTCAATTGCAAACAGAACGATCAATGGATAGAACCATTACCTAAGCTATTGGACAAGGAAATCACACCTGAACAGAAAATAAAAGAAGTATTGACTACACCGAAACATCACGCACAGATACGAAACAAACATCACACAAACATAATAAAAAGAAAACAAAAATTCAAGGCAGGAATGCTTGTACTACTTCGTACTAATCATAAATCTGTAGCACTCAAGCGACGCAATGCTAAGGGGCGTCTGCTATATGAAGGACCTTTATTATTGTTAACATACCGCATCCTGGTGCGTATCTGTTACAACATCCTAGAACTAACAAAATTATTGGGCTATACGCACACCGAGATCTTAGAGTATTTCAAGCTAAATAGTGTCAAAGTCATATCCATGAAAACATTGCTAAGCAACTCGCAAAACTCTTATTTGCTACAACATAGATAATATGTAGTATAGAAATTTTCATTTCAGCTGTACCAGTGACGCAGTTGAAGACAGAAGAACTTTTCTTTCTACGCCGCGGCACTACCAAGAAGATTGAATGTTAAGGTAAAATTTATGATTTCGTAGCAGTGAATGATATATTAATTTTTCACGGAACACATGTGGCTGTAGGTACCACTGACTTGGTATGACACCTGACGAACCGACAGACGTCATCTGTGAAGTGATCTTTTATTTCGAGAAATAGATTAGACGCATATCTCTCAGCAAGAAAAGCATCTACCAGTAGCCAAGGCCACACAGACACTATACACACACGCACAAAATATGAGGAACCTAACAGTTTTCCGTCTCCTATTATTTTGAATATTTTAGTAGTGAAAACGCCTGGTCTTGCCTACTGATGTAATGAATGTTGTGTCTAACCTATCTTAATTTCAGATGACATCACAAAACAAATCGATAAAAACCCAGTAAAACCGTAAAAGAGAATGTAAATATCTGCAATTCATGTAATCAAAATGTGACATAATCTAATAATTTATAGCTATGTAACATGTTTATGTGTAGCTGTATTATGTTTATGGTAAGAAAATATGTGACATGTGTATGTATGATTACTTATGTTTTTTTGACAAATGATGTATAATGTAACTGTTGCTATGTGAAAATTTGAACGATAACAAGTGCCAAAATGTGAAAAACTTTTAAAAGAACATTGCATAGTGAACCACTGCTCACGGACATTAACGTACATTACTAAGTCTGCAACTATGCAGAAACGTATGTGAAAGAAACTGTTAATGATATTTATCATGCATCGTACCTTTGTAAACGCGATGAACAATTTCTTTGATAAGTAACTACGAACATTTAGCTGAGCTATATTTAACAAGGAACTGAAAATGCGAAGTGCCTAATTGGTGCATCGTCTAGTGACATTACTACAGTATATAACTTCAAGATGTTAACTGGATTAAATGGTCACAACGTGCCTGTCCAGAAAACAACACGACGAGTGGAAGAATTTTGGTTGGAGCTTCAGGGAATGGAATGTTCTCGAAATGTGACGGACACACTTACTGGATTATCCAAGGATCGACGCCAGCTATGTGCCGTCCGAGGTTCTGCAACCAGGCTTCCACGGAATATCGAAAACGAACTGCATATGGACCAATTACTGGACGGGTCACGTCCGATCTGTAATAAACAATGCTTTTTGTCACAACGACTATAATGAAAATTGGAAATGGGCATCCTTATGTATCAATTACGTTGTTATACAGCGATGTTACTGTGATCAAAAAACTTTACCACGACGACACTAACGGGTGAAACATTGCTGTGCAGCAGATGAATATAAACTGTAATAACGACACGATATGTATAGGTCAACGCACCTGAAACAAAAATACATTTTTCTTTGAAGCATTTCAATGCAATACTATGTAACTAAGAACATCCAACAATCTAAAGTTGTATTGTTTTATAACAAATATTGTAATTTTAAAAATAAGTTACCTGTGATAGAATGTACACTTCATACGTAATCTTGGTGGAATATTTTCTTTGTGCAACGACTAAGAAACGCGCGCGCACACGAACAATATGAACGGCAATACGGTGCCGCGTGATCTAAATTTACGATATAACGGCAGTGCCGGAGTCACATAGACGCTTCTGCACATGCGTGCACTCTATTTTGCCAACATAAGAACTTTTACGGCGCACGCGTGTCATTCAAATTTTGTATATAATATACTGTATAACGTATGTAATGTAAATAGTTGTGGATTACTTAGATTTTCTTGTGCCTTTAGGTGAATCGTTCGCCTGCAAATGTGTCCTTTCGCCACGCAATTCTGGGGGCAATATAAAGGCACATTTCCATGCCGTACGTGAGTTTCCTTGGAAACGCGAAATCTTAATTAAATAATGAATCTCCGACAAATAAATAAAGCCTATGGCACAGAACTGCAGCGCTATGCCGCTGATAAAACAAAATACAATTACGGCACTCTTATGTTTCATTAAGAAGAAGTAGGTCATGTACAATAACTGGTGCGGAAAGCACGTATATTTTATTAACTGGCACACCACCATATTTGATGTTATATAAGAACGCTGCGAGTTGCAATATCACTAGGCTCTCGACCCTGAAAGGTTCTATATTTATGAAAGTAAGTTGGATTATTTAACCGTAGGCTTATTCGTTGAATATATCTGATTTAACTAACTGTGCAAACTTTTTTATGTTTAGTAGACAGTCACCTCTGTACGACGTATTGACATGGCTGGCAAATTATTCTAATATTGAGATTTTGAGTCCGCACCTACCGCAGCAGTCTTTGGAAACGATTTAAACACGAAGTCCGATTATTTGAGTCTTATTTCACGGTCAACTACTAATAACATTGCATTTACGGAAAAGCCATTGTCAAGCGTCTGACACCAAATAATTAAACGTCCACGTTCCTGATAAGCAAATATTAATTACCACCAATCACTATCATACATACACAATAACCAATATTTTATGTGCCAGTGTTGTCGAATACTGTCATGCCATGAACAAAGAGGAGGTAAAAGAGATCACAGTGAAATAAAACAGCACAGGGAATATCGTCAGCCTTTATTTTTGAAGGTTTGTTAAAAAACAGACAATATCCGATCATTTTGCAGGAATGTAAAAGAAGACATCCAAAGGTATTCGTGCGAGCATAGATATTACCTCGACACTGGTCCGAACAACTAAAAATCCAATTCTTTATAGAATGCATGACGTCCGTTTATGGGCAGCGAAAGAAGCCGAAAATTGTCACACAAACGAAGAATTAGAACAAGCCTTTTTAAAGACATCTTAGTCTCAGGAAATACAAGAGTGACATCGAAGGGAGTTTTTTGACCCGCAAACTTTCAATGCAAATCACCGTGGGTTGCGGAAATATTTTGAAAAATATTTAAACAAAACAGGATATTGGAATAAGACTGTGTTACATGCTGATGAGTTGAAAATATTAAACAGACGGTTACTTACACATATACATGAGAAACTCGTCACAGTTCTGACTTACGACTTAGACTACTTTTTATCCATAGTCGATTACAATGACCCCATATATGAAATCAGCCCTAAGACAATCGTAATCAGTCAGGCGCGCCTGCAAATGGAAATTTTAACAACTACAACAATAATGATAATATAGACAGTGGGGGCAGCTACTTCAACCAATATGATAACAAGCAACAAGCGTATCATTCATGGGTAACAGCTCAGGAGTATAGTGAGTACCATAATTTCGGAAAATACTGAAGAAACGGTAACAGAGGCCGTAACGGGAGGGGTAAAATCAACGGAATTACGGTTTTCGACAGTTTGGGTGAGATAATGTGTATGGTCCGAACTGCAAACAAAAAAAGGTTTTGGTAATGGTAACAATCAACCACCGACTGATTACAGTAGTAACTGGTTGTGGGAGCGAGAGAAACCTGGAACAGGGTCATGCCGAACTCGATAAAATACATGACTGTACGCGGAACAATTCTGAACCCATAATACAGATAGTTGATGTGATATATGGTGGGATTCACCCTCTACCTCCACCACAGGGAAACAGCGATCGGTCGGGCCAAGCCTCCTGCCAAAGACGGAAAGACGGTGAACAGAAGCGGTAGCATAAGGCTTTTGAATAGCTATTTTATGAGACATGATCAGGTAAATGACACGAGGGATAATCCTTATACAACTGAAGACATGAGCAATATTAAAGGATAAGAAGACGAAGTACAAGTTATTATAAACGCCAAAGTTGCCAACACAGATGTGCAGGTTGTGCTAGACTCTGGCGCTGCGACGAATTTAATTTTGCAAAGCCTGTTTGCTGAGCAGCAGAAAAAACTCAGTTTGCCTGATTTACCAGTACAAAACATCACATTATAACAGCAATTGGTAGTAATTCAACAGTCGTGAGTCTGCAAACCTGTTTATCGATTAGCACAAATGAAAACGTATTTACATGCACGTTTTTAGTAGTCGAAAAATTAATAGTTAACTGTTTGATAGGCATGGAATTTTCCAGGAAGTTTCAGGTAAGGATTGATCTAGGTAAAGCTAAGTGCCATTTGTATGTTGACGGAAAACCTGTTTCAGTTGATTTGTTAAAACGAATGCTAATGTCCACAGTCATTTGACAAACAGGGTTAATATTCTATTGATGTATTCTGAAATTTTATATGTACGCGAAACATTTAATGGCGTGAATTTAGAGCACGTGACTAACCAATACAATGTACACCAGAAAGTTGAGAAGTCAACCACACTTACACAAGAACAGAAGCATGGTTTACCTGGCTTACTGAAACTATTATTACACGTTTTTGAAGAAAAACCATGTGTAATAAAGGGGTGTGTGTATCAAATGAAGGTATATTCGCATAAAACTTCCTGCCGCACGTCATACACAATTCTATGGACGATAAAGGAGGCTGTCAGGAAAGAGATCGAGCACATAACGAAGTGGAATATAATTGACTACAGCAGTCACCATACTGCAGTCCAGTTTTAGCCATAGCCAAACCCGGCGGTTCTGTTTGCCTTGTCCTGGACAACATAGCCGTAAGAACCATGCCCAACAATGCTGAAGAGCACTGGTAAAATTTCATGAGTTAAGTATTTGACCTCAGGGCCTCGCAATGGCAAATTTTATTCCACAATGAAAGTCACCACTATAATGCCTTCTTGTGCAATTGGAGAAGCTACCAATTTTGAGTTCTGCCATTTGGCATTTATTGCAGCATTAGACAGAGTGCTTGGGCCAGAACTTTTGAGTCAAGTCACCATGTATGTGGATGATCTTCTTATCGCCACATCCACGTGGGCAGCTCATGTGCAAATACTTAGAACATTCTTAGAAACCTTGGCTGAATATGAAGTTACCGCTAACTTGGAAACACCTGAGTTCTCGCAGGAAGAGAGAACATTTAGAGGCCACATCCCAAGTTAGACACAACTAAGAATCTTCCTAGACCACAGACGAAGAATCACCTTAAGGCATTTCTAGGGTTAGTATCATTTTTTCGAAAATTCATGCCCAATCAGATGTCAAGTAGCGATGCTCTACCGAATTTATTGAGGAAAAACCACAGGTGATTATAGATACCCAAGTGCCAAGAGGATTTGAGGCAATTAAACAGGCTTTAATAAACTCAGATATGACGAAAGAATTCTGTCTTAGTACTGACACCTTGCCACAAGGGCTGGGGACAATATTGTTTCAAATCACAACGGAACAGGGACGTCGAAACATAAAGATCAGCAGTTCTGCAAGTAGTACACTTACAGAACGTGAATAAGCATTTTCAGTTACAGAAACCGAGTCACTGGCAATAATACGGTCTTTTAGAAGATTTCAGTACTTTTAATGGGTAAATCCAACTAAGGTATTCTGCAATCATGGAGCTCTTTCGTTCGTATCAACATGTAAATTACTACACAACAGTTAGCCAGATGGTGCCTGTTCTTACAAGAATTTGATTTTGAAATCATTGTATGTCGAGGTGGCGGACGCCTTATCTAGGCTTCTGCGAGGATTGAGTATGTGGAATACATGGAGCATACTTCAGATTTCAGAGTACGCTTTATGGACGGTGACTCTTTTACATCTTAGCACCTTACAGAAGTGTAGGAGCATGTCCCGGTTGCAAGAAGAGGATGAACAGAGGCATAAGGCAAAGCAACAGCTTATGGTCAACAGTAATTCTGAACTAGGGAAACGATACAAATTGCGCGACTGAACATTATTTTACCTGAGAACACCTGATTCTCACAACTGGTGTGCCTGCTTGCCAGAAAAATTCATCGACAACTCTATACAGTGCGCATGTAATGTATGTGGACATTACGGGGTGACAAAGTGCACTAGTAAACTCACAGCCTACTATTATTTCCAAAATATTAGAAAAAGGGTATTGCAATTAACCAGGAAAGGTTAAACATGTGAATAAATCACGTTTTAATGGTCTGGTCGATAAAATACTTGTGGGTTTGTGATCGCATTGTCATCTATAAAATTCCTACGTTTCGGTGACTATTTCAAGACGCCTTCCTCGGGGTGTATTGTTAGCTGCTGAGTGGGCGCTAGTTTACTTATATACCGTGGAGGAGTGCTGTTATTGGATATGAGGGAGAAGAGGAAGGGTATTAGGTATTCTTCTATTAGTCTTTGCAATGAGTCTTATCATTGGCGGAAATAGACGTTTTCCATTGGAGTTTCCGTTCTTGCCTGCCATTGGTGGAAATCGGCGGTTAGGAAACTGAGCGACGACTGCAGCGTAGCGCTGTTTACTAATTGCCTTGTATCGGCTAGGGCGCGTCAGCACTTTGTGTACCTTCGGCCGCTGTGGCCTACCGCGCGCCTGTCGCTTGGAAAGCACTGTCCTGTCGGCAGCTAAGACGCTCGGAGTCAGTAGTCGCCATGTTGTCGGCTCACTTGGCTATCTCTATAGACTCTCTGATCTCCCTCCTCAAGCTAAACGGCTGTTTCGCCAGTACTCGGGCCTCTCGAAATTCAATCTCCATCCTGCACTGTTCATGGTGTTCTGCCAGCGCTGATTTGTTGTGTTGTTTGAGACGGATATATTTCTCGTGTTCAGTTAACCTTGTACTTATTGGACGCCCAGTCTCGCCTACATACACCAGTCCAAAGTCGCACCCGATTTCGTAGACTCCAGCGGCACGAAACTTGTCAATTGTATCTTTCGTCGAGCCCAGAACGTCTTTTATTTTGTTGTTGCCACGAAAAATAACTGTCCGACGGAGAATTTTGCCCAGACGTTATTCAGTGACTCCTTGTACATATGGTAGCAGGACGACGTTCCCGTGCTTCGTTCTGCATCTCCCTATTGTCCTCGCCGGCCGCAGTGGCCATGCGGTTCTAGGCGCTACAGTCTGGAGCCGAGCGACCGCTACGGTCGCAGGTTCGAATCCTGCCTCGGGCATGGATGTGTGTGATGTTCTTAGGTTAGTTAGGTTTAATTAGTTCTAAGTTCTAGGCGACTGATGACCTCAGAAGTTAAGTCGCATAGCGCTCAGAGCCATTTGAACCAACCCTATTGTCCTCCTTTGGCGCCATCATTTTAAGTATTGCGCCATCATTTTATGTATCATCTTGATGTCGTAGCCATTAGTTTCAAAAATGGATCTGAGGTTCTGGAGTTCAGATTTGAGACTGTGTTCATCGCTGATCCTGTGGGCCCCCTTAGTTAAAGTTTGCAGGGCCGATTTCTTTTGCGTAGGATGGTGATGGGAGGATGCATGCAGGTACCTGTCCGTGTTGGCAAAGCTTCCCATCGGGCTTACGGTAAACGTCCACGTTGAGAAAAGGCAATACCCCGTTCTTTTCTATCTCCATGGTGAAGTGAATTTTGCTGTGTTGCTGATTTGTGCAGAATGGTGGCCCTTAAACCACTGCCCTACCAGGCCCACGGCCCATTTCGTTGACTCCTAAGGAATCCGCGAACTGGTTTGTTGACCTGGAAAAGTTGTAAAGCTGCCGCTAATGCAATGGTTATCTCCAGTGTCCAAAAATCTGACAGTATAGCGTAATTTAATTCTACTACTGTTACTCAAGTCACGCAAGTAGTAACCCTAATAGGCCGTCAGATTAATAACAAACGGTAAATTTAGATACACCAAAGGCGAATGAAACTATATGATAATGACGGCAACAAAATGGAAGGGGAGGTGGCTGACGTTTGTTTACCACGCCAGTGGCCTGCCCGGAGGGCACCGCCACCTTTCATTACCCCCACTCACAGTAGATCATTTTGTGGCTCACTTAATTCAAGGGTAGTGTGACGCAACACAAGGAAAATATCTCAATTAAAACATCATAACAACCACTAGTTGTGGTGAAACAAGAAAGGGCAGAGATCATGGAAGCGAATATTGCCAACTTCATAGACAATTTTACTCTCATACCTCAAGTGAGGCTCATGTTCGCCTACCCGACAGGACGCCCTAGTCACACGACATTTACATTTCCATTCACAGGGATACCCACGTGCACGCACACATCCTCTCTTCCGGTTGCAAGATGGTTGAGCACTGCTGGGTGTCGGCATTGTCAGTACCATGGACCACATCGTCCGGCAGACATCCAGACTTAATTGGCTAACAATGCATAGTTTAACAGTGCCCTGCGCAAACACACACATTCACTAGAAGAAGGAAAGGGGAAATCCTTTCAGAGGATATTCCTCCCTATGTGAAAGTGACCAAATACATTCAGTATCCCTGAGCAAAGTAGTGAAACAGCCATAGTGACGTGACATATCGTCCTTTCGCACTGTTTCATTCATGAAACATGACTATTACGCAGCTTGCATTCATCTTTCATAAATACATGGACACACATATGTAGCTGGATTTGCAAAATGTGTGCCACAATTTATACATGAAAAATGTGCTGTATTACAAGCCTAACAGTAAGTAAAAAACTGGTGAGGATACATACGAAAATAAATTATCTAGGGTACACAACAGAAAAAAAGAATGAAATGTGGTAGTGACGTTACATGAAAACACAAAACTTGGATTGTTTATAGCAGGGACTGACCGACAGTGGCCAATTGTGGTTTGGTGTTAACCAAAACAAAAATGAGACCTATATAAATGTATGTCAAGGAAGCAAACAGACAATTATAGTGCGTAATGTTGATCAGTGAAATAGATGATGACAAGAAACTAAGTGTCACTGAACATCTGTGCACACAACAAGAATGAAATACATTTATGTTGTGGATGGTAGCGTCCCTGAGCCCGACCAATCCCATGTAGGTGTCGACAGAGACACTACATAACACAGGCTGATGGCACAGTAGTCTTTCTGAGAGTTGCAGGTGGTCTTACAGACCAGACCCACGCGTGAGTTGGTGGGTGTAGGCGTTGGTGACCATGACGCCAGACTCTAGACGCATGTCACATCCTGGCGATGCACTGGCCGCTGGGGTGTGGGCGGTCACAAAGACCACGCCCACACGAGGGCCAACTGCACACATGGCAGCGTCCGTTTGTCGCAATGTGTTACATCTGACGTCTCCCTCCGGTTGGCGCGCCGGCAGGAGGCCCAGGTGAGACGTCTCGTAGAGCTGCGAGGTGCTGGTGGCCGGAGCAGACTGCGGGTGGACACGCGGATCACGCCCACACGGTCTGGCAGCATGTACAAGGCGCTACAGGACGTCCCGCGGCTGATGGAGACCCCTCTCCGTGGGCATTGTTCACCGGTATGTGTGCTGAAAGCGGCGCACTCCGGGCTCCCCTCTCTCCAGCTCAGTCAGCTAGTTGGGCCGGAGCACTGGCTGGCGTCGACTCGTTCCAGAGAGAGTGAAAGTTCGCGCCAGACGACAGCGGTCCACGCTCGGGGATCCCCCAACTTCACTTGTCTCACGACACCTTTCGGCGAAGGCGAGCTTGGTGCGTCGTGTCCATTGTTCGTTTCTTCCTGCCAGGGTAGCCCTCGTCATCTGCCTGTCGCAGCATTGTCTACCGTGCCGGCTGCCTGGCGCGTTACACCACCCGTTTGTCTTCAGCGACCTTAGCTTCGTTCCGTTGCGACCGGTTTCTAGTCGGACCGCTTCATATCTCCTCGTACCTCCATGAACAGTGCCTGTTAAGTCCTCACCGAAATCCAACAGGTATACTGTCTACACCTTTTACAAAATCTTGTACTCGGTTACAGTAGTGCGTCGAATTCCGTCTCATATTAAAAACTAAGATATTTATAATCTAGACGATACAAAAAACACAAAAAAGGTTGAAATATTTCTTCATGTATTACTACTGTATATATAGATTAAAAAAATAAAAAGTTGTTGCACTGACCAATAGACATGAAAAATTACAAAAAATTACTCTAACAGCAGACAGGGGTACCCCTTAATAATTACCTTATATGCAAATTCGCCTGCCTTAGACTCTAATTGTACTTAAAAACTTCACTCCAACAACTACTATATCCTAAACATTCAGGCATTCACAGTGGTAAACACAAACGGAGAACAAATTCAGCATGCAAAACTAAAAGAATAAGCCCAATGTGCAACAGTAAGTCTAAAAACGTAGTCCTACTACGTGGTTGGCGCGTCTGGGAGATCTGTGAACGCTGGCCGGTGTGACCGAGCGGTTCTACGGGCTTCAGCCTGGAACCGCACGACCTCTACGGTCGCAGGTTCAAATCCTGCCTCGGGCATGGATGTGTGTGATGTCCTCAGATTAGTTAGGTTTAAATAGTTCTGCGTTCTAGGGGACTGATGACCTCATATGTTAAGTACCACAGTGCTCAGAGTCATTTGAACCATTTTTAGATCTGCGAACATTATAAAGACAAGCACAATGGTCCACAGTAATATAAAATAGGGGCAACACAAAAATGGGACAGTGAATACCGGCAATGCAAGGCCTGCATGAAGGGAAATGAAATTTCGATAGTTATGTGTCCATCAGGCCCGACCTGCGACAACAAAGTAGCGAAATGCCGTCTCGCCGAGATATTGACGTTTTGACGGCAGTTCTTCTCCGATTCTCCAGAATTCTGTGTTTTTGATTAGGTATTCCTGTAACGTCGAAGGCGAAATTGGTAGCAGACTCTGAAACTCCACAAGGAAAGCCGGCCTAACGTCCAGACATGTGCGGCTATACCAGGAGCCAAGAAACATAAGCAAAAAAACGGACTTACCGCTACAATGAGACGTAACTGATACGCATGCGAAATACGCAGTCCAGTCCCGTGTCTCGGTTTTGTTGTTGTTGTTGTTCTGCAAATCACTATTCCCCACTATCTCTTCTCCACGATGACGCTGCGCACACACACGTATTTAAACGTCGAGGTGACTCAATCCTCTCGCAACACGAAAGTATGACCCAACGCACAGCGATGAGGGTGGGCTCGGTGCCCTCCTTAGCATTTCACGAATTCGAAATCAGCACACGCAACTCAGGCGCGGCTAAGCACACTCGAAGTAACCCCACAAAAAACTGACGCAATGCTCAAGGGCGTACACATACGCACTCGAAACTGATCAAGAGATATGTGCAACGCAACGGGGAGTGCTAATACGCACTCTAAACTGATCAAGAGATATGTGCAACGCCACAAGTGCGTGCTCCACTCACTGTCATAAGCATTCATAAGAGTGGTAAGCACCCCACAACACCACCAGAGACACAAGACCGGCCCAGGTTTCACACATGCCACATGACGATTCCCCCAACAAAGACGCAAAGGCCAAAATCACCCTTGTAGCAGTGATGACCCTGTGGACCGTGGTGCTCAGTGCGCCAATCCTTGTTCTTACGCAGCTGCTGGTTGTTGCTGTCATTGTTTCTGCGTTCATCCCTTACATTTTACCTCTCATATATCCATTCCAGCTCGCTCAGTAGGTATTTGAAAATTTCAGTGCTGTCTCCGCGCCTACCGACGAGTGCCTGTTGGTACTGCTTGGGAAGCTTCGAGAAACAGAAACCAATAATTTCCGACGGGCTGCAGGGTGCGTCTAAGAACTGGTTCTTCTTTAATAGGGCCTCGAACATTTTTACCGGTCTTTGTGTCCTGAAGATTCGAGTTCAGCCCACATCATAATTCCCTGTTTTGATCTATCCTGCATTTCTCGTGAGCAATAGGTAACGAGAAATGCTTTCTTGAACTCTTCGAATGTGCTGCACTTTGCCGCGACATCTCACACTTTTTCGGCGGCTGATCCCTCAAAATTCTGAAATTTTATGGCGGACAGAAAATGCTTCTGGTCGAAGGTAGATCCAGTCCTGATACTAGAGAATCTGTCAGATTCCGTCACGGGGATTTGGTCCAGGTGCTGGGACACATCGTGGCCGTCACATCTAACACAGTTCTCCGGCAACTTGTCCGGTGTATCCCTGCCCGTTGACTGAGAGGTATCGCGTGAGTGCGCACAATACTCGGCAGAAGACGTGACGTGCGTCGCACTGCTCTGTGAACCACCCGATGGCATCACTCGTGCGGTTGAAGTTTCGCAGCTACGTAACTGTTCTGCCGCGCAAGGTCCTCAAGTCTTTGTCTGCTTCTTCTACTTGAGCTAGACGATAGTTTACTTTGGCAATATTCTCCGTGTTAGCGATTAATGCCTTATGTACCTGCGTCAAGACTTCCGAACTTTTGTTTGTCATGACGTTTTGACTGGATATCAGCAGCAAGATTAGTCTTCTTCGCACTTGCTGTCTCTATTCGGACAAGGCGGGCGTCTTTCTTCGATTCTGTTCGAGTTTGCGTACATCAGAAAGTTTTGCCACAAACACGTCCGTGCGTGAGGTGATCTACTCCTTTAATGCGATCGCCTCGCTCTTTCTTTTTTGTTCCATTCTTCTGCCACCTACCTTCGTTTTCTTTCAAATTCTTCTGCCTCTTCCCTTCGTTTTCTTTCTAATTCTTCTGCCTTTTGCTTTCGTTTTCTTTCTAATTCTTCTACCTCCTCCTTTCGTTTTGTTTCTAATTCATCCATCTGCTTCTTAATCTGACCTACGAGAGCGATGACTGGATCAGGTTCTGGTTCGCAATGCGTGCCAGCCATTGGCGAAGCGACCCGTGGTTCCCGTGGGCTGTTGCGTTGGTGTCGCACTGTGTGTCGGCCTTCTATACCCCATACCGAATTTCTGCTTCTCTTGCTTATCTTCCTGCCCCATGAACCATGGACCTTGCCGTTGGTGGGGAGGCTTGCGTGCCTCAGCGATACAGATGGCCGTACCGTAGGTGCAACCGCAACGGAGGGGTATCTGTTGAGAGGCCAGACGAACATGTGGTTCCTGAAGAGGGGCAGCAGCCTTTTCAGTAGTTGCAGGGGCAACAGTCTGGATGATTGACTGATCTGGCATTGTAACATTAACCAAAACGGCCTTGCTGTGCTGGTACTGCGAACGGCTGAAAGCAAGGGGAAACTACAGCCGTAATTTTTCCCGAGGACATGCAGCTTTACTGTATGATTAAATGATGATGGCGTCCTCTTGGGTAGAATATTCCGGAGGTAAAATAGTCCCCCATTCGGATCTCCGGGCGGGGACTACTCAAGAGGACGTCGTTATCAGGAGAAAGAAAACTGGCATTCTACGGATCGGAGCGTGGAATGTCAGATCCCTTAATCGGGCAGGTAGGTTAGAAAATTTAAAAAGGGAAATGGATAGGTTAAAGTTAGATATAGTGGGAATTAGTGAAGTTCGGTGGCAGGAGGAACAAGACTTTTGGTCAGGTGATTACAGGGTTATAAATACAAAATGAAATAAGGGTAATGCAGGAGTAGGTTTAATAATGAATAAAAAAATAGGAGTGCGGGTAAGCTACTACAAACAGCTTAGTGAACGCAATATTGTGGCCAAGATAGACACAAAGCCCATGCCTACTACAGTAGTACAAGATTATATGCCAACTAGCTCTGCAGATGATGAAGAAATTGATGAAATGTATGACGAGATAAAAGAAATTATTCAGGTAGTGAAGGGAGACGAAAATTTTATAGTCATGGGTGACTGGAATTCGTCAGTAGGATAAGGGAGAGAAGGAAACATAGTAGGGGAATATGGATTGGGGGGAAGAAATGAAAGAGGAAGCAGCCTTGTAGAATTTTGCACAGAGCATAACTTAATCATAGCTAACACTTGGTTCAAGAATCATGAAAGAAGGTTGTATACCTGGAAGAATCCTGGAGATACTAAAAGGTATCAGATAGATTACATAATGGTAAGACAGATATGTAGGAACCAGGTTTTAAATTGTAAGACATTTCCAGGGGCAGATGTGGATTCTGACCACAATCTATTGGTTATGAACTGCAGATTGAAACTGAAGAAACTGCAAAAAGGCGGGAATTTAAGGAGATGGGACTTGGATAAACTGAAAGAATCAGAGGTTGTAGAGAGTTTCAGGGAGAGCATAAGGGAACAATTGACTGGAATGGGGGAAAGAAATACAGAAGAAGAAGAATGGGTAGCTCTGAGGGATGAGGTAGTGAAGGCAGCAGAGAATCAAGTAGGTAAAAAGACGAGGGCTAATAGAAATCCTTGGGTAACAGAAGAAATATTGAATTTAATTGATGAAAGGAGAAAATATAAAAATGCAGTAAATGAAGCAGGCAAAAAGCAATACAAACGTCTCAAAAATGAGATTGACAGGAAGTCCAAAATGGCTAAGCAGGGATGGCTAGAGTACAAATGTAAGGATGTAGAGGCTTGTCTCACTAGGGGTAAGATAGATACTGCCTACAGGAAAATTAAAGAGACCTTTGGAGAGAAGAGAACCACTTGCATGAATAACAAAAGCTCAGATGGCAACCCAGTTCTAAGCAAAGAAAGGAAGGCAGAAAGGTGGAAGGAGTATATAGAGGGTTTATACAAGGGCGATGCACTTGAGGACAATATTATGGAAATGGAAGAGGATGTAGATGAAGATGAAATGGGAGATAAGATACTGGGTGAAGAGTTTGACAGAGCACTGAAAGATCTGAGTGAAAACGAGGCCCCGGGAGTAGACAACATTCCATTAGAACTACTGATGGCCTTGGGAGAGCCAGTCATGACAAAACTCTACCATCTGGTGAGCAAGATGTATGAGACAGGCGAAATACCCTCAGACTTCAAGAAGAATATAATAATTCCAATCCCAAAGAAAGCAGGTGTTGACAGATGTGAAAATTACTGAACTATCAGTTTAATAAGTCACAGCTGCAAAATACCAACGCGAATTCTTTACAGACGAATGGAAAAACTGGTAGAAGCGGACCTCGGGGAAGATCAGTTTGGATTCCGTAGAAATGTTGGATCACGTGAGGCAATAGTAACCTTACGACTTATCTTAGAAGAAAGATTAAGAAAAGGCAAACCTACGTTTCTAGCATTTGTAGACTTAGAGAAAGCTTTTGACAACGTTAACTGGAATACTCTCTTTCAAATTCTGAAGGTGGCAGGGGTTAAATACAGGGAGCGAAAGGCTATTTACAATTAGTACAGAAACCAAATGGCAGTTATAAGAGTCGAGGGGCATGAAAGGGAAGCAGTGGTTGGGAAAGGAGTGAGACGGGGTTGTAGCCTCTCCCCGATGTTATTCAATCTGTATATTGAGCAAGCAGTAAAGGAAACAAAAGAAAAATTCGGAGAAGGTATTAAAATTCATGGAGAAGAAGTAAAAACTTTGAGGTTTGCCGATGACATTGTAGTTCTGTCAGAGACAGCAAAGGACTTGGAAGAGCAGTTGAACGGAATGGACAGTGTCTTGAAAGGAGGATATAAGATGAACATCAACAAAAGCAAAACGAGGATAATGGAGTGTAGTCAAATTAAATCGGGTGATGCAGAGGGGATTAGATTAGGAAATGAGACACTTAAAGTAGTAAAGGAACTTTGCTATTTAGGGAGTAAAATAACTGATGATGGTCGAAGTAGAGAGGATATAAAATGTAGACTGGCAATGGCAAGGAAATCGTTCCTGAAGAAGAGAAATTTGTTAACATCGAGTATAGATTTAAGTGTCAGGAAGTCGTTTCTGAAAGTATTTGTATGGAGTGTAGCCATGTATGGAAGTGAAACATGGACGATAACCAGTTCGGACAAGAAGAGAATAGAAGCTTTCGAATGTGGTGCTACAGAAGAATGCTGAAGATAAGGTGGGTAGATCACGTAACTAATGAGGAGGTATTGAATAGGAATGGGGAGAAGAGAAGTTTGTGGCACAGCTTGACTAGAGGAAGGGATCGGTTGGTAGGACATGTTTTGAGGCATCAAGGGATCACAAATTTAGCATTGGAGGGCAGCGTGGAGGGTAAAAATCGTAGAGGGAGACCAAGAGATCAATACACTAAGCAGATTCAGAAGGATGTAGGTTGCAGTAGGTACTGGGAGATGAAGAAGCTTGCACAGGATAGAGTAGCATGGAGAGCTGCATCAAACCAGTCTCAGGACTGAAGACCACAACAACAACAATTGCTTGTCTTGTCACGGTTCGCGTGGCTCCCCCCATCGGAGGTGCGAATCCTCCGGCGGGCATGGGTGTGTGTGTTGTCGTTTGCGTAATTTAGTTTAAGTTAGATTAAGTAGTGTGTAAGCTTAGGGACTGATGACCCAGCAGTTTGGTCCCGTAAGACGGTACTACAAATTTTTCCATGTAAATGGCCACAGTCGTCTCCATCACCAGACGTGACACCACCGTTAATTCCCTGTTCCGATCCCACATCATCTATCGGTCTGGAGGCCCTGCAGCCAAACCCGTGGCGCACTTCACAAAATGAGGGATGCTTCCTAGTGAAAACAACTTCCAACTCAGACTCCCACACCACGTCCAGTCGCTATTAACGCGGTTGTGCTAGCTCCAGAATGCTCGACGCCGCCAGTTTCTAAACAAGTGTTATTTCCCATTCAGCCACACGGTTCCTACCTTATTGCTTGGCTGCTAGCGGCACAAAACCGGCCGCCATAATGGCGGACCTTAAACCACTGCCATGCCAGGCCCACGGCCCATTTCGGTGAATCCAAAGGAATACTCGAAATGGGTTGCTGCACCGGGAAAGTTCTAAAGCTGCCCATAATGGGAGTGTCACCTCCAGCGTCCAAAAGTCTGTCTTTGTAGCTGAGTTTAATTCTACTACTGCTACTCAAGTCATCCAAGTACTGTGAGATCAATCAGTGGTTTATCCTAACCCTAATAGTCGATCAGATTAATAACAGTCAGGGAAAATTTAGATACACCAAAGGTACTCGCGTACCCCTGATGACTGGCAGAACACAAAGCTTTGCGGCTAGCCTGGGTCCGTCAACACCGACATTGAACTGTTGGTTCAAATTGCTCTAAGCACTATGGAACTTAACAGCTGAGGTCTTCAGTCCCGTAGATATAGAACTACTTAAACCTAACTAACTTAAGGACATCACACAGCCAAGCCCGAGGCAGGATTCGAACCTGCGACCGTAGTAGCAGCGCGGTTCCGGATTGAAGCGCATAGAATCGCTCGGCCACAACGGCCAGCCGAACTGTTGGTGACTGGGATCATGTTGCCTGGTCGAACGAGTCTCGTTTCAGATTGTATCAAGTAGACGGATGTGTACGGGTAATGGGAACAACCTCATGAATCCATGGGCCCTGCATGTCGGCAGGGCACTGTTCGAACTGGTGGAGGCTCTGTCATGGTGCGAGGCGTGTGCACTGAGTGGTATGGGACCCCTGTTACGTCTAGATACGACTCTGACAGATGATACGTAAATAAGCGTCCTGTCTAATCAGCTGCATCCGTTCATGTCCATTGTGCATTTCGACGGACTTGGGCAATTCTAGCAGGCGAATGCGACAACCCACACGTCCAGAATTGCTACAGAGAGTCTCCAGGAACACTCTTCTGAGTTTAAACACTTCCGCTGGCCACCAAACGCCTAAGAAATGAACATTACTGAGCATATCTAGGATACCTTGCAACGCGCTGTTCAGAAGAGATCCCAAACCCCCTAGCATATTTCAGATATATGGAGAGCCCTGCCAGATTCGTGGTATCAGTTCCCTCCAGCGCTACTTCACACTCTAGTTGAGTCCATACCATGTCGTGTTGCGACACTTCTGGATGCTCGTGTGGGCCCTACACGTTGTTAGGCAGGTGTTCCTGTTTCTTTGGCCCTTCAGTATATGTATTGTAACGTCCCCTTAGAAAAAATAATGAATTACTGTGCTGATAAGCCCCTTATGTTAATTGATTTTCAAACAGCTGAGCAAAACTGAACGTACTCAGACATTTCTCTCTTTACTTATTCTGATCATCACTAAACTGACACACAATATTTTTAGCGCAACGCAATCTGACTTTTAATAATCCCTACAAAAGAATGGCCCTGACTAACAATAACCTATACCTTCCACAAATCACTTACCTCACAAAAATCTTCGTTACTCAAACTACTGCAATACAGCGAGAGCCACTACTGCCAGTTAAATAAAAGATTCAAACTACTGAAGGCACTAACTACTGATAGGCATAGTTAGCAAATGAAAGATTTTGATAGTGAACAAACAATGTAATTACCTTAATAGTGTTCAAAAGTCATGTTCATGACATCCAATCTTACAAATTTACTGTCTCTGATGGACACACGTCCGGGTCATCCGCTCTCAAACTCCGCCATCTCACTCCCTACATCCACCACTGCTGGCGGCTCACCTCCAAATGCGCAACGCTACGCGCTGTTAAAAGCCAACAGCCCAACACTACAATAGCGAATATTACAACAATTCCACCCAGCCACAGACTGCACACAGCACAGCCAGTGATTTTCATGCAGAGCACTACGTGGCGTTACCAATATAAAAACCTAAACAGCCTACATACAATATGTAATAAATCATCAACGTCAACGAGCCAGGACGTATAATGGGAACTGCCCCACTCCCTAGCTGCAGTTTATTATTAACCTTGGAGATAATATATATGCCATTTTACGTTTCCAGACTGATCAATGCAGTACTCCACTCCCACTTATTTAGATCTATCAGAGGAAAATAGTTCACTTTTAATGTAGACAAAGGTTCTTCTAAAATTGAAATGTACGACATCGCACCTCGATCTCAAATGGTTCAGCGAACTGCATACTGCTTGTTAGTATACAATTGTCACGAGAAACGTTAGGCCGAAATGTCTACAGAGATGTGAAATCTTGGTAGCCTCAAAAATTGTAAGACAGTTGGTAACTGTCGGTGATGAAACGTCGCAATTCTTCTGGTGGTCTTAGTTCAAGTTGTGGATGGTGTTTCCTTATTTTTTCAAGCATAGCAACGTACTGAGTCCCATATGCCCCTAAAACATCTAAATTGACAATCCCACATTATTTTAATTCACACATCGTCTCTGACATTGTTTCCAACATAAACACACTGTGACTTCCTGAGATTTTGAGTTTTCTGATGAGTTTAAACAGATCAATGTTTTATAGGTGGTCTGCCCAGTTATATTGCTGAGAGCCTCCTTTCTATGTACACCCCAAGGCTTTAGCTGCAATATTGTAAATAGAATCCACTACCGATGGCGACAGTCTCCACGTCCATATAATCCCTTTTAGCTTCCTGTAGCTGCTTCTATGCGTTTTTTTTTCTTTCGTTCTTTACTGCTTGAGTTACAGCAGCAGCTCTTCGAGCTAATGAACCAATGGTTGATGGCCCAGTAACTGCAGGGATTAAAAACGGAATAATTCCAGCGGCTATCTTAGCTATAGGCAAAACGCTCAACATTTTGTCTTCTTGTGCCTCCTTTCCGCCTGAAAGCACCTTTCGCTGCAGTCACAGCTAACTGGATGCAATTGTTTAACATCCCATCGGATTTCTCAACTTCTTTAGCATGCAACGAGATGCATTCACTACTGATGTGAACGTTATGCCCGTGCCCAATTTAAGTTTGGCATGCATTGCCTTACTGACCACGAATGAAGCAATATGTTGTCCTAAACCAATGTGTGTACCTCGAGTATCAGTCTAGCTTTATCAACTAATATTTGGTCTGCAAAACAACGATCTTTATTTGTAGCATGAGGAATATTATGCTGCTTGCATACGTCGTCCAGCACATTAATCCTCTTATCATCACAAGCGAGGCAGTTTTTCAGTGTCATTTGAGATTCCATAAAAATTATGTCCAGGAAGATGTTTGACTGATACATACTCGTGAACACCACCCCCACCTCTATTGATACGTTTACTACGACTTACGTCGTGCTAATATGTGGTTTGGGGTTTGCGTGTCGTATTATATAGCAAATTGCGAACGTTCACTCAACTGTTGTGCCTTAATGAGAAACCCAGCCAATTCACTAACCCCCTGCCTCTCAAGGTCTTGTAATTCTCTCTATAAGCCACAGGTCTAGGTTAGTGCTTTTTTGTGATTTCACCATGTAAAAACTCCCTACAGTTTTTTCACCATTCCTGTCCGTTATGTTGTACGCCAGGGTGACAAAAGCCTTGGGATAGCGATATATGCACATATGCAAATGACGGTAGAATCGCGTATATCGCGTACACAAGGTATAAAAGAGCAGTGCATTGGAGGAGCTGTCATTTGTACTCACGTGATTCATATGAAAAGATTTCCAATGTTTTTAAAGCCTCATGACCGGAATTAACAGACTCTGAACGTGGAATGGTAGTTGGAGCTAGATACACGGGACATTGCATTATCGAAGTCATTACAGTGGGGAACTCAATGTTCCGAGATCCACAGTATTAAGGGAGTGCCGAGAATATCAAATTTCAGGCATTACATTTCACCAAAGACAATTCAGTGGCTGACGATCTTCACTTAACGAGCGGGAGCAGCGGTGGTTGCGTACTGTGGTCAGTCCTAACAGAAAAGCTACAGTGTGCGAAGTGACAACATAATTCGATTTGGGACGTACGCCACTGCTGTGAAATTTCGTGTTAATGGACTTTGGCGGCGGTCGACCGAAGCGAGTGCCTTAGCTAACAGCATGGCATGGTCTGCAGCGCCCTCCTGGGCTTGTGACCGAATGAGCTGAACCATAGATGCCTGGGAAACAGTGACATGGTCAGGTGAGTATTTCACTTGGCAAGAACAGATGACAGGATTCTTGTGTGGCGCGGACCCCACGAAGCCTTGGACCCAAGATGTCAGCAAGGCACTGTGAAAGCTTGTGGTGGCTTCATAGTGGTGTGAACAGTGTTTACATGGAATGGTGTGGGTTCTCTGGTCCAGCTTGTAATGGTGCTTGAATTACGTAACAATTACGGCACCTCACCTCAACCACTCGATACCAGCAATATTCTACTGTGTTTCTGTAAAATAGTTACCATATTTCTGTGACAACATTCAGATTTGATTTCATTAATGTAGAGGTACTTTGATACATCGATATGTTTATATTGCAATGATATTATTCTTATGTGTATTCTTTCTTTTGTCACTATGTTCTTTGACGTACTTGTAACTCTGACTTTTGGGCGCGTAAGTGGTTATTAGAGAGCCAAGTCTTGGTCGTCATGTTGAGAAAGACGTAAATTGTAGTCAGTTTATGAAATGTGAACTTTAACAGTGAGGAAGATATTTTCAAGTATGTTTTATATTGTGAAGTGATCTTGCAACAAAAGTAATAAAAAAGAAGTGTAACTTAAATTCGGAGTGCTGATTACTTTTTTACATCATCATTGTCCTAAGTTGCAAAAGTTTAATCTTCAAGAATGGTTTATGAAACACATCTATAAAACTTTTGAATATCGCATAATAACACCTAGGCCTTTTTGCATCCGAGCTTAGAATCATCACTACCTAGATTTTCGACGATTGAGCCATGAGTTCACAACGAGAACAGCGTGGGAAACACGAAAAGATGAGTGTCCAGTTTATCCATTATTTCATGAAATGACTTTATTGACGGTGCTCTAATGACACCTGCCACATAATATAACGTTGTTGTTGCCCGAAAATGCATTATTTAGCAGCGTGAGCAACACTACAATCATAACTAATTTTTGACCTTTGTTGTGGTAGGGTTGTTAGAACGTGGGTGCTCTTGCCAGGATAGGCAGCACCAAATATTCAGAAATTAACTGTAGATTAACTGTGTTTCAGAAAAAGTACATAGTGAATCTGTTATGAAAAATATCGACAAAAACATGACAATCAAATATTAAGGAGACACAACCACATGACGAAAAATAGACGCAAAAAACAATGGGACGACAAAGGATTTAAAATAAACACTCCGACTGGATTCCTACGGAAAAGACTTCAGCTATAAGTTGAGTAGAAATTCAAACGAATTTTGTAGTTTGGTATTGTAATTTTTACTGGTTCATTTTTTGTTAATAGTTAATCATGGACAAAATTAATGAAAGGGAAGAAAAGTGGGGGAGGGGGATCAAAAACTTGATAAAATAGAATTAATACTGCAACTCCTGAATAAGCAGAGTGAAAATATAAATAATCAATTTTTTGATTTAAATCGGAAATAAAACAAGACCTGAAAACTGAGTTACATGAAAATATATATAATTTAAAATCTGAAATGAGGGCTGAAATTGCCGAAAGGTTAGGGGAGAATTTGAATAAGCAATTAAATGTAATAAAAACTGAGTTAACCAAGGTCAAAAATACACTGGAAGGTAACTTAAAGGTGATAGAATTGAAGGTACACAGTGGAGAAAAAACTAACTGTTTTTGAAAATGAATTCGTTGCTGAAAATAGTAACAGAGTCAGGGCAATTCAGGAACTTCAAAATGAAAATGAATCACTAGATCCAAAATTAGGTGACTTGAAAGCAAACAATGTTAATGCAATCAGTAATGTTGAGAAAAAGTTAGACAGTTTAGAATCTTATCCTACCAATGAAGTAGACACATTAAAAACTAAAATAAATCAAGTTGAAGAATATGTTGTTAACAAAAATTTGTACAGTCATTGTCCAGTATGCTCGAACCTGTTAGTGAAAAGTTTTCCTTGTGATAATTTGCTCCTAGTTGATTTTTTGCACCATTGCGAGGACAATTTTATGCCAGGAATGTATGATAATTCAAAAATTAAATTTGTCAAAAAATTTCTTGAAGGGGAGGCCCTATCCTGGGCTAACCGAAATTTCGATCAGTGGGAAACCTTTGCAAATTTTGAGAAAAGCTTCTTAAACAAATTTTGGTCAGAATCTGAACAGGGGAGGATTAAATCTGAATTTTTAAATGGACCTATTTTCAGAGGGAGAGTGGGCACCATGAAAGCATTTTGCAAAGATCAATTGAGAAAATTAATACATTTAGATAAACCTTTTGATGAAATGACACAAATAGATGCACTGAAAAGAAGGATACCTGAAAAATTGCAATGGGATTTAGTTCATGGGCCTGATGATTCTCTGGAAATTTTTTTAAAAATATGTGGATAAATTGGATAGGGCATTAGAAAGAGGTAATATGCAAAATTTTAACAATGGTTAACACCAACAGGGGGTGGGGGGGGGGGGGGTGGTGGTATTCCAACACGTATGGATGGAGAGAGGAGAAAATACAGAGACAATAGACATGAACAACACAGGCACAGGGGATACAATTGGGATCTTAATGGTAATGACAGAGACAGGAACAGAAATTTTGGAAATAGAAGCAGTTGGGATGACAGAAACAGGGGGGAACAAAATTGGAGATCAAACAACAGAGAAAACAGGTAGGAAAACTCCGGACTGCCTCAATGAGGGTCCGCAGTTTTGGGGCGAGAAAATTTAATCACAATACGACCTACAATAACAACTGGGAATTTACAGACAGAGGAAAAAGGAGAAATGTAACTTATTATTATATAAAACCAGTGAAAGATAAAACAAATACACACCACAAATAACAGACACTTATGTTCAACACCAAATTAATACTTTAAATTTCGATCAGAAATTTTGGGATACAATAAGAGAAAATAATCATTTTTAAAGCAATAAGGTAACTACTTCTGAGAACAAGCCAGATGAGGATACTGCAATTGTGCCAGAACTTTATAATTGGGTAGAGAATGATAATCTATGTAATTCTGAAGTATGTGCCAAACATTACAGCTCTGATTTGAATAAGTTATTTAATGAAAATGAAAAGTTATGTGAAGAGAGAGAGATGGAACTTAATGTGACTATGGATAGGATGCATGATGAGGAAAGTTTTGATTTTGATGAAAATATGAATGCTAATGATGTTGTTGAGAGTTGTACGGAGGTAAGTAATGGTGAGATTAATGCTGTGGGTGTGTATCAGGTATTCGTTGAGATTATTTCAAGTGAAGTAGTGAAGCTATGTGATAATGAAGTTGATAACTGTGAGCATTATGATGAGGTAAGTGTGGTTAGTGATGAGGAAGTGGACACAAATGCATCTGAAGAACAGGTAAAGTTAAGTCAGTGTAACCAATCTAATGTAGCAGAGGACTGTAATGTTGTGCCAGCTAATAGTATGAAGTATTTAAACCCACATACAAGTTCTGAAGGAGAAGGTGAAAATTTTTTAAACATATTATGGAACAGTTGCAATTACAAAAAAGATAGGGAAGAGTTGTGGAACTATTTAGCTAAAATTTGTAGAAGGTTATATCCTCACTAGTGGCAAACTGTTCAATGTAATGAATATCTGTTTTGTGCTCAACCTGTTGTATCCATAGTTGATGAATATGAAAGTGTAAATGTGTGTGTGAAGCTATTAAAAACTGATCAGGAAAATAATGAGGGTAATTTTAGAGAAATTGAAAATGACCTGTTACACGAACCATTAAAAGAAAAAGTAGAAGAATGTGAATTAAGGTATCCATACATTAAAGCTAAAGAAAACAATTGGAGGGTAAATGTCTCATTGATAAAGGGAGTCCTATTACAACCATCTCAGAAAAATTCAGAAATAAAATTAAAGACAGTGTTGATGTTGTTGAAGCCCCTGTGATGGGAGTAAAGATAAGAGGAGCTACAGGCAAACACAGTAAAGTCATCAAAAGTCAAGTATTTTTATCATTTGAAATAGAAAATGTAAAATTTGAGCGGAGTTGTCTTGTTATTCCAAGGTTAGAAGAGAACTTATTGTTTGGCATGGACTGGATGTTAAAGGTAAGTGCTGCATTTAGCTGGAGTGAGATGAGATCAATTGTGTGTCAACCCAAAAGCAATACTATTGTGTGTACACAACTGTTTATTATACACTGTCGAGAAGGTTGCAATCATGTCAGGAAAAACATAGACTATGAAGAGAATTTGTGCTATTATGATGACAAACCTGAGCTGAATTTTTTTGGTCAAAATTATGAAAACCTAGTTAAAAGTAAAGTAGAGGTAGCAATTAATTTGGACAGTGACCGAAAGAGACAGTTGAAAAATTTATTGTGGGAATTTCAAGATGTTTTCAATGAAAAACCTGGAATAGTTAGGAATTATCAATGCACTTTAGACCTCAAAAATCATGAATCTTTTCTTCTGAAGCCTTATAGTATTCCTTTTGCAAAAAGAAAAAGAAGTAGGGAGTGAGATACAAAAAACGGAAGCATGGGGTACAATCGAAAGAAGTAACAGTCATTATAAGAATCCTTTGGTGATGGTTTCCAAACGTGGAGGGAGTGTTAGACTTGTATTTGATTCTAGGCACCTTAACAAATTTTTGAAAAGAGGAAATGATCATCCAGAAAACGTAGATGAACTGTTACATAAATCTGAAAGTCTGAAATTCATGAGCAGCTTTTCGAAATATTTCCTTAAGCCTCCATTTCCCGGATCGAAAGGTTCAGCTTGATATACCTCTTTCCTCAGTCTTTTCTGAACTCCTTCGTTCCAAAACTTGGCTAAAAATGCATGTTCAAAATCACAGTAAGTAAGACATCGATCGACCATTTCGATTCCCCAAATAGCAGATTCTCCTGTAATATGTTCGATTACAAACTGTATCTTTTGCCTATCAGACCAACTAGGCAGAAAAATTCGGGAAAATGATCGGAGAAAAACGATCAGGTGAAGGTTTCTCTTTTCGGGATTAAATACCTGAAAGTTTCTGTGTTTCAATAGGCTTTCCTCTTTCCTTAACTGCACTAATGAATTAGAGTCATTTACTGGAATTTTTTGTGTTCTGGATGGTGAATATTCTCTGCTTTGATGTTTTGTGTTTTGCTGCTCAGGACCATCATTACTTATATCACTGAGTGGAAACAGAATGTGGGTAGCTGTCACGTGTTTCTCTGTCTTTGTTTTGAAATTGTTGCTCCAAGCTGTGTATTATCTGAGTAGTCTGTTCTTTCCAAGTAGGCAAGTCTGTCGTAAATACTTTCCTGATGACACCTAATTCTGTTAAAACAGTATCTCCAGAGGTACCTGGTGCCGCTAATATGTTAACAGTGGCATCCTCAACAGAGTCCTGTAACTCGGTTATTATTTTGTTTTCGATCATTTTATCTTTCTCCGCTAACCAGTCTGTACATTGTTCAATAAAGTGTTGTATTTGGTCTTTTAACTTTTGTTCCACTTTTTTTTCTCCATTCACAGCCAACTGAGAGAATTTGTGGGTCAACTTTTTTACTTTGTTATTCGCTGTATGTAAAGTGTCTTTACAGGTAAAAACTTGTTTGTTAACTGGCTCGTGTTCTCATTTTACTTCATATACGTCCTTCTGGTAACGATTTACGTTATCCTCCGTCTGCTTTGCAAATTCGTCATACTTTTTCTGAATCCTATCATCAATTTCTTGCTGTTTCTTGTTACTCCATGTCTCTAACATCTGATGAAGTTCAATGGTTACCTCTTGTTTTGCACTTTGAACTGTAATAACTACTTTAGTCTCAAGGTCACCTTTCATATCTGTTACAGCCGGCCGGTGTGGCCGAGCGGTTCTAGGCGCTTCAGTCTGGAAGCGCGCGACCGATACGTCGCAGGTTCGGATCCTGCCTCGGGCATGGATGTGTGTGATGTCCTTAGGCTAGTTAGGTTTAAGTAGTTCTCCGTTTTAGGGGATTACCTCAGATGTTAAGTCCCACAGTGCTCAGAGCCATAGTTGTTACAGTGCTATCAAGTTCAGTCTTAGCGCTTCTATTTTAGAATCTAACTTTGAATCAAGCCTTCCGTCAAAACTTTTGGTTTGCGCTTCGAACTTATCATCAAAACTATGGATAATAAAGACTTTCCTGTTCCATTTGTGTTCGTTCCTGCTGTTCCTCTTGTGACCTTTGTATCACCAGGCGCGCAAACAAGGCTTCAATTAAATTTGAAACATCATTGTATGTTGATGTCTGTATTATCTGATTGGTTTGTAGTTCCTGTACGCTGCTGGGCGATACCTTTACTACAGTACTGTGTGTGGTGTTTATTTCATCTGGCCTATCAGGATGTAGTTCATTCCTGGTCGGCAGAATTCGCGATCTAAGTTGGTATTGTGTGTCAACTATTTCTTCACTGTCATCTACAAGGGTATGTGGTCTGCCCTCTGCCATTGTTTGTTAGGTTCGCGCACGTGGTTGTATGAAATTCCTGCGCGATAAAGCTACGCAATAGCTTCCTAAGCCTTCTGGGATGCACTGACGTAATGGTGACGTATACCTAACAATTGCCTACGCTCGCACAAAATGACACGATGGATGTTACTGATCACAAACAACTGAATGCCAACGCCATTAATGCAATATGCAGAAGCAGACAAATGAATTTAATTTTTTTAAGACAATACTGACTATAACAATACCTGAAATTATACAATGCTACTAAATATCTACCTACAAAATACCTCCATGCACTTTCTACTGGTTTGGATAGGTTGATGGAAAAAACACAGAAGTTTGCTACATGAGAGGGCATTAATGAAAGTTCTCAACAGAAATAAATAAGGTACACACTCTTGCGTGCCTGCAACTGCTGAAGAATTTTTCGAAGTCCAAATGTTCTTTTCACGGCAAAATTTATCATCAGTTCCGCTTTTTATTTACCAGTTCAGCAAATCAGTATTGTTTCCGGCATAATTTTGTCGTGGTACATGAAAATAAGTGACATCGATTAGCAACGAGCAAATAGAAAAATATTTTTTCAATATCTTAAAAATTTCAACACTAACAAATACAAGATAATTACAAAGGCGTTTCGAACAATAGCGTGAAATATTTTTAATTTCGTTTCGCGTCCCTGTTCGGGCACCAATATAAAAATTACTTTTTTTTACTAATAATATCAATATTTATATATGCGTTTGGAGAGAGAGAGAGAGAGAGAGATTGATTTTTGATTGAGGTTTTTACTTTAAGTCGTAACTGGTACCTGAATTTTGGTTGCTGCTTCCTTGAATGATCAGCTTCTGCACCAGTTGTTGACGTATTGCAATTTGGAGGAATTTATTGTTCTTTAAGGTTTAAAATATGACTCTGTTAGTTACTTGGCCGTATTGCGGATAGCTTTAAGCCCAAGTTTTCGTAGCTTTTCATACCTAAGGGATCACTGTGTTAAGTAAATAAGATCAAACAGCAATCTGCTTTTTGTGAGAAAAGGAGATTGCTTGGCACACAAACTTCTTTCAAACTACACGTCCTGCTACATCAAAATTGGTCAGTGCAGTTCAGCACCATACTGTTGTCCAAGAACATAATCCAATTACTGTAATTAATAAATTATGAGAGGTTGTTACTTATTGAATGAAAACTATAGAAAATGCATTTCTTTTCCTGTATTTTAGTGAACTTTGTTCACTTACAATTCTGTCGATTGGTAGACGGCGACGACAATGAAGTCCACCTCCTTTTCCAAAAACAAGATATTTCTATTCTTCACTTCCAGAAAATTTGTTTACATAAATGTTTGGCAACTCTTACACATACTTCACTCGGTTTTATCACTAAAATATCAATTTTCATTAAACGTAACAACACGTTCTGAGCGACAGCCTAGCAACACGTCCTCTTTCCACAAGATACAGATTAACACTTTTTTTTTAATAAGATCAATTGTCTTTTTTTTTTTAGTCCAAACTCAAAGATTCCCTAGTACTATCGTTGCGTGGATTGCGCGCTAAAGAGTTTCTTGCTGTCCAGCTGCGCTTCACTTCACTTCAAGTACTTTTTGGATGACATTTACATTTACGGTATTTACATACATGATTGATCTTCTCAGAATAAAATCAGGCACAAATTAGTTAAAGATGAAAAAGGAGCAGTGAGGCTCACATAACATTACAGATAGGCGGCAGCTCCCCTACAGTTCGCAGTCATTGGCAGAGCACCGATCGAACCGCACCGTTGCATCACCACCCGGCACCCTGGATCCTCGCAGCATGCTACGCTGTGTGCTAAAAACGCGATTGCGACATTATGTGTAGTAATAGCTTTTAACCTCCTTTGAACTAGCACACTGTAATTTACAAGGTTGTTTCATGTCGTTTTTATATACCGCAGCATACAGCTGTAATGTGTAGATGAAGTAGTGTTATTCTTTGAGCAGTGACTTCTTTTAGCAGGGTGTTATTATTAGTAGCACCCCGATTTTTTTAACAACACTCCAGTTGACGTATCTCTGCAACTTCTATGCATATACCAGTTTAAGGGATTCTTTCAGTTATCGTTTTAGACTGAGTCTTCTTCCTGCCAATTCACATATGGAGTAGACAGATTTATTTCGACTTGTAGGTGAACAGAGATTCCTATATAGAGTTACTATTTATTTTGAGTCTATCTGCTACTAGTTTCGTGTGGTATTGTGAATTTTTTCCAGCCAGAGAATACAAATTGTGTGACACGTCAATTTTGAGCCGTATTGCAATTTTAGGCACTCGTTGTTTACAATACCACATAAATGTGTAAATTGGAGCGACCTTTACTTCAGTTTCTCACCAAAAATAATAAAGTACACTAACAAAACTTTTCTCTCTGGCATCTTGGCGGAGATGGCTCTGTCCCGCCATTTCCAGGGGATGGGAGATTGGCTGGGGGTGGCTGACGTCGTAGGAGTGGGGAGAGGGGTGTGGCAGAAGGGAGAGACCAATAGCACCCTCTGGTGGATGCAGTACAAACTAGCTCAGTCGGTCCCTGCACTTCGAGGCGAAAACATGCATCTCTGAGTTAGGCTACTGAAGATAGCCCAAATTAGCTGTAAACATATAAGCAAAATACCCTGCCTCTTTCTCCAGCACATAATTACCGTTTCCCACCGAAAATAAGTACACTAACTTCCCCTTCCTCTTCGGTAGCTGGACAGAGATCGACCATTTCCCGCCATTTCCAGAGGTTACATCTTAGGAAGAGCGGAGGGTTGGTGACGTCATAGGAGTGAGGGAAAGGTTTGGGGGAGTTAGGGTAGTGGAGGTACCCTAATTGCCACTCTTTCCGCCAAAATTTCCTGCCATTTCTTTGGGGTGGAGAGGGGTACGATGTCATGGGAGGTGGGAAAAACCCATCCGCTATTTTGTATAAATTATTTGTCTTAACATCAGCTCTGTTCAACTACTAATATGGTGACTTGCCATCTTGCTGGAAAAGAAAATCTGTGTTTGTATACCGTTGTAATTGAAGCGCTATATAATGTTGAAGCATATCTATGTATGATACGCTGTTACAGTTGCAATTGACTGTTCATAAAAGAAAGGACCATAAATCTTGTTTCAGGTTACTGTCAAAAAGACATTTACATTAGGTGAGTCGCGTACATTTTCGATAGTGTGACATGGTTTCTGTTCACTGCATATCCGAACTTTATATCGTCAAACGTATCTACACAATAGTCAGCTCTTTATCATTTTCTCTTAAGGCTTGCAACAGTTCCAATTTGTCAGACCCCGACCCGACGTCTTACGTGAAACGATTGTACCAATTAATAACAGTTCGTGTTCAGGTGCTGGCTTGTGATATTTAGTCCTAAACTATCTCTTAACTCTAATAGCACATTCGCATAAATGGAACCATAGTTACGTAGTTAGTTACATATTGACAGGTAATTTGAGCAATTCTTTTAATGAAATGTAGTGGAACGTCCCTGTCGGGGTATGTATACTTGATTAACGTAAACATTAAGTGAAACATAATTATTTATGTCCTGCTCATCTAACTAGGATTAATTTCTTTAAGCTGGATATCAGTTTTTAAGCAGAAATTCTTCGATGGAGTTGAAGGAGTTGTCCAAGAGAAATGATTTCCAACAAGATATAAAACATCCTTCGCTACCTGTCAAACATTTTAAGTTACTGGGTAAATGATCAAAACTTTTTGTTGCTGCAATGTCGGCTCATTTCTGAGCCAATATGTACACTCACAATTTGGGAACATTCTACCCTACCTGCTTTCTTCTTCTCATTGACTACACCAATTTTATATAGAGGTGGAGTCCCTGCACGCCCACACCGGCATGATGGCCAACTCAAAAGGTCTACTGCCATCTCTGCACAAGTGTTAGTTTTCGCTAATGTGAGGTGTCGCAGGATGTGGGTACTTCGGTGTTCTACATCTGTATCTACATCTACTTGCATACACTGCAAATCATATTTAAGTGATTGTCAGAGGGTTTATCGAACCACCTTCACAATTCTCTATTAATCCAATCTCGTATAGCGCGGGGAAAGAACGAACACTTATACACGGTGTTTCAAAAATGACCGGTATATTTGAAACGGCAATAAAAACTAAACGAGCAGCGATAGAAATACACCGTTTGTTGCAATATGCTTGGGACAACAGTACATTTTCAGGCAGACAAACTTTCGAAATTACAGTAGTTACAATTTTCAACAACAGATGGCGCTGCGGTCTGGGAAACTCTATAGTACGATATCCACCATGCGTAGCAATAATATGGCGTAGTCTCTGAATGAAATTACCCGAAACCTTTGACAACGTGTCTGGTGGAATGGCTTCACATGCAGATGAGATGTACTGCTTCAGCTGTTCAATTGTTTCTGGATTCTGGCGGTACACCTGGTCTTTCAAGTGTCCCCACAGAAAGAAGTCACAGGGGTTCATGTCTGGCGAATAGGGAGGCCAATCCACGCCGCCTCCTGTATGTTTCGGATAGCCCAAAGCAATCACACGATCATCGAAATATTCATTCAGGAAATTAAAGACGTCGGCCGTGCGGTGTGGCTGGGCACCACCTTGCATAAACCACGAGGTGTTCGCAGTGTCGTCTAAGGCAGTTTGTACCGCCACAAATTCACGAAGAATGTCCAGATAGCGTGATGCAGTAATCGTTTCGGATCTGAAAAATGGGCCAATGATTCCTTTGGAAGAAATGGCGGCCCAGACCAGTACTTTTTGAGGATGCAGGGACGATGGGACTGCAACATGGGGCTTTTCGGTTCCCCATATGCGCCAGTTCTGTTTATTGACGAAGCCGTCCAGGTAAAAATAAGCTTCGTCAGTAAACCAAATGCTGCCCACATGCATATCGCCGTCATCAATCCTGTGCACTATATCGTTAGCGAATGTCTCTCGTGCAGCAATGGTAGCGGCGCTGAGGGGTTGCCGTGTTTGAATTTTGTATGGATAGAGGTGTAAACTCTGGCGCATGAGACGATACGTGGACGTTGGCGTCATTTGGACCGCAGCTGCAACATGGCGAACGGAAACCCGAGGCCACTGTTGGATCACCTGCTGCACTAGCTGCGCGTTGTCCTCTGTGGTTGCCATACGCGGTCGCCCTACCTTTCCAGCACGTTCATCCGTCACGTTCCCAGTCCGTTGAAATTTTTCAAACAGATCCTTTATTGTATCGCTTTTCGGTCCATTGGTTACATTAAACCTCCGTTGAAAACTTCGTCTTATTGCAACAACACTGTGTTCTAGGCGGTGGAATTCCAACACCAGAAAAATCCTCTGTACTAAGGAATAAACCATGTTGTCTACAGCACACTTGCACGTTGTGAACAGCACACGCTTACAGCAGAAAGACGACGTACAGAATGGCGCACCCATAGACTGCGTTGTCTTCTATATCTTTCACATCACTTGCAGCGCCATCTGTTGTTGAAAATTGTAACTACTGTAATTTCGAAAGTTTGTCCGCCTGAAAATGTACTGTTGTCCCAAGCATATTGCAACAAACGGTGTATTTCTATCGCTGCTCGTTTAGTTTTTATTGCCGTTTCAAATATACCGGTCATTTTTGAAACACCCTGTATCTTTCCGTACGAGCTCTGATTTCCCTTATTTTATCGTGGTGATCGTTTCTTCCTATATAGGTCGGTGTCAACAAAATATTTTCGCATTCGGAGGAGAAAGTTGATGGTTGGAATTTCGGGAGAAGATTCCGTTGCAACGAAAAGCGCCTTTCTTTTAATGATGTCCAGCTCAAATCCTCTATCTTTTCAGTGACACTCTCTCCCGTATTCCATAATAATACAAAAGGTGCTGCCCTTCTCTGAACTTTGTCGATGTACTCCATCAGTCCTGTCTGTTAAGGATCCCACACAGCGCAGCAGAATTCCAAAAGAGGACGGACAAGCGTAGTGTAGATAGTCTCCTTAACTGATTTGTTACGTTTTCTGAGTGTCCTGCCAATAAAACGCAGTCTTTGGTTAGCCTTCCCCACAACATTTTCTATGTGTTCCATCGAATTTAACTTGTTCGTAATTGTAATTCCTAGGTATTTAGTTGAATTTACTGCCTTTACATTAGGATGTTTTATCGTGTAATCGAAGTTTAACGAATTCATTTTAGCACTCATGTGGATGACCTCACACTTTTCATTATTTAGGGTCGATTGCCATCGAGCAGAGAAGGCATTGATTGTTTCTTGCCGCTAACATACTTCACATACGACCAGAATCTCTTTGGATTTTCTGCCAGGTTGGAGGACAAAGTTTCGTGGTGGAAACTGTTATAAGCATACCGCATTGAAGTCCATGCTAAATTTCGAGCTTCTGTAAAGGATCGCCAATCTTGGGGATTTTGTGTCTGACCCGTTTTGTATACCAAAGAGGATCAGCTCCGTCGTTTGTTAATTTATTTTGTATAAATCTCTCAACTGCTGTCCATACTACTTCTCTGAATTCAAGCTACATTTGGTCTAGACTTATATCATTAATGTAGAAAGAGTGGTGAATGTCTCTTAGGAAGGCGTCAAGTGAACTTGTATCTGCTTTTATGAATAGGTACATTTTTCGATTATTTTTGGAGGATTTGGGGGCTACAATATTCAATCTCGCTACGACAACCCTGTGTTCACTAATCCCTGTATCCGTTTCGATGCTCGTTGTTAATTCAGGTTTATTCGTTGCTAACAGGTCAAGTGTGTTTTCACAAGCGTTTACTATTCGCGTGGGCTCATGAACTATCTGCTCGAAATAATTTCCAGAAAATGCGTTTAGCACAAATTCGGGTGATATTTTATACCTACCTCCGGAATTAAATATGTATTTTTGCCAACATATCGAGGGTAAATTAAAATCACCACCAGCTATTATCGTATGAGTCGGGTGCGTGTCTGAAATGAAACTGAAGTTTTCTTTGAACCTTTCAGCAACTGTATCATCTGAATTGGGAGGTCGGTAAAAGGATCCAATTATTATTTTATTCCGGTTGCCAACAACGACCTCTGCCCATACTAACTCACAGGAACTATCTACTTCAATTTAGCGACAAGATAAACTACCTCTAACAGCAACAATCCACCGCCAATCGTGTTTAGCCTGACCTTTCGGAACACCATTAGGTTCTTTGTAAAGATTTCGGCTGGACTTAACTCCGGCTTTAGCCGGCTTTCACTGCCTATAACGCTTTGAGCATCAGTACTTTCTATTAGCGCTTGGAGCTCTGATACTTTCCCAACACAGCTACGACTATTTACAACTGTCATACCGGTGGTTCCTGTATCTACGTTCTTCCTGTGTTCGGCCTGCACACTTTGTGGCTGAAGCTCTTCTTGTGTTTTTGCGAGACCCTCTAGCTTAAAAAGCCACCCCCTCAACGCCACACAGCCCCTGCTACCCGTATAGCCACCTCCTGCGTATAGTGAACACCTATTCAGCAGTACCCGAAACCCAACCACCCTTTGGCGCAAGTCGAGGAATCTGCAGCCTATATGCTCGCAGAACCGTCTGAGCCTCTGATTCAAACCCTCCACTTGGCTCTGTACCACAGGTCCGCAACTGGTCCTGTCGACTGTGCTCCAAACTGTCAGCTCTGCTTTCCTCTTGCAAGCAAGACTGGCAGGCCTTACCACTTCTGTTAGCCGTTCGAAACCAGAGAGAATCTCTTCTGACCCAAAGTGACACACATCATTGGTACCGACATGAGCAGCCACTTGCAGCTGGCGGCACCCTGTGCTCGTCATAGCATTCGGAAGGACCCGTTCCACATCTGTATTGACTCCGCCCGGTATGCACACGGAGTGCACGTTGGTTTTCTTTCCCTTCTTGGCAGCCATGTCCCTAAGGGACCCCATAAGGCGCCTAATGTTGGAGCTCCCAACTGTCAATTATCCCATCCTCTGTGACTGTCCGGATCTTGCAGGCTGAGAGGTTTCCTCTGAAACAGGACGGGCGACAGCATCTGGCTCAGCCACAGTGTCAGCCACAGACAGCTTCAGGAACCCGTTTGTCAGACAAACTAGGACCCCTTACGTGCGGCCGCCTGCGAAGTCTTTCGCCGCCTGCTAGGCCCTGGGGCGACCTCCTCTCGACCACAAGTGAGAGGTCAACATCAATGCGTGTAGTAACTGGGATGTCCACCGGTGAGGACCGATCGGAGGACTTGGCCGTGCCAGATCCCCATGGCCGGCCCACAACAGTGGAGCCCATCCACTGTGGCCTCAAGCTGTGTAACCGAAGCCATCACAGCCTGAAGATGAGAGCGAAGTCACCAACGCGGCTCGCATCCGCACACAACAATAGCAGTCCCTGTCCATAAGCATGTCTGATTAAGGTTAACTATTAATATGCGCTCATCTGGAGATAGACTGGGTCGAAAGTCGAATGAAGGGTAGTGGTTTGAAAGGCAGAGGAAAAAAAAAGAGCTAAGGCAAGAGCCAAGGGAAGAAAACCTAGTAAGAGCAGTAGCGGATGTCTTGCTGCCAGCGACAGGTCATGCAAGGGTAGGCTTTGTTAGTAGTGGGTATCATGCATGTCGATAGCTTTGACGTTTCGCGGTGCTGTATCTCGGCGGCTGCCGCTGGGTTCCGGTGTTGATCTCTCAGTCAGCGTCAGCGTACCTGTAACAGTTAGGTTCATCATCATTTTGTGTCCAATACGTCATCAGATGGACAGTGCCGGCCGGGGTGGCCGAGTGGTTCTAGGCACTACAGTCTGGAACCGCGCGACCGCAACGGTCGCAGGTTCGAATCCTGCCTCGGGCATGGATGTGTGGGGTGTCCTTAGGTTAGTTAGGTTTAAGTAGTTCTAAGGTATATTGGACTGATGACCGCAGAAGTTATGTCCCATAGTGCTCAGAGCCATTTTTGATGGACAGTGTAGGGCGATGATGTTGGCGATTTGTTTGTGCTTTAGTGGGCGAGCTCGTCGATTTCCCTGCTGTAGCCTGTTGGCCGGCTTTAATAGTAGCTGGTATATCCAGTCAACATTGCTGAGATGCAGGGGCTTGCCGACGTTTGTCGCTTGTTGGTGTATGTTAGCTTGCCGTAGGTGGTTATGCCCTAGTTAGTAGTGTCTTTGCCACTTATGCTTCCACCTGTAGTTGTGATCATAGTTTCCCAGAGTATGGATGAAAGGATTGTTCGAGTGTCTCGAGTTCCTGTTTTGTTGGTATGAATCTATTTATTGTACAGAAATGAATGTAGTATGTTTCTTTAAAATTTATGGAGACTCCGTTTTCAGCTATTAGCTTATTTTCTTTGTAATGGGTTTATTGTAACACTACTAGCAAAAAGTATAAGTTCTGCTTGTTGAATTATGAGTGTAAGGACGTTCACATCCACAAGAAATAGCAGTGGACTAAGAACTGAACCATGTGGGACTCACTTTATGCTATTTTCTTCATTTCTTTCGTCAGTCATTAAAATTTTCTACCTTTCCGACATTTTGTCATTTATTCAGCACAACCATGTGCATACACAACAGCGTGCACACTCTGCACAGTTATATGACAGTATGATGTTTGAATAACATATGTGCCCACACCACGTAGCGGGAACGTCGGGAACCAAGAGTGTTAGGCGGGAACAAAACTTGAAGATTACTGCATTCAGTGCTGTATCAAACATTTCTGTAAGTTATTTACCATTTTCACAATTAAATGTTACTTTTGTGTAATAAATTTGTAAACGCCCTGTACATTCTCCATACTCATTCAGCCATCGAAGGACTCGATCTTCATATCATTCGTAAAATGAGATACATCACTACTCGTCGGACCTCACTACGCTTCACCAGTCACTCAATGCCCAGTTTTTTTTTTTATGCTCGTTCGGAACCTGATTGAGAGATACTCGCATTAACTGGCTTCAGCAGTTCCTGTCGCGATTGAAACTGGCTGTTACTGACATGGCGTGATATGTATCAACGATCCTCTGTTCATTGGTCACTTTTACAGTCATTAGTCACTGAATGTTGAGTTTTAATTCCACTTTAGAGCTAATTTTTTATTTTCGTCATTGCTTCTTCGGTTTATGGGTTGAACAGTAGGGACGAAAGACGGCACCCCTGTCATACAACTTTCTTTAATTCGAGCACTTCGTTCTTTGTCTTCCAATCTCATTGCTTCCGGTTGGTTCTTGTACACATTGTATATTACCTGCCTTTCCGCATAGCTTACTCCTATTTTCCTCAGAATTTTCAACGTCTTCCAGCATTTTACATTGTCGAACGCTTCATCTAAGTCGATGAATGCTATGAGCATGTCTCGATTTTTCTTTAACAGTGCTTCCTTCATCAACGTGAGAACTGCCTGTCTGGTGACCTTACTTTTCCTAAAGCCAAACTTACCGTCATTTAACATCTTTTAAATCCTCTTTCCATTCTTCTATATATTATTCTTGTCAGTAGCTTGGACAGATGAGTTCGTGAGATGATTGTGCGATAGTTTTCAGGACTTATTTGCCCTTGTTATCTTTGGAATTTTGTGGATGAGACTTGTCCGAAAATTAGACGGTACGTGGACAATCTCGTAGATGCTACACACCATCTTGATTAGTTGTTTCGTTGCAACTCCGCCCAATAATTTTAGAACATCCGGTGGAGTTTTATTTACCTCTTCTGCCTTTTTAACTTTAAGTCTTCCAAAGGTGTTTTAAATTCTGATTCTAATACCGGATCCCCTATGTCATCCCCACCGATTCGAATTTCTTCACCTAACACGTCACCGGGCAAGTCCTCTCCCTCGTAAAGGCGTTCAGTCCCATTTACCATCTGTCTGTACTTCCTTCCGTGCTTATCAGTAGAAATCTCATTGCACTCTTAATGTTACCACCCTTACTTTTAATTTCGTGGAAGATTGTTTTGATTTTCCTTTATGCTGGGTCAGTCCTCCCGACGACCATCTCTTTTTCGATTTCTTCACATATATCCAGGAACCATTTTGCCTTGTTGCCCTGCATTTCCGACTTATTCCACTCTTAACGGACTTATGTTGCTGTAGTACTGTCTTTCCCTGAAAATTTTTGTAATTCTTTCTTTCGTCGCTCAATTGAAGCATTTCATCAGTTACCCAAGGTTTCTTCGCAGTTACTTTTCTTGCATATACGTTTTTCTGCCCAACATCTGTGATTTCCTTTGTTAGAGATGTCCACTCCTCTTCAATTTAACTGCCTACCCTGGTCTTATTTATCGTACTCTCTATATCCACGGCGAACTACAAAGACGTCTCTTGGTTGCTCAGTATTTCAGTATCCAACTTCCTTCCGCATTGATACTTTCGGACGATTCTCCTAAACTTCAGTCCACTCTTTCATCATCACTAGGTTACATTCTGTGCCTGTATCAAGGCCTGGACACGCATTACTGTCCAATAGCTGATTTCAGTCTCTGACTGGAACGTAAACCAGGTGGATCCCTCCCGTGTCTATCGGTCTTTTACAAGTACTCCTATAGTGATTGAACACAGTATTGGGTACTACCATCTGAAATTTATTGCAAAACTCAATTCCTCTCTTTCCTCTCTCATTTCTACTGCCCAGTGCCCATTCTCCCGTAACCCTTTCTTCTACAATCGCGTTCCATCCCTCATGATTACTAGATATTTCAAAACCCTTTACATACTGAATTACCCGTTCAGTATCTTAATATATTTCTTTGTCACTTCATCTACTGCCCTTGTGACTTGGTTATGTATACGTAAATTTTTCGTCGTTGGTTAGCTGTCGAATGATGAGAACAACCATACCATTGAACTGCTCACAGTAGCTCATTCTCTGCCGTACCTTCCCATTCACAACGAATGCTAACTCCGTTATATCATTTTCTGCTGCTGTTGATGATACTCTATCTTCGTCTAAACATAAATCCTTGTCTTTTTTTTCATTTCGCTTCACTGACGCCCGTTACATCTACATTGAGATTTTTCATTTCCTTTTTCAGATTTTCTAGCTTTCCTGCTACGTTCAAACTTTTGACATTCTAGGCTCTGACTCTAGAATGTTGTACCATCGTTGATTATTACATCTTATCTCATGGTCACTTCCCTCTTTGCAGCCCCATCCCGAATATCAAGTGGGGCTAATCTGGAATATTTTGCCACTGGAGAGATCAGCATGACACCGTTTCCAATTATAGGCCGCATATCTTGTGGATTCGAGCTATGCGTCTTTGACACAGTGGTTTCCATTGCCTTCTCCATCATCATGCCGTTGATCATTGCTGATTCTTCCGCCATTTAGGGGTAGTTTCCCACAACAAAGGGCAAGAGGGTGCCCTGAACCATTGTCCGCTGCTCCGACCTCTTTGACATGGCTGTCTTAGCCCCTATTGCTGATAATTTTTATTCAAAATGTAAGCAGTGGCACGGTTCGAACCAGCAACCGAGAAGATTTTGATTATTTGTCAAAGACACTTCCCCAGACAACCGAAAGGATGTCAATTGGAACATTTGCTGATGACATTAATTTCCTCAATGAATGCGAGGAAGAATTACAGGATCTGTTGGATAAAATGAACATCCTAATGGGTACAGGATACGAATTGATAGTAAACTGGAAAAAGATAAATGTAATGAGTTGTGGCAAAAATGAGAATAGCGAGAAATATGAAAGAAATATTAACGATCCCCCTCCTCATACTAATTCTAGCAAACTCAATGAACTTTTTGTCTTAAACCAGTGAACAAATGGCTGTTAATTTTGCGCTACATGGTCAGTTAGATTTCACTACAAAGTTATAACGCTATGTTATGAAATTTTTAATGGGTTTAGTTAACCAATTCTTTTAAAGTCAGCAATTTTTTCTCCAAAAATTTTGCAGCTTCTCTCCCATAACTACTTACGTATAAAATATATTTTTAAAATTTGTTACAACAATGAACACAACAGTGTGAAAAATTTTATTGTATCTAATGTTAACAACTTTCGAGAAAATGTTCCTTAAATATGAAAATTTGAAAGTTACTGGAAATGGCTTCTAAAATTATCTAATACATTCCTGCCCTTTACGACAGATCACCAGTATTCTCCTATATTTCTGATCTTAGCCTTATTTTCATAGGTCTCTTATTCCCTTTTGCTGGATATTGTAAGCTTTAGTCCCTTCTTGCCGCACCCTTACAACATCTTCATCCCTTAGGGGCACTGTGAAAATTGTTTATTTATTTTATTTAAGATCATGGAACTTGTCAGTACATGAAATGACAACGTAGAAGTAATTACAGATCAAAATCAAATGTTTAAGAACTCAAAAATAGTCAAGCCATAAGTAAACGCAATCAACAATACAACAAGAATCAGCTTAATTTTTCAATGAACTCCTCGACAGAATAGAAGTGACCCATGAGGAAACACTTCAGTTTCGATTTGAAAGCACGTGGATTACTGCTAAGATTTTTGAATTCTTGTGGTAGCTTATTGAAAATGGATGCAGCCATACACCGCACACCTTTCTGCACAAGAGTTAAGAAAGGCCGATCCAAATGCAGGTTGGATTTCTGCCGGGTATTAACTGAGTGAAAGCTGCTTATTCTCGGGATTAAGCTGATATTGTTAACAGGAAATGACGCTATTACCACTACATGGAATATTATTAGAATTAGAAAATGAAACTTCTGCATCATATTTTTCACACTTCAGTATCATTTTACGTATCGGACCAATGTGTGAAATAATTTTCAATTCAACTCATATTTCTTTGCTAGCTTGGCACAATACATAATGTTTCAAATTATTGCAGAGCGAAGAATGTCAATTATTTCGTTCACATCATTTTATATATATGAGATACCCCAAAATATAATGCCATAAGCAATGTAGAGTAATTGTCATGTCGAACGTACACTTACCTCAGATACTGTTCGAGTAGTAAAAATAACAGCATTAAGACTCTGAATAAGATTCTGAACATGGGATTTCCACGACGATTTACTATATATCTGAACACACAGAAATTTGATCTGTTCAGTTTCACTAATCATATGCCTATTTGTGAAATTAAAACGTCAGGTTTTGTTGAATTGTGTGTTAGAAACTGTAAAAACTAAGTCTTACTATGATTTAGAGTTATTTTATTTTCTATAAGCCATGAACTTATGTCATAAACTGCACTATTTGAAACGGAGCTAATATTGTACGCAATATCTTTTACTAACAAACTAGTGTCAGCAGCAAACAGAAATATTTTAGGGTTACTCGCAATACTAACGGGCATATCATCTGTAAAATAAGGAACAGGAGTGGCCCTTATACTGATCCCTGGGGCTCCCTCCATTTGTCTGTACCCCACTAAGACCCCACATCACAGCCATTCTCAACACTGTGAATAATGACCTTTTGCTGTCTTTTGCTAAAGTAATAGGTGAACCAAATGTGAGTTATTCCCTGTATTCTGTAATGATCCAACATCTGGAGCTATATTTTGTGATCAACACAACGAAACGCCTTAGTTAAATCAAAATATAACCTAGCGTTCGAAACCATTTGTTTAACCCATCCAGTACCTCACAGAGAAATGAGAATATAGCGTTTTTAGTTGTTAAATGGCTTCTAAAGCCAAACTGTACATTTGATAGTAAATTGTGTGTTGTAAAATGACAAATTATCCTTACATACACAGCCTTTTCAATAACTTTAGCAAACACTGATGGCATAGAAATAGGTCTAAAGTAGTCTACTTTATCCCTTTCTCCCTTTTTTTATAGAAACTTCACTACTGAGTAATCGTTCAGGAAACTGACCATTCCTAAAGGAAAAATAACAAATATGGGTAAATACAGGGCTAACATGTGCAGCACAGTACTTTAATATTCTGCTAGGCACTCCATCATATCCATGAGGTTCCTTGCCCCTCAGTGATTCGATTATTGACTCAGTCTCCCCCTTGTCGGTATCACAGAGGAGTATTTCAGACATCAATCTCGGAAAGGCATTTTCCAAGAGAGTTATATGATTCCCTGTAGCGACTAAATTTTTATTGAATTCGCCAGCACTGCTCGGAAAACGATTGTTAAATACTGTGCATATATCTGATTTATCAGTAACAGGAATAATTTTACTATGAACTGAAATGAAATCGTCAACCTTGTGCTGCTAAACACACACTTCCTTCACAACTGACCACATGGTTTTAATGTTATCCTGTGAATTAGCTTTTCTATTTGCGTACCACATACTATTTGCCTTCCTAATAACATTATGATTGTGATTTGTCAAATTATTTACGTCATGCTCCGATATACCATTAATTTCAGAGTCAACATCTATAAGTAGTTTACTAACTTTGTCTATAATATCTCTTATATTTTGATGAAATATGCTAACCCCTTCTCTACTTGGAAAAATGACGTCTACTGAAGGTGATCGCTCAGTTAGAGGGACTTCCTTTAAGCAGGTATACCTTACAGCTGACTTCAATCTGAAAAACGTGCAACTCTAACACCAACTACTACAGGAATTTTTCCATGAGGGATCCCACCACCACCCACTACACTGTCCCCTATAAGCTTTTCCAGCCTCCCCCTCCCATACCTATTGAGGTGCAGACCATGACTCGTGAAATCCAATCTACTGATAGACTGTTTTGACTGGACATATAACATTTCAGCAGTTCACAATTGATAATGTTTCCACCATAGTTTGGTGCCACTGCATCATACACTCAAAACAAACATTCTCTTAGAAATTCTAATCCAAACTAGATGGTTCACACTTTCATGGGTATTTTGTGTTTACCTATGAAGGCAGTTTACCTGGATATGATAAACGCGGAATAGTAGCTTAATTACATAAATTACAACAGTTTATTTTGGTTTCCTGAGTGGATTTTACACACTGAATCATCACCTGTGGGGCTCAGTGAGTGTCGTGACTGCTCATTTGTTGACACAGTACGAAAAAATAATATCACTACTGCTCTCGTCACATGCTCAACGCTTCCTGTATGTTGCATAATTGTGCAATCATAATACCTGTGCACCCTATCAGCTGTGTCATCCGTCAGCCTCTCTCTCCCTCCAAGGGTCTTACTATCACTAAGCTTCTAGGATCCTAATGTCTGCTTCAGTTTGTGCAAGCGTGCCGTAGGCGCTTCTGCATATGTCCTATACATTCCTGTTTTTAAATGTGAACTCCACTGCCATAAGTTCTGAGTTCCTCTGTAGTTTTGTATCCCTTCTAATCACCATCCGCTTCATAGTTAGTATATTGTTCATTACACCACTCCTCTTACACGGAAACAATTCTTGCCACTCTCCGTACCTCCATCGCTACACTAGTGCCATGAAAATTTGCTTCACAGGTTTCACGATGTGTTTCCTTTGTGTTGCCATCATGTCGAAAATGTCTTGAGAGAATAGCAACATCAATAATTTTGCAGTTATCACTACTGCCAGTTGTTAATAATCCATTTAGAAATTTATGACATATCCATTGCAACGATCCGCTTAATGCCACAGTTAATTCTCTACCATTTCCAGCATCTGTCACAGCTTCCTCAACTGCATTCTTCAATGTTGCCTATGCAACATTTTTAGCAGAAGACCACTCCAATTTATTATAAAATCCAAGCTTGGTTTGTCGTTTTGGCAGGTTCATAATTCCACATAACGTTGTTCCTGCAACACTGCAACGCGAGGAATACACTGGCCTAACGTTCATGACATACACATTCTTTCCACTATTACCACTACAAGAAATATTATTAGAATTAGAAAATGAAACTTCTGCATCACATTTGTCACACTTCAGTATCATTTTACGCATCAGACGAATGTGTGAAATAATTTTCAACTTGACTCATATATCTTTGCTAGCTTGGCATAATAGATTATATTTCAAAATATTAGAGAGCGAAGAATGTTAATTATATCATTCACATGATTATTCTCATTTTTCTTTGCTATCAACAAGTTTCTTGCTGAAAAATATTTCTCACACAGATTTGTGAAACAAACTGAACAGCATATCCCTTAGAAACAACGAAAGATTTCTTCTTCCACTCGTTGCTGCTTTTCTTATAAACTCGATCGCTAGAATGGAACATATTCATATCCATAAACTAAATAGGTACACCAGTTAGTAACAGAATTCTTCTACTACACAAAATCGGACCTGTAAGCAACGAACAAAGAGAAGATTTCACAAAAGTCAGCAAACACTGCATGCCGTTTGTGTCCATGCATATGCCCGTTCAATTGTTGCAGAGATCAAGGCCTTCAATGTTTGAAAAAAGAACACTGCCAGATTCTGTGAAAAAATCCTTGTCTAAAGACAGCGAGCGGTGCCGTCAAAATTGACACACCAATTCGCCGCTGCCACTTACGGGTCACATCAAAACTGAAACTATAGAAAAGAAAGAATTACTTTATAATGTTGAATTTTGAATCGTTTTATTCAGAAAAATCCAAATGATTTTATAACGAAAAAGCCTAAAAAATGATAATTTTATGATTTTCATCGTTCCGTTTCCTCTTAGCATCAAAACTGAGCATCACGAATCAGACGAAGTTAAGGAAGGCTGCTATCTTGGAAACAAAATCACGCGTGGCGGACACCAAAGCAGGACATGAAAAAGTAGACTTGCACAGGCAGCGAGGGCATTCCTGGCCAAGAGAAATCTAACATTGGCCTTCATTTAGGAAGAACGTACGTTTAGAGCATGGCATTGTATGGTGGTGGATTATGGACGGTGGAAAGATGAGAGCAGAATCGAAATGTATGAGATATGATGCTACAGCAAGAATACTGAATATGAGATGGACTGGTAGGTAGGGAATGAGGAGGTTTCCCGCAGAGTCCGTGAAGAAAGGAAGTTGTGGAAGACACTGATGATTAGAAGGGACAAGATGACAGGACATGCGTTAAGGCATCAGGGAATAACTTACACGGTAAAAGAGCGAACTGAAGAGGGTAAAATTTATAGGGGAAGACTGAGATTTGAATACCTTCGACAAATAATAGAAGGTGTAGGGTGCTAGTGCTACTCTGAGATGAAGAGGTTGGCACAGGTGTGGATTTCGTGGCGGGCCGCATCAAACCAGTCAGAGGACCGACGAAAAAAAGTCTATTCATACGCCGTGTTGTGTGGGTGCCGTGTTAGAAAATTCCTTGCAGACAGGTTCAACAGTCTGCGTTGATACAGCAACAAGTTGGGAAGATACGTTCATTGCGTAAGTGTGGGTACGTACGAACACCGTGTCTTTCTACCACTCTGTCAAGTCTGCACGTCGTCCCATCTTGTTCCGCTGATGCCATAGAACCCATGGGCACACAGGCGCTCTTCAGTGACGTGACCTTCGTGGGTGGTGGAAGTTCACATGACCGTCTGGTGCAATTTCCACGGCATCTACAGCACCCGTGTGCTCTTTTAAAGGGGTGGTTAATATATTTTGGTTGATGAGCTCGTTAAACGCGAGATGAAAGGTTTTGTTGGACAGTGTACCGTGTTCAGATACCAGCGGTGCTGGCTGGCAGACGACAAGGATTCCAGTTCGAGAGCCAGTCTGAGACAGTTTACATTTCTCACGAAGCCTAAACGCGCCTCACTCTCTGCTCAGAGTGAATGATGTTTATCGGCGAAATCACGCTGCTCATTAGCTGGAGTGATCGGAACATTTTCGTGTGTTCGATGCTCGCAAAGAGAAAAATAATGAGGCCACCGACGAACACTCCTTGCTAAAAGAGGGAATGAGGCGGCACCGGCCTCCGTCTTTTCACAGTATATGTCTCCGTTCAAAAAAAAAAACCCGTCCGGGAACCTGATGCCTCCACGCAGATACAGTGGGACCATGCCAGCGCGGCCACCTTTCCCGGCGAGAGCATCGTCTGCAAACTTGTCGCTCGAGACGCGCGGCCACCGACAACCCGTTCGTCCAGCGCTTAAATATAGCGCCTGCCAGTCTTCTTATCGCGGACAGACAGCTTGACCCCCTCTGACCTTCTGCTCACGAGCCGAAAGGCCGTAACAGCAGCAGATTTAAAGCTGTCACGTAGCAAAATAGCGTCCGGGTCGGATTCTAATGGATCTGTCGCCGCAGAAACAGATGTGCGTCCCGGATAGCCAGCAAATTGCCCGAGCACTCTCTTCCCCGGCCACCACCATTTGCCGCGGAAGTGGCATCATTAAGGTCAGGAACATCGCGCTATCAGCTTGACAGCTCATTTGCGTAATTTGTTCCACAGGGTAATACACCGACTCAACCCGAACTCCACCGACAAAATTTCGGATTCAGAGATATCTGAGAATTTTGGTATAACGGCGGCATATTCTCTGGTCGCTTTCTAAATTAGCGTTGTTTCTATGAAAACTCCTTCATAACAGTGAGAAATCCTCTATTACGAAATCACCGAAATCTGTAATAAAAACACAGAATAATGCTACAACACTCAGACTGTGATGTGTTTGAGGTCACTGTAGGAGCAATTCAGCATACTGTTACAGCGCCGCTCTTCCACTGCATTCAGCGAAACCGTGCACGAGGTGAATATTGATGAATTCTTCAATCCATTCTTCTATCCATACTTAGTGTATCTCCATTAATGTACGACTAACAATGCCGGAATAACAAATCGGATATAGAACCCAGAAGAACTGAATGCTGTCTTGAGGGCAAAGAGTAAAGAAGGCACTACTTCTGTCAACAGCACGTACCTTGATTGAAAGGAATAGGTTCGTTTGCAAACAGGACGCATAGCACGTACCGTCGACGAAACGGATATGGAATTTCAATTCTAGAAGGACGGAAATTCACGATGAAGATAGAAGCGGAAGGCCGTCTGTTATGACTGATGATGTGGTGCAGAAAATTGAAAAACTTCTTCCCTGTGATTGCCGTTTGACAACTGACGATCTGCATGCAGTTTGTCCACATATTTCACGAACGTTGGTCGTGAAATAGTAACTCATAGACTGTATTATAGCAAGTTGTGTGTGTGACTGGTGCCCAATATGCTTATCGAAGCATACAAAACGGACAGAGTTAGTGCCGCTAGCGAATTTTCTTGACCGTGTCGAGACTGAAGGCGTCATGAACCGCGCGACCGCTACGGTCGCAGGTTCGAATCCTGCCTCGGGCATGGGTGTGTGTGATGTCTTTAGGTTAGTTAGGTTTAAGTAGATCTCAGTTCTAGGGGACTGATGACCTCAGCAGTTAAGTCCCATAGTGCTCAGAGCCATTTGAACCATTTTTTGACTGAAGGCGAGGCTTTTCTCAACACTTTATTGACAGGAGATGAAACTTGCACTTATCAGCATACTCCAGAGAACAGACAAAAATCAGTGCAGTGGCACCAAACTCATTCAACTTCAGCAAAAAAATTAAAAACTAAGAAAACAGCGAGGAAAATCATCGTAGCACTGTTTTGGGACCGAAAAGGGGTTATGCTCGTCGAGTTTTTGGAAAGAGGTGAAACAATAAATGCTGGAAGATCTTATGAGATCGTGAAGAAACTTCGCAGAGTTATACAAAACAAACGTCGCGGCATGCTGACAACAGCGGTCTGTCTCCTTCATGACAATGAGCGTCCGCACACCGCTCGTGCAACACAAGAGTTGTTAACTTCGTTTGGTTGGGATGTTTTAAGCCACTCCTTCCACAGGCCCGAACTCCACCTAGCGACTGTCATCTGCTCACTAAACTGAAAGAACAACTTCGTGGCCGGCCGCGGTGGTCTAGCGGTTCTAGGTGCTCAGTCCGGAACCGCGCGACTGCTACGGTCGCAGGTTCGAATCCTGCCTCGGGCATGGATGTGTGTGATGTCCTTAGGTTAGTTAGGTTTAAGTAGTTCTAAGTTCTAGGGGACTGATGACCACAGATGTTAAGTCCCATAGTGATCAGAGCCATTTTTGAACATCTTCGTGGAAAACACTTTTCCGACGACGACGAGGTTAAAATTGAAGTGAAGAACGCTGAAAAAGGCGGCGGGAGATGTCTGTGACACAGGAATCAAAAAACTCGTCCCAAGAATGACGAAATGTATTGAAGTAAATAGTGATTATGTGGAAAAATAATGGAAGAGCTATAATAAAATCCACGTAAATTTTATTAAACTACATTCATTTTTTGTACTTCAAAAAGTTCTTACAAACTTACTTTCCGGCTTAGCCTCGTACAACGAGTGAACGGAGTAATTTCGTTTCCAAACAAGACGCACAGAGCGTACCGTTGACATTTTCACTGTTTTGCATACCTTAGCACGAAGTACCGCGAGTGAATGGAACAAATTTGTTTCAAACAAGACGTACGGCGTGTAATGTAGACAGCTGCACTGTTGTGTAGAAATTTTCGACAGAAATCATCATGTGTCAATTAAGTAAGTTTGTTTCGTAACAAGACTTAGAGCACATACCGTTGGTTTCTGCACTGCGATGCAGATAATTTTCATACTAATTATCTTGAGTGAACACTATAATCACCTCAGCAAACATGATGTACAGCGCATGCTGTTGACATTTGCACTGTTTTTCATGTAATTTTGACAGCAAATAATCCAGATGCATGGAATAAGTTTGCTTGCAAGCAAGAAGCATAGCACATAACGTCGACATTTTCACTGTTATGCAGATATTTTGAACAACAAGTACCTCGAGTTAATGGAATACCTTTAGTTCCAAACAAGACACCTAGCGCATATCATCGACATTATACTATTATGCAGACAGTTTCGAACAACAAGTACCGCGATGACTGGAATCCGTTTGTTCTAAACAAGATGTACAGCGCACACCGTCGACATTTCCATTGTTGTGCAAGTATTTTTAGTGCATTAGAGATGAGAAGACAACTGAGGTTAAGAAATCAAACGATTTTTTTTACTCTGTAATGGTTCATTGCGGACCTCGGTTGCCTTATAACAAAATAACGAAAAATCATCCCTGAATAACTTCCGAAATATCGGTGGCCTCCAGACTGACTCTGCGCAGAGGAAGAAAAAACGGCATTGAAGATCGGTTATAGGAAAAGCCACCTATGAGGCTGTTTCAACGGTACAATTCGTGACGGATGCTAGACTTCGGAAATATCAGGACATTTGCACAGGATTTTGTTGACGCAGTTGAGGCATTTGACAAACAGCATTTGCGTAGTGTTTTCAGTCCGAACAGACAAGCAACAAACGCAGAAATCAATGTGGGATATACGACCAACGTATCCGTTAGGTCAGTATGGCGAAATTTGTTGTTGACCGGCTATGGCACCAGACAACCGACGTGAGTGCCTTTGCTAAGAGACCTAAATGGCCTGCAGCGCCTCTCCTGGAGTCGTGACCATATCGGTTGGACCCTAGACGACTGGAAAACCTGTTTCAGTTGATAAGAGCTGATTGTAGGCTTCGAGTGTGGCCCAGACTGCACCAAGCTATGGAACTAAGTTTTGAATAAGGCACTATTGAGGCTGGTGGTGGCTCCGTATTGATGTGGGCTGCGTTTACGTGGAATGCGCTGGATTCTCTTGTCCAACTGTACCGTTTCAGACCATTTGCGGCCATTTTTGTGGATGACAATGCGCTGTATCACCGGGCCACAGCTGCTAGCAGCTGTTTTGAAGAACATTCTGGACAATTCGAGACAATGATCTTGCGACCCAGATCGCCCAACGTGAATCCCATAGAAAATTTATGGGACACAACCGAGAGTGGTCTGTGCTCAAAATAGTGCACTGGCAACATTCTAGCAATTATGGACGACTATAGAGACAGCATGGCTCAATATTTTTACGAGAGACTTCCAACGAATAGTTGAGTCCATTTCACGTCGAGCTGCTGCACTATGCTGGGCAAAAGGAGGTCGGAAACGATATTAGGGGGTGTTCTATGGCTTTTGTGTATACAGTATGGACCAAGAGGGAACAATAAGAATGGAGGACGAAGAAAGAAGTTTAAAACATGTGTTTGGTACCAGGGCGCAAGTCAGGGATGCAACGTTCCTCTGTTACCGCTCCTCCTATAATCCACAAGTAATTAAAACGATAAAAAATGGTTCAGAGATGGAATTAAAGTTCGCAGCGAAAGGATATCGATAATCAGATTTACTGATGAAATTTTTAAGGTCTGTAAAGGTGAGGAATAATTACTGGATGTACTGAAGGGAGAAAATAACCTCTGGAGTACAGTGTATACCTTCACGGAGCATCAAATAAAGATGAAAGTACTTAAGAGTAGAAATAAGAATATCGACAACATAAGAGCTTAGAGTCACTTATTACTCGAAATGATGGAATTCTGATACCTCGTAAGCAAATTCTGCTTGCCTAGGAGAAAAGTCATAGAATAGTATAGGCAAAGAAGGCAGTCTTCGTCAAAAGATGTCTATTGGTACCAAAAATAGGTTTTAACTAAGTAAGAAAAATTTTAGAATGCAAATTTGATGAACAGCTGTCAACGTCACACGTCCTATAAGTTTCGCATCTGACTATATTCCTGACATATAAGCGACTTCTGGTCAGTAACTACCTTGGCAGCTTGAACTAACAACTGTAAACTACAAACATTTCCGAATCAAGTGTTCAAGAATTGCTCCAGATGAAGAGAAAAATGTGTGCAAAGGTTGTTCCACACGCCTTAACTTAAGAACAAAATACAACGATGCGGGGATGCTTGCCGCAACTTTATTGATATAAAAGTACGGACAGTTTTTTCCTGGAAAAATCATCACTATTGACGAGACTGGATGATATCAATACGAACCTGTCACAGAGTGCAGAATGAGTCCCTGATGGTTTGCCAAGATCAAAGTAAAGGTAAAGTTTCCGCTCTGGCCCGATAGATCACCGTGTCATCCTCTGCCAGTGTTGTAATGGGATGTGGTACAGAGGAGCGTGTGGTCAGCACACCGCTATCCCGGTCGTCATCGGGTTTCTTGTCCTTGGAACCATTGCTAATCGGTCGAGAAACACCTTAGTTGGCCTCTTGTCCCACCAACGAGAAATCCTTGCCAGTACCAGGAATCCACCCCGGGCACCCGGCATCGCATGTAGGCACGCTGGCCCCTCAGTTACAGAGACGGTCAGGAAGATCGAAGAATGTGTGAAAAATATACGCGAGTGGAACAACAGCCAAAAGAAGGGCTTTTCTGACAGTTTCAAATCGTTGTACTGAAGTGCGGCAAGACTATATCAAACCCCGACGCCTTAATACCACTGTCTTTACTTTTCTCTGTTTTTCATTAATGCAGGCTGGAAACTTTCTGGCCTGACTGTTTTGTGTAGGTGGATCATACACCGCATCAAAGCTCAAAAATTAGGATATCGTAGCATTTGAGATTTGTTGTCACAGGACGCTGAAAATTATGTGGATAGATAAGATATGAAATAAGTAGGTTCTCTGCGGAATCGGTGAGAAAAAGACTATACGGAACACGCTGACTAGAAGAAGAAACTGTAGGATAGATCTTGTGCTGAGATATGGAGAAACTTTCAAGTTTCAACCGGCAGCCGTAGGAGGGAAGAATGGAACGGGAACACGGGGATCGTTATTTGTACGGTGAATAGTGCAATTGGCCTTCTTCCTTGTTTTTTTTTTTTTTAATCTTTCTGATTATTTCACCAGCCGGTACAGTAATTTGGAAAATGGGTTTAATTATAAAAAATGGTTCAAATGGCTCTGAGCACTATGGGACTCAACTGCTGTGGTCATAAGTCCCCTAGAACTTAGAACTACTTAAACATAACTAACCTAAGGACAGCACACAACACCCAGCCATCACGAGGCAGAGAAAATCCCTGACCCCGCCGGGAATCGAACCCGGGAACCCGGGCGTGGGAAGCGAGAACACTACCGCACGACCACGAGATGCGGACAGGTTTAATTATAAAGTCGCCTAATAATTCTCGCCGTGAAGCAGCTTTGCGACAATAGCAATATACACAAGTGGAAACTATGCCACAGAATATTAAGAATATGTGAGTAATATTTAACACCATACAGGCTGCAACAACGAGGAAAGGCGCGAACATTCGTGAGGGAGTGGGCTGTCTAATAACTGCTGCATTTGGGCATGATGGTAAGAAAATACAATTATTGTAAAAGTCACACATTTGATTAATACATGGGAGAGGTAGACGCACGTATTTTCTTAGATTTACCTTACCTTGTGTCCTGGTTACAAAGAATATCGGTTATGGTGGAAATAAGAATCAGATTAAAATTATAAAAAAGGGAATCGGACTTCGTTAGGAAAAGAGAAATAATGAAGATTGCAGGTATTAGTAACATGGCAAATGACCAAATTAAAATAAAATGAAAATGGCGGTCACAAAGGAGGAAAAGTGCATCTTCAAATACCCCAGTTTTTGTACTACCCCGTCGATAAGATCGCCACTAATATTTGTATCAATCTCGTATACGTAATAACAGTATTGGTCCAGGAGAATGTGTTATTACGCTTCCATAAATAATGATGAACGCGGAGATTTCGTTTTGACTTAGACTGGTGATAATTCAAATAAACTTTCATAAATATAGTACCAGGTTTCTCATAAACGTCTTCACTTCATGACGAACAAGGACAGAACAGAATACTACTACCAAATCCAATAACTGAAGAGTATAATTATATCATTGCCTCACAGAGTTTATCAGTGCTCTTAATTATCTCTGACTGGTCGATCGATATCTCCCAAATATTTTACATTTTGGTATATCAAGAAATATTGAAAAAGTATATCCACGTAGTTCCCTTGAGGGAACTGCCCGTGAATTTAGTTCATTTGCGGACGATGAGGGCAATCACTTTGTCCAAAGAGGTAGTTCTATCACTTCGCTTTCACAAGTTCCGCTTACACTGTGCATGTCTCTTTTACACTTTCCGTTTCACGTATCACAAAGTACAGTACCGTTGTCAATTCAGGCACTTAATAATACAGCCTATTTACATAATTCTGTCTAAATATGTAAAAAAAATCTGTACATTTCATTTCATATCGTAACACTTTGCCTTACAACCTACTTACAACAGAAATATTATTAGGTCATGGCATTCTCTCTCTTTCCTTTCTCTTTTACATGTTAGTCTTTCATTATTTTTTCGTGCACTTTTCGTGGTTGTATAGAAATACATTTCTTACAGCAATTTTTCATTCACAAAATTACACATTACAACATTACATTTTACAGTTACATATGTGTACAGTGTAAAATAAAAATATAATTGTTCAAGGACGTCGCTAGTTTTGGTCTGGGAATTCCAAGTTATCTCTTTAACTTGGGAAGGCACCAGGCTTGTCAGTAATAGTACCTTCTTCCGTCATAGTGGCTGTGTTTTCCACGTATTCCTTTTCACTTCTTTGGTTTGTTCGCATATATCCCAGTATATTTCCCTTCATTGGCTTCCTAGGTGTCTCATCAAGAACAAAAGGTAAGCATGTAACAAAACAAAATTAACAAGGATTAATATTTAGTCTAACACATAAAATAAACAAGGTGCTGTTCAGTTTTTTGGTCAGAGAACTTGGGTGTAGCTTTTTATTTGTTCACGGAGCTTGTATAATGAGCGGCAGTGGCGTGTTTTATTACTGAACGGGTCATGGTATTTGTCTCTTCACATCTTGTTGCTGTGGTAAGAGTCAACAAGAAGCCATGTTTTGCTGGCGATTCAGATCGTCCACTAGTAGCATTCGGTGCGCCAATAATGTGTCGGTTGTGGTTAAGCAGACGCAACAATAAGCCTGGGCGCACGCTACGCGCCGTTACGCGCTGAGGCAGACGGGTCGCACGTGTAAATCGTGCATGTGAGCAAAGTGCTTTGTGCAGTGTCCGATGCATTTACGGGTTAACTACACTGACTTCCACTTTGTCGTGCATCTTGGCTGTCGAGGGTGGCCACAGTGCACCACCTACTTTCACTGCGCCGAAGGAAAGTACCATACATTGAGTTTTTAGCATGCCTACGGCACTCTGTCCTGGTGCCGAAAGACCCGTACCGTAACAAGCTTCCTCAATCCATGAAGTTTCACTGATTCGTAAGAATAAATTCGGGACACAAGACTGCACTCACTTGCACAACAGCTCACATGTAGATAAAACAAATCACTGTCACAAAATGAGTCCACAGTGACTGTTAATTACATTTCGTCGTTCCTTAGCCGTTGATAAATTATAGCTCACGATACCACTTGTAATGTAATAGTACTTAACGCCAACATAAATAATTTACTCTATGGAACTCCTGTTACAAATCAGACTGGAAACATACTGCTTTAATTAAATCGTGACACAGATTGATATGTGAATACGGCCTTAGAAAATTGCGTGCCTCTGTTACAGGAATCCACTGTCGCAGTATGATTCTACTCCTGACAGAACACAAGAAAACACGTTTTCAAGGGCGGCAGCACTTAATCAATTCAGAAATATATTACAGATTCACTTTTACTTCGAACAGTAAAAAAATAAATGACTGCACTAATCAGTGCGTAGAGAAATTGCTTCCAAGTGAGATAAAATATGTCTTTTAACTATCTGTGAGTAATTGTGGGGGGGGGGGGGGGGGTCTCTCCTCTACGTCACCCTCACTTACGTAAACACGCATGGAACCGAACAGCAAAAAAAATAAATGACTGTACTAATCAGTGCGTAGAGAAATTACTTCCAAGTGAGACAAAATATGTCTTTTAACTATCCGAGAGTAATTGTGGGGGTGTCTCTCCTCTACGTCACCCTCAGTTACGTAAACACGCATGGAACAAGCCCAAAAATTGGTAAATAAATTAAGCTAAATATAAAACAAAGTTCTACACCTAAAATTGCATACACACAAAGGAAAGAAACAGAACTAAAACACTCACACGTGGTACGAAATACTATCGTAATAATGAAACTTGGTTGGTGAGTATTCAATGCTGCTCAGTGTATGTCTTTGTAATGTATTTATTTTTTGGAGTGTGTCTCCCTCCTCGCTCTTATAACATGTATATCTCTTCGTGATCACTCAGGTCTGTGTCACCCCTCAGATTTCCACAAAATATTTCCAATGCACAACAAACGTAAGACAAAAAAATTAAGATATTCGTCTGTCTGACAACATGCCAATGTGGTATTCTTTTAGAACATAAAACCCTCATATCCACATCCATAACTGAATGGTATGCCGTGCACTGTCAGAGCTCGTGCTATATTTTATAGCCTTTCCTTAAATAATAGTGACGTAAAAGTTGCTTCGCTGCTTTTTAGACGTTAGGTGATGTCTCGGAGCTGCATCTGTAAATACTTGTGTTTCCAACGATTCTGGCTAGTGTTTTACTCAGGATGTGCTTTTGCTACTTACATGCAATTTATTATATATGTAAACGACGGTGTCGTGTTTACATAAAATCGCTGTTTTCAGGAGGTACCTGTATGGCATGTTTATCACCATAAGCGTGTGCAACTATCTGTATCGCTACCAAAACACATGCATATTCTAAGAACGTAAGTGTAGTTTGATGCATATTACTAAGGCTAGATCTATGGGTAAATGTTATTAGAAGCTTCTTTCTTTTTCAACAAAAAAAATTCGATTGATCACCAAAAAACACTTACCATAATTAATGCAACTTGTCTTGTAACAGAATATTTACCAGTTCCGTGCAGTGGTAACGCCGATAAAACCTTCCTTAAAGCTACAGTATGTACTCATGCAATATCCTGCCTTAGAGAGTCTGCCTTATGCGTACGTTACTCTTGCATACATACCTGATACATAAGTCGTGTAAAAAAAATTATTTACAAACTAACTGGCTTCGATACTAGGTCTGTGCTTTTTTTGCGTCAGCCTGTACGTGCAAACTTAAAACTAAAAAAGTACCACTGTCAGTAAGAAGTCTTTCCTGCAAGTCTAGCTCATACACATTGTGCTCAAATGCTGGTCACCAATTCTTTATATTGTGTCCTAAATAAATAGTGTATGGCATCCACAAACACTTCCTATGTGAAAAAGATTGGCGTTACGTAAACAGTTCACGATGCTGTATAATATTTGCATCATTACCTTAGCCACAAAATATCTCTTTCATAATTCTAGCGTATAAATAGTGTTCACGTGCATAAACTTAGATGTAAAAGGTTCATAAACATAGTGAAATTCCTTCAGATCTCGATGTGCATACAATTCTTCGATTTTCCCATTGTGTGGGTACGCAAACAGGTAGCATCCAGCATGAGGAATATGTACTATGGTGTACTGTCCTGCATACTTACTTTGCCACTTCGTATATCTTTTAGCCAACAAAGACGATTTAACATGGGACTTAAGCAATACCTTCTCTCCTATTATGAATTGTGAAATCTTACGTTATTTGCTGTCAAGCTGCTTTTTTCTACGTCTGGCGTTGTTGATCCGAGTCGGCGCCTGTCTTACCTTGTCCTCCATGCTTAATTGTTCCCTAGGTATAATCATTGTCCTCCTTTTTGTTATGGATTAAATCGTACGGTGTAACAGTAGTGTCATAAATAGGCAAATTGTTTACTACCTGTTCGAAAACAGTTAGTTACTCGTTCCACTTTATTTGGTTACTTGCTATATAGGTTCTCATGAATCTGTTATATTCTCTAAACACTCTTTAAAGGGATTAGATTACGGGCTAGAAATTAAAATTTGTCGGATCTGCTGTTCCCTTAAGAATTGTGTCCAGGCGGGCCAAGTAAAATTTGTTACATTGTCGGATCATATGGCTTGGGGTTTTCCAAAAGACGTAAATTAATAATTGAACTTGCGTTTAGTTATAGCCTTTGTTGCGGTAGATTTGGTTGCATATAGTTTCAAATACTTGGAGAAAACATCTAATACACCAATAACGTATTTATCACCTACTCTAGCAGATGGCAGGGGTCCAGTAGCATCATTACAGGCCAGCTCGGGGGGGTGGGGGGGGGGGTTCTTAGGTATGATGGAATTCAATTCCGTTTCACTATTCTGGTTGAAGGCTTAGGCTTCTGGCAAATAATACAAGTTTTGAGAATCTGCTGAGTGTGTTGAAGCGTATTTGGGAAACAACAATACATATTTAGTTTCTCACAACACTTAAGGCGCACCATAATGTCCCCAAGTGAAATGTGTGTGCTGTATTAAATTCTCTTGACGTGCCTTACGGATGCAACCACACCTCACATCGCTGTCAGTGTTCCCCCTGAAAAACAAAACGTCAAGGTAAAGTTGGTAATGCTGCCGGGCAGCGGTAGGTGGGTCATTTTTAAGATGAAAACTTGCTTTTTTCCATCGCTGATCTTCTTCTTGTAACTTTGCCAATTTATTGCACATATCCAAAAAATACTTTAGACTCCTTTACAAGCACGATTTGAAATTCAGTGTCCTGTTCAACTAATTCTTCAAAATCGGGTAAACCTTGGGGCAATCGGGATAAAACATCCGCAGTCATGTTATCCTTGCCGTTGATGTGTAAATTTCGAAAACATATGATTGCAAAAACAGTGTCGATCGCGCTACGGAAAGTCTCCTGCTGGCAAAGCTGATTACTTTGATGTCATCGGTTCAGCTGAAAGAGGCAGGCACCTAAAACGGAAAATGATGCGTCGGTGGCGATGCAAAAGCCACGGCTGATATCGGGGAGGCCTAGGATGTTAGAATTTATCAGAGTGTGTTTTATTTCGTTGAAATCATATTAGCATTGGTTGTCTCTTTCCAACGATCCTAACAAAGCAGTACTGTTAAGTAGTTGGTTAGGGACAAAACAACGAAAGAAAGAACATAAACCCATAAATACTTTAAGCTGTCGTTTCGTACATGGAACGAGAAGAATTATTTGCCATCAACTTTTCAGGGTCTGATTTTATTCCCGCAGGTGAGATTATCGGGCTAAGAATTTAATGTTTTTCCTCACAAACATAGTCTTCTTGAGGTTGGTCGTCACTCCAGCTGCCGAAAATCTTTGTAGCCTTCTTTCCAGAAGGTCTAAACTTTTCTCCGAGGTAGCGGTGGCGATTATAATATCGTCAATGTAGACGGTGAGCTTGTCTAATAGATGGGGGCCTAGAACCGTGTCAAGCGCAGTTATGAGAACTCCAGCACTGACGTTTGACCCGAAAGGCAAGACGCAGTACTGGTGAGATCTACTGGCAAAAATAAAAGCTGTGTACTTTCTATTCTCAGAAGTCAATGCTATTTGTCAGTGAGAGCTCTGGAGATCAACCGGGTTCGATTCGCGGCTGGGTCAGGGATTTTCACCTGCCTCGAGATGGTTGGGTGTTTGTGTTGTCCTCATCATTTCATCATCATTCATGAAAGTGGCGAGTATGGACTGAGCAAAGGTTGGGAATTTGTACGGGCGCTGACAATCGCGCCCCACAAACCAAATCTCATTCGCAGATCAACGGCAGACAAATACTGAACGCCATGGAATCATTGGATTTGTTCTTCCAGATTTTCTGGCCAGATAATAACAGTAACAGTAATCTTATTAATCTCCCGGGCGTCGAGAAAAAGCCTCGCATTGTTGTCAGCTTTCTTCACTGCGAGTAGCAGCAGGCTATAGTACGGTGAGAGTGAAGTTTCTATGTTGTTCCAGGATAACATTCGTTTTATTTTTTGGGCTGATGCTACACGTCGGGACCATGGTATAGAGTATTTATTGTTGCAGAAGGTGTCGTGGAGTCGGACATCCATGCGGTGTTGATAGGTTTTAATAACACCAGGTCTTTTGTCGAATACACGTGCGTGATTAAAGAAAACATTTCTGAGTTCTTCCGTTTGCTGAGAAGATATCTCTGTACATTACTCAATTTTGCCCTCAATTTCTTCAGATTCGACACATTGACACCACTGCCCTGCTGAATTATGGCAATGAAACTGATTAATTTTTCTTATCTGAATATGTATCGTCTGACAAAGTTTGCCATTCCTACCTCTCACCTTAATCAGTTGTATAACACAGCATCGCCCATTAATAGACAGTTGACATTTCCCTGACTCTGAATCGATATTAGCACATTTGTCTCTCCAAAATCCATATCAAAATACGTCTTTGGGCTAACCCTTTTGCCACCAGGATAAAGGACTGGAAAATGATGTCATCTATCAGCACTTCAATCCTAGTTTGTATCATTATAAGCTTCGACTTGTGACCAATGGCACCTAGAATTCTGCAGTTCTGCACTACTTGTTACGGTCAAATTCCTTAAAGAATTCTTTCGATATAACGCCGATTTTCGCGCCAGTGGCGAGAAGGATACTGGTAGGAACTCTTCCTACCATTGCCTGTACCCTTGCCTGTACGATACCCTCTTCCTCGTACAAACAGGGAGAATCTTCTTCTGACAACACGTCACGTATGTCGTTCCCATCTTGATATCGCTGTAAATTACTGCCCTGAGTGCATGGATCGCCCCCATGACTTTCCATGGCCAACACTGGAGAGTTTAATGTGGCCACTTGTAGTTTAACGCTACGTTATTGTCGGTTTGTCTCTCTTTTGTTCCCTCAATAATATTTACGGCTGGTGCGCTACTCCTGCGTTGTGCATCACGGTCGTTATTTGATACAGAATTTACAGGAGTAAAATTGTTCTGTGCCTGGAACTGGAAAGGTTGACTTGCTGTTGGATATTGCCATTGCACGTTCCTAGGATACATTACGTTGTACAGCAGTGTACCGCTAATCCGAACCCCGGTAATCCGAACGTTCGGTTAATCAGAACATGAAAAATGTTAGTCTAAGTATGGAATTACAATAAAATGAACACCCTCAGCTGCTTACAGGCTTTGACATACGTCAACGGGGACAGATGAAAATGTGTGCCCCGACCTTGGCTCGAACCCGGGATCTCCTGCTTACATGGCAGACGCTCTATCCATCCGAGCCACCGAGGACACAGACGACAGGGCGACTGCAGGGATTTATCTCTGGCACGCCTCCAGCGAAACCCACATTCTCAACGCATTGTCCTGCACTACATTCGTAGTGCCGCCGCCAATTATACTCATTATTCGCGGCGCGTTGCCGATTCCCGTAAGAGTTCGGGCACTGTTTGTGCATTCGCACAGGAGAAGAAGATGGTCAAGTGGCCGGTGAGCCTAAACTATATATATATTCAGATGGTATCTGTTCTTTCGGACATGTCCGAAAGAACAGATACCATCTTAGTATATGCTAAGTATGGAAAACTGTGCTGTAAACTGCTGTACATACACACCATTTAAATTTACACAGTACAGTAAACACGTATCAGAAAAATTAGCAAGAAAGCATTAGGTTTGAACAATGCATAACAATGAAAGAAAAGCTGTCAAACTTGCTAAAATACAGCGAAAATGTTATCCATACTTTTTAGATGAGAAAAACTTAGTCATTGTTTTTTGGCGCAACGGAGACAGTCAGTTAAATGACGCCTAGTTGCGTCATCGTCTCATAAACATCAAATCAGCAGGTGTAGCAGTGGGCTCTTTTGCTCCAAATAACGTAGCGCGAGGTCAAGGGCTTCTGCTGTGTCACTGTGTGGCACCAGTTCTCCTTGTCGCTTTCAGGATCATCGTCACTTCCGTCAAAGCAGTTCACTTCTTCCTGGTCTAGAGTCACAGCAGCAACTAAATCAGCGTCAGTAAGGTTCTCCACACATGCCCCATACGCTGCCATACACTCGTCTACGTCTCCTTCACTAGCTTCTTCACATTCAGGGATTGTCTGTATCATTTGTAGTAGATTTTCCTCTTCACTTTCAACTAGGTTGTCCTGAAATTCAAGAGATGTCCACCTCCACGATTTTCTCATAGTATTTTCTGAAATATTCTGCCATGCCTCAGCGCCCCAATGAACAACACCCTTCACTTTGGTCTTTTTTATTTTGTCCCTATTATCTTGGATCAGAATTCTTAAAAATTGTTTTCTGTAAATCAATTTTAATGTTTGCAGTACGTCCTGGTCCATCGGCGGTAGAAGTGGTGTAACATTCGGCGGCAAAAAATTCGCCACAATTTCTGCATCATATAATTCCTCAGAGCTGGGGTGAGATGGCACGTTATCAATCAAAAGGATTGCACGGGAGACAAATGAGTTTCCTTAGAAAACTGTCAAGCAGAGGGAACAAGCTGGCTGTGAAACCATTCATTGAACAGCTTACCATCCATCCATGCTTTTTTCTGGTTGCGATAAGATACGGGCAGGGACTTCATGTTGCAGTTTTTAAAAGCTCTGGGCCTAGCAGATTTGCCGATCAGTATTAAAGGCGGATTATGATTACCAGCAGCGTTACTGCACGCTAATCAAGTCACACGATCTCTACACATTTTAAAACCAGGGGCATGGTATTCTGCTTTTGATGCCAGGCTTTTTGTTGGCAATGCCCTAAAACTAAGACCAGTCTTGTCAGCGTTATAAATTTTTTGGGGAGAATACTTTCCCTCTCTTATCATTTTTTCAAACTCACCCAAGTATCCCTTCGCTGCAACACGGACAGAAGAAAGCTTCTCTCCATTAATTGTTAGCTGATGGATTCAATGATGTTTTTTGAATCTGTCCAACCAACCCGTACTCGCACTAAAAGACTCATCACAATTCATTAACTTGTTCAGGTAAAGCCTTCTCCGGAACCAGTGCTCCACTCAAAGGAGTTCCCCTTTCTCTTTCCTGCAGAAAAGAGCTTCATCCACTTGATTGTACTGGGTCTGTTTCAAAGTCTGCCGAATTTCTAGTGCTCTTCCCGAAGACGTTGCACAGGACCGTTCAAGCTTCACTTGGTTCTTCTTCCTATCATAAATGGTTGCTTTACCAAACCCAGTTCAGTTGCCATTTGAGATACAGTCTCACTATTGTCTATCCGCTTCAAAGTATTCAGTTTTTCTTTGAGAGTTAACGTTGTATGTTTCCGTTTACTCATGACGAAAATACGTACACCACTCCACCTGAACGAATACAATACAACTGTTACGCGTGCCAGCGATCGATAACTAACATAAAAAAGCGCTTTGCGAGCCAACTGATGGTGCACTGGCCTCAGACAGTACAAATGTCTCAACAGTGCACTACAACAAAGACAGGGAGTGAGAGTGAGCCATTGTTCCCACACTTGTTCCCATTTGTTACCATGATGTACCTACTTAACTGCTTGGTATACTTCATTCAAGAAAGTCGTCACTGTAATTCCGGCTAATCCGAACAAATTGATAATCCGAACAAGGCCCGGTCCCAATTAGTTCCGATTAACGAGACTATACTGTATTGCCAAACTGAGTTTGGAACTGGTTGTTCCCGTTACCCCAATGGTTTCTATTTTCTTGCCTGCTCATATTCCGGTTGCCATGTATAGTTCCCATCACCTTTTTTTCTCTCTTAAAGCCTTGATTGTAATTCTGATTATAGCTGGAATGAAATCGTTTCCCAAATTCAGGTCCTGCATCTGCTGCTGGGCTGCAGGATCGACAAAAGAAGGCTGCGAGCCAGCCGCGCTCTCGGCGTTGTTGGCGCTGTAGCTGTACTGCAGCTGCCGCGGTGGGTGCTGATTTCCTCCACCGTTCCGATAACCGTTCTGATTATTCCCGTTCTGCCTTGCGTCTTCGTTAATTAGATCTATAGAGTCTAGGATAGATAAAAAGTATTCTAGGTTACTTTCTGGTACCTGATCTAACTTCTGTCTTATGTGTAAGGGTTATTTCGATTTCAAAATTCGCAACACGTCAGTATGAGATAGGATTCGTGGCAAACGCCTGTCTTATTGAGATACTTCTCGAAATACTTTATCAATGAACCCAATTTTGGGTTATATTGATCTGGACTAAAGACTGATTTTCTTAAACATTCTTGTATGCATCGCGATCAATAGTTCGACAGGAACGTGAATTCTAACTATTCTAATGTATCACAAGTTTCTGCCATTTCCATCGCCCAGAGCGCGCCATCTCCTTGTACATAACCGGTAACATATTGTATCTTCTGTTGTTCTCACCACGCTTTAAGAAAACATTTCTAAATGGCTTAATGGTTCAATATGGCTCTGAACACTATGGGACTTAACTTCTAAGGTCATCAGTCCCCTAGAACTCAGAGCTACTTAAACCTAACTAACCTAAGGACATCACACACATCCATGCCCGAGGCAGGATTCGAATATGCGACCGTCGCGGTCGCGCGGTTCCAGACTCTAGCGCCTAGAACCGCTCGGCCACTCTGGCCGGCTGGCTTAATGAAAATGACAGGGTGAACAGATTAAAGTTCAGGTATAAACAACTGAAATTGTCGATTTTTTATTAAGATCTGCTCAAGTAAAACTGTCGACAGAGTTGGTTCTACTGCTTGCAGGTGTCTTTTTGCATTTTGTAATCGTTGATTGCCATATACATCGTATCTAGGCGAATACACATTACCACTGGTAGCTGGATAATCGCTTCGCGCGCTGTTCTCCGTACCTGGAAGTGCGTTATCAAATTCCTCTTCCTGTTCCTCGACGTCTCGGTGCTGTTCTTTGACAGTATTAAGTTGTCTGGTAAAATGTTCCTGATCCTGATTTTTCCAACCGGGTAAATTCTGTGATAATGTGTTTTGAATTTGTTCCATGTCATTTTGTATTTGAGTGTGTATTATGTTTTTCTTAGCATAAACTTGTTCGATGGAGTCACTTATGGCTTTTCCCAGTTCAATTCCCCAAGTCCGGCTTATGTGTACATCTTTTTCTTGCAAGAAATCGCCATCTCCATCTCGTCTGTGTCTGTAGGTGCCTGTTACATGTCTGTAGTAAGTGTGGTCAGTTGTAACCACATGTTTCTGAAATCTTTAGTGAGTTTCCTAATCTGATCATGTACCTCCCTTACAGTAGATTTTACGTTTTCAATCTCTTTATTCATAGTGTCAAGATCTTGTCTTACTACTTCGATTAATTGATCAGCTACTTCGGTTTTGAGTTGTGTAATCTGTGCTACAAAACTATTTTGTATCTCTGTGACACTTTTTACATCAGTTTCTAGTTTACCCATCTGTGTAGAAACATTGTCTATTCGTGAATTTACACTGTCTGTGTGACTGTTTAGCTGCGTTGAAACATTGCTTTTTGAGAGGTCATTTGAGTATTCAAACTGCTCATTTGAGTATTCATGTTATTTTCTAAACATCTCTTTTGCGCATATGTGTTGTTTTCCAAACTGCTCGTTTGTGTTGTGACATTCCTTATTTCAATGTTTAAGCTACCAATTTTTTGTTGAAAAATTCCCTATTTGCATAATCACATCTGTTTGCATTCTCTTTAATAGTTGCAGAAAATTAAAGTTCTGCTGGTGTTGGTGCAAATAGCGAATCAGGTATAGTCTCAAGCGTAGGTGAAGTATCACCTACGCTTGTGATTTAGTACCACTTGTTGCTACGACCGTGGTGTCACTGTCATGAATATTCCCTACTTGGGGGTTAACTACTGGTTGAGGCATTGTTCAATCATCGGATTTATCCTCCATAGTATTAGTTTGTGAACTGAAGCTTCACCATGTCTATAAATATTCGTTGTATGGTGTACGACCAAATTTCACAACTGCAAAAATTTCGCATTATACGTAAACAAACTACAGACGACGTCGCGCTGCTTGTAAAAATCACAGCTGTAAAATACATATGTGATTGAGCAAAAGACAAGCGACTGACAAACGCGCGCGCAACGACTAAAATCCGTCCGCCATCTTGTGAAATCTTTGTGTGCGATACTACAAAAAAATCTACAAAAACTACTGAAATGAAAAATTTTGAAAAAATGCATGCTGTGTAATGGGTATCGCAGAAATGACACACTAATCCCATTTACGACCAACCAAAGCGTAACAGTGCTGTCACTATTACCTTTGTTGTCTTATGTAGCTTGGTTATCTGGATGATGGTTTAAAATTTTCCCAAAATTTCATTTTTCCAATAAATGTTCAGGGTAAATAATTTTCAACTTCATATACTGGTAGTGGTGCTAGTAACGGTATTGGTATTCTCGTATAGTACGCAGTTGGCATAGCAATATTTGTAAATACAATAATGGAAGGGAGAAAATTACTTAAAAATCTCAAACATAATTATGTGACTGGTTATTGGCTCAATAATGGTCATGGCACACGGTCGCCACTGTAGTTCGCCTTCTCCGTTGTTTTTTTAATCTTTCTGTTTATTTTGCCAGCCAGTGAGGTAATTTGGAAAGTGGGTTTAATTATAAAGTAGCGTAATAATTCTCACTGTGAAGCAGCGTTGTGACAATAGCAATCTACACAAGTGGAAACTATGCTACAGACTATTAACAAAATGTAAGTAATATTTAACACCAGACGAGAAAAGGCGCATGCATTAGCGAGTGCGTGGGTTGTCTAATAACTACTGCATTTGAGAATGATGGTAAGAAATTGTAATTATTGTGAAAGCCACTCGCATATGTCGAATATACGGGAGAGATAGACGAAAGTATTTTATTAGGCTTGGTTCCAGAGAATAACGATTATGGTGAAAATACGAATCAGGTAAAAATTGTAACAAAAGGAATCGGATTTCGTTAGAAAAAGAGAAATGATGAAGATTACAGGTATTAGTATCGTGATCAATGACCAAATTAAAAAAAAAATGAAAATGGGGGCCATCAAGGAATAAAAGGGCATGTTCACCTACCTCCAGTTTTGTACTGCGCCATCGCGAAGATTGTCGCTGCTATCTATACCCGTCTCGTATACATAATAACAATATTGGTACAGTACAATGTGTTATTAGGCTTCCGTAAGTAATTATAAACGCGGAGATTTCGTTTTGAATTAAACTGGTGATTATTCAAATAAACTTTCATAAATATAGTACCAGGTTTCACGTATACATGTATACTTTATGACGAACAGAACAGAACAGAACAGAATACTACTAGAAAAGCCAATAATTGAAGAGCGTAATTATATCACTGTCTCTCAGAGTCTAACAGTGCTCTTACTTATCCTTGATTGGCAGATCGATATCTGGAAATATATCAGATTTTGGTTTATCAAGAAATATTGAAAAATTATCTTCACAATAGTAGAGAGCGCTAGGTACAAGTGCTACTCTGAGACGCTGAAACTGGTGCTGGAGAGAAAATTGTGATTCATAAGGCTGGTGGCAAAATGAAGGTGGAAAAATCAGAGAGCACGTAAAGCAAAATAACACTGTGTCTCAAAAGCAATCTGCTGTGTAGAGAATTCAGTCATGAAGAGCAGAAACCACGCGTTCCTGATTACCAGTCTGGACCAGCACATTGAAGACTGCTCTGAGAGACGTCTGGTAACGGCAATAGCGTTTGTAGAGTTACCTGCAGAATACAGTATAGTATAAAAACGTGCTCCAAAAGACTATACAACTTAACCTTGCGTTTCAAATTTACAAATATTAAACGCTTCCTCCGTCAGAATAATATCCTTTTTGTGAACTCACAACGGATAACTAGCCGCTGGCGAATGGTCTGCCGCAAGAGAGTATGTCAGCTACTTTTCTCAAAATGTGTACTGATAAGCCAGTCACACCTCCCACCATCTTTTCAGACTATTTTGTACTGACTGCACAGGCGAAGATTTTGAAACAACTCAGGAACTTTCTGAAACTGAGCTTGGTGGATTCATTGTACAGTGTAAGAGTACTGGACTGAAACCTAATTCACCCATACGGAAAATATGTACTTGAAATTCACCTGACAAAATAGTAACTAAAAGGAAACTGCGAGTCAAGCGGAAAGACTCTGAGCTTGAACGCTGCTTCAAGGAGTCATCTTGAACAGTACGGTTAGATGTAAATACGACTGTATGGTTGAAAACTAGAAAGTATCTCCCAGAAACAGTATGAAAAAGGAAGCTGCAGCTACGACATGTGCTGCACACGTGGAATAAGGTTACCAGCCCTTTAAATTCAGCATTCATCTGGAAAATATCAAGCCGAGGCCAACTGCCAATGGTAATTACCTAGTTCCTACCATACCATGTAAAATAATCCATGAAGTGTAGTAAATAGGGAACGTTGTAAAGTGGAATGTGATGAATACAACATTATGTACTGCCTTCAGCTCACAAAGACTGAAGTCAGAAAGAAATTTCTGGGCAGTCCAACGAAATCATGCGTATAATACCTTGATTAGATCTTTCTCTAACTAGACTCACAACTTCTAGAGCTGGATCTCACATAGAGAAACCCAACCATATGCTGGAAGTCTCGGCAAAAGTTGGAAGTCTCTAAACTCACCAAAGGGCGCAATAGGATGAAGAGAAGAATCTGCGGCAAAATGGAGGCTGATTTAGGACCAAAGCACTCTGTGTGATAGGAGTGGCTCACAGCACCTGTGCTCTTGTCCACACTGTGTCCGACAGATTATACGATGGAGGATATTCTTTTGTCCAGAGGCCACGCCGCCGAGCTTCCAAATTTGACGGTTGAAAAAAAAATTGTCACTACGCTTCTCTTTGTCATGTATTAAGTTTGTGGGTTTCTACCTGAAGACTGGCTAGATTTGACGCGAGTCTCTAGACAACCTACTCCGTGTAAGTATTTTCATCTCTGTATAACAACTGCAACCTACATCCTTCTGAGCATGCTTATTGTACGCAAACTTTAGTATACTATAATTTTTACTCTCTACACTTTTCTCCATTACCAAACTGTCGATGATTTCATTCCTCGAGAAGTGTCCTGTCAACCACCCTCCCCTCTCAGAAACACTTTCTTGTATTAAAATATATATTCCACGTCAAAAAATTTCCCTTTCTCAGTCTGACATTTCTTGATATTGCCATTCTATATTTTAAATCCTTTCTACTTCAGAAATCATCAGTTATGTTACTGTTTGCCGGCCGCGGTGGTCTAGCGGTTCTAGGCGCTCAGTCCGGAACCGCGCGACTGCTACGGTCGCAGGTTCGAATCCTGCCTCGGGTATGGATGTGTGTGATGTCCTTAGGTTAGTTAGGTTTAAGTAGTTCTAAGTTCTAGGGGACTGATGACCACAGATGTTAAGGCCCATAGTGCTCAGAGCCACTTGAACTTGTTACTGTTTAAATACCAGAACTTATCTACTTTTTTTAGTCGTTCAGTATTATTAAGAGAATCACAATAATATGTAATTTCTAGGGTCACTGTGTGCATCCATTTTAATGCGAAATAAATGAGGATGAGACACGTATGATTTTTGGAATACCAAAGACGTGTTCACTAATGTGTTCGAGCTTTGGACCACCGAGAAAGATATAGTACAACTAGTAAGATGTGAAATGCCCTGTCCTTCAAATGTGAACCTAGTTGGGCAGTTAGAAGACCTCCCAGTCTTGAATCTTATGTAGCAGCCGCTTTTCTATGTACGTTTCATAACGAACCGATTGTCTAATGTCATCACGTGACTTTGTTTGCGACTACATCAGTTGAATGGGTTATTCGTGAAACGAATCTGAGTGGTTCAAATGGCTCTGAGCACTATGGGACTTAACATCAGAGGTCATCAGTCCCCTAGAATTTAGAACTACTTAAACCTAACTAACCTAAGGACATCACCCACATCCATGCCCGAGGCGGGATTCGAACCTGCGACCGTAGCGGTCGCGCGGTTCCAGACTGAAGCGCCTAGAACCGCTCGGCCACACTGGCCGGCGAAACGAATCTGACGCAGATCAGCAACAATACGAAACGTTGATCTGTAGCACACTATTTAAGATGAACAAATGATGCACATACGAGATAGGATTGATATCTGTAGTACAAAGCACAGTCAACTGAATTTTAGTACAGGTCACAATTATATTCTGAGTGTGACCCACATACCAAGCTAAGGAGGCGCAGTGGATACGTAGCTGGCCTTACATTTGGGAGGAACCGTTCAGCTGTCATAACGAGGTTCAGTTTCTCTCCATCGAAATTTTTGTTTTCTGCAGTTTATATTAACATATTAAGATAGATGCTTTCTATTCCATTGAAAGAACTTGGTCCCACAAGAATTCAAGAATTCAAGTTTTTAACTGGCTGAGAAACTAAATGCTCTGAATAACACTTGTCTGTACCTTGTATCACCTCTTCAAAAGGAACACGGAGATAAGTGTCTATGGTGTTCAGCATTGGGCAAAAGCGTCAAGAAGTGCAAGTGGGCTCATGACTCCATACAGTCTACCGAGGGGTGCTGTTCCAAAAAGGAAGCTCAGTTATTATCGGACTCCTCTCATTTTCTATAGTTCCTGTTCCGTAATGATTGTACTGATTCCTGTCGACAACTCAAAAATTCATGCACAACCACTTACAAAGTGTCCTTGTGTTGAATCACAACAGTATAACCAGAAAAACAAAAGAAAGTCCATAAGTTCATGGTCACACTGTAACAGTATCAGGAACAGTCTGTATTGGCCTACACTTAACTGTGTTTGCTACAGTCTCCTCCATTCCAGGCCATGTCGGCCACTGATAGTCAAGATCATCAGTTCATATCATGAGTGTTCAGCGTATGAGTCCTAGGTTAAATGTAAAGGCAATACAGTTGCAAGTAGAAAACTCGGAGAATTCACATTTCTGGTGTTCCTGTGACAATCCTTAAACTGTCCAGAGAAGAGAACATAATAACCACCGCTGCCAGCAGTCATTTACAAAGGCTACATTCCTGCCAACCTTTCTCCAATATCGGCAAAGGAACATCGAGCATCTGGTAGCCCCATTACACTACCATGTTCAGACTCAGTGAGCTGGTAATAATGGTGTCTTCGTCACTCGATGGTATTCTTGACTAACATCAACTCACCACATCTGGTCTCAAAGGTAACTAACACTCACAACCGTAGCGCATATTTAAAGCAAACTCAGTTTACATCCTTTTAGTGGCGCTACTAGCGCCACTCTTAAGCGACTGGCACGAAACTTAAATAGACGTCATCTTCCAGATGAAGAAACACGCCTCCACTGTCGTTTTTCTTCCACAACACCTTCTTGGTGTTGTGATTTTTCTTGTCAGTGTATTTTTAGGCATATAAGCCGGCTTAGCAGGGATGTCTGGAGGACAAATGTAAGGATGCAGAAGCATATATCACCAGGGGTAAGATAGGTACTGCCTATAGCAAAATTAATGAGACCTTTGGAGAAAAAAGCACCACCAGTATGAATATCAACAGCTCAGATGGAAAACCAGTCCTAAGCAAAGAAGAGAAAGCAGAAAGGTGGAAGGAGTATATAGAGGATGTATACAAGGGAGATGTACTTGAGGACAATATTATGGAAATGGAAGAGGACATAGACGAAGATCAAATGGGGGGTATGATATTTGGTGAAGAATTTCACAGAGCACTGAAAGACTTAAGTCGAAACAAGGCCTCGGTAATAGACAACGTTCCATTAGAACTACCGACAGCCTTGGAAGAGCCAGCCCTGACAAAACTCTTCCATCTGCTGAGCAATATGTATGAAACAGGCGAAATACCCTCAGACTTCAAGAAGAATAAAATAATTCCAATCCCAAAGAAAGCAGGTGTTGACAGACGTGAGAATTACCAAACTATCAGTTTCATAAGTCACAGTTACGAAATACTAACACGATTTCTTTACAGACGAATGGAAAAACTGGTAGAAGCTGAACTCGGAGATCAGTTCGGATTCTGTCGAAAGTTGGAACATGCGAGCTAATACTGACCCTACCGCTTATCTGAGAAGTAAGTTTAATGAAAGTCAAACCTACTTTCCTAGCATTTGTAGAACTAGAGAAAGCTTATGCCAATTTTGACTCGAATACTCCCTTTCAAATTCTGCAGGCGGCAGAGTTCAAATACAGGGAGCGAAAGGCTATTTTCAGTTTGTACATAAACCAGATGGCCGTTATGAGAGTCGAGGGGCACAAAGAGAAGCAGTGGTTGAGAAGGGAGTGAGACAGGGTTTATGTTATTGAATCTGTATATTGAGCAGGCAGTAAAGGAAACAAGAGAAAAATTCGGAGTAGGAATTAAAATCCACGGAGAAGAAATATATACTTTGAGGTTTGCCGATGACACTGTAATTCTGTCAGAGACAGCAAGGTACCTGGAAGAGCAACTGAAAGGAATGGACAGTGTCTTGAAACACGGATATAAAAAATGAACATCAGCAAAAGCAAAACGAGAATATTGGAATGTAGTCGAATTAAACCAGGTGATGCTGAGAGAATGAGATTAGGAAATGAGACACTTAATGTAGTAACTGAGTTTTGCTATTTGGGAAGCAAAATAACTGATGACTGACGAAGGAGAGATGATATAATATGTAGACTGGCGTAGATCACGCACGTAATGACGAGGTACTGATCAGAATTGGGGAGAAGACGAATTTGTGGCACAATTTGACTAGAAGAAGGCATCGGTTGGTAGGACATGTTCTGATGCATCAAGTGATTAACAATTTAGTTCAAAAATGGTTCAAATAGCTCTGAGCACTATGGGACTTAACTTCTGAGGGCATCAGTCCCATAGAACTTAGAACTTCTTAGACGTAACTAACCTAAGGACATCACACACACCCATGCCCGAGGCAGGATTCGAAACTGCGACCGTAGCGGTCGCGCGGTTCCAGACTCTAGCGCCTAGAACCGCTCAGCCACCCGGCCGGCACCAATTTAGTACTGGAGGGATGCGTGGAGGGTAGAAATCATAGAGAGAGACACTAAGCAGATTCCGAAAGATGTCGTTTGTAGTAGTTATTCGGTGATGAAGAGGCTTGCATAGGATAGACTAGCATGGAGAGCTGCATCAAACCAGTGTCTGGACTGAAGACCACAACAACAACAAGCTGGAGACAACTGCCACTAACTGTATCAGAGGGCGTTCGCTTTTCATCCAGTGTGCCATAACACTCAGTGAGTCCAGTAAATGAGACTACAGAAGACTCTCCAAAATATCCCCATCAAAGAACTATTGTCTTCTTCATCAGCTACTGCTGATAGATTTCGGGATACAGACAAGCAGGCAAGCTCCATGCATCCAATTCCATAGTGTTGACAAGCCTCGAGCTATTGAGAAGCGCCGCTTTCACTTTCTTTGAAATGCAACAACATGGTGAAGGTGCCAGAATTCTCTGAAAAGACTGTATTGTGGGGGCCTCATGGCATAACTGGTGCAAGTCGGAGGCATGACAGCAGCAGCACGTGCGCTGGGGGTGGGTCTCAACGGGGGACCAAGTGTGTCTAGGTCATTCAGTCAGCCTGGTGCCATCTGTCAGTAGTGGGCGGAGCCCTTCATACTTGGTACCTGAGAAATTTCTCTCCAAACACGTGTTCACCTAGGCATCATTGTTGACGTGACCGGATGGGAGTGAAGACCTATTTGCAGAATTCATCGACAGCGGACGCAATCCAGCGCGAACCATCGCTCTCACTCCGCTGTCGACGGCATGTGAAAGCTCTTCAGGCATTATACTGACATCGCATGTCTATCTAAATAAGCGTCAAGTCATCCTCTGGACCGCTCGCACATGTGTGTTTACGGTTGCTGGCGCGATGACGCACAGCTGTGGTGCGGGTCCAGTGGGAACACCGTTCACCATTTTTTTCTACCGAGACGAGACTTTCAACAGTAAAATTATTTTTCACAGATCGCTAAATTGCACTGACAGTTAAACCCGTAACCTTTGTTTACAGATCATGAAATACACATGTGTAACTATTGCATGTACACATTGAAAGTTCTCAGACACACAGATACTTTCGCAGCACTTGGTCTTTGGAGATCACTATCTTTCCGTGTAAACAGTAGTATGCCTGAAATATTTAGGTGTCTGTGTCGTGCTCTACACTGTCAGTAATTTAAAAGCTAAATAAAAGGTTGAATATGGGTTAGTATTCCGCGAAATCTGAGCTGCTTCAAAAGCGATGTACAGTGTTATACACTGATGCAGGATAGTGGATGTAAGTAACTCGAAGCGAACAGAGCCCTTATCTTCGAAAGTTATTTACTTTTTTGTAGTTCATTGTTAGGTTCAATTACAAAAAAAGCAGTCCTGTTTCTTATATCTATGTTTGTTATGGGACATTACAACAAAAATTAACTTTGGCACACAATGAAAAATATCCAAGCTCACATGTACATTCTAATTGTAATTATTAATAGTGAACAACCGTCTGAGGATGGGCCTGTCCGTTTGATATCGCTAACGGCGCAATTAATTTTGATTAGTTACGATTAGTAACAATGAGTTGCTGGATGTTGTCTTCAATTCTTTTGCAAGAATTAACCTGTTTTTAAACACAGCCCGGTTCTCACCATATCAGCTTTAGACAAAACAGAAATCATGGATATGCTGTGGAACATGCATCAGATTCAGAAAAATATACGGGAGCGGCGAACTACCGGAAAATCCAGAAACCTTGATGACTTATGATGAGTTGAGAATAATAGGTCAGAGGCAGTATAGGTTACAGGAAACAGCCACACATATAGGAGGCAATGGAAATGAAAAGGAATATACGAAACTCATTATATTTGAGTCCTATAAATTTTTAATTATCGTCTAAAAAATAAATTTAATTAATTTTTTGTTCACTTGCAGGGACGTGTCACAGTCTTGGTGCACATTAAAATCATTGAAATCTGCGTGCCATACTACCGTAGCACGCCACTAGAAGAGCTTGTAACCTTCCCGTATAAATAAAAAAAAATTAATGATGTGAAACCTTCCTGAACAGAAAATAAAAATAACTAAATTTTAATAATTAAATTCTGACGTATGAAATCTGATATATCTTAACTCATGAAAAACTGATAAATTTTGACGTAAGCAGCGCTACGCTATGGCCCTGTGAAATCAATCGTAATATGTCCGATTACTGAAAAATTCTTATCTCGTGATGGTGTCGCCGGATAACGCTGTCTATATATCTGCTCGTAAATGAAGCAGCTTAGTCCAATGCTGGCCTATCTATTAATACTGGATAACATTTGTCTGCGATCTGAATTACTAGAAAAACTGACTTTACTTAGTGACACAGCTGCATATCTCGTCGTTTGGTAACTAAAGAGCACATGACTATGATCTGACAAAAATTCGGGAATATTTTCATTATTGATTTTGGATCGGGACTGGTAATGACTTAAGAGGAATTTATACTTTTATAGTTGACTGGTAAAAACAATTTTATTCTGAAACTTTTTTACGTTATTGATAAAGATCTACAATCCATGACACAGGGAAATTGAATAGATTACAAATCAGGGTCCACTAGTGCTGACGAATCACAAAAGAACAGATTGAAACAAATTCATATTAACATCTCAAACAAGTAACTTAACTACTCGCATGCCAAAAAAATAATAAAATTTACCTTACAATAGATATTTGACTTAATTACACTGTTGATTTTTCATTATATTAACTGTTATTCATTTGACATCTTGGGTTGTCGGGTGTTCTGCCGGATATCAGCGTCGTACTTGCACGATATTTCGGTCACGTAGCTCGTAACCTTCATCAGGTGCGACCTGAGACTGGTCCTCGAGTGGACCTGGTCCAGTATTTATGCCTATGGCCTTCCCCCTCCACCAACGGCTGCAGGCGCTTCCTCTGTGGTCCGCGCCCATTCCCTGCGACCTGCTGGAGCGTTGCTGCTCCGTTTTCCGTCCGCTGCGGTTCTAGGTGTTCCCTCTGCGGTCCAAGCCCACCAAACCCGCTCCTGGGGGTTTCATCTACGGTCAGGGGTACCAAGCGTTCCTCCTGCGGTCCGCGCCCGCTCTCCACGACCTGTTGGAGCGTTGCCGCTCCGTTTTTCGTCCGCTGCGGCTCTGGATGTTCCCTCTGCAGTCCGCGCCCACCAGTCCCACTTCTGGGTGTTCCACCTTCGGTCTGGTGCGCCTGGCAGTCCGTCAGGGGCTCGTTTTCCATCTCCATGTCTCTGGTTCTTCTGTTTGTGTAGTGTTGCAGCTGGCCCCGTTGCTCCTTTAACAATTCCAGAGCCGGATCCCAGGCTCTGCTTAGCTGGTACCCTGTGTCACAGTTCATAAGATCGTCAGTCTTTTTAATTTCTATCGATTCTCTTATAACACTGTCCCAAAATCTGGGTGTTTGTGCTAGAATCTTGGTATCCTCATACTTCATGGCATGATCTAGTTCTAGACAGTGTTCAGCAATGGCTGACTTAGTCACCTGTCTTAATCTAGTGTGCCTCTGATGTTCTTTGCACCTGATCTCCACAGTTCTTGTCGTCTGGCCAATGTAGGACATGCCACATTGACAAGGTATATTGTAAATCCCTGGTTTTCGTAACCACAGGTCGCCTTTGACACTCCCCAGCAGTTCCCCGATCTTGTTGGATGGACAGAAAACACACTTGATATTGTGTTTACGGAGGATCCTACTGATTCTGGCAGAAATAGAGCCAGCATAGGGCAGATATGCCTCCTTCTTTGCTTCATCTTGGTCTTCTTCAGGAACCTGTGGTATAGTGGCTGGTTGGAGTGCCCTCTCAATTTGTCTGTCCGTGTATCCATTCTTGGAGAAAACTGTTTTGAGATGTTCTATCTCTATAGGTAGATTCTCTTGGTCTGACAGGGCCCGTGCACTGTGGACCAAAGTCTTCAGAACCCCATTCTTCTGTGAAGGGTGGTGACAGCTGCTGACCTGCAGATATAAATCAGTGTGTGTTGGTTTTCGGTACACACTGTGGCAAATTGATCCATCTGCTTTCCTCTGGACTAGTACATCCAGAAATGGCAGCTGGCCATTCTTCTCCAGTTCCATGGTGAACTCGATATTAGGTTGGCATGAGTTAAGATGTTCAAGAAACTCATTGAGCCTGTCCATCCCATGTGGCCAGATCACGAAGGTGTCATCCACATACCTAAAGAAGCATGTGGGTTTAAATGTGGCTGTCTCCAATGCCCTCTCCTCAAAACTCTCCATAAACATGTTGGCAACCACAGGGGACAGTGGGCTGCCCATAGCTACAGCTTCAGTCTGCTCGTAATATTGGTTTCTGTACAGGAAATACGTGGATGTCAGTGTATGACTGAACAGGTCCAACAGAGCACCGTCAAATTTCTCTGCAATCAGTTCTAGTGAGTTCTTCAGTGGGACCCTGGTGAACAGCGATACCACATCAAAACTAACCATGATGTCCGTATCTGTGATGTGCAGTTGCTTCGGCGTTGAAGGAAATCTTCTGAGTTGCGGATGTGGCGAATACATTTCCCCACATATGGAGACAGGAGATATTTCAAGTACTTGGCTGTTGTGTACGTAGGTGCCCCAATATTACTGACGATTGGACGTAGGGGCACGTCCTCCTTGTGTATTTTAGGCAGACCATACAGTCTAGGTGTCACCGGCGCTTTTTCCAGTAGTTGTCTGATGATCTTATCGGGCATCCCTGTTTCCTTCAAGAGAGCACTAGTCTTCTTGGTCAACTTGTCCGTGGGGTCACACTCCAACACTGCAACAGAATGAGATTTTCACTCTGCCAGGAAGTTTCATATCAGCGCACACTCCGCTGCAGAGTGAAAATCTCATTCTGGAAACATCCCCCAGGCTGTGGCTAAGCCATGTCTCCCCTATATCCTTTCTTTCAGGAGTGCTAGTTCTGCAAGGTTCGCAGAAGGGCTTCTATAAAGTTTGGAAGGTAGGAGACGAGATACTGGCAGAAGTAAAGCTGTGAGTACCGGGCGTGAGTCGTGCTTCGGTAGCTCAGATTATAGAGCACTTACCCACGAAAGGCAAAGGTTCCGAGTTCGAGCCTCAGTCAGGCACACAGTTTTAATCTGCCAGGAAGTTTCATATCAGCGCACACTCCGCTGCAGAGTGAAAATCTCATTCTGGAAACATCCCCCAGGCTGTGGCTAAGCCATGTCTCCCCTATATCCTTTCTTTCAGGAGTGCTAGTTCTGCAAGGTTCGCAGAAGGGCTTCTATAAAGTTTGGAAGGTAGGAGACGAGATACTGGCAGAAGTAAAGCTGTGAGTACCGGGCGTGAGTCGTGCTTCGGTAGCTCAGATTATAGAGCACTTACCCACGAAAGGCAAAGGTTCCGAGTTCGAGCCTCAGTCAGGCACACAGTTTTAATCTGCCAGGAAGTTTCATATCAGCGCACACTCCGCTGCAGAGTGAAAATCTCATTCTGGAAACATCCCCCAGGCTGTGGCTAAGCCATGTCCCCGCTATATCCTTTCTTTCAGGAGTGCTAGTTCTGCAAGGTTCGCAGAAGGGCTTCTGTAAAGTTTGGAAGGTAGGAGACGAGATACTGGCAGAAGTAAAGCTGTGAGTACCGGGCGTGAGTCGTGCTTCGGTAGCTCAGATTATAGAGCACTTGCCCACGAAAGGCAAAGGTCCCGAGTTCGACTCTCGGTCGGGCACACAGTTTTAATCTGCCAGGAAGTTTCATGTTTATGGAGAGTTTTGAGGAGAGGGCATTGGAAACAGCCACATTTAAACCCGCATGCTTCTTTAGGTATGTGGATGACACCTTCGTGATCTGGCCACATGGGATGGACAGGCTCAATGAGTTTCTTGAACATCTTAACTCATGCCACCCTAATTTCGAGTTCACCATGGAACTGGAGAAGAATGGCCAGCTGCCATTTCTGGATGTACTAGTCCAGAGGAAAGCAGATGGATCAATTGGCCACAGTGTGTACCGAAAACCAACACACACTGATTTATATCTGCAGGCCAGCAGCTGTCACCACCCTGCACAGAAGAATGGGGTTCTGAAGACTTTGGTCCACAGTGCACGGGCCCTGTCAGACCAAGAGAATCTACCTATAGAGATAGAACATCTCAAAACAGTTTTCTCCTAGAATGGATACACGGACAGACAAATTGAGAGGGCACTCCAACCAGCCACTATACCACAGGTTCCTGAAGAAGACCAAGATGAAGCAAAGAAGGAGGCATATCTGCCCTATGCTGGCTCTATTTCTGCCAGAATCAGTAGGATCCTCCATAAACACAATATCAAGTGTGTTTTCTGTCCATCCAACAAGATCGGGGGACTGCTGGGGAGTGTCAAAGGCGACCTGTGGTTACGAAAACCAGGGATTTACAATATACCTTGTCAATGTGGCATGTCCTACATTGGCCAGACGACAAGAACTGAGGAGATCAGGTGCAAAGAACATCAGAGGCACACTAGATTAAGACAGGTGACTAAGTCAGCCATTGCTGAACAGTGTCTAGAGCTAGATCATGCCATGAAGTATGAGGATACCAAGATTCTAGCACAAACACCCAGATTTTGGGACAGTGTTATAAGAGAATCGATAGAAATGAAAAAGACTGACGATCTTATGAACTGTGACACAGGGTACCAGCTAAGCAGAGCCTGGGATCCGGCTCTGGAATTGTTAAAGGAGCAACGGGGCCAGCTGCAACACTACACAAACAGAAGAACCAGAGACATGGAGATGGAAAACGAGCCCCTGACGGACTGCCAGGCGCACCAGACCGAAGGTGGAACACCCAGAAGTGGGACTGGTGGGCGCGGACTGCAGAGGGAACATCCAGAGCCGCAGCGGACGAAAAACGGAGCGGCAACGCTCCAACAGGTCGTGGTGAGCGGACGCGGACCGCAGGGGGAACGCTTGGTACCCCAGACCGTAGATGAAACCCCCAGGAGCGGGTTTGGTGGGCTTGGACCGCAGAGGGAACACCTAGAACCGCAGCTGACGGAAAACGGAGCAGCAACGCTCCAGCAGGTCGCAGGGAATGGGCGCGGACCACAGAGGAAGCGCCTGCAGCCGTTGGTGGAGGGGGAAGGCCATAGGCATAAATACTGGACCAGGTCCACTCGAGGACCAGTCTCAGGTCGCACCTGATGAAGGTTACGAGCTACGTGACCGAAATATCGTGCAAGTACGACGCTGATATCCAGCAGAACAGCCAACAACCCAAGATGTCATTAGATCGCCGGGAAAGCCTGAAGTATTATTCATTTGTTCATCATCATCTCATTCCAAGGTATCATTAAACTCTGCGGCTGATCACAATTATTATTCAGTTCCGTATAATAAAATTTTACAATTTGTTGTGCAGTGTGGCCTTAACAACCACTAACTATAAACTGCGCTGTACCAGCGACAGAATAAAACTACTCAGTAGCAGCGAGCGACTGCAACTGCCGCAGAGACTGCTCTGACCTGCGACTCTATTACAGCTCTCTTTTAACAGGAGCAAAGATATTTTATGTCTCAGGCAGCGCCTGTGAATTGTCGTTCTAGCAAGTGAGCAATACATCCAGATTACATTTGCTGCAGCAGGGTGGCGAACCCCCTGCAAGCTATAATAAAATGTTGCAGCCCACTGATAATGTGGAGCTGTGCTGTGCCATTTTGATTTGGTTCTTTTGGTGGTGTGCGACGGTACCGTGATGCAAGGATTTCAGCGTGTACGGAGACAGCAGACATCTAAGCCTACTAACAAACAAACAAAAAATTAATTACGTTAATTTATTTTTTCCAGGTGATAATTAACTCTTTACATGAATACCGATCGTAAGAAAGTGTAGATAAACAGACAGAGGAAAGAAATCAAATACGACAAGATACGACGAAATTGGGCGAGTCACGGAGCGGTAGCAAAGGTCAAGATGCAGCAGGAACGGAAACAGATACGTAATCGCGAAAACAATGAGCAGACGCCTCAGGTGTGACCGCTGACTTTGTATGTGATTTATAACAGCAATGGAGAGGTCAAATAAAGTTTCCAGAAGATTTGTCAGACAAGGTGGGGCACGTGGACGCCTTGAAGAAGACGTAAAATATCTGAGAAAAATTATCGAAGATCTAAAACAGTAAAGTAAATAGGTTCATTTCGTGTGCATAGATATATATATCGCAGAGCTGATGAAAGCTGATGTAAGGCTGTATAAAATACACTAATAAGACGATTCGAAGATCTAGAATTACTAATGTTCATCACGCAGAAGGACTTACAAATATACGTCTGATATATGGCAGAACAGCGTCAGTCGGATTGCTCTATTAGTACTACAAGATGTAAAGATATGTTAAGAGAAATAAGAGGTGTCACAGATAAAAAAAGACGACCTTCCACATTCGTGGAGGACAGCCGTGGCGGCCATTGATAAATCGCTTCCGATTACGATAACGCCTGTTTCGAAACAGTCTCCATATATTCCTTCGGCTTTCTGCACTCTCAGTCCTGCTGAAACACAGCTTCACAATACATTTCCATTCTTATAATGTTTGTTGTGAGTCAATCAGAAATCGTAAGCAACAGTAACATTCAGAAATATTATACTAGATGGAGAAATCGCACTATCTTTCACTTAGCTTTGGTGCTGTGCAGAAAGGACAGAGGTATTCGACGGTAAAGTCTTTGACCATTCACTTAGTGATGCAGATGATTTAATAGTGCAGATAACCTGAAACACAAACTGAAATCATATCTGCTTGACAACTACATCTAAGTAAACAAATAAATAAAATAAAAATAGTTTCAGAAAACTATATAAATGGCCAGCACATTGGATTATTTTTTACTGGGGAAGTGTAAGACTATTGTGAAACTCATTCGTTCCGCGTAACGGAAAAAGATTGCAGTTGTAACCCAGAGACGAAGCAGCTCCCTTTAAGGGAATTAAATAAACGCAAGAGAAATGAGGAGATGGATTTGAATGAAATCGATAACGATGCGATGATGTGATGTGACACGACAAACGCTTAAATTATTCTGAACCTGTAACGTAATGTATATGTCGTACCAATTAATAATTTGTTGTAGAACGGGAGTCGAACCTGTATTTACTGCTTTCCAATTGCAGTCGCCATACTCATTAGGCTATCTGAAAGCAACTGACAGTCGCACGCCCGACAGCAAAAGGATGTCGGACAGAAATAAAAGAATGTTAAAATGTGTGTGAATTCCTAAGGGACCAAACTGTTCAGGTCATCGGTCCCTATACTTACACACTACTTAAACTAACTTAAAGCTACACACTACTTAAACTAACTTAAAGCTAAGGACAACACACACACCCATGCCCGAGGGAGGACTCGAACCTCCGGCGGGAGGGGAGAGAAATAACTTCTCGTTAAAAATCCTTGGTTCACTTGACCATGGTACAGTGCTTTGTAAGGGCACGTTGCCATAGTTACAGTGCAGACTCCAACGATCATTCAGCCATATACGACCACGCCCTGCCTGGCTTAATGAGGAGAAGCAGCAGCCCTCACTCTTACGTTAGTTAGCAAGCATGGAAGCTGAAGTGGAAAGTCTGAGGGGGCAGCTCCGTCAGCACTTTTACCCCGCGCGTCGCTCATACTGCGATCAGGGGACGCCTAAATTACTAACAAATCAATTAATCAAAAAGCGGGTAGGTCAAGACGTCAAAAGGATAGTGGAAAAAGTACATCGAAATGCAATAAAGGACACCCTTCAAATGATAATATGGAACATAAGATGTGTACTAGGTTTTAAGGACACAGACGTCATCCAAGAACTCTGAAAGGAAAAGGCCACCATAAGTGTTGAAACAGAAACAAGAAAGAACTCAAGTGGTACCAAGGGTATAGGCTGGAAGAATGAAGTAGGCTATACGTCAGGGTATGGTAGTTCGTTCTACGATTGATAGGGAACATTAGTGTGTGATAGCTGGTTATGCTCCGGAAGTACGTAGAGAAGAAAAAAGAATATCTCCTGTGGACAACTGCAGCAACTCGTCGATTAGCATAATAAACGCGAGCAGTTTTTAATGTGAATCCTAGAGTGGGAAAAACACCAAACCAACGGATACTGAGACTATATGGAGAAACACACATCACCAAAAAGTACAGAAATTCAGACTTCTCCACATTTAAAACTCTGAAGATAATGAACATCTTCTTTCGTAAGAAAGGCATAAAAATGTGCAAGGAGCATTAGAGCAAGTAGATCTCTTATTGATTATGTGATTATGTACCTGGTAACCCTAGAAAAACCGCAACTGATTGGCACACATATTTTTAGAGAGCAAGATTTTGCTACAGATCACTCTAGACCTTAAAATTCTAATTTGGGTGAGATGGAAAAAATAGAAGCAGAAAAGTAGTCCTAAACCCGTAGAAATATGTAAGTTACACATCGTTCAATTGGAAAATTACACATCCCTATCAGACAAGAGTACTGTAAGAGCAAGAGATCCGATTGGAAAGGAATAGCAAACCATTAGAAATGCAGTTTTGAAAGCAGGTGATGAGGTTCTTAGAAGAAAAAAAAAAGCAATATACGGTAGAAAGAAATGGTTAACACTTCGCAATGAAGAGTAGACCAAGCAGCGAAAGAGAAAGCTGCATATAACGTTTACCTAAAATCACACTCCCAGTAACATTTCCTAATATGTGGCAGGAAAAGAAATATACCTACAAATATAACTCGAAAAAAAGCAACAATAATCATGGGAACATTTCATAAATGAAATTGAAAATGGCATTCATGGACGACAATTAGTAGCACAAATTAACGACAAAAAAACGCGAAAGATACAGTGTAAATAAATATAACGACGTCATAATGACTGGATTAGCTTTACAAAACTTTCTGGGTTGACGATTCAGCGGTGGAGGAATTCTATGAAAATTATCCAAGCAACAGAAACATAGACTTAATCGAAATGAATTAGATGTAGGAACGTAGAAATTTAAGAACAAAAGAGCAACAGGGAGAGACGCAATACATGCCGCCTTTCATAAAAACTGAAATCTTTTACTGAAGGACCGTATGCAACTTCTCATTAACTAGCGTGGACAGCGGGCAAGGTACCAGAAGAATGGAATGCTGCTAAAATTTTTTCCATATTCCAGAAAGGCACGAGAAGCGATCCAAACAACTAAAGAGGAATTAGCCTAGTTAGCAAGGCCTTTAATATTTATAGCGTAATCTTAAATAATAGATTGCGACATATCTGTGATACAGTTTTAGTAGAAGAAGAGATTAGATTTAGAAGATGACGAGCGTGCATTGCTGGTATTTTTTGTACAACAACTGGTTGACAGGAGAAGGAGATTTAACTCAGAGACGCGCGTAACGTTTGTAAATTATGAAAAAGATTTTGACAAAGCCAATAGACATGTATTGTGGCGGAGTATGAAATAGGCTTCCAAATGTATCTAATTGACTCTGTAAAAGTTCTATACAAAGAGACAAAAATTATAATCAAAGCGGGAGGTAACTTGCCTCAAGACTTAGCAACACAAGAGTTAGACAACAATGCGACCTGCATCAGACTTCAGTCAACATCTACATAGACGATCTAATAACAGCTTGGAAACAAAATGTCACGTATAGCACAAATATAGGTAGAAAAAAAATTCAATACTATGCTATACACAGATGATCCGATAATAGCTTAAGAAAATGAACATAGTTTTCACGGAGCCGGATTTTACATGAATTTGGTAAATTCTAAATACGACATGTATATTTCCAGTAAAGAAATAAAGTTTATGGCATCTGGAGAAATTCGCCTGTAAGATCTAAAATTATAATAAATAATGTAATACTGGAAAAGGTAACCCAACTTCTCTTTACCTGTTGTGCCGTAAGTTCGACCGACAATGAAATTGATGAAAAACTCCTAAAACTTGTGGAACAATTACAAACACACTAAGAAGTGCCACCAAAAAGAAGCGGATGAAGATTTACAACGTCTTGGCAGAACCAACTATGCTACATCTACGTGAAACCTGGATTGCGGCGCCAAAGGATATGAACAAGGGCCACGCTGGAAAAATGAGGTTTCTCGACAGCGTTACAGGGTACAGCAGGGAAGATCACCTCAGAAATTAAAAAATTAGAAATGAGCTGCAAATCGGGGCACTGAATTTATGGGAAATTCGAAAATACAAGATGGAAAATGCTGCGAAATGAAAAAGTAGGCAGAAAATTCAAAACCAGGATGGCAGATGGTGTCAAATATAAAAATTGAAGGTGGCGAAAAACTTAGAAATTGACAGCAAATTTTAAATGAAACAACAAGTTTACTGTTTATTTATCTGCACGACGCGTTTCAAAGGTTTAAACCTCCATCATCAGGTCGATTTACATTTGTTAGTATGAGATTTGTGTGTGTGTTCTGTAAAGATTTTTTTTTGTTGGAGGAACTTGTGGCACTGTCTAGTGAAGAAAGAAAACACTATTTCAGGTCATGGTTTTGGGTTTCTTTCGACAAAAAATTAAACGTACATCTAACAGTAAACACAGATTAAGCAAAACAGAGTACCTTCAGTGGTCACAAGTTCCTTTCACTGTCGTAACACATCACATGTCTACTGTCATATTCTGTGAGCAAATATGGCGTCTGACAACTATTGTTTGCAAGGATCGTATAGCAGAAGAGAAAAACTATCACAAAGTACAAAGAATATACATCGTAACAACATTATTACAGAATAAATTTTAAAGAATTTGGAGGTGTTTGTTTTGATGTGTCGAATACATGCGTTGGGATAAATACTTCAGGTGGTGTATAAATCTGATTTTGACATGTAGAAATTGCTTAAACTTCATACTTGTTTATACAATCAGGTGAAATGTTACAAACTTTAAGTACAATAATCATACTGGCTACAGTGCTAAAATTGTACACAAAAACAATTTTTGGTTGGGATTCATATATTCATATGATATGCTTGAGGCAGAGGGAGAGGAAGAGAAAGAGAAACTGAAGTGATATCAGGTGTTCCCCAGGGAAGCGTCCTGGGACCTCTGCTGTTCCTGATCTATATAAATGACCTGGGTTGTTCGCAGATGATGCCGTAATTTACCGTCTAGTAAGGTCATCCGAAGACCAGTATCAGTTGCAAAGCGATTTAGAAAAGATTGCTGTATGGTGTGGCAGGTGGCAGTTGACGCTAAATAACGAAAAGTGTGAGATGATCCACATGAGTTCCAAAAGAAATCCGTTGGAATTCGATTACTCGATAAATAGTACAATTCTCAAGGCTGTCAATTCAACTAAGTACCTGGGTGTTAAAATTACGAACAATTTCCGTTGGAAAGACCACATAGATAATATTGTAGGAAGGCGAGCCAAAGGTTGCGTTTCATTGGCAGGACACTTAGAAGATGCAACAAGTCCACTAAAGAGACAGCTTACAGTACACTAGTTCGTCCTCTGTTAGAATATTGCTGCACGGTGTGGGATCCTTACCAGGTGGGATTGACGGAGGACGTCGAAAGGGTGCAAAAAAGGGCAGCTCGTTTTCTATTATCACGTAATAGAAGAGAGATTGTGGCAGATATGATACGCGAGTTGGGATGGAAGTCATTAAAGCAATGACGTTTTTCATCGAGGCGAGATCTATTTACGAAATTTCAGTCACCAACTTTCTCTTCCGAATGCGAAAATATTTTGTGGAGCCCAACCTTCATAGGTAGGAATGATCATCAAAAGAAAATAAGAGAAATCAGAGGTCGAACAGAAAGGTTTAGGTGTTCGTTTTCCCGCGCGCTGTTCGGGAGTGGAATGGTAGAGAGATAGTATGATTGTGGTTCGATGAACCCTCTGCCAAGCACTTAAATGTGAATTGCAGAGTAATCATGTAGATGTTAATGAAAGTGTGAGAGAGAGAGAGAGAGAGAGAGAGAGGATGGAAAAAGTGATTATATGAGAGCAAACTTTACAAAGCAAGGGGTCTTAAATTATATCTGTTACATGTAATAACTGCCTAAGGGATGGGGTAACACATTGGTTAATGCTTTAAAATATCTAGTTAGGTTACCATGACAGCCGCCTAGTGTACAAGATATTGACCTCATTTACAGATATATCATCACACCAACAGCTTCTACCCCTTGTCAGCATGAAACTATATGTAAATCAACTACTGACACAAATTGTACATCCATCTGCATATTTTAAAGTATTAACCAATGTATTACCCGAACCTGTAGACAGTTATTTCATGTAAAAGAGTTCGAGAATATCAGGAATCCGGTAAATATCAAATCTCCGACATCGTTGCGGCCGGAAAAAGATCCTGCAAGAACGGACCAACGACGATATAAGAGAATCGTTCAACGTGACAGAAGTGCAACCCTTCCGCAGTTTGCTGCGGATTTCAATGCTGGGCCATCAACAAGTGTCAGCGTGTGAACCATTCAATGAATCATCATCAATATGGGCTTTCGGAGCCGAAGGCTCACTCATGTACCCTTGATGACTGCACGACACAAAGCTTTACGCCTCGACTGGGCCCGTCGACACCAACATTGGACTGCTGATGACTGGAAACATGTTGCCTAGTAGGACGAGTCTTGTTTCAAATTGTATCGAGTGGATGGACCTGTAAGGGTATGGAGATTACCTCATGATTCCATGGACCATGCGTGTCAGCCGGGGATTGTTGAAGTTTGTGGAGGCTCTGTAATAGTGTGGGGCGTGTGCATTTGGAGTGATATGGGACTCCTTATACATCTAGATACGACTCTGACAGGTGACACGTATTTAAGCATCTTGTCTGATTATCTGCATCCATTCATGTCCATTGTGCATTTCGACGGTCTTTGGCAATTCCAGTAGGACAATGCGACATCCCACACATCCATAATGGTTACAGAGTGGCTCCAGGAGCACTCTTCTGAGTTTAAACACTTCCGCTGGCCACCAGACTCCCCAGATATGAACATTATTGAGCACATCTGGGATGCCTTGCAACGTACTGTTCAGAAGAGATCTCAACCCTTTCGTACTCTTACGGATTTGTGGATGGCCCTGCAGGATTCATGGTATCAGTTCCCTCCAGCACTATTTCAGACATTAGTCGAGTTTATGCCACGTCATGTTGAGGCATTTCTGCGTGCTCGCGGGGACCCTACACGATATTGCTTTGGCTCTTCAGTGCATATCATGCACAGGCCACTGCTGTTTAAGTCCAGTTCATAAGCACTGATGCTCAAGAATCTTGACGGCAAGTATGTCTAGCAGTCCTTCAGATGAACCAGCATTGTCGCTGCAGTATTGATGTTAGGAATCTCATACACAGTAATGAATAATACCGCCCCTTCTCCAGCTGCGACAGTCTTACAGAGCGCACTGTGCGTACAACGAACAGACAATTCGCCACGATTTGTTTGTATAAGCGAGTGCACTAGGGGTAACAGAAGAGAGTACAGGAATAGATAATGAATGATTTTTTTATCGTTCTGACGCAAATAACCGTCACGCTGTGTAGTTAGTACCACGATACAAAAAAAGCTCTGAAGAACTGTTTTATGCACTGTCTTTGAAGGAGGACGTAAAATGGACAACACTTAAATTTTTACGAACTTCTAACATTCTGGCATAACTGTGGGTCAGCAACGTCTGTTAATCAGTACAACGAAGAAGCCAGTCCAAAGTTGCAAATTTAATTCTTTTTAGCCACTCGATGACTAGTTTTGGGCCGGGATCCATTCAAAAATTGTTTTTCCAAAAATGTGAAAACCATGTCAAAAATGCGCAAACGAATAGATACAGTGCATATAGATCTTTTTCTGAAAGCAGGATGATTTTATTCAGGATTCCAAAATACCATATCATTCCCTACTCTTTTGGCTTCAAAACCCTATTTTTCAATATGATCTCCGTTCAATACAACGGCCGCACGCCACATACCGTGAGGGCTTGTATCTGCGCCTGGTATCACAAGTCGGTAGGCAGGAGTCACAGTTGTGTTTGGCAGGCTGGGCACGCGGGAGATCGGACAGGTTTGTGCGATCTTCCTCGAAGATGATAGCAGGCTCGCTCACCGACTCACCGTGCTTTTGGTCGCTGCCAGGCCTCCGTAGACATTCTACAAGCGCCTATGAATATCTGGCTCTGGATTTCCGCCAAAAGAAACTCAATGGCAGCTCTCCGCTAGGAACGTACCTCATTTACAAACGCCATTTTTAAGCTTATGTAGAGCGCCGCCACTTATCGGAACTTATCGAACTGTAAGGGGTGAAGCGGTAATATTCTACGATGTCTCACAACAAATGCTGAATTTGTTTCAGCCGAAACTGGCCGAGAAAAGTAATGCGTTGCATTACTTACTTGCCCCTAGTATTCGTTGATATTTCTTATTAGAATTTAAAATCAGAACGCTAGCATTTACACTGCAACTGTTAGCAACCGTATTCATTACGTCATTCCAGTAGCTTCTCTGAGTTAACACTTCAAAAATATTAAACTTAAGAAGATAGTGTCAACAAAATTTGCTCTGAAATATACATATGATCAGGCACATGGTGTACTTAATAAAATCCGTTACATGTCAGGAGGAAGATACCGCGACCACTTTCATTTATCATTAGAAAATCTCTAGTGATACATCACTCGCTTAGTTACAGTTAGCATGAACGTAACGGTGGTCAGGTGTTTCATGTATTCTTGATCAGCATAACAGATATGTATTCGCGCTTGCCTGCTTTCAAGGAAAATGACTCTGCTGTTAGTTTTTAATAAAAATGAATACAAAACTTGTGCTTATTCCTGCCTGATAAAAGCATCTCGTCCCTCACATCTCCAGTTGGAACTTCTGTGTGCTCCAGAAATTTTTTATCAGAAACTTTCCAATTTCTCCATCGCTCATAAAGTTCATGTCATGAACAAAAAATCAGAAGTAAACAGATTGCAGGCGAAAGCTTGCTGTCATGCTAGGGAAGTGAGCTTTCCTTAAAAATCGACAGCCAACGGAACGCAAGCGCATCTGACCAAATGCAATTAGTTCGCGCTCACCTGTCAAAAGAATTATTCGTTTATAATCTGGACTGTGAGTAAGATTCGCACTCTGGAATGCTTCGAATGTGTGAGTGTAGAATTTCATGTAGTTGTCTACAATACAAATAAATATTAATGTTTTCAGACTGGTTTGATACGCTTCGCCGTGATTATTATTAAAATGTAAAACAGACTGACACCTCCTGCTCGCTGCCCTGAGATAACATGAGTGTACTCATGCTATCGAGGTCACGTTTCTTGGAAATGAGGAAGAAAAAGAGGAGGACTCGCCTGTCGCAACGTGATTGGTGGGAAAACCTGGGATTGCATGTGAAATAAGAATGTGCATGCGCAGGTTCTGAACATCGAAAAGTGTAAAAGTTTATTAACGGACGTAACAAAGCAGGCCGCCTACCAGAGAGTCGCAATGTGTGGCCATGTATTAAAGCGTAAAGCATCTAGAGAATATTCAGATTTATGTTCGGGAATTGACTTGCTGGTAATTGCCAATGTGTTCGAAAACTTTCACGGGCTTTGCCTTAAGGCATATAATTGGGGTCCTGTACATTACATTATTTCACCTGGCTTGGCGTGGGATTCTGTTCCGAAACTTAATAAACCGAAATAGCAGCTTATAACCAATTCCTAACGGCTCCAGTTTGTTCAAAGAGGTATTAGAGGGGAAATCGCTCATGGTTGTTGCAGATATGCAGTTCCCAACGGCAAAATCATGACCGATTATGATGACAAACATTACGTATGTCTCTTCCATCATATACTCGTATCGTGATGTCAATGGCTTGTACAAAAGGACGATAATGAATCGTTTGGTGTCCAATTTTGAATAATGTCCCACAGAGAGCGTCCAAATTTTTGTGGGACAAAAGATACCAGTCAGCTTTAATATGGGTACGTTTTAGAAGTAGAGAGTATTCACGATTCACATAGGATTTACTCTTCTGTCTAGACAACATGCCACCACCATCAGTATGCAGGAAGTAATTATTTTGGATGTTATAAGATAAGAAAAACAATATTATTCACAACAGAAATTTGGAACAGTGTTTATAATAAAAATTTGTTCTCAAAAAAAGAGATTCAACAAAATTTTATCATTTAGGCGAGGTACATTAAGATTAACGCACGAACACGAATAACTGAAAGAAACGATTTTTTGAATTTGTTCAGATCGATGAATAATTCTGTGTTTGGAGAAACAATGTAAACTGTGCAAAAGATGCAGGGCATAAGACTAGCAACATCCTGGGGGGCGGATTTAGGCCAGCTGCATTAATTGCAAAACCAAATTTACAAAGAAGCGTTATTTGTACAGAAAACTTAGTCGCCATTGACAGGGCAGACAATGCAGTCTTCTATAAACCCATTGCATTTGGTCATTTTGAAAATTCTGAAAACACTTTTAGTCGACTTTCACTACACCTACATATTAAACCAATTTCCGGCAAAACAACTAAAACTGAGATACAAGGAAACCGATAGGTTAAGGTATCACATTAAAACTCCAGATATCTACGAGATATGAGGAGCGATGTTCACACAGGATTCAAAATGTCAGGCTTCGCAGCAAGTAACAGGTATAGTATTTCTCAGGTGAACAAAAAGAAGTCTGGTTTTTGAAAAACGAATTTAATGGCGATCATGTTACACGATTTGTTGCTCTACGAGCAAAAATGTATGCTCCCGAGACTGATACTTAACGCGTAATGCACAGAGAAAAAGGTAGAAAATAATCTTTTCGTAGTAGGTTAACCATAGATGATTACTGGCACTGTGTCGTGGTTTCATAAGTAAAAAATGCAGTACTCTTTGTAGTTCAATCAGTAAATCAATCAAAGCAACAGTTCATTTCTGCAATTAAACAACACAAACTAAATTTATCAGCACAGGGCGACAAACGTCATATACATCTGGGTAAGATAAATAAAGTAATTTGGGCTCACTACCACATGAAAAATGATAATTAAGGACGGGGCGTGAGTTGTGCTTGGGTAGCTCAGTTGGTAGAGCACTTGCCCGCGAAAGGCAAAGGTCCCGAGTTCGAATCTCGGTCCAGCACACAGTTTTAATCTGCCAGGAAGTTTCAAATCAGCGGACACTGCAGAGTGAAAATCTCATTCTGGAAACATCCCCCAGGCTGTGGCTAAGCCATGTCTCCGCAATATCCTTTCTTTCAGGAGTGCTAGTTCTACTAGGTTCGCAGGAGAGCTTCTGTAAAGTTTGGAAGGTAGGAGACGAGGTACTGGCAGAAGTAAAGCTGTGAGGACGGGGCCTGAGTCGTGCTTGGGTAGCTCAGTTGGTAGAGCACTTGCACGCGAAAGGCAAAGCTCCCGAGTTCGAGTCTCCGTCCGGCACACAGTTTTAATCTGCCAGGAAGTTTTATAATTAACTTTATTCTACAAAAATGTAAATACTTGTACCAAATGTAAATAAAGTAATACACAATCTAAATATCTAAAAAAAGCAACTCGTACATTGTAACTTAAGGTGAACGCTGCCTTTATGATGCATGCTTTTTGATTTCAGTTTAGTGATCCAGTGTAATTGTTCGCAAATTGAAAATTGCTGAGTGGGAAAACATTGTATGAAAAAATTATATATGAAAAAATACATTTTATAATAACTTCTTGTAAAATGTATATTTTTTCCTTGCCATTCATATTCATTCTGTTTGTGCTTCACACAACATAAGACCGGTTAACTGACATGCACTGTCTCTCTCTTAGCTGATCCAAATGGGCTTCGTCCTATGAGACAGGTGAGATATCGAGAGGTAAATTCCCTATCTTTCCCTCCCTTTTTCTCTCTCTCTCTCTCTTTCTCTCTCTCCCTCTCTCTATCTATCTATCTATCTGTCTGTATTCCTATCTATCTAGCTACCTACCTATCTCCCAGAAAGTGAAACTGCACTGATACTCATAATATGTGTGTATTGTATGATTTACTAATGACTAAGCACAATTATTTGTAGTTTATCTGAACATGGCACAAAAAGTTGAGCCCAATGTTCAGTGGGTGGGAGCAACTGAGGAGTGTGTGAGATGAAATTTAATGATAGGCAGAGAGATTGGAAAAATATTTAGGAAAATGAAATTTAAATGATGCTACTGTACAGAGGGCAATCTGTTACATTACTGTTGAGCAAATTGTCAGTCTTCAGGAGATTTTTCAAAAATTGTGGTGCGATTCGTTCTAGTTTTGAGGCAAACTGTTACGATCTTTGAGCAATTTATTACAAGTTTAGAGCTGTTTGTTGCAGTTTAGGGCATAAATTTGTTAAGTTTTAGGCAAGCTGATACAGTTAAGAATGGTAAGTTGATAGAGAATAGGAGGAAAGTTGATACAACAGTTTAAGGGCAGTCCGATACAGTTTAGGGGGGAATTTGATACAATTTGGGGGCAACCTAGTACCTTGACGAATGCTGCAGGCTCTGGTAGTTGGCCCAGAATGTAAAACATTGTGCACACATAGGAATCGAAAGGCACTACTGTGCAGCTATACTATTGATGAGAAACTGCTGAAAAGAGTAGCCACCATAAAGTATCAAGCTTAGTAGGAAAAGCAGAGGCCAGAGTAAGATTAATGGGAATAATCGTAAGGATACGTAACTCATCCATGAATGAAGAGGCTTATAAGACAAGAGTCATGAGTATTGTTCATCGGTATGGAATCCTTATCAGGGACGACTGATAGAAGAGACAGAGAAGATCCAATAAAGAGTGGCGTGTTTCATTAAGGATCGTTTAGCTGTTGATAATGTTACCGAGATGCTCAACCAACTTCATTGGCAAATATTACAAGACAGGAGTTGTATCGTCAAGAGGTTTACTACTGAAATTTCGTGAGAATATATTCTGAGGTGAATCAGATAACTCATTACTTCCTCCCACATACATTCCATGTAATGATCACGACAAGAATATTTGAGAAATTAGGGCCAATAAAGAGGCTATCAAAGATGTAGATACAGACGTATTCATGGAGGGCAATTTGAAACAGTTATGGGCACATTTTACAGTTTTGGGGCAGGACGATACAGTTTTTAGGGGCAAACTGATCCAGCTATGGGGGATGAGAGGGAACTTTATACAGTTTTGCCGCAAGTTGAAACAGTCTGAGGTGCAGTTGATACTGTTGCACAGGATAATGGTAATTAAGTGTGGAAATAAAACTTTAATAGAACCATCTGGGATGGCATTAAATGGAACATGTCCGCTGGCGACACAACTGTGGCACAAACAAGATCAACACTCGGGAGTGACAATGGACAAAGGGACAGTGAGCATATCACCTCATAGAGTGTGAGAGGTGGCTTTGGCAGCACTCAGTGCAGCACTTAACAAAAGTTGGAGCGGACACAACGGTCTTCTGTAATGAGACTACATGTGGTAACGTCATGTGGGATGTCATCAGATCGCTTTTCAGGATGCAAACTTTGCATGAAGAAACTCTCTGAACCTCTTAAGTTAAACATTAGACCATTCGAGAGCGCTGATAGGCTCGGAAAACACGGACACTCTTAGGCAACCATACGGGTGGGGAGAACCACTTGGTCGTCTGCTATAAAGTACTTGCCTCCTGCTCAGTCATACTCAGAGTTAGGTCACTGCATAAGCATCGGTGATACCAATGGAAGGTCAGTTTTCCTAGTTACAGGGTGCTCTGGTAACTACAACTAAGTGTCTACAGCTGCCGCCACTTTTTTGGGTTCATAAACATTTTATTTTTATCTGTTATTACTTTTATGTTGTAATTTCATGTACTGACACGTACCATGATCTTGCAGATTTGCTCCTCAATTTGGTCTTACGGAAGTAGACGTGTAAATAAAATAAAATAAAAATGAAATGCAGAATATAGGCATGCAGTGTCTGTAGGCAGGTAGTTAAATAACTATATTTCAGAGGAATACGCAAGACAGTATATGGAGATGTATGTACGTCTCCTTGCAGGTGTGCCTGAACAGTTCTGGTGTGTAAGCATAACAATACAAAACCTGGATTCCACATTCTCATCTGGGTTAGTGTGGGCTGGCAGATGTCGAACTCGAACTTTAGATCTATCTGGACGTGCAGTTGTTTTCTGACCAAGGATTTCGCAAAGGATCTTGCTAATGTACCCTTAGGCATCCCAAGGCAAGCAGTCTGCGAATGTGCGAAATGTACAGTAAAACACTGCGGATTCAAGTTACATAGCGTACCGAGACGGAAACAATGTACACAGGTTTTTCATGCTCCAGTGTCCCCGAAGTCGAACGTTTCATTCGGAATCCAGTGATAAAATTTGGAGATAGGATCTCTCAGATGTAGCAGACTTTTCTGATGTAGGATATATTTCAGACGTGCGTCTCGCATATACTAATACACTGAAGAGCCAAAGAAACAGGTACAGCTGCCTAATATCGCGCACGGCCCCTGCGAACTCGCAGAAGTGCCGCAACACGACGTGGCATGAACTCTACTAATGTCTGAAGTAGTGGTGGAGGGAACTGACACCGTGAATCCTGCAGGGATGTCAATAAATCCGTAAGAGTACGAGGTAGTGGAGATCTCTTATGAGCAGCACGTTGCAAGCCATCGCAGATGTGATCAATAATGTTCATGTCGGGGACTTCGGTGGCCAGCGCAAGTGTTTAAATTCAGAAGAATGTATCTGGAGCCACTATTAGCAATTATGGACGTGAGAGGTGTCGCATTGTCCTGCTGGAATTGCCTAAGTCCGCCAGAATGCGCAATGGACATGAATGGATGCAGGTGATTAGACAGGATGCTTACGTACGTGTCTCGTGTCAGAATCGTACCTAGATGTATGACGGGTCCCACATCACTCCAACTGCAAAGGCCCCACACTATTACAGAGCCTCCACCAGCTTGATCAGTCCCCATGCTGACACACAGGGTCCATGGATTCATGAGGTCGTCTCCGTACCCGTACAGGTCCATCCGCTCGATACAACTTGAAATGAGACTCGTCTGTCTAGGCAGCATGTTTCCAGTCATCGATAGTCCAATGTCGGTGTCGACAGGCCCAGGCGGGGCGTAAAGCTTTGTGCTGTGCAGTCATCAAGGCTACACGGATGGGCCCTCCGCTCCGAAAACCCATATCGAAGATGTTTCGTTAAATAGTTCGGTCGCTGACAGTTTCTGAGGGCTCAGCATTGAAATCTGCAGCAATTTGCGGAAGGGTTCCACTTCTGTCACGTTGAACGATTCTCTTCAGTCGTCGTTGGTCCCGTTCTTGCAGGATCTTTTCCCGGCCGCAGAGATGCTGGAGATTTGATGTTGTACCGGATTTCTGATATTCACGGTACGCTCATGAAATGGTCGTATGGGAAAATCCTCACTTCCATCACTATCTCGGAGATGATGTGTCCCATCGCTCGTGCGCTGACTACAACACTACGTTCGAACTCCCTTAAATCTTGATACCCTGCCAGTGTAGCAGCAGTAACCGGTGTAACACCTGCGCCAGACTCTTGTTGTCTTATTGCCAGCTGCAGCGCCGTATTCTGCCTGTTTACATATCTCTTTATTTAAATATGCATGCCTATACCAGTTGCTTTGGCGTTTCAGTGTAGCTTGTATGACGTGCACAGCGATGTGCCTCTTTATCCAGAGCACCAAGTTCCACGAAACTATTCCCTCCCCGAGGTGTTGATGCTACTGGTGGGTCAAAAGAGATATCTATTTCATTTTTCAAATCTCAAGCAATGTCTCAGTCTGGGGACGGATATGGCTGAAATCATGGGCATAGAACTGATGTGATTTTGAGAAGTTTATAAACTAATGTATAACGCAGTTCTCAACAAAACTACGGATGAGACACAGGTATATTCACTTAGTCGACTATTTGGATGGGCATCGTGCAACGAGCAATTATATCACAAAACCAAATTTTAAGTGGGCTACTCTCTTCAGTGATGAATTAGTAGCTTAGGACAGGCCAAGTATTGGGTACAGTTCACGAAACCTACTTATATCAGTAAATGTAACTGAACTTTTCGCACCGCCACATGTACCGTTTTTATTATGAAAAAGACGAGCTGCTCTACTTTTAACGTTCTCGATGCCCTCCGTCATTCCTATCTGGTAAGGGTACTATACCGCACAGCTATACTCCAGAACGGGATAGATCAGTGTAAGTGGGAGTAATGCGTATGGTCGAGCACAATTCATTGTAGTATCATCATTACCCTAACCTACTTTCGCCTTTTTTAATTGTCGCCGGCCGCTGTGGCCGAGAGGCTCTAGGCGCTTCAGTCTGGAACCGCGCTGCTGCTTGGGCATGGATGTGTGAGATGTCGTTAGGTTAGTTGGGTTTACGTAATTCTAAGTCTAGGGGACTGATCACCTCAGATGTTAAGTTCAATAGTGCTTAGAGCCATTTGAACCATTTTTTAACTTTCCTAGGTCATAAACAGCTGAACTGTCAAGAGACAGTCCAGTGGTAAATTGTATCGCAAGATTACCCAACTACGCTAACAGTCCAGTGTCTCATCAAAGTACAGCCAATTGTCGGAAGCTTTGTTGTCTTTAGGTTCCTGTTTCGACAGACAGCATGTGTAATTTTCTTAAATTTAGACCTACTTAAGTGAGATCCCAAAGTAGATCCAATTGTCCTAAGCATAGCAGATTAAAGAGCCTAGCTTGGAACCCCCAGCATATGTAATTTTACCTGACTTAAGTGAAATACTTGTGTACATTAAAGAATCCGAAGCTTTGTAGTCACATAGTTCTGGCTTCGAGTACCATAATATGAAAATTTGTTAAAGTATGCTTTTTTTTCAACATATATACTGTTTAAACTATTACAACAGCGCTCCATCCAATTGAACTAACAGACTTACAGCAGTAAGGGCTTAAACGTCTGTCCACGGATATACGACATTATGCTCAACAGCCCAACACTTTGGAGGGGTTTTACATGTGTACATAAACAGAAAAAAATAGAACATATAGTTAGTTAATTTCAGAATTCTGCTGTTTACCACCTTGTAAATGTTAACAGCGTTTGTTTGCAAACGTGTAGATGTTGCTATAACACCAGATAGTGACCGTAAAGTAGTAACAGAATTCGCGAATGTTAGACACAATATTAAACAGCAATTTTTCGAGATGGATTGTGATGAGCATTGTAGGCAGATGAAGTACATCGATGGCTTGATGACAACAGAGAAAGAATCGTCCTATCTTCACCCAGCATCATCTTTTATGTCAAACCTTCCATTATCGACACACGTGGAGATCCTACATCGATGTGTCCATTTTACGACTCTTGAAAGCGTATTTATTCACACTGAGACAGCTGTGGGGAGGTGAGAAAAAAAACAGAATAGATAATTCTGGGAGAGGGAGAAGCCAAATGGAACTTAACAGCTACTTGCTTTCCTGAACCTAGTCTGATCACTCAGATTTGTCCATTCTCTATCATTAGTCAAACTGTTCTTTCGGGTGTGTGTGGTTCTGTAAGGTAAGATATATATATTGTTGTTCTATCCAGAGTTGCCACCAGCTTGGGTTGAAAACAGCTTGGGTTGAAAACTTTTCTGTAGGACGCGCCGCTCTGAACATGGTGAGAGGTGAGAAACAAAACAGAATAGATAATTCTGGGAGAGGGAGAAGCCAAATGGAACTTAACAGCTACTTGCTTTCCTGAACCTAGTCTGATCACTCAGATTTGTCCATTCTCTATCATTAGTCAAACTGTTCTTTCGGTTGTGTGTGGTTCTGTAAGGTAAGATATATATATTATTGTTCTATCCAGAGTTGCCACCAGCTTGGGCTGAAAACAGCTTGGGTTGAAAACTTTTCTGTAGGACGCGCCGCTCTGAACATGGTGAGAGGTGAGAAACAAAACAGAATAGATAATTCTGGGAGAGGGAGAAGCCAAATGGAACTTAACAGCTACTTGCTTTCCTGAACCTAGTCTGATCACTCAGATTTGTCCATTCTCTATCATTAGTCAAACTGTTCTTCCGGTTGTGTGTGGTTCTGTAAGGTAAGATATATATGTTGTTGTTCTATCCAGAGTTGCCACCAGCTTGGGTTGAAAACAGCTTGGGTTGAAAACTTTTCTGTAGGACGCGCCGCTCTGAACATGGTGAGAGGTGAGAAACAAAACAGAATAGATAATTCTGGGAGAGGGAGAAGCCAAATGGAACTTAACAGCTACTTGCTTTCCTGAACCTAGTCTGATTACTCAGATTTGTCCATTCTCTATCATTAGTCAAACTGTTCTTCCGGTTGTGTGTGGTTCTGTAAGGTAAGATATATATATTGTTGTTCTATCCAGAGTTGAAACCAGCTTGGGTTGAAAACAGCTTGGGCTGAAAACTTTTCTGTAGGACGCGCCGCTCTGAACATGGCGAGAGGTGAGAAACAAAACAGATAGATAATTCTGGGAGTGACAGAAGCCAAATGGAACTTAACAGCTACTTGCTTTCCTGAACCTAGTCTGATCACTCAGATTTGTCCATTCTCTATCATTAGTCAAACTGTTCTTTCGGTTGTGTGTGGTTCTGTAAGGTAAGATATATATATTGTTGTTCTATCCAGAGTTGCCACCAGCTTGGGTTGAAAACAGCTTGGGTTGAAAACTTTTTTGTAGGACGCGCCGCTCTGAACATGGTGAGAGGTAAGAAACAAAACAGAATAGATAATTGATAATTCTGGGAGAGGGAGAAGCCAAATGGAACTTAACAGCTACTTGCTCTCCTGAACCTAGTCTGATCACTCCGATTTGTCCATTCTCTATCATTAGTCATACTGTTCTTTCGGTTGTGTGTGGTTCTGTAAGGTAAGATATATATATTGTTGTTCTATCCAGAGTTGCCACCAGCTTGGGTTGAAAACAGCTTGGGTTGAAAACTTTTCTGTAGGACGCGCCGCTCTGAACATGGTGAGAGGTGAGAAACAAAACAGAATAGATAATTCTGAGAGAGGGAGAAGCCAAATGGAACTTAACAGCTACTTGCTTTCCTGAACCTAGTCTGATCACTCAGATTTGTCCATTCTCCATCATTAGTCAAACTGTTCTTCCGGTTGTGTGTGGTTCTGTAAGGTAATATATATATATATATTGTTGTTCTATCCAGAGTTGCCACCAGCTTGGGTTGAAAACAGCTTGGGTTGAAAACTTTTCTGTAGGACGCGCCGCTCTGAACATGGTGAGAGGTGAGAAACAAAACAGAATAGATAATTCTGGGAGAGGGAGACGCCAAATGGAACTTAACAGCTACTTGCTATCCTGAACCTAGTCTGATCACTCAGATTTGTCCATTCTCTATCATTAGTCAAACTGTTCTTCCGGTTGTGTGTGGTTCTGTAAGGTAAGATATATATATTGTTGTTCTATCCAGAGTTGCCACCAGCTTAGGTTGAAAACTTTTCTGTAGGACGCGCCGCTCTGAACATGGTGAGAGGTGAGAAACAAAACAGAATAGATAATTCTGGGAGACGGAGAAGCCAAATGGAACTTAACAGCTACTTGCTTTCCTGAACCTAGTCTGATCACTCAGATTTGTCCATTCTCTATCATTAGTCAAACTGTTCTTCCGGTTGTGTGTGGTTCTGTAAGGTAAGATATATATATTGTTGTTCTATCCAGAGTTGAAACCAGCTTGGGTTGAAAACAGCTTGGGCTGAAAACTTTTCTGTAGGACGCGCCGCTCTGAACATGGTGAGAGGTGAGAAACAAAACAGATAGATAGTTCTGGGAGAGAGAGAAGCCAAATGGAACTTAACAGCTACTTGCTTTCCTGAACCTAGTCTGATCACTCAGATTTGCCCATTCTCTATCATTAGTCAAACTGTTCTTTCGGTTGTGTGTGGTTCTGTAAGGTAAGATATATATATTGTTGTTCTATCCAGAGTTGCCACCAGCTTGGGTTGAAAACAGCTTGGGTTGAAAACTTTTCTGTAGGACGCGCCGCTCTGAACATGGTGAGAGGTGAGAAACAAAACAGAATAGATAATTCTGGGAGAGGGAGAAGCCAAATGGAACTTAACAGCTACTTGCTTTCCTGAACCTAGTCTGATCACTCAGATTTGTCCATTCTCTATCATTAGTCAAACTGTTCTTCCGGTTGTGTGTGGTTCTGTAAGGTAAGATATATATATTGTTGTTCTATCCAGAGTTGCCACCAGCTTGGGTTGAAAACAGCTTGGGTTGAAAACTTTTCTGTAGGACGAGCCGCTCTGATCATGGTGAGAGGTGAGAAACAAAACAGAATAGATAATTCTGGGAGAGGGAGAAGCCAAATGGAACTTAACAGCTACTTGTTTTCCTGAACCTAGTCTGATCACTCAGATTTGTCCATTCTCTATCATTAGTCAAACTGTTCTTTCGGTTGTGTGTGGTTCTGTAAGGTAAGATATATATATTGTTGTTCTATCCAGAGTTGCCACCAGCTTGGGTTGAAAACAGCTTGGGTTGAAAACTTTTCTGTAGGACGCGCCGCTCTGAACATGGTGAGAGGTGAGAAACAAAACAGAATAGATAATTCTGGGAGAGGGAGAAGCCAAATGGAACTTAACAGCTACTTGCTTTCCTGAACCTAGTCTGATCACTCAGATTTGTCCATTCTCTATCATTAGTCAAACTGTTCTTTCGGTTGTGTGTGGTTCTGTAAGGTAAGATATATATATTGTTGTTCTATCCAGAGTTGCCACCAGCTTGGGTTGAAAACAGCTTGGGTTGAAAACTTTTCTGTAGGACGCGCCGCTCTGAACATGGTGAGAGGTGAGAAACAAAACAGAATAGATAATTCTGGGAGAGGGAGAAGCCAAATGGAACTTAACAGCTACTTGCTTTCCTGAACCTAGTCTGATCACTCAGATTTGTCCATTCTCTATCATTAGTCAAACTGTTCTTTCGGTTGTGTGTGGTTCTGTAAGGTAAGATATATATATTGTTGTTCTATCCAGAGTTGAAACCAGCTTGGGTTGAAAACAGCTTGGGCTGAAAACTTTTCTGTAGGACGCTCCGCTCTGAACATGGTGAGAGGTGAGAAACAAAACAGGTAGATAATTCTGGGAGAGAGAGAAGCCAAATGGAACTTAACAGCTACTTGCTTTCCTGAACCTAGTCTGATCACTCAGATTTGTCCATTCTCTATCATTAGTCAAACTGTTCTTTCGGTTGTGTGTGGTTCTGTAAGGTAAGATATATATATTGTTGTTCTATCCAGAGTTGCTACCAGCTTGGGTTGAAAACAGCTTGGGTTGAAAACTTTTCTGTAGGACGCGCCGCTCTGAACATGGTGAGAGGTGAGAAACAAAACAGAATAGATAATTCTGGTAGAGGGAGAAGTCAATTGGAACTTAACAGCTACTTGCTTTCCTGAACCTAGTCTGATCACTCAGATTTGTCCATTCTCTATCATTAGTCAAACTGTTCTTTCGGTTGTGTGTGGTTCTGTAAGGTAAGATATATATATTGTTGTTCTATCCAGAGTTGCCACCAGCTTGGGTTGAAAACAGCTTGGGTTGAAAACTTTTCTGTAGGACGCGCCGCTCTGAACATGGTGCGAGGTGAGAAACAAAACAGAATAGATAATTCTGGGAGAGGGAGACGCCAAATGGAACTTAACAGCTACTTGCTATCCTGGACCTAGTCTGATCACTCAGATTTGTCCATTCTCTATCATTAGTCAAACTGTTCTTCCGGTTGTGTGTGGTTCTGTAAGGTAAGATATATATATTGTTGTTCTATCCAGAGTTGCCACCAGCTTGGGTTGAAAACAGCTTGGGTTGAAAACTTTTCTGTAGGACGCGCCGCTCTGAACATGGTGAGAGGTGAGAAACAAAACAGAATAGATAATTCTGGGAGAGGGAGAAGCCAAATGGAACTTAACAGCTACTTGCTTTCCTGAACCTAGTCTGATCACTCAGATTTGTCCATTCTCTATCATTAGTCAGACTGTTCTTCCGGTTGTGTGTGGTTCTGTAAGGTAAGATATATATATTGTTGTTCTATCCAGAGTTGAAACCAGCTTGGGTTGAAAACAGCTTGGGCTGAAAACTTTTCTGTAGGACGCGCCGCTCTGAACATGGTGAGAGGTGAGAAACAAAACAGATAGATAATTCTGGGAGAGAGAGAAGCCAAATGGAACTTAACAGCTACTTGCTTTCCTGAACCGAGTCTGATCACTCAGATTTGTCCATTCTCTATCATTAGTCAAACTGTTCTTTCGGTTGTGTGTGGTTCTGTAAGGTAAGATATATATATATTGTTGTTCTATCCAGAGTTGCCACCAGCTTGGGTTGAAAACAGCTTGGGTTGAAACTTTTCTGCAGGACGCGCCGCTCTGAACATGGTGAGAGGTGAGAAACAAAACAGAATAGATAATTCTGGGAGAGGGAGAAGCCAAATGGAACTTAACAGCTACTTGCTTTCCTGAATCTAGTCTGATCACTCAGATTTGTCCATTCTCTGTCATTAGTCAAACTGTTCTTTCGGTTGTGTGTGGTTCTGTAAGGTAAGATATATATATTGTTGTTCTATCCAGAGTTGCCACCAGCTTGGGTTGAAAACAGCTTGGGTTGAAAACTTTTCTGTAGGACGCGCCGCTCTGAACATGGTGAGAGGTGAGAAACAAAACAGAATAGATAATTCTGGGAGAGGGAGAAGCCAAATGGAACTTAACAGCTACTTGCTTTCCTGAACCTAGTCTGATCACTCAGATTTGTCCATTCTCTATCATTAGTCAAACTGTTCTTCCGGTTGTGTGTGGTTCTGTAAGGTAAGATATATATATTGTTGTTCTATCCAGAGTTGCCACCAGCTTGGGTTGAAAACAGCTTGGGTTGAAAACTTTTCTGTAGGACGCGCCGCTCTGAACATGGTGAGAGGTGAGAAACAAAACAGAATAGATAATTCTGGGAGAGGGAGAAGCCAAATGGAACTTAACAGCTACTTGTTTTCCTGAACCTAGTCTGATCACTCAGATTTGTCCATTCTCTATCATTAGTCAAACTCTTCTTTCGGTTGTGTGTGGTTCTGTAAGGTAAGATATATATATTGTTGTTCTATCCAGAGTTGCTACCAGCTTGGGTTGAAAACAGCTTGGGTTGAAAACTTTTCTGTAGGACGCGCCGCTCTGAACATGGTGAGAGGTGAGAAACAAAACAGAATAGATAATTCTGGGAGAGGGAGAAGCCAAATGGAACTTAACAGCTACTTGCTTTCCTGGACCTAGTCTGATCACTCAGATTTGTCCATTCTCTATCATTAGTCAAACTGTTCTTTCGGTTGTGTGTGGTTCTGTAAGGTAAGATATATATATTGTTGTTCTATCCAGAGTTGCCACGAGCTTGGGTTGAAAACAGCTTGGGTTGAAAACTTTTCTGTAGGACGCGCCGCTCTGAACATGGTGAGAGGTGAGAAACAAAACAGAATAGATAATTCTGGGAGAGGGAGAAGCCAAATGGAACTTAACAGCTACTTGCTTTCCTGAACCTAGTCTGATCACTCCGATTTGTCCATTCTCTATCATTAGTCAAACTGTTCTTTCGGTTGTGTGTGGTTATGTAAGGTAAGATATATATATTGTTGTTCTATCCAGAGTTGCCACCAGCTTGGGTTGAAAACAGCTTGGGTTGAAAACTTTTCTGTAGGACGCGCCGCTCTGAACATGGTGAGAGGTGAGAAACAAAACAGAATAGATAATTCTGGGAGATGGAGAAGCCAAATGGAACTTAACAGCTACTTGCTTTCCTGAACCTAGTCTGATCACTGAGATTTGTCCATTCTCTATCATTAGTCAAACTGTTCTTCCGGTTGTGTGTGGTTCTGTAAGGTAATATATATATATATATTGTTGTTCTATCCAGAGTTGCCACCAGCTTGGGTTGAAAACAGCTTGGGTTGAAAACAGCTTGGGTTGAAAACTTTTCTGTAGGACGCGCCGCTCTGAACATGGTGAGAGGTGAGAAACAAAACAGAATAGATAATTCTGGGAGAGGGAGAAGCCAAATGGAACTTAACAGCTACTTGTTTTCCTGAACCTAGTCTGATCACTCAGATTTGTCCATTCTCTATCATTAGTCAAACTGTTCTTTCGGTTGTGTGTGGTTCTGTAAGGTAAGATATATATATTATTGTTCTATCCAGAGTTGCCACCAGCTTGGGATGAAAACAGCTTGGGTTGAAAACTTTTCTGTAGGACGCGCCGCTCTGAACATGGTGAGAGGTGAGAAACAAAACAGAATAGAAAATTCTGGGAGAGGGAGAAGCCAAATGGAACTTAACAGCTACTTGCTTTCCTGAATCTAGTCTGATCACTCAGATTTGTCCATTCTCTGTCATTAGTCAAACTGTTCTTTCGGTTGTGTGTGGTTCTGTAAGGTAAGATATATATATTGCTGTTCTATCCAGAGTTGCCACCAGCTTGGGTTGAAAACAGCTTGGGTTGAAAACTTTTCTGTAGGACGCGCCGCTCTGAACATGGTGAGAGGTGAGAAACAAAACAGAATAGATAATTCTGGGAGAGGGAGAAGCCAAATGGAACTTAACAGCTACTTGCTTTCCTGAACCTAGTCTGATCACTCAGATTTGTCCATTCTCTATCATTAGTCAAACTGTTCTTCCGGTTGTGTGTGGTTCTGTAAGGTAAGATATATATATTGTTGTTCTATCCAGAGTTGCCACCAGCTTGGGTTGAAAACAGCTTGGGTTGAAAACTTTTCTGTAGGACGCGCCGCTCTGAACATGGTGAGACGTGAGAAACAAAACAGAATAGATAATTCTGGGAGAGGGAGAAGCCAAATGGAACTTAACAGCTACTTGTTTTCCTGAACCTAGTCTGATCACTCAGATTTGTCCATTCTCTATCATTAGTCAAACTGTTCTTTCGGTTGTGTGTGGTTCTGTAAGGTAAGATATATATATTGTTGTTCTATCCAGAGTTGCCACCAGCTTGGGTTGAAAACAGCTTGGGTTGAAAACTTTTCTGTAGGACGCGCCGCTCTGAACATGGTGAGAGGTGAGAAACAAAACAGAATAGATAATTCTGGGAGAGGGAGAAGCCAAATGGAACTTAACAGCTACTTGCTTTCCTGAACCTAGTCTGATCACTCAGATTTGTCCATTCTCTATCATTAGTCAAACTGTTCTTCCGGTTGTGTGTGGTTCTGTAAGGTAATATATATATATATTGTTGTTCTATCCAGAGTTGCCACCAGCTTGGGTTGAAAACAGCTTGGGTTGAAAACTTTTCTGTAGGACGCGCCGCTCTGAACATGGTGAGAGGTGAGAAACAAAACAGAATAGATAATTCTGGGAGAGGGAGACGCCAAATGGAACTTAACAGCTACTTGCTATCCTGAACCTAGTCTGATCACTCAGATTTGTCCATTCTCTATCATTAGTCAAACTGTTCTTCCGGTTGTGTGTGGTTCTGTAAGGTAAGATATATATATTGTTGTTCTATCCAGAGTTGCCACCAGCTTGGGTTGAAACCAGCTTGGGTTGAAAACTTTTCTGTAGGACGCGCCGCTCTGAACATGGTGAGAGGTGGGAAACAAAACAGAATAGATAATTCTGGGAGAGGGAGAAGCCAAATGGAACTTAACAGCTACTTGCTTTCCTGAACCTAGTCTGATCACTCAGATTTGTCCATTCTCTGTCATTAGTCAAACTGTTCTTTCGGTTGTGTGTGTTTCTGTAAGGTAAGATATATATATTGCTGTTCTATCCAGAGTTGCCACCAGCTTGGGTTGAAAACAGCTTGGGTTGAAAACTTTTCTGTAGGACGCGCCGCTCTGAACATGGTGAGAGGTGAGAAACAAAACAGAATAGATAATTCTGGGAGAGGGAGAAGCCAAATGGAACTTAACAGCTACTTGCTTTCCTGAACCTAGTCTGATCACTCAGATTTGTCAATTCTCTATCATTGGTCAAACTGTTCTTCCGGTTGTGTGTGGTTCTGTAAGTTAAGATATATATTTTGTTGTTCTATCCAGAGTTGCCACCAGCTTGGGTTGAAAACAGCTTGGGTTGAAAACTTTTCTGTAGGACGCGCCGCTCTGAACATGGTGAGAGGTGAGAAACAAAACAGAATAGATAATTCTGGGAGAGGGAGAAGCCAAATGGAACTTAACAGCTACTTGTTTTCCTGAACCTAGTCTGATCACTCAGATTTGTCCATTCTCTATCATTAGTCAAACTGTTGTTTCGGTTGTGTGTGGTTCTGTAAGGTAAGATATATATATTGTTGTTCTATCCAGAGTTGCCACCAGCTTGGGTTGAAAACAGCTTGGGTTGAAAGCTTTTCCGTAGGACGCGCCGCTCTGAACATGGTGAGAGGTGAGACACAAAACAGAATAGATAATTCTGGGAGAGGGAGAAGCCAAATGGAACTTAACAGCTACTTGCTTTCCTGAATCTAGTCTGATCACTCAGATTTGTCCATTCTCTGTCATTAGTCAAACTGTTCTTTCGGTTGTGTGTGGTTCTGTAAGGTAAGATATATATATTGCTGTTCTATCCAGAGTTGCCACCAGCTTGGGTTGAAAACAGCTTGGGTTGAAAACTTTTCTGTAGGACGCGCCGCTCTGAACATGGTGAGAGGTGAGAAACAAAACAGAATAGATAATTCTGGGAGAGGGAGAAGCCAAATGGAACTTAACAGCTACTTCTTTTCCTGAACCTAGTCTGATCACTCAGATTTGTCCATACTCTATCATTAGTCAAACTGTTCTTTCGGTTGTGTGTGGTTCTGTAAGGTAAGATATATATATTGTTGTTCTATCCAGAGTTGCCACCAGCTTGGGTTGAAAACAGCTTGGGTTGAAAACTTTTCTGTAGGACGCGCCGCTCTGAACATGGTGAGAGGTGAGAAACAAAACAGAATAGATAATTCTGGGAGAGGGAGAAGCCAAATGGAACTTAACAGCTACTTGCTTTCCTGAACTTAGTCTGATCACTCAGATTTGTCCATTCTCTATCATTAGTCAAACTGTTCTTCCGGTTGTGTGTGGTTCTGTAAGGTAAGATATATATATTGCTGTTCTATCCAGAGTTGCCACCAGCTTGGGTTGAAAACAGCTTGGGTTGAAAACTTTTCTGTAGGACGCGCCGCTCTGAACATGGTGAGAGGTGAGAAACAAAACAGAATAGATAATTCTGGGAGAGGGAGACGCCAAATGGAACTTAACAGCTACTTGCTATCCTGAACCTAGTCTGATCACTCAGATTTGTCCATTCTCTATCATTAGTCAAACTGTTCTTCCGGTTGTGTGTGGTTCTGTAAGGTAAGATATATATATTGTTGTTCTATCCAGAGTTGCCACCAGCTTGGGTTGAAAACAGCTTGGGTTGAAAACTTTTCTGTAGGACGCGCCGCTCTGAACATGGTGAGAGGTGAGAAAAAAAACAGAATAGATAATTCTGGGAGAGGGAGAAGCCAAATGGAACTTAACAGCTACTTGCTTTCCTGAACCTAGTCTGATCACTCAGATTTGTCCATTCTCTATCATTAGTCAAACTGTTCTTCCGGTTGTGTGTGGTTCTGTAAGGTAATATATATATATATTGTTGTTCTATCCAGAGTTGCCACCAGCTTGGGTTGAAAACAGCTTGGGTTGAAAACTTTTCTGTAGGACGCGCCGCTCTGAACATGGTGAGAGGTGAGAAACAAAACAGAATAGATAATTTTGGGAGAGGGAGACGCCAAATGGAACTTAACAGCTACTTGCTATCCTGAACCTAGTCTGATCACTCAGATTTGTCCATTAACTATCATTAGTCAAACTGTTCTTCCGGTTGTGTGTGGTTCTGTAAGGTAAGATATATATATTGTTGTTCTATCCAGAGTTGCCACCAGCTTGGGTTGAAAACAGCTTGGGCTGAAAACTTTTCTGTAGGACGCGCCGCTCTGAACATGGTGAGAGGTGAGAAACAAAACAGAATAGATAATTCTGGGAGAGGGAGAAGCCAAATGGAACTTAACAGCTACTTGCTTTCCTGAACCTAGTCTGATCACTCAGATTTGTCCATTCTCTATCATTAGTCAAACTGTTCTTCCGGTTGTGTGTGGTTCTGTAAGGTAAGATATATATATTGTTGTTCTCTCCAGAGTTGAAACCAGCTTGGGTTGAAAACAGCTTGGGCTGAAAACTTTTCTGTAGGACGCGCCGCTCTGAACATGGTGAGAGGTGAGAAACAAAACAGATAGATAATTCTGGGAGAGAGAGAAGCCAAATGGAACTTAACAGCTACTTGCTTTCCTGAACCTAGTCTGATCACTCAGATTTGTCCATTCTCTATCATTAGTCAAACTGTTCTTTCGGTTGTGTGTGGTTCTGTAAGGTAAGATATATATATTGTTGTTCTATCCAGAGTTGCCACTAGCTTGGGTTGAAAACAGCTTGGGTTGAAAACTTTTCTGTAGGACGCGCCGCTCTGAACATGGTGAGAGGTGAGAAACAAAACAGAATAGATAATTCTGGGAGAGGGAGAAGCCAAATGGAACTTAACAGCTACTTGCTTTCCTGAATCTAGTCTGATCACTCAGATTTGTCCATTCTCTGTCATTAGTCAAACTGTTCTTTCGGTTGTGTGTGGTTCTGTAAGGTAAGATATATGTATTGCTATTCTATCCAGAGTTGCCACCAGCTTGGGTTGAAAACAGCTTGGGTTGAAAACTTTTCTGTAGGACGCGCCGCTCTGAACATAGTGAGAGGTGAGAAACAAAACAGAATAGATAATTCTGGGAGAGGGAGAAGCCAAATGGAACTTAACAGCTACTTGCTTTCCTGAACCTAGTCTGATCACTCAGATTTGTCCATTCTCTATCATTAGTCAAACTGTTCTTCCAGTTGTGTGTGGTTCTGTAAGGTAAGATATATATATATTGTTGTTCTATTCAGAGTTGCCACCAGCTTGGGTTGAAAACAGCTTGGGTTGAAAACTTTTCTGTAGGACGCGCCGCTCTGAACATGGTGAGAGGTGAGAAACAAAACAGAATAGATAATTCTGGGAGATGGAGACGCCAAATGGAACTTAACAGCTACTTGCTATCCTGAACCTAGTCTGATCACTCAGATTTGTCCATTCTCTATCATTAGTCAAACTGTTCTTCCGGTTGTGTGTGGTTCTGTAAGGTAAGATATATATATTGTTGTTCTATCCAGAGTTGCCACCAGCTTGGGTTGAAAACAGCTTGGGTTGAAAACTTTTCTGTAGGACGCGCCGCTCTGAACATGGTGAGAGGTGAGAAACAAAACAGAATAGATAATTCTGGGAGAGGGAGAAGCCAAATGGAACTTAACAGCTACTTGCTTTCCTGAACCTAGTCTGATCACTCAGATTTGTCCATTCTCTATCATTAGTCAAACTGTTCTTCCGGTTGTGTGTGGTTCTGTAAGGTAATATATATATATATTGTTGTTCTATCCAGAGTTGCCACCAGCTTGGGTTGAAAACAGCTTGGGTTGAAAACTTTTCTGTAGGACGCGCCGCTCTGAACATGGTGAGAGGTGAGAAACAAAACAGAATAGATATTTCTGGGAGAGGGAGAAGCCAAATGGAACTTAACAGCTACTTGCTTTCCTGAACCTAGTCTGATCACTCAGATTTGTCCATTCTCTATCATTAGTCAAACTGTTCTTCCGGTTGTGTGTGGTTCTGTAAGGTAAGATATATATATTGTTGTTCTATCCAGAGTTAAAACCAGCTTGGGTTGAAAACAGCTTGGGCTGAAAACTTTTCTGTAGGACGCGCCGCTCTGAACATGGTGAGAGGTGAGAAACAAAACAGATAGATAATTCTGGGAGAGAGAGAAGCCAAATGGAACTTAACAGCTACTTGCTTTCCTGAACCTAGTCTGATCACTCAGATTTGTCCATTCTCTATCATTAGTCAAACTGTTCTTTCGGTTGTGTGTGGTTCTGTAAGGTAAGATATATATATTGTTGTTCTATCCAGAGTTGCCACCAGCTTGGGTTGAAAACAGCTTGGGTTGAAAACTTTTCTGTAGGACGCGCCGCTCTGAACATGGTGAGAGGTGAGAAACAAAACAGAATAGATAACTCTGGGAGAGGGAGAAGCCAAATGGAACTTAACAGCTACTTGTTTTCCTGAACCTAGTCTGATCACTCAGATTTGTCCATTCTCTATCATTAGTCAAACTGTTCTTTCGGTTGTGTGTGGTTCTGTAAGGTAAGATATATATATTGTTGTTCTATCCAGAGTTGCCACCAGCTTGGGTTGAAAACAGCTTGGGTTGAAAACTTTTCTGTAGGACGCGCCGCTCTGAACATGGTGAGAGGTGAGAAACAAAACAGAATAGATAATTCTGGGAGAGGGAGAAGCCAAATGGAACTTAACAGGTACTTGCTTTCCTGAATCTAGTCTGATCACTCAGATTTGTCCATTCTCTGTCATTAGTCAAACTGTTCTCTCGGTTGTGTGTGGTTCTGTAAGGTAAGATATATATATTGCTGTTCTATCCAGAGTTGCCACCAGCTTGGGTTGAAAACAGCTTGGGTTGAAAACTTTTCTGTAGGACGCGCCGCTCTGAACATGGTGAGAGGTGAGAAACAAAACAGAATAGATAATTCTGGGAGAGGGAGAAGCCAAATGGAACTTAACAGCTACTTGCTTTCCTGAACCTAGTCTGATCACTCAGATTTGTCCATTCTCTATCATTAGTCAAACTGTTCTTCCAGTTGTGTGTGGTTCTGTAAGGTAAGATATATATATTGTTGTTCTATCCAGAGTTGCCACCAGCTTGGGTTGAAAACATCTTGGGTTGAAAACTTTTCTGTAGGACGCGCCGCTCTGAACATGGTGAGAGGTGAGAAACAAAACAGAATAGATAATTCTGGGAGAGGGAGAAGCCAAATGGAACTTAACAGCTACTTGTTTTCCTGAACCTAGTCTGATCACTCAGATTTGTCCATTCTCTATCATTAGTCAAACTGTTCTTTCGGTTGTGTGTGGTTCTGTAAGGTAAGATATATATATTGTTGTTCTATCCAGAGTTGCCACCAGCTTGGGTTGAAAACAGCTTGGGTTGAAAACTTTTCTGTAGGACGCGCCGCTCTGAACATGGTGAGAGGTGAGAAACAAAACAGAATAGATAATTCTGGGAGAGGGAGAAGCCAAATGGAACTTAACAGCTACTTGCTTTCCTGAACCTAGTCTGATCACTCAGATTTGTCCATTCTCTATCATTAGTCAAACTGTTCTTCCGGTTGTGTGTGGTTCTGTAAGGTAAGATATATATATTGTTGTTCTATCCAGAGTTGCCACCAGCTTGGGTTGAAAACAGCTTGGGTTGAAAACTTTTCTGTAGGACGCGCCGCTCTGAACATGGTGAGAGGTGAGAAACAAAACAGAATAGATAATTCTGGGAGAGGGAGACGCCAAATTGAACTTAACAGCTACTTGCTTTCCTGAACCTAGTCTGATCACTCAGATTTGTCCATTCTCTATCATTAGTCAAACTGTTCTTTCGGTTTTGTGTGGTTCTGTAAGGTAAGATATATATATTGTTGTTCTATCCAGAGTTGCTACGAGCTTGGGTTGAAAACAGCTTGGGTTGAAAACTTTTCTGTAGGACGCGCCGCTCTGAACATGGTGAGAGGTGAGAAACAAAACAGAATAGATAATTCTGGGAGAGGGAGAAGCCAAATGGAACTTAACAGCTACTTGCTTTACTGAACCTAGTCTGATCACTCAGATTTGTCCATTCTCTATCATTAGTCAAACTGTTCTTTCGGTTGTGTGTGGTTCTGTAAGGTAAGATATATATTTTGTTGTTCTATCCAGATTTGCCACCAGCTTGGGTTGAAAACAGCTTGGGTTGAAAACTTTTCTGTAGGACGCGCCGCTCTGAACATGGTGAGAGGTGAGAAACAAAACAGAATAGATAATTCTGGGAGAGGGAGAAGCCAAATGGAACTTAACAGCTACTTGCTTTCCTGAACCTAGTCCGATCACTCAGATTTGTCCATTCTCTATCATTAGTCAAACTGTTCTTCCGGGTGTGTGTGGTTCTGTAAGGTAATATATATATATATATTGTTGTTCTATCCAGAGTTGCCACCAGCTTGGGTTGAAAACAGCTTGGGTTGAAAACTTTTCTGTAGGACGCGCCGCTCTGAACATGGTGAGAGGTCAGAAACAAAACAGAATAGATAATTCTGGGAGAGGGAGACGCCAAATGGAACTTAACAGCTACTTGCTATCCTGAACCTAGTCTGATCACTCAGATTTGTCCATTAACTATCATTAGTCAAACTGTTCTTCCGGTTGTGTGTGGTTCTGTAAGGTAAGATATATATATTGTTGTTCTATCCAGAGTTGCCACCAGCTTGGGTTGAAAACAGCTTGGGTTGAAAACTTTTCTGTAGGACGCGCCGCTCTGAACATGGTGAGAGGTGAGAAACAAAACAGAATAGATAATTCTGGGAGAGGGAGAAGCCAAATGGAACTTAACAGCTACTTGCTTTCCTGAACCTAGTCTGATCACTCAGATTTGTCCATTCTCTATCATTAGTCAAACTGTTCTTCCGGTTGTGTGTGGTTCTGTAAGGTAAGATATATATATTGTTGTTCTATCCAGAGTTGAAACCAGCTTGGGTTGAAAACAGCTTGGGCTGAAAACTTTTCTGTAGGACGCGCCGCTCTGAACATGGTGAGAGGTGAGAAACAAAACAGATAGATAATTCTGGGAGAGAGAGAAGCCAAATGGAACTTAACAGCTACTTGCTTTCCTGAACCTAGTCTGATCACTCAGATTTGTCCATTCTCTATCATTAGTCAAACTGTTCTTTCGGTTGTGTGTGGTTCTGTAAGGTAAGATATATATATTGTTGTTCTATCCAGAGTTGCCACCAGCTTGGGTTGAAAACAGCTTGGGTTGAAAAGTTTTCTGTAGGACGCGCCGCTCTGAACATGGTGAGAGGTGAGAAACAAAACAGAATAGATAATTCTGGGAGAGGGAGAAGCCAAATGGAACTTAACAGCTACTTGCTTTCCTGAATCTAGTCTGATCACTCAGATTTGTCCATTCTCTGTCATTAGTCAAACTGTTCTTTCGGTTGTGTGTGGATCTGTAAGGTAAGATATATATATTGCTGTTCTATCCAGAGTTGCCACCAGCTTGGGTTGAAAACAGCTTGGGTTGAAAACTTTTCTGTAGGACGCGCCGCTCTGAACATGGTGAGAGGTGAGAAACAAAACAGAATAGATAATTCTGGGAGAGGGAGAAGCCAAATGGAACTTAACAGCTACTTGCTTTCCTGAACCCAGTCTGATCACTCAGATTTGTCCATTCTCTATCATTAGTCAAACTGTTCTTCCAGTTGTGTGTGGTTCTGTAAGGTAAGATATATATATATTGTTGTTCTATCCAGAGTTGCCACCAGCTTGGGTTGAAAACAGCTTGGGTTGAAAACTTTTCTGTAGGACGCGCCGCTCTGAACATGGTGAGAGGTGAGAAACAAAACAGAATAGATAATTCTGGGAGAGGGAGACGCCAAATGGAACTTAACAGCTACTTGCTTTCCTGAATCTAGTCTGATCACTCAGATTTGTCCATTCTCTGTCATTAGTCAAACTGTTCTTTCGGTTGTGTGTGGTTCTGTAAGGTAAGATATATATATTGCTGTTCTATCCAGAGTTGCCACCAGCTTGGGTTGAAAACAGCTTGGGTTGAAAACTTTTCTGTAGGACGCGCCGCTCTGAACATGGTGAGAGGTGAGAAACAAAACAGAATAGATAATTCTGGGAGAGGGAGAAGCCAAATGGAACTTAACAGCTACTTGCTTTCCTGAACCTAGTCTGATCACTCAGATTTGTCCATTCTCTATCATTAGTCAAACTGTTCTTCCAGTTGTGTGTGGTTCTGTAAGGTAAGATATATATATTGTTGTTCTATCCAGAGTTGCCACCAGCTTGGGTTGAAAACAGCTTGGGTTGAAAACTTTTCTGTAGGACGCGCCGCTCTGAACATGGTGAGAGGTGAGAAACAAAACAGAATAGATAATTCTGGGAGAGGGAGAAGCCAAATGGAACTTAACAGCTACTTGTTTTCCTGAACCTAGTCTGATCACTCAGATTTGTCCATTCTCTATCATTAGTCAAACTGTTCTTTCGGTTGTGTGTGGTTCTGTAAGGTAAGATATATATATTGTTGTTCTATCCAGAGTTGCCACCAGCTTGGGTTGAAAACAGCTTGGGTTGAAAACTTTTCTGTAGGACGCGCCGCTCTGAACATGGTGAGAGGTGAGAAACAAAACAGAATAGATAATTCTGGGAGAGGGAGAAGCCAAATGGAACTTAACAGCTACTTGCTTTCCTGAACCTAGTCTGATCACTCAGATTTGTCCATTCTCTATCATTAGTCAAACTGTTCTTTCGGTTGTGTGTGGTTCTGTAAGGTAAGGTATATATATTGTTGTTCTATCCAGAGTTGCCACCAGCTTGGGTTTGTAAACAGCTTGGGTTGAAAACTTTTCTGTAGGACGCGCCGCTCTGAACATGGTGAGAGGTGAGAAACAAAACAGAATAGATAATTCTGGGAGAGGGAGAAGCCAAATGGAACTTAACAGCTACTTGCTTTCCTGAACCTAGTCTGATCACTTAGATTTGTCCATTCTCTATCATTAGTCAAACTGTTCTTCCGGTTGTGTGTGGTTCTGTAAGGTAAGATATATATATTGTTGTTCTATCCAGAGTTGCCACCAGCTTGGGTTGAAAACAGCTTGGGTTGAAAACTTTTCTGTAGGACGCGCCGCTCTGAACATGGTGAGAGGTGAGAAACAAAACAGAATAGATAATTCTGGGAGAGGGAGAAGCCAAATGGAACTTAACAGCTACTTGCTTTCCTGAACCTAGTCTGATCACTCAGATTTGTCCATTCTCTATCATTAGTCAAACTGTTCTTCCGGTTGTGTGTGGTTCTGTAAGGTAAGATATATATATATTGTTGTTCTATCCAGAGTTGCCACCAGCTTGGGTTGAAAACAGCTTGGGTTGAAAACTTTTCTGTAGGACGCGCCGCTCTGAACATGGTGAGAGGTGAGAAACAAAACAGAATAGATAATTCTGGGAGAGGGAGACGCCAAATGGAACTTAACAGCTACTTGCTTTCCTGAACCTAGTCTGATCACTCAGATTTGTCCATTCTCTATCATTAGTCAAACTGTTCTTCCGGTTGTGTGTGGTTCTGTAAGGTAAGATATATATATTGTTGTTCTATCCAGAGTTGCCACCAGCTTGGGTTGAAAACAGCTTGGGTTGAAAACTTTTCTGTAGGACGCGTCGCTCTGAACATGGTGAGAGGTGAGAAACAAAACAGAATAGATAATTCTGGGAGAGGGAGAAGCCATATGGAACTTAACAGCTACTTGCTTTCCTGAACCTAGTCTGATCACTCCGATTTGTCCATTCTCTATCATTAGTCAAACTGCTCTTTCGGTTGTGTGTGGTTCTGTAAGGTAAGATATATATATTGTTGTTCTATCCAGAGTTGCCACCAGCTTGGGTTGAAAACTTGTCTGTAGGACGCGCCGCTCTGCACATGGCCGCCAAATGCTGTGCCCGCCCTGAAAAAGTATTAGGATTTTAAAACAGCTGCGGGAATGTATCTCGACAAATGAAGAACCACAGCAGCTGTTAAGTATTCTTTATTACACGACCGGTTTCGCAGCTTACAGCTGTATCCTCGGGCATAAATCGTAGTACAAAGATTGGGAAAAAGAATTAGCAATATTGTCTATATCGCACCTCAAGAAGGACTCGCCATATAAAATTCACACCAAGGTTAAATGCATTACCCAACATTCACACTCAAATCATGATAAGACGTCCATCGAAGGAACGGTTGTCTAGTAATGAAATCGGCAAAACGAGGGCGTCGACCAACCCCAGACAGCAGGACGTCCCACAATAAGAAACGACGAGAGAACTGATAGGGGCTGAAATTAAAAGTTTGAAAACGTGGAATTAAAATGAAGGTAATTCTTAAATGTGGAATATAAGTACATAAGCTCACCATTGGGAGAACTGCATAATGCGATGCGGAGTGATCATGTGTGGCAGTAGCTTAGGGTGCTATATAGGCCGAAAAATAGATCAGATAAAAATCTTAATAAAATAGGGACCCTAAACAAAAATTGAGCACTGGCGGTCATTACACACTGGTTGGGGAGAAAAATAGTTATAGAGAAACAGACTAACCAAAAGACGCTGAAAAATGGAAGAAGGTCGATATTAAGGAACTTACCAATTGTGTAACTCAGCAGCAAGGCCGTAGACACGGAGGAAGGGAAGGCGGGGGTCCAACACGCCACCCACCCCCTTCCCGAGCTTAAGTTATTTTTTATTTTTTTATTTTTTTTGGTCACGAGAGTACAAAATTTATAGAAGCTCGTCTCCCATATCTGCTACAACAGGGACAGCAAACCCCACATAAAGCTCGACTAAAGCCTAAAGCTAATTTTAAATTTTGCTTTCCATGTATTTCTTTTAAACACACTTACTCAAAACAAATATTTCCTGTTTCCATGACTATAACGCTACACGACGTGAATGCTGCGCGGTTATTACAATTTTCAAATGTTTCAAATGGCTCTGAGCACTATGGGACTTAACCTCTGAGGTCATCAGTCCCCTAGAACTTAGAACTACTTCAACCTGACTAACTTAAGGACATCACACACATCCATACCCGAGGCAGGATTCGAACCTGCGACCGTAGCGGTCACGCTGTTCCAGACTGTAGCGCCTAGGACCGCTCGGCCACTCCGGCCGGCTTACAATTTTCATATAAATGTAAAGTCAGCAATAAATGAAACACGAAGTGTCCATATTTGAACTATGTAATAAATTTGTTTAGTATTCGCCCAATTCCAGTGGGAACGACTGAAGATGGATGATAGCAGGACACGTGCCACGATATCCACACGTAGATAGGAAACTGGAGAAGAAGGGGCGGCTATGCGAGGATTCCACACTGATCCGAGGACGAGAGAGCCGTAGCGGGAAGGAATTACGATCAACAGAAAACTCTGAATTTAATCCCTGTTGATCCGTCGTGATACGGACAGCTGTCGATCAGATATTTGCCAAACAAGAATCACCAAACAGCCGTATGTTTTAAGAAGGTACTTCATTTAGAGGACCAATTTCGGCATCTTATTACTGTCATCTCCAGGCCGCTATGCACTTCACATATAGACAGTCAGATACATCGCTACTTGCATAACTGGAACTATCAATACCTGGATTCCTAGAATTCCAGAAACGAATTCATGGAATCAAGATATTGATGGTTCCATTTATGCAAGTGTCGATATATCTAACTGTCTATACACCAAGTGCGTGGGGACCTGGAAACGGTACATTACTGGACATTAAAATTGCCTACACCAAGAAATTATGCAGATGATAAACGGGTATTCATTGGACAAATATATTAAAATAGAACTGACATGTGATTACATATTCACGCAATTTGGGTGTATAGATATTGAGAAATCAATACCCAGAACAACCACGTCTGGCCGTAATAACGGCCTTGATACACCTAGGCATTGAGTCAAACAGAGCTTGGATGGCGTGTACAGGTACAGCTGCCAATGCAGCTTCAACATGATACCACAGTTCATCAAGAGTAGTGACGCGTATTGTGACGAGCCAGTTGCTCGGCCACCATTGACCAGAAGTTTTCAGTTGGTGAGAGAACTGAGGAATGTGTTGGCAAGGGCAGCAGTCGAACATTTTCTGTATCCAGAAAGGACCGTACAGGACCTGCAACATGCGATCGTGCAATATCCTGCTGAAATGTAGGGTTTCGCAGAAATCGAATGAAGGGGAGAGGCACGGGTCGTAACACATCTGGAATGTAACGTCCACTGTTCAAAGTGCCACGTGTAACCAGTGGCACCCCATACCATCATGCCGGGTGACACGCCACTATGGCGAAGACGAATACACGCTTCCAATGTGCGTTCACCGCGATGTCGCCAAGCACGGATGCGACCATCATGATGTTGTAAAAAGAACCTGGATTCATCCGAAAAAATGACGATATGCCATTCGTGCACCCAGGTTCGTCGTTGAGTACACCATCGCAGACGCTCCCGTCTGTGATGCAGCGTCAAGGGTAACATCACCCGTGGTTGTTGTCTTGCAAACGTCCCAATCTGTTGACTCTGGGATCGAGACATGGCTGCACGATCCGTTACAGCCATGCGGATAAGATGCCTGTCATCTCGACTGCTAGTGATACGAGGCCGTTGGGTTCCAGCACGGCGTTCCGTATTACCCTCTGAACCCACCGATTCCATATTCGGCTAATAGTCATAGGATCTCGACCAACGCGAGCAGCAACGTCGCGATACGATAAACCGCAATCGCGATAGGCTACAATCCGTCCTTTATCATAGTCGGAAACGTGATGGTACGGATTTCTCCTCCTTACACGAGGCATCACAACAATGTTTCATCAGGCAACGCCGGTCAGCTATTGTTTGTGTATGGGAAATCGGCTGGAAACTTACCTCATGTCAGCACGTTGTAGGTGTCGCCACGTGCGCCATCCTTGTGTGAATGCTCTGAAAAGGTATTCATTTGCATATCACAGCATCTTCTTCCTGTCGGTTCAATTTCACGTCTGTAGCACGTCATCTTCGTGGTGTAGCAATTTTAATGGCCAGTAGTGTATTAATGAGCTGCCGAAAGTGATCGTCTAAATAAAATGAATTCTGAAAACATACGGTTGTTTGGTAATTTTTCTTTTGTAAACTCTGAATTTAGGCCGAAAAAGATTTATCCGAACCCGTGAGGCGGTTTAATAGTATGTTACTGAGATGAGAGCTGGACGCACAAATGAAGGGCCCTACATAGGCACCAATTTATCGGTCCTACCCAGTCAACCGTCCAGCAAAAAGAATTGCTCGGTCGGTCAACCAAAAGCCTACACACGTCCAGTTTCTCGGCAAGCATTTCCACCGAGCAACTTGCTATGAAGGAATTCGTACCGAGACGTCCCGATATGGCGTGCAGTGGCTGATCGGTATGCGCCTGGCTCAAAGCAACTGCAACTCGTGCTGTGACGCCTGCCATCTGGCGTCGCAGTCGGGGTGGTCCCTTCCCTTCCCATGCATTGCGACATGTCGTTCTCGTGTCAGTGGCTGCTCATTATTGTATAAGTCTCGGCAGCTGGGAACGGTACGTGTTCTGTTGTGTTCGTGCGTGCGTCGCCGGCTAATGCGCTATCTGCGTAAAAACAGCGCACGGCGCGACTTATTACTAACGACAGCTTCGTCGCCTCGCCATCCGGCGCTGCAACACCGGCAGTACTGAACTCGTTTGATAATTTTTTTCCTACGTTGAGTACCCTGTCCACGATGTTATTCAATGTCTGCATAGCGCAGACAATGAAGGAAATCAAAGAGAAGTTAGGAAAGAAAGATAAAGTTAAAATAAAACGAAAAATGTATGAAGGTTATCGATGACATAATAATTCTCTCAGAGACGGTAAAAAGCTTTGGAAAACAGTTTCAAGGAAAGGGTAGTACCTATAAAGGAGTTTATAAGAGGACCATCAAAAAGTTTGAAACATGGGTGATTCATTAGAGCCGAATTAAATTAAGGGATGTTGAATGATTAGGGTATGGTAAAAAATAAGTTACAAGGTAGTTTTGCTGTTTGGGAAGCAAAATGAGTGATGACGGCCTTTGCGTTTGGGAATGGGAGGAGGTGTGGGGGAGTGGTAAGTGTAGTGGGACAACAAGGCTTGAATACAGTAGACAAGTTCAAACAGATCTACGTTGTTACAGGTATTGTAGTGACCCTTAGCGATTTTTACGGACAGTGAGTGTGCAGTGCATACAAAAAAAACGTGAATAAAATAAAACAAATAAGACTTAAGAGGCATTTATGAAGAACTATACAATTAATATTTACAAAAAACTGTAACGTAAATACTGCAATGAGAAAAGACCTTATCGCTGATAATTAATATCGCAGTAAAAAGTATATTGAAATAAAATATTTATATCTTTGTGTAACTATATATATGATGGACAGAACAAATCGTTCTTCTTCTGCTTCCTTTGTTATGTGGAGATTGCGTTTAGCGCTTAACGCTTGCAGATGTTATTATTGTTTTTTCTTCTAGACGATGTTAAGGTGTGTATGAAAATTATTGCTTAAAATACATGTATAAAAATAGCTCATATTATTATTTCAAGATAATGCAAACACTTCGTCTTAATGTTTCACTTGAAGAGACAGATTAATTAGTATTTTTCAGCTGCTACGACGCCCAAAAGCCGTTATCGCTGACTGGCAATAATTGGCCGCCATTACGCGGCAGATTTAAATATTATCTGATTTTGCAGTTTTCATTCATAGCAGAGGCTATGAAATCATTTCAAATCCTTATTTGAGTTTGAGTAATTCACTACTTCAAATTTGCGAGAGGTCAGATATTTTCAGCGATACCATTTGGGGCAGATATGTGAATTCTGGCCTGGACTTTATTTAGCGAAATTGTAAACTTGCAGGGTGCTTGGCGCTCATCTAAAATAACTCAAACATTTATTTGGCCTCCTACAAAGTATTCATCTTATAATGTTCTTACCTACACAATGAAAATAATTAATGTTAAATTCTCATCGTACGTAGTTTAAAGTAAGAAAACATCATAGTATACAGAGGCGAAAAGGCTAGCAGAAGATAAACCAGCATGGAGGGCTGCGTCAAATCACTTTTCAGACTGACGAGCACAACAAGAACTTCAGTAGCCTGAACAATCATGTTTTGTTTTCGTCGGTGGCAGTACTGTAAATGCAAGACATTTCATCCATTCTATGTATAAACCGCAATCATCAGTTTTTCAGTCATCAAACATTTTACGCAACAGTGACTTGTTTGAAATGAAATCAATTATAACAAGGAGAAACGACATTCTATTATACTGTAAACTTCTTGTAAGAAACGCGAGTAGAACTAATGTCAAACTTAACACTGTAGGTGTAAGTAGAAGAGCGTGTACAATACTCTAAAACTGTCATTTTTTACATAAATATATTGGTCCGTGTAGAGAAATGTTATCCGATAAGAATTAAATTTTATAGGTGACACAGAAAACTTAATTATTTCCCAGAGAACTAGCAGTTATCTACTCAATAGATGAATAAGAATTCTGTGCTCCATATTCCACGGTGGGTTAGTGCCATCTCTATTCCACCATTCTGGTACGTGTAAACCTTAAGGTTTAATTATTGTGGTACACATTTCCGTATTTCTGTAGTATATGACAGCAAAGGTTATTGTATGGGATATGGTCGTAACAATTATACCGGGTGATCAAAAAGTCAGTATAAATTTGAAAACTGAATAAACCACGGAATAATGTAGATAGAGAGGTACAAATTGACACACATGTTTGTAATGACATGGGGTTTTCTTAGAACCAAAGAAATACAAACGTTCAAAGAATGTCCGACAGATGGCGCTTCAAATGGTTCAAATGGCTCTGAGCACTATAGGACTTAACATCTGTGGTCATCAGTCCCCTAGAACTTAGAACTACTTAAACCTAACTAACCTAAGGACATCACACACATCCATGCCCGAGGCAGGATTCGAACCTGCGACCGCAGCAGTCGCGCGGTTCCGGACTGCGCGCCTAGAACCGCTAGACCACCGCGGCCGGCGATGGCGCTTCATTTATTTATTTATTTATTTATTTATTTATTGTTCCGTGGGACCACATTTAGGAGAAGTCTCCATGGTCATGGAACGAGTCAATACATGAAATTATAACACGATTGTAGAAACAGATAAAATGAAACAAGTCGTTAGTTTAAATAAAGAAAATCAAGAATGTAACACTGGAATTTGCTTAATTTTTTATCTCTTCCAGGAGCTCCTCGACAGAATAGAAGGAGTGAGCCATGAGGAAACTCTTCAGTTTAGACTTAAAAGTGTTTGGGCTACTGCTAAGATTTTTGAGTTCTTGTGGTAGCTTATTGAAAATGGATGCAGCAGAATACTGCACTCCTTTCTGCACAAGAGTCAAGGAAGTGCATTCCACATGCAGATTTGATTTCTGCCTAGTATTAACTGAGTGAAAGCTGCTAACTCTTGGGAATAAGCTAATATTGCTAACAACAAACGACATTAAAGAAAATACATACTGTGAGGGCAATGTCAAAATTCCCAGACTATTGAATAGGGGTCGACAAGAGGTTTTCGAACTTACACCATACATAGCTCGAACAGCCCGTTTTTGAGCCAAAAATACCCTTTTTGAATCAGAAGAATTACCCCAAAAAATAATACCATATGACATAAGCGTATGAAAATATGCGAAGTATACTACTTTTCGTGTTGAAATGTCACTTATTTCAGATACTGTTCTAATGGTAAATAAAGCGGCATTTAGTTTCTGAACAAGATCCTGAACATGGGCTTTCCACAACAGCTTACTATCTATCCGTACGCCTAGGAACTTGAACTGTTCCGTCTCGCTTATAACATGCCCATTCTGTCTGATTAAAATGTCAGTTCTTGTTGAATTGTGGGTTAGAAACTGTAAAAACTGAGTCTTACTGTGATTTAGCATCAAATTATTTTCCACAAGCCACGAACTTACTTCATGAACTACATTATTTGATAATGTTTCAATATTACACACAAGATCCTTCACTACCAAGGTGGTGTCATCAGCAAACAGAAATCATCTGATCAGAATAGCAATAATTAGCATAACACAGTAAGACAAAGCAAAGATGATGTTCTTTACAGGAAATGCTCAATATGTCCACCATCATTCCTCAACAATAGCTGTAGTCGAGGATTAATGTTGTGAACAGCACTGTAAAGCATGTCCGGAGTTATGGTGAGGCGTTGGCGTCGGATGTTGTCTTTCAGCATCCCTAGATGTCGGTCGATCGCGATACACTTGCGACTTCAGGTAACCCCAAAGCCAATAACCGCACGGACTGAGGTCTGGGGACCTGGGAGGCCAAGCATGACGAAAGTGGCGGCTGAGCACACGATCATCACCAAACGACGCGAGCAAGAGATCTTTCACGCGTCTAGCAATATGGGGTGGAGCGCCATCCTGCATTTTGGTTCTAATAAAACCCCATGTCATTCCAAGCACGTGTGTCAATATTTATCTCTCTATCTACATTATTCCGTGCTTTATTAAGTTTTCAAATTTATACTGACTTTTTGATCACCTGGTACTTCAACAGTGTCAATGTATCAAAGAAATTATTTAAAGTTCGTCACTAATACCAAAATGGTGTTTAGAAAACAGTAAACTGAGATCAAATGTGCTACTTCTGTGTGAGCCACGGTCTGATTGGGCAATTACAGCTTCTCTCTACTTTAATAAATATTTGCAGTGTGGGGTAATAGGGAGTGTACTTTAACCAAATTGATCTAGTGATTCTCTGAACCCAAAGCATATCACCAATCGGAAATATACAACGCAAGCCGGTACTTTACCTCAGGAATTGTAAGCGTAAGAGAATCAGATACATTTCCAACACGGTTTGTAACAATAACTTATACAGAGTCAGAACTGGGACTCAGTTGAGGCGGAGGCACGAGGTGTGGGGAGAACACTCATATTATACTTTGTCCATCGCAAATCGGCTGCAGACAATATTGCTGTTCAGCGACATTGGGCAACGTCTATGATATCCTCCCCACAACGACCAATAATAATATGAAATGATATTGTGCAATATTTAGTCTGGTTCGAAGTTTTGGACGATTAAGACGCTACTGCCGTGAGAATTGCTGTACATTTCGTAAGAAGGAGGAGAAAAAAAGAACATGGATGAAATAATGAGCGCCAAAAATTGGTGGATCTTGTTCTTAATGATATAAATTTTTGGTAAAAGATATTTTCTGTTAGCTGCAATGTGCCGCCGTATGTCTTTAGTGAACAGCAACTCAAAAAGTCATTCTTAATTATTCAGTTGTGATATGATGTTTCTCCTTGTTTCGACTCATTTTGTTTGGTACATAAACACAATTGCGTACACAAAGAAGACAGAGACGCGAGCGCCTGACCAGGACATTGTCAATACTGCTCACAGGCGGCGCGATACTTCACGAGTAGAGCTGCTGAAAAGTTTTTGATCTGCTCTGTATCACTGTGAAGCTTCTCAACCTAACCCACACACGGTCAATATTACGACAGATTCTGAAAAACTGACCTCCTAGGCGCCGCTTAAAGTTAACGCTATTGCGACTGGTTAGCGAGCGCAAGCAACGGCTCTGGCTCCACCACATGATGTGACGCGCTACCTCAGCGTCAGTGACTTCGTCAGTATTTGAGCTTGAATGAAGTATTGAGGTACGCTAAGCCAGTGAAAGGCTTCATTATTTTTTCCAATCACCAAGTTAAATCTTTAACTCTTTTAGTTCCTGTTTCAAATCTCATCGGACAATAACTTTAACTGCCCCGTCAGCCGTGCTCGTGTATTCGCGCCAGTAGTACGAGAATGACGAACGTGTCTGAAGTGCTACGTATTCTGTAGAGAAACTTTCTTATTTTTGAGTCATCATTCTTCTGCTTCTGATTGGTTTGATGAGGTTTGACTCGGACCGGCAGCGACCTCCTCTCCTGTGCCAACCTCTTCAACTCAGAGTAGGGCTTGCAGTCCACGTCCTGAATGATTTGCTGGTTATACTCCAATCTCTGTCTTCCTTTACAGTTTTTACCCTCTACAGCTCCCTCTAGAACCATCGAAGTTATCCTCTGTTGTCTTAACGGATGTCCTATCATCCCGTCCCTTCTCCCAGTCATGGTTTTCGATATATTCTTTTACTCTCCGATCCTCCAGAAATACTCCTCATTCATTATCTTATCAGTCCACTTAATTTTCGATATTCTACCGTAACACCACATCTCAAATACACTACTGGCCATCAAAATTGCTACACCACGAAGATGACGTGCTACAGACGCGAAATTTAACCAACAGGAAGTAGATGTTGTGATATGCAAATGATTATCTTTTCAGAGCATTCACACAAGGTTGGCGCCGGTGGCGACACCTACAACGTGCTGACATGAGGAAAGTTTCCAACCGATTTCTCAAACACAAACAGTACTTGACCGGCGTTGCCTGGTGAAATGTTGTTGTGATGCCTCGTGTAAGGAGGAGAAATACGTACCAGCACGTTTCCTACTTTGATAAAGATCGGATTGTAGCCTATCGCGACATTCCTTCTCGCGTTGGTCGAGATCCAATGAGCGTTGGCAGAAAATGGAATTGGTGGGTTCAAGAGGGTAATACGGAACGCCGTGCTCGATCCCAACGGCCTCGTATCACTAGCAGTTGAGATGAAAGGCATCTTTTCCGCATGGTTGTAACGGATCGTGCAGCCACGTCTAGATCCCTGAGTCAACAGATGGGGACGTTTGCAAGACAACAACTATCTGCACGAACAGTTCGACGACGTTTGCAGCAGCATGGACTATCAGCTCGGAGACCATCGCTGCGGTTACCCTTGACGCTGCATCACAGAGAGGAGCACCTGCGATGATGTACTCAACGACGAACCTGGGTGCACGAATGGCAAAACGTCATTTTTTCGGATGAATCCAGGTTCTGTTTACAGCATCATGAGGGTCGCATCCATGTTTGGCGACATCGCGGCGAACGCAAATTGGAAGCGTGTATTCATCATCCCCATACTGGCGTATCACCCGGCGTGATGGTATGGGATGCCACATGTCTCGGTCACCTCTTGTTCGCATTGACGGCATTTTGAACAGTGGACGTTACATTTCAGATGTGTTACGACCCGTGGCTCTACCCTTCATTCGATCCCTGCGAAACCCTACTTTTCAGCAGGATAATGCACGACCGCATGTTGCAGGTCCTGTACGGGCCTATCTGGATACAGAAAATGTTCGACTGCTGCCCTGGCCAGCACATTCTCCAGATCTCTCACCAACTGAAAAAATCTGGTCAATGGTGGCCGAGCAACTGGCTCGTCACAATACGCCAGTCGCTACTCTTGATAAACTGTGGTATCGTGTTGAAGCTGCATGGGCAGCTGTACCTGTACACACCATACAAGCTCTGTATGACTCAACGCTCAGGCGTATCAAGGCCGTTATTATGGCCAGAGGTGGTTGTTCTGGGTACTGATTTCGCAGGATCTATGCACCCAAATTGCGAGAACATGTAATCACTTGTCGGTTCTAGTATAATATATTTGGCCACTGAATACCAGTTCATCATCTGCATTTCTTCTTGGTGTAGCAATTTTAATGGCCAGTAGTGTACTTCGATTCTGTCCTGTTCTGGTTACTCCGCAGTCCATGTTTCACTACAATACTGTGCTCCAAACGTACAGTCTCAGGAATTTCTTCCTCAAATTAAGGCTTATGTGTGATACTAGTAGGCGTCCCTGGACCAGAAATGCCCTTTTTTGCCAATGCTAGTCTGCTTTTCATGTCCTCTTTGGTCCGTCCATCATGGGTTATTTTGCTGCCTAGGTAGGAGAATTCCTTAATCCCGTCCACTTCGTGATCCCAAATACTTATGTTACGTTTGTTGCTGTTCTCGTTTCTGTTACGTCTCATTCTTTCATCTTTCTTCGACTTACTCTCCGTCCGTATTCAGTACTCATTAGAAGTGATTAGACCGTTCATTCGATTCAGCACAGCCTGAAGTTCTTCTTCCCCTTCACCGAGGATAGCAATGTCATCAGCGAATCTTGTTATTGATATCCTTGCACCGTGAATTTTAATCCGATTTTTGAATCTTACATTTATTTCCGTCATTGCTAGTTTGATCTATAGATTGGACTGTAAGATCGAAAGGCTATATTCTTGTGTCATACCCTTCTTAATCCGAGCACTTCGTTATCCAGCCTTATTAGTCCATTTTGTTTCTTGAACGTATTGCATTTCAGCCGTCTATCCCTGTAGCTGACCCCTATTTTCCTCAGAATTTCGAACGTCTTGTACCATTTTACACTATCGAACGCTTTTTCCAGTTTCACATATCCTTTGAAAGTGTTTTCTGTTATGTTGGCTGAAGAGCGAACACCGTATTACTTGAGGAGGCCGAAATGCACGCGTTTCAGCTCACGCAGGCTGGCGTGAGGATGGAAGGACTATACTGACGTGAAGTCTGGAACATGGCAAGAAATTAGAATTCAGAAAGCGGACGTAGCTAGTTGATACTTTAATCCATTTATGATGAACGTCGCTCTTGACGGTACATGATTCACAATATTATCTGTTCAGATTATAGTAACTGAATATGGCGCTTTGCTAGGTCGTAGCAAATTACGTAGCTGAAGTATATGCTAAACGGTCGTCTCTGCAAATGAGAGCGTATGTAATCAGTGAACCATCGCTAGCAAAATCGGCTGTACAATTGGGGCGAGTGCTAGGGAGTCTCTCTAGACTAGACCTGCCATGTGGCGGCGCTCGGTCTGCAATCACTGATAGTGGCGATACGCGGGTCCGACGTATACTAACGGACCGCGGCCGATTTAAAGGCTACCACCTAACAAGTGTGGTATCTGGCGGTGACACCACATCTTTATTTTTCTTCAATTTTACTTCCATTATCCACCGCAACGTGAGAACTGCCTCTCTGGTGCCTACTCGTATACCTCTCCTAAAGCCAAACTGATCCTGATCTAAGAGTTCTTCAATTTCATTTCCACTCTTCTGTGTATTATTCTTATCAGCAAGGTGGATGAATGAAATGTGTTGCTGATTGTGCGATAATTCTCGCACTTACCGGGTGTTCCTGTGTTCGGAATTGTTTCATGTTGTTTCCGAAAGTTTGATGGTATATCGCCTGTCTCATACACTCTACACACCAACGTGAACAGTTGTTTGGTTGCCACGTCCCTCAATGATTTTAGAAATTCAGATGGAATGTTATCCATTCCTTCTGCATTATTTCATTTTATGTTCTCCAATGGCCTTTTAAATTCTTATTCTAGTACTAGATCCCCATCTCTTCTATATCGACTCCTCTTTTTCCTACTATTACGTCAAGTCTTCCTCCTCGTAGATGTCTTCAAGGTACACTTTCCACCTATTTGTGGAATTCCTAATGCTCTCTCAATATCACGTCCGCCTCCGTAGCATAGCGGTAGCGCTACCGCCTACCACGCAGGAGGCCCGGGTTCGTTTCCCTGCTGGGGACTGGGTGTTGTGTGTCCTTCATTATCATTGACTTGCAAGTCACCGAAGTGGCGTCACCTAAAAAGGGCTTGCAATACGGTGGCCGAACTCCACCGAATGGGGCCTCCCGGTCAACAATGCCATACGATCACTTCTCAATGTCATTACTCTTACTTTTAATTTCACGGAAGGTTGTTTTAACTTTTCTATATGCTGAGTCAGTCTTTTCGACGTTCATTTCTTTTTCAGTTTCTTCACATTTTTCGTACAGCCTTGCACTTTCCCGTATATATGTCATTCTTAAGTGGCTTCTACATCTACATCTACATCTACATTGATACTCCGCAAGCCACCCAACGGTGTGTGGCGGAGGGCACTTTACGTGCCACTGTCATTACCTCCCTTTCCTGTTCCAGTCGCGTATGGTTCGCGGGAAGAACGACTGTCTGAAAGCCTCCGTGCGCGCTCTAATCTCTCTAATTTTACATTCGTGATCTCCTCGGGAAGTATAAGTAGGGGGAAGCAATATATTCGATACCTCATCCAGAAACGCACCCTCTCGAAACCTGGCGAGCAAGCTACACCGCGATGCAGAGCGCCTCTCTTGCAGAGTCTGCCACTTGAGTTTATTAAACATCTCCGTAACGCTATCACGGTTACCAAATAACCCAGTGACGAAACGTGCCGCTCTTCTTTGGATCTTCTCTATCTCCTCCGTCAACCCGACCTGGTACGGATCCCACACTGATGAGCAATACTCAAGTATAGGTCGAACGAGTGTTTTGTAAGCCACCTCCTTTGTTGATGGACTACATTTTCTAAGCACTCTCCCAATGAATCTCAACCTGGTACCCGCCTTACCAACAATTAGTTTTATATGATCATTCCACTTGAAATCGTTCCGTACGCATACTCCCAGATATTTTACAGAAGTAACTGCTACCAGTGTTTGTTCCGCTATCATATAATCATACAATAAAGGATCCTTCTTTCTATGTATTCGCAATACATTACATTTGTCTATGTTAAGGGTCAGTTGCCACTCCCAGCACCAAGTGCCTATCCGCTGCAGATCTTCCTGTATTTCGCTACAATTTTCTAATGCAGCAACTTCTCTGTATACTACAGCATCATCCGCGAAAAGCCGCATGGAACTTCCGACACTATCTACTAGGTCATTTATATATATTGTGAAAAGCAATGGTCCCATAACACTCCCCTGTGGCACGCCAGAGGTTACTTTAACGTCTGTAGACGTCTCTCCATTGATAACAACATGCTGTGTTCTGTTTGCTAAAAACTCTTCAATCCAGCCACACAGCTGGTCTGATATTCCGTAGGCTCTTACTTTGTTTATCAGGCGACAGTGCGGAACTGTATCGAACGCCTTCCGGAAGTCAAGAAAAATAGCTTATATTTCTGTATTCCCGAATTTTCCTGAAGGTTTTTCATCTTCCTTCTTTCGTCGATCAACTGAAGTATTTCTTCCGCTACGTATAGTTTCTTTGCATTTACCTTCGTTGTACCTATGGATTTCTTTCCAATTTCTGTGTTTGCCCTATTTAGACATGCTCTTCTTCATCTGAACTGCCTACCGAGCTGTCAATGAGCGCAGTATCTATTGCCACCGAGCACTTTAAGCAAAGTCTCTTCATCGTTACTAAATTGTGATCTGAGTCTGTATCTGCTCCTGGGTATGCCTTTCAATCCAGTGCCTGATTTCGGTATCTCTGGCTAACCGTGATGTAATCTAAATGGACTCTCGGTCTTTTCCAAATATACCTCCGCCTCTTGTGATTCTTGAACAGAGTATTCAGTACTAGTAGGAGAAATTTATTGTAGAACTCAATTAGTCAATCTTCTCTCTCATTTCTACTATCAAGGCTCATATTCTCTCTTTTATTGCTTCGCCTACAATCCCGTTCCTATCTCCCATGACTATAAGCTTTTCCTTTCCCTTTACGTACTGAATTACCTCTTCAGAATCCTTATATACAGTTATTTCTCTATCTCTTTATCTTCTGCTTGGGGCGTCTGCGTGTATATCTTAATTATTGCTGATGTTGGTTTGTTGCCCATTCTGATAAGAACAACCCAATTACTGAACTATTCACAGTACCTAACTCTCTGCCTCACCTTCCTATTCATAACGAACCCCACTTCCGTTATTCCATCTTCTGCTGCTGTTGATACTATTACCCAATATTCGTCAGACTAGTTAAGCTTGTATTCTTTCCATTTCACTTCACTGAGCCCCACTATATGTAGATTTAGCTTTATCATTTTCCTTTTCAGATTTTCTAGCTTCCCTACCACGTTCAATTTTCTGACATTCCACACCCCGACTCGCAGAACGTTACCCTTTCGTTGGTTCTTCAGTTCAGTCTTGTTCCCATGGTCACCTCGCTTTTGGCAGTCGTCCCCCGGATATGCGAATGGGGCACTAATCCGGAATGTTTTGTCAATTACAGGCCACGTGTCCTGTGAATATACTTATGTGAATTTGATGCAGTGGTTCCGCGTAATCATGCAGTTGATCATTGCTGCCTCTTCCGCCTTTTTGGGCCAGTCTCCCACTCCAAGCTCTGAGCCTCTGTCCGATCCTCCGTCTCCTTTGGCAACGCCTTTGGCAGAACGGGTTGACTTCTTGTATCGGAAGTCTGCGGCAGCCGAGAGAAACATAGACGTGAAAACCACAAACTGCAGAAATAACGTCGGGTATTCTGAGTCGGGTGCATTACGTGTGGAAAAGAAAAGAAGAAACAGGAGACACAGATAAACTGTCCTCTCTTGTTAAGCCGAGAAAACAAGAACCTTGTGTTAGTAAAATGTCATATGTTTGGAAAACGTGCCGTGCGGTCGAAGGTTTATGCGTTATTTGTGGTGTCACCGCAAGACACCACACTTGCTAGGCGGTAGCTTTAAAATCGGCCGCGGTCCATTAGTACATGTCGGACCCGCGTGTCGCCACTGTCAGTGATCGCAGACCGAGCGCCACCACACGGCAGGTTTCGAGAGACTTACTAGCACTCGCCCCAGTTGTACGGACGACTTCGCTTGCGATGCGCACTGACGAAGCCTCGCTCATTTGCAGAGCAGATAGTTAGAATAGCCTTCAGCTAAGTCAATGGCTACGACCTAGCAAGGCGCCATTAGTATCATTGCATGTATCTACAGTCTCACTTGTATCGTCAAGAGCGATGTACAACAATGATGGATTAAAGTTAAGTATTCCAGCAGCTACGTACTTTTCTTTATAGCATTCATTACGTATCCTGTTTCAGACCTATCTCTAGCCTGCGTGGGTTAACGTGTGCATATCGGCTTCCTCACTCAGGTAGTGTTCGTAGTGTTGGCTAACTGCTAACACTACATTATTTCTTTAGAATTCAAGCTCCTATAATAAATAAATGCGGTATACTATTCGCTTTTGTTACAAATTGTACGAATTTCAATTCGACGTTATGCTGTTTGCCTGCTGTTGGTCGTTTTTCCGAATCGCATATACAAGGCATTTGTCGTTTTGTTGTTCAGCTGTTACAATACTTTAGTGCTGCAGCAGTAAGCTAATCCTTGCTTGGCGTGTATGACAGAGGTGGGCAGGGCAGGACAGCGCAGCTAAGATTTTTACCCCCTTTTCACCGGATCGAATGAAAGCGAATACATGCTAAAGCACTTTCTCGGGCAAATAGTCGGTGTTCACTCCCGTTCTTTTGTATATGTAGACAAGGGTTTACACTAGACGGGACGGAAGACGAGATAATAAACATAGCCTATTAACAATGCGTTACTGTTTTCTGGCGCTAACAATCGGCACCCGAGAAACAATACTATATTGTTAAAGCTTGCGATTCAAAAGTTCGGTATTTAGGAGTAAATTTAAAAGCAAAAGATTTATTACCGACGACCAACATAATCTAAAGAAAGGGTAGCATTTACATTCTGATTATTAGCAACTGCAGACATTTGCGTTAGTGGTGGTTTAGCATTTCAGTAGCTGCTCTATATCAAACAGTTTCTGATATCTGCAGTGACATATCCGAAGTACTTCCAGAATTTTACTTAAATGCTTATTAGGAAGATAATGCCAACAAAATATGATTAGCGAAATGTAAATACGGCCTTAGACAATAACTGACAAAATCTGTTACATACGTTGTTAGAGGAGAGGTAGGACGATCGAGGGTAAATCTTTTGCATTGGTCATCAAAAATCCCTAACACATCTGCGATACTGTGGGGTGTACAATAATTTGGAAACACTCAAACAATTCCACATTAACGTGCCTAAAACAGCGTGGGAAAACCGTTGGAATTCAAATCAGCTTCCAGTCGTCTCGGAATGAACAAATGCAGGTCCTGTATCATTTTCAACGGATATCTTCCTGCAAACTATTGGCAACCATAGCTAACGATGATGGAGGGGAACTGCTATCACGCACCCTTCACAATAAAGTGTACCACATAGGGTCAATAATTGTTGGATGTGAGGTCCGCCAGTTAGGCAAAACACTGTTTTCTCAGTACCCAAACATGTTTCGGCACCACTGTGCCATCATCAGTGGGTTTTCGTTTTTATTTATTCTGCAATGTGAACAGTTTTGTTAAATGATTATAATATTATGTACATTTTTAGTTCAAACAACAGATCGTTTCTTTTTGTAAATACCTTTACATTTAGTGTGCATGAATTTTCTGGATCACTTGTGTGTTAATTGCTATAGGTAACGATGTTGATGAGAAAGTTTTTTGCTTGGGAGTTTACCTGTCTTCTAGAATGTTACAGTTACGTCTGCATCACAACATCTCAGCATGATGCGGAGAATGGAAGTGCTTGCCACACGAAAACGTAAGTAAAAAAGAATATAGGCGCGAAAACATCGCGAAAAACTGAATAACATTTTAGAAGGCAGGTTAACTCCCAGCAAAAATCTTTCTCATCAGCATTGTTTGGTTGCAGATGACGAGCTACCTGTAGTAATTAACACACAAGTGATTCGGAAAATTCATGCACACAAAATGTAAAGGTATTTACAAAAAGAAACGATCTGTTCTTTGAACTAAAAATGCACATAATTTTATAATCATTTAACAAAAATGTTCACATTACAGAATAAATAAAATTGAAAACCCACTGATGACGGCACAGTGGTGTCGAAACATGTTTGGGTACTGAGAAGAACGGTGTTTTGCATAACTGGCGGACCTCACATCCAACAATTTTAACTATAAACACGGCCAGTACAAGGCGCTGGAAATCAAAATGATGGATAGGGTCAATAATATTGAGATCTGGTTACTGGGGATGTGTCACGTCATCCTAGTGCTCACAAAACCAGTCCTCGACGAAGCGAGCTGTGTGAACGAGGACCCTGTTCTCTAGAGACACAGCACCACCACTGAGGAATAAACGTTGTACTGTTGGTTAAATGTCATCAGTCATAATACCATTGCAGTAATGTGACCTTGCACAGCCCCATGGAATCCCATGATAGGGCTGCAAAAATCACCGCCGGCCCACCCGCCATGTTTCATTGGACGTAAACTAGGCCTGAGGTAGGAAAAAGTGTGAAACAAGACTCATCCACAAAAATCCACTTCGTAGTCCTGGTTTTATGGCTTCGGCAGTTCGTTGGCCTGTAACGGGCGTTTACATCACTGAGGAGTGGATTTGGAATTCCCACTCGCCCTGTAATTTTCCGGTTCTGAAGCTCCCGTCGTGCTGTTTTGGTGCTGACAGGGTTCGCGAGTTCGACATTCAGCTCAGGAGCTCTCGTCCCCTCATTTTTCGTGAAAACACTTTCAATGACCGTCTGTCACGATCACTCAACACGCATTTCCGTCTGCGTTATGACTCAGCGAATGACGTTTTTCCGCTATCCCTGTATTCGGTATAAATCTTCCATTTGGTGCCTCTTGAAACCTCAAACACTTCGGCTACCTTGGTTACAGAAGCACCCACCACGAGAGCTCCAACAATTCACCCGGGCTCGGATCCACTTGGCTATGACATTGTGCATTCACACCTACCCAGAGCACTGACCACAAACGAAAAATATCGATACTTTCAAGTGTTCCCACACATTCCTACCTCTCTTCATATAAGGGTGTGTAATGCACCCAGAGACATCGTCGAACATCATCGTTTTCGTCGTCAAGGTGTTATGGTGTGGGGAGGCATAATGTTGCATGGGCGTACTAACCTTCAAACCTATGAACACGCTACTCTTCCCCAAGTTCATTTTTAGAGAGGTGCATTCGCCCTTACCAGTCGACCCTTACTTAATTTTTCGACCTTATCGTACTGCACAGTTGGAAGAGCTCTTGCAACGAGAGGATATGTGACCAATGATCTGGTCTGCGCATTCCCCATAGAGCCATAGGACATATGTGGAATGCGGTGGGGGTATATACTGCAGCACGTCCACGTCCACCAATGACAATGCGACAGTCGTCAACCGCGCTGGGCGGAGAAAGCGCACTCCCTACCTCAAGAAGTCATTACCAACCTTGTGACCGGATGGGAACACATTGCAAAGCATGGACTGCCCTCCGTGATGATCACATACCGTATTGAGAAACTTTTCCTGCCTTGTATAATGTCCGGGGCAACATCAGAAATTGCAGTAACTTCAGTGTAATTATTACCTTTGAATACAAGTGTCATTTCAGTTCTTGTCCTTACATATTTCTTTCATTTTCGTTCTGTACTACGCTGTAGCAGGTTCTTCTATGTGCTGCCCACGTTTCAGCGAGCTATGTTACTTGACAGTGACACGTCATGCGAAAGTTACTTTCATTATCAAGTTTTGAACACCAGTGAAAATACTTAATATAATACACAACAAACACAAAAATTTTTGTTAGAAAATACAGCCAACAAAAATATTAAGAAAAAGAAGAACACTTTCCGGATGCACAACTACAGTAAATATCGTTTCCGTTAAACGTCTCTCATGTCCTTCTAAGCGAAATCAGTTACTACCACAATTAACAGTTATTTTGTTGTGAAGACGAGAAATGTATGTCTCGAAATTCTGTGTGAGCGAATTCCACAGTTCACAGGTACATTCACACTATTACCGGAATTGTGAAGCTCAGTTCATGGGGACTAGAATTGTCCTTGTCTGTTCTTTGGTGTCGTTGCACTAGAAACAAAAGTTCAGGCTAATAATTGTTCATCAGTCAGAAAGGAGCACAGATGCTGTAACTGTACTAACAGTGATCAGACAGAAATATCTCTATGTGTAAAGAGATGAGTAAGGCTTCTGTACTGGACACGGCAATGGGCACAAGCAGATACTTCAAGATAAACAGGATAATAGTGACAATATGGCTGCTGTAATGTTTTTTTTTTCATGGTAAGGACTACGGGACCAAACTGCTGTGGTCATCGGTCCTTAGGCTTACGCACTACTTAATCTAACTTAAACTAACGTATGCTAAGGACAACACACACACACACCCATGCCCGAGGGAGGACCCGAACCTCCGATGGGGGTAGCCGCCGCTGTAATGTGAAGTAAGCTGGACATAGGCGATAATATGAAATAAAATGGTGTCTGATTCACATGCTGTAGTTGTTCACCTTATGTCTGGTAGAATGAGACAGAAGAAGAAGGTTTCGGACCAAACTTGCCATAGAAAAGTAGTCTCTGTTGTTGGCAAAGGAGTGTCCATCAAACTGGGGCACGCTATTGCACCGTTGATCATCCTTCGCTCACAGTAGCAGTTCGTGATAATGCGAGGTGGAATCCAAAATTTTCGGGACTGGTGCTGCCATCTGGAAAGTAGAGCCGCTAGGATGTGAGAGCTGCATGTCTGATGAGTCAGTGTGCGGAGTGGCGTTCAGCTGGGAGGACGTGTTGCGTGTCCACAGTGATTTCCATAATACTCTGTGTTTGGTGTGTGGCGATTTTATGATGGTGCCGCGAACAGAACAGCGCCTTTGTATGAAATTCTGTGCGAATCTCGGGAAAAGTGCTAAGGAGACCCTTGCAATGATTCAACAAGTGTTTGGGGGACCCAGAGACAAAGCAACAAACGTCCCAGTGGAAGAGCCCACGCTTTCCAAGACTCACAAAAGCGAGACAGGTGAAGAGCAAAGTGAAGAGCATGATCATCGTTTTCTTTGATACCAAAGGGATTGTTCATAAAGAATTCGTCCCACCCAACGAAACAGTGAATTCCGCCTGATACTGTGACGTTTTGCGACGGCTCTATAAAAACGTGCGGCGACGACGGTACGAACTTTGGCGTCAAGGGAACTGGCTGCTGCATCACGACAACGCGCCCTTTCACACGTCCTTGCTCACCGGGACCTTTTTGGCAAAAAACAACATAGCAGTTGTACCCCTTGCACCGTACTCACCAGATTTGGCACCTTGCGACTTCGCGCTATTCCCAAAACTGAAACTCAAGTTGAAAGGTCGTCGGTTCGACACTCTAGAGAGGATTCAAGAAGCATCGTTGGTGGTGATAAACACCCTCAAACACCAGGACTTCCAGAAAACGTTTGACCAGTGGCAGAAGTGCTGGGACCGGTGTGTACATGCAGATGGGAACTACTTCGAGGGTGATGGTGATCATTAGTCCAAAGGTATGGTTTTTAACAGATGGCAGCTACAATCCCGAAAATTTTGGATAGCACCTCGTATGTTTCCGCTGACCAGGATGTCGTGCTGAGCTGTGGAGTCTGCTGTCAGAACCCACGGTAGGCTGACACACGCTTGACTAGGCCTTATCAGTAGCTTCCCGTTCCTTTACTCACATCAAAAGCGGCGTGACGCAGACATCGCCTGAACTCTTGGAAAGTGTAAGACTTCTGGACAGCTGCCCCCTGTGGTCCACTGCAGCTGGTGACAGTGATCAATGGGAAGTGTTCTTCAGCGCTTTCTGCAGTGGCAAGCCTACAGTTAAGTGGTGTGATTCTGCTCAGCCCAGCTCCATTCAGATCACTGCAGACCCAACCCCCTTGAGTGAGACTGTGAGCCGATCGCTGCTGGCGTAGGTCTGTACCAGTCCACTGAACCATAGCAGGAAATCTCCACGAGATTCTCCTTTCTACTGACTGTCATAGGTGCATTGCTCATCACTTGTGAGTCCCCGCAGATAATTCATAACGGCTCAATACTTTATTTGCTGTATACAAATACATTTTAACAGAAACTGGGTACATGTAATTATAACTCTTACTTGATATAAATCGTTTATGTTTATGAGAACAGTATCGGCTGATGCCGTTTAGAATTAGACATTAGTTAAAGAAAGATTTCTATAATTAATAATAAATCTGGGTCGATCACCTTTAACAATTTATATAATACATAAAATTTGAAAATAAAACCTTGCAACACCTATGGTCATAAGACCTTGAAGATTAAGGACGTGCTGGAATATTTATTATTGGAAGAACAGTATGAAAGCTTTATACGTCATGATAAAGGGCAATTTTGCTTGAAACTTTTTTGGAGCTTTTGCTATTATGAGCGTCTTGCATGCCTGAACACATGAGTGATCTGTTATTTTTTTGGTACCAAAGGCTGTGTTAGAAGTATAGGACGACAGAGAGAAAGAGAGAGTGAGAGAGTTTGTTGAGAGAGAAAGAGATAGATAGAGAGAGAGAGAGAGAGAGAGGGAGAGAGAGTTTGTTGAGAGAGAGAGAAAGAGTGAGAGAGAGTTAGTTTTGTTGAGAGGAAGAGTGAGTTCGTTTCTTGAGAGAGAGAGAGAGACTGTGTGGCGAGTGAGGTATTTTGAAAGCGGCTGCGCTAAATAGAGAATGAATTTTATCTGGAATTCTACCTGGGGTGATTGAGGCTCCAGAATGACTTTTAGATGCTTTCGTACGTAGGTGACACTGTAATCTGAAAATAGAACACTTATTTTCACGTTGATTGCAATACACAAAAATAAAAACCAAAGTTCACGGTAGTGCTAAAGTGTACAAGGTAACAGTAACGGCTATACACGGTAATAAGAAATATACCCTAATAAGAGGTTTCATCACACAGAGTTTCCAAGTTTCAGAACATACCTCTCATCAACTTCCATAATTTCAGCTATACACTTGAATTTTTATTACAATTCCTAGTCTAATAAGAAAAACATTAGTTATGTACCTGCTTCACTCCTCTCCTGTCTATGCTAAATCTCCTACGTTTTTAGGGCACATGCTGAAAGAAAAGAAAACTACGCAATTGAAACTATTCTACTAAACCAGATCGAAATATCTCTTAATATGACCCATTACTTCCTGATATTACTCCCTGTTTCCGTCGTATGCCTCGGTCCTTCTGACCATCCACTATTCTCCTCTTCATCTCTTTTTTGGTAATCTGTCCTGCAATAGTTTTATTGGTGTGAAGGAAGGAAGGGGGTAAAATGACAACTGACTTTAATATCGAATGTGAGAGTATTAGTCTGTTTCCAAATACACACTCATTTCCCACACTGCTTCTTCCGGATCGCCACGAATGACAGGTAACTGTCTTCATTTTTATTGGATGTACAGAACATCCGCGGAGCCAAGTCATGTTCTGCCGCTTCAAGGTAGGATACAGGATATTCCGTTACACTTCTGAAACTTGATATCTTCTATAAAAGATGCAGTCCCAGAGCAATCGTAGCACTCGGATCAGTGGTTCATTGTTCCTGAAATGGGCCTGTAACATAAATGGTGAGGTAGCTGAGGCTCTCAATTCTACTAAATGATATGGTAAGTTCCAAATAAGGAATGCGAATAGTTTTTCTTTTTATTTACGACACACGAAGAAAATTAAGCCGCAAACTGCTAATAAAATGTTTTGCATATGTTAGATTACAAAATCACACATTTCACAATTCGTGTTAGAGACGATCACAATCCTCCTACATTAGTAGTAGTATACTATTCTACCTTACGGCAGGTCTTGTCATTGGTTGAGCCTCTTCCACTTTTTTCTGTCCATAGCCAGTCTGATCATTTCTGAATATTTCCCTTCTTTGATATTGTCCAGCATTTGATATCTTGGTTTTCCTCTACCCCTTTTTCCCTCTATTCCTTCCTTCAATAAACAGTCCCTCCTCAAACAATGTCCACTTATGCTCCGTTTTCTCTTTCTGATGACTTTCAGCAGCCTACATTAAGTCTTGTAAAAAACATGTTCACAAAAATTATATACAATGCTTCTCTGATTTCTTTGCTTTGCACGGAGAGTCGTTACATTCGAATGCTATTATGAGATGCGCACCCGAGATCTTAACTGCGCTTTCGATAACGTGTACCATACTGTTCAGCCCCTCGCTCCGTACTGACCAGACAGACCGAATCGCGTCGTTCCTAAGCGCATTTTAGGCGGAAACTGAAGACGCACGAAGCGCTTTATCTGAACAGTCTTATTCTAATATTAATGGGAACTGTTATAAAAATGAAATCTGCAATAAGTAAATTAAGCTTGCTACTGAAAGTGTATTCAGCATGATAGACAATCCAATCTGATTTATATCTTATTACATCTTAGTAAACGAATCTAAGAAAATTGGTGCATTGTTCCTGTGTTAGCAGCCAGTCAGATTATGCCGCTGTTAAACTGGCGCTATTTCTCGCGTAGCTGGTACCCAATGTAAAATCTCTTGTCTTTCCCTCACCACATCGCTCACGTCATGTCGCATCTACTGTAATCTCAGCCAAACTACGGAGTGAATCTTGGGAACGACCGTTGTGGCTGAGCTATGCAGACTACTATCGATCTTGATGGCAACAGTAAATGTAGGCTTTGACTGAATGCCACGCCGGGGATAACAGATAGCAAGCTTGAGAGCTCGGGATGTGTGGCCCGTACTACTACATTTTGCCTACCGCAATTTGCACGTACGAATTGTTCATAAAATAGCCATGTAAACGATGCACCTGTGCACGTACTCTGATTTTACTCACTTATTTTGCTGTATCGATAGTTAAAACCTCATGCCTACAAGATAAATGTAAACGTTGAACTAATTTCGTTCGTCTGCTATTTTGCTTCTTCTGATGTTTCGAATAATCATGTGACAATCCTCTTTCAGTGTTATCTTGGTAAAATATCGCGCTCCTCCTGCTACGCTCCTGTAAAGATTCCTATGAAACTCTTACGTAAGTTTTCCTAATATAGTGCAATGTGAGCATCGTTCTGACTTTCAATTATATTTAAAAGACTTTATTTCTCAATTTTTTTTTAATGCATGACATGCGTTCTCAAAGAGGCGCGGCTGGAACAGATGTGTCGACGGCACATTATCGGTTGACGTTAATGACCGAACACCCATCGTGTTCGCTCGTTACTTTTCATTCCGTATTACACAGTACGTCCCTGCGATACCTTTACCTGTCAGTTCTTATATATTGGTTTCCTTTTTTTTTTTTCTTGCAAGCCATACAATGCATCATTCGGTCATTCGCCCTCTAACAGTGATATTGTCGTACAGTCTACACCAGGTGGACACAGGCTCCAGCGCATCATTCGGTCATTCGCCCTCTAACAGTGATATTGTCGTACAGTCTACACCAGGTGGACACAGGCTCCAGCGATTAATTGAGTTTGATGGTGGTTTTAATACCGTATACATTCCGCTCCTCGATGAAGTCGTAACGAAGTGCTAAGTCGTACATACTGCGGACAACAATACGTGCGCATCCATCTTCTGGTGACTCCTGCGCCAAATCTCGGAAATTTCAGTTCAAAAATCTATTTAACAGATAGTAACGCATCATTCTGGCGCCCAATCTGGGGCCAGACAATATAATTTGTATTGTAGTAATCTGTGCTTAGTTTTTGGTTTCGTGTACCATATTATGAGGACGCAAAAAAATAAATAAAAAAAGCTAATGTAATTGTCGAGAACTGGACGTTGATGAGTTCAAATTGGTTGGCCGACAAGAAAAGAAATAGTTTTAATAATTCTGGACTCTCGCAACTATAGTGCGTTTAAAATTAGTTGCGACTTTTAACGTTTGGTTCAGCGGCGGGGACGTGACGCCGTTGCCCAGGTAACGCCAATGGCGAACCAGCTTTCCCTACCACGCCGCCAGCAATTCGGTTGGTAAAACGCCCCCTGTTGCTATACCGTGGGTAAACAGTACGTCGTGGTGTAGCGCATCAGAGGCATCTACGTTCATTCGCTCTCGTTGTAAAGTGAAATTTTTTGACATTGTCGTCATGTATTCTGAACGAGTGTTTCGTGTTGGCGCTGCATTAATAATAGCAGGGCAGTACGTCTGAAAACACAAGATTCACGATAGAAGTGGATGTTCAAGAACATATTCATTGGCTGTGAAAATTATATTATGCTGCAAAATATTCTTCCGAATTCGATAATAATAATGGACAGTGAACCATACAATTCTGTTGTGATGTATTTCACGACAATTCCTGGGTGGGTGGCGTGGGGGGGAGAGGTGGTCTGGGACGTCAGCCCAGCCCTCGGACAATGAAAACCTACCAACATTTGAAATTCACACCAAAATTAGAAATTCCCGCCAATAAGGTAGGTTGGGGGAGGGGGATGGGGGAGGTAGCTGGGGCCCACGTGGAGGCTGAGAAAAAGAAGTCATTAGGCAATAAGTCGCCCCCATGAACCATGGACCTTGCCGTTGGTGGAGAGGCTTGCGTGCCTCAACGATACAGATAGCAGTACCGTAGGTGCAACCACAACGGAGGGGTACCTGTTGAGAGGCGAGACAAACATGTGGTTCCTGAAGTGGGGCATCAGCCTTTTCAGTAGTTTCTGGGGCAACATCCTGGATGATTGACTGATCTGGCCTTGTCACGGTAACCAAAACGGCCTTGCTGTGCTGGTACTGCGAACGGTTGAATGTAAGGGGAAACTACAGCTGTAATTTTTCCCGAGGGCATGCAGCTTTCCTGTATGGTTAAATGATGACGGCGTCCTCTTGGGTAAAATATTCCGGAGATAAAACAGTCCCCCAGTCGGATCTCCGGGCGGGGACTACTCAGGAGGAGCATGGAATGTCAGATCCCTTAATCGGGCAGGTAAGTTAGAAAATTAAAAAAGGAAAATGGGTAGGTTAAAGTTAGATGTAGTGGGAATTAGTGAAGTTCGGTGGCAGGAGGAACAAGACTTCTGGTCAGGTGAATGCAGGGTTATAGTTCAAAATCAAATAGGGGTAATGCAGGAGTAGGTGTAATAATGAATAAAAAAATAGGAATGCGAGTAAGCTACTACAAACAGGATAGTGAACGCATTATTGTGGCCAAGATAGATGTGATGCCCAAGCCTACTACAGTAGTACAAGTTTATATGCCAACTACCTCTGCAGATGATGAAGAAATTGATGAAAATTATCATGAGATAAAAGAAATTATTCAGGTAGTGAAGGGGGACGAAAATTTAATAGTCATGGGTGACTGGAATTCGATACTAGGAAAAGGGAGAGAAGAAAACATAGGAGGTGAATATGGATTGGGGGTAAGGTATGAAAGAGGAAGCCGCCTGGTAGAATTTTGCACTGAACATAACTTAATCATAGCTAACACGTGGTTCAAGAATCATAAAAGAAGGTTGTATACATGGAAGAAGCCTGGAGATACTAGAAGGTGTCAGATAGATTATGTAATGGTGAGACAGAGATTTAAGAACCAGCTTTAAATTCTAAGACATTTCCAGGGGCAGATGTGGACTCTGACCACAATCTGTTGGTTAGGAACTGTAGATTAAAACTGAAGAAACTGCAGAAAGGTGGGAATTTAAGGAGTTGGGACCTGGATAAACTGAAAGAAACAGAGGCTGCACAGAGTTTCAGGGAGAGCATAAGGGAACAACTGACAGGAATGTCGGAAAGAAATACAGCAGAAGAGGAATGGGTAGCTTTGAGGGATGAAATAGTGAAGGCAGCAGAGGATCAAGTAGGTAAAAAGACAAGGGCTAGTAGAAATCCTTGGGCAACAGAAGAGATACTGAATTTAATTGATAAAAGGAGAAAATACAAAAATGAAGTAACTGAAGCAAGCAAAAAGGAATACAAACGTCTCAAAAATGAGATCGACAGGAAGTGCAAAATGGCTAAGCAGGGATGGCTAGAATACAAATGTAAGGATGTAGAGGCGTATATCACTAGGGGTAAGTTAGATGCTGCCTACAGGAAAATTAAAGAGACCTTTGGACAAAAGTGAACCACTTCTATGAATATCAAGAGCTCAGATGGAAACCCAGTTCTCAGCAAAGAAGGAAAAGTAGAAAGGTGGAAGGAGTATATAGAGGGTCTATACAAGGACGATGTCTTGAAGACAATATTATGGAAACGGAAGAGGGTGTAGATGAAGGTCAAATGGGAGATATGATACTGCGCGAAGAGTTTGGTAGACCACTGAATGACCTAAGTCGAAGCAAGGCCCCGGGTTTAGACAACATTCCATTAGAACTACTGATAACCTTGAGAGAGCCATCCCTGACAAAACTGTACCATCTTGTGAGCAAGATGTATGAGACAGGCGAATTACCCTCACACTTCAAGAAGATTATAATAATTCTAATCCCAAAGAAACCAGGGGTTGACAGATGTGAAAATTACTGAACTATCAGTTTAATAACCCATTGCTGCAAAATACTAACACGAATTCTTTACAGACGAATGGAAAAACTGGTAGAAGCCGACCTCGAGGAAGATCGGTTTGGATTCTGTAGAAATGTTGGAACACCTGAGGCAATACTGACCTTACGACTTAACTTAGAAAATAGATTAAGGAAAGGCAAACCTACGTTTTTAGCATTTGTAGACTCAGAGAAAGCTTTTGACAATGTTGACTGGAGTACTCTCTTCCAAATTCTGAAGGTGGCAGGGTTAAAATACAGTGAGCGAAAGGCTATTTACAATTTGTACAGAAACCAGATGGCAGTTGTAAGAGTCGAGGGGCATGAAAGGGAAGCAGTGGTTGGTAAGGGAGTGAGACGGGGTTGTAGCCTATCCCCGATGTTATTCAATCTGTATATTGAGCAAGGAAAAGTAGGAGTAGGAATTAAAATCCATGGAGAAGAAATTAAAACTTTGAGGTTCGCCGATGACATGGACAGTGAACGGAATGGACAGTGTCTTGAAAGGAGGATATAAGATGAACATCAACAAAAGGAAAACGAGGATAATGGAATGAAGTCGAATTAAATCGGGTGATGCTGAGGGTATTAGATTAGGAAATGAGAGGCTTAAAGGGGTAAATGAGTTTTGCTATTTGGGGAGCAAAATAACTGATGATGGTCGAAGTAGAGAGGATATAAAATGTAGAATGGCAATGGCAAGGAAAGCGTTTCTGAAGAAGAGAAATTTGTTACCATCGAGTACAGATTTAAGTGTCAGGAAGTCTTTTCTGAATGTATTTGTATTAAGTGTAGCCATGTATGGAAGTGAAACGTGGACGACAAATAATTTAGACAAAAAGAGAATAGGAGCTTTCGAAATGTGGTGCTACAGAAGAATGCTGAAGAACAGATGAGTAGATCACATAAGTAACATATTTTCAGGCATCAAGGGATCGCCAATTTTGTATTGGAGGGCAGCGCGGAGGGTAAAATCGAAGAGGGAGACCAAGAGAGGAATACACTAAACAGATTCAGAAGGATGTAAGTTGCAGTAGGTACTGGGAGATGAAGAAGCTTGCACAGGATAATCACACTGACGGCACTAACCTACAATGATTATGGGGCACAAAGAGCTAAGTTGCAACCTCAGTAGTGGCATAGGACAAAATTGAAGTCGTAGAAGCAGTCACGGTCTCTCAGTGGAAGTGCCCCCGGAAGTCTCGCGAAGATCCTCCAGAAATGCGATCACAACGAGGGTATAACCAAGAATAACGTTCCTCAGAGATCTATGTGGAGAAGGCGCCAGGGGCAGCCTATTCTTCAGTGCGCAAGATCGTTAGACGAACTCACAACGTGTAAGAAACCTTGCCATCTTTCCTCCGAAAACTTGATTTATTCGCTAGCCAATCTCTGAATTTTGCAAGTTTAAACAAGATGTTCGCTTTCACTCTCGTCACATGCAGCTCACACCAACGCAAGCCAACTCACGCTTGGGAAGATGGCGCCCCAACTTTCGCTCTGTCTGCTATTTCAGATATCGAACAATCATAGCGTCTCCCATTATGTACGACGTGAGGCAGCTCAATAACCTCCGAGTCCTCGCGTCAGAAACACGCTTTGGCACTTCTTCAAAAAACGGGCCGAACATTCCGGAGGTTCATCACTGACATGGTCCTGGGAATGGAATGTCACGAGTCGGCCGCCTGTAGCCCGTTCGTTTATCACAAGCGTCTTGACTGTTACCAGCAATTTGGGTGAATAGAACAGACTGTTCAAGTGCTGTACGATGGTTCCCCTCATATCTTACATACAACCGGAAGTGTGTAATGATCAGAATAAAGAGATAACAATCGAAGAATGTAGCATCGCTGGTCTCCCAAGGATCGGTATTAGTCCCATTATTTTTCTCATTGCTGTATATATTAATGATACGTCGACTATTATCTCACACTGCTGATATCATCTATCTGCTGACGACCCGTCAGTTGGGCCTATGCCTCAGATCAATAAACCTTTGCACAGCCATACAGAACGTAAACACTTACATGATTTGTCAGATTGGGTGCAGAAAATAGCTTTGAAAATTAACCGGTCTAAAACGAAAACAATGTTAGTCGTTAACAAAAGAATTGTTACTCTTCAGTTCAAAGAATTTCTTAATCCTAAACAAGGTCCCAGCATCACCTCATTCAGTACAGAACCATGAAAAAAGAATTAGCTCTCGAGCTTAAAAAGAAACTCGTAGAGTAACGAACGGACCCCAGCCTTGCCTATGGTGATCTAATTCTCCAACGACTTTCATATGAGAACTTACGTCGACCGGAAGTGCTGAGGAATTCTTGAGTGCAACACATCTGTGATCTGTGCTGTTTTGATTATATTATTCATGCCCATGATTAATTATCATGGCTGCTTGCCGATAAGTCTGTCGATTACCATGTCCCACATTTACTGTATTGTCAAAATCTGTCATAGCAGTCCTTCCCATTCATCTACAACCCTTACTACACTATCTGAGTAACAGAACAGGAATACCCACTCTCTGTGTACCACTACGTAACACTGTAACGTTCTCTAAACAATTTTATGTACCAGGAACCCAAGTTTGGAACAATCTTCCCCAGGATATTAGGGACTTTAAAATCCCTTCAAACTTCAAAAGACAGCTATCTTTAAGTCTTGCAAAAAGTTCAAGATCAATAGAAAGCCCTAAAAGGCTTAGAAATATTCCCTTTAAAAATTTAAAAAACAGAAATAGATCAAGATATTCTACAATTCTTCCAAAACAATTTAAGAGAGAAACCGCCCCGCTTCGAAACAACTAGGCCACGGTGGTGGCTACCAGGAATACAACAAATGTAAAAACAATATTTTAATCATAGCTGCACAACACCAACGGTTTCACGTAATAAAATTATAAACAGCCGACCAGTTGCAATGGATAAAGAAATTCTTTACCTAGGTTTCGCCAAATACAAATTTGTCTTCGTCAGAAGGTAACCCAAGGACAATGAACATCATAGCTTACATTAGAAAAGTATGAAACTTACAAGCCAAGAATACATTTTTTAAGACAAATTAGAGAACTCTTGCATTACAGAAGTATGATAACGACGACTGGTACTTACAATTTTACATTCGTAAGGACTGACGTACCATCGCCGTTTTTACAAATGTCGGCATAGATCCATGTGTCAAAAATAAAATATAGCCCTAGAATTAAGGTTTGTCACGTTAATATAAAATAGCCCATTGATCTTGCAGAGCTCACAACCGACTGAGTGTAATCGGTGAGCGTAGTTACTCTGAAAACAGGGCAGATGGCGCTCGTGCCGAGAAACATGTGCCAATTGGCGTACAAAGGCAACGTGTAAATTATCAGTATTAATAACGTCCTTAGGTAGAGTAACAATAAAAAAGGAAGGAAATTAACACTCCCGTTATAACGGTATGGGAGCATAGGTACAAATAATGTAGTTATACATCTAAAAAGGCAGGTGGCGCTTACGCCGAGAAACTTACGCCAGTGGCATATACAGCCAATACATAAAATATTACATTACTATATTAGCGAAGCCCACAGCAAAATCACCTAAGGGCCGATGTAGTAGCAAACATACATCGTGACAAAACCACCATTACATAAGGGGTAGTGAGCTTAAAGCACTGAAGGTGCATCATAGCTTCCTGAGGAAATAAACCACTAAGGATACCAGCATTAATGTTATATTGTAAACAGTGCATGTTTAAAGCCTTCGAAAAATTGTCTACAAGCAAGGTTCAATTGGTCGTTCAGTATATTACCGTCCTTGAGCTCAAGACGTTTGAAAATTTGTAACTCTTCCCACAGATCTAATCTACGCCCTTTGTCTTCTCTGTGTAGGATAACAGTGTCTTCTAAATGTTTTGGCGTATGACTGGCTATCAGGAGGTGTTCAGCAAAAGTAGAATTGTCAATATTCGCTCCTTTTTTACCTCATAGGTTACTTTGTATCTTGTTTTCACAGCTCTGCCTGTTTGACCAATGTAATATGAAGGGCAGTTGTTACAGGTTAGTTTGTAAACCCCTGAAGTGGAAAACCAATCGCCGGCGATCTCTACTGAATTTACAAGATTTCTTTAAACTGGTATCTGCAGAGAAGGAGACGTTACAGTGATATTTTTTCATTAGAAGACGTTTTATCCTGTATGATATATTGCCCAAGAAAGGAAAAAAATAAATTGTTTAGCTTCTTTGCTATCAGTGGGGAGGTTGTTGCTCAAAGTCAAACCGTTTTGGGAAGTTTTCTTAGTGAACATGTACTCAATCGTATTCTGATTGTACCCATTATTAACCGCTATCGCTTTGATGACATTCAGTTCTTTTTGTTGATCGGCAGGTGATAAAGGAGTAGTTACCATACGGTGAATGGCAGAATGAAAAAACGCCAGTTTATGAGCTTTTGGATGAGTTGAGACAGCAGGGATGACATTATCTGAATACGTTTCCTTAGGGAAAATGTTGAAATTGAAGGAACTATTCTGTATAGAAATTGTTAAATCAAGAATGTTACGTTCACTTTTTTCATTCTGAAGGTCTTTTGTGAAGGAAATCTTTTCATGTAAACCATTGGAAGTATTGAAGAGAAGCTGAACTCATGATCAGTACCGTCAAAAGCAATGATAATGTCGTCAACATAACGTCCACAATAACGGATTTTGTGGCGTAATTCTGAACTTGAATTGAAGAACGTTATTTCCAGAGCGTTGATGAAAACATCTGCAAAATACCAGCGAGGGAACTACCCATTGCTAAACCATATGGTTGTATATACATTTTCCCATTGAACGTGCAGTAATTGTATTTCAAAACGACTTTAAGCAAACTAATGAGTTCTGCAATCTGAATTTCACTTAGTTTTTTATGTATTAGTAGATTCCTTTTTACAAGGGCTGTGATTACATCGACAGGGACATTTGTATAAAGACTGACGATGTCAAAGGAACCAGTCTAGTGTCAGGTGCACATTTTACAGTTTGAATATTGTTGGCCGATTCCTTGCTGTTTTTAATTTTAAAATTAAAGATGCTTCTACTGAAACATAAAAAAAGAATTGCAACTGGTCGGCTGTTTATAATTTTATTATGAATGTAAAAACAGTGACAGCAAGCAGGACTGTAGTGGCTTAAGCGTTTGGTAAAATGGCAATAATTGCAAATATGCGTGATGAATTAAACTTGCGATATATTTTAACTTTGTGAAGTTTAGGAACCATCTGAAGACTTGAAACCATCCCATTTGCGCTATTTTTAGGCTTTATTCCGGGATGGGAAGACAGGCAAAGGCAAATTTAACGAGGAACAGAATATTAAGAAGATCGCCAGGACAGCGCGTCGCAGTAATCATAAGAACTTGTCAGACGACCCGCAGCCGCAATTCGGCACGGTCTGGCGGTCTCGCTGAGGTGCCAGTACCGGCCTCTACACAGAACTACGTCCGCTTCCTCTCCCGTCGTCAAGTCTGCCGGCTGGTGAGGCACACTGCAACAATATTTTTTTTGGCCGATCGGACAACCAGGAGCTGGATCAGCGTGCGATGTGGCTAAGCAGCCCAGCCTGCAAAACTGACGACCTGATATTAGTGATAGATCGACTTAAACAGTAACCACATGAAACACAAGAATAATTTACCACTTGAATCTTCTGCAAATTTTTTCTGTTGTTCTTAAAAAAATTGGCCAATATTTAAATAACTTAACCGCAAGAAATATATCTAATACACATCAGCTGAGACGAACGACCGACTGAGCAACCAACGGTCGATCACGATGAAATCACAGGCAAGGGGAAACGGTAGCAAGTGAATCGCCAACTGACAACATGTTACCATTAGGTTCGAAGGCAAGCTGCAACAGAAGTGGAGACAAAAAAACAAGAAATCGACCGTAGACATCCTTTGTTCGGACATGACCCTCAATAGCCAAGACTGACGTCAAGAAGAAGCTTCCTACAGAAAACTCACAGAAAAGAGCTTTGGCGAGACTCCCTAGCTGAAGACAATCACATAACGGTAAAGGAGGCAATAGCCGAAGGTTCGCACCTGTCACACGTTACCTGGAAGGCTTTGAACAGACTGCGAGTTGTGATGTCAAGGCGCAAAGCCAACCTCAGGGAGTGGGGCTTCAGTAATGAGGAGGAGACTTGTCAGTGTGGTGACGTACAGGACGAACAACGTCTGCTAGTCTGCAGGAACCTACCGGCTGCATGCACTATCTGTGGTCTTGCTGCAGCCCGCGAAACTGCTGTGATAGCCGTCGAATACTGGGCCCGTCAAAAAATATAATCATCTTGCTGCTTGTTTATCTGCTGCTTGTTTTTATATATTATTGGATCTGAGCCATAAATACTACTGTACATATTTAATTTTGCGAATCTGTTATGCGAAACAATACTTATTAGTTTTTGTAATTATTTTAGGTCCTGCAGTCGAAAGATAAATAAGTAAACCAAGAGGTTGTTTCGACGGATGACAACACAATATGCGGCGTCGGCAACACCCTTTCGATGGAAACCCAAAAGCCACCAGCCTCTCGCGGACTAAAGCCTTTGGTCACTTCCCGCGCAATCGACCAACCGTCGTCCCGACCGCTTTTCCTCAGAACCCCAATTTTCACCCAGTGCTGTCCAAACGAGACTCGCACGCCGCGAAAATTCGTCCCTCCGGCCAGTGTTCGGTGGCCGCGCCACCAAACCACCAGAGGAGAAACCAAGCGAAGGAAGTCTCTTGGAAGAGAAATGGATACATGGCGACACTGCTCACTACCTACTGAACAATAGTTATTAAGTCACATTCACCTTCGCTTTAAGCAGTTGAACACCATCGATAATGTAGAGACATGCCCAAATACAACTAATATAGACAGGGTTCCTTTATTTGAGACAGCGAAACATTTGAATAACTGCGTATCACGTTAAACAACAGAAAAATATGTGTTCAGTATTTTTGAAAATGCTGTCCGCCGATACCAGTGTTGACTGCACGGGAAAAAATACGTAGCTTCTGTGCGTAACAGTTTTGCCGTTGCGTCATAGGTGGCAATGTAATCGACAGGTAACACCATTGAATTACAAAACGGCACTATCTCGATAAAAAAGCGTTGAACCAAAAACATAAAAAGAGACGGTGTGTGACAAACGACTCTGCGTTTTGCTGTTTTCTCCAGGTGGCTGATTTGAAGCTTCCTTCATGATTTGGCATCATCACATTGCGTGCACATCGTCTCTCATTTCTCAATTACGTTTTTTTCGTAACGTGACTGCGTTGGCCGTCCGGTGTGGCCGTGCGGTTCTAGGCGCTTCAGTCTGGAACCGCGTGGCCACTACGGTCGCAGGTTCGAATCCTGCCATCACACACGTGATGTCCTTAGGTTAGTTAGGTTTAAGTAGTTCTAAGTTCTAGGGGACTGATTACCACGGAATTTAAGTCCCATAGTGCTCAGAGCCATTTGAACCAAGACTGTGTTTTTAGGTAAAATGCAGGGTATTACGATATAAGAGTGAATTTGAATGGTCTACACTTATGGAAAGTGTGGCAGGAATGTGTATAATGCCATAATCCATTATGCTAAACGTTTTCAAAACGAAGTTCGATCAAGCGCTTCTCTTTGATGGGTTATTCCTCACTTCTATGCTGTATAACCAGGAAAAAGAAAAAGTCGATGAATAGTTGCTGGAGAGAATAATGAAACTGCGATATCAGCTAGTACTCGACAATTAAGTAGTGAATCGGAAATTAGTCAGACTACCGTTTGCTCATTTCTGAAACGTTGACAGTAACATCTTTATCATATTTCCTTCCTTCGGGAACTTCATGACAATGATTTCCAGAATCGAGTAACATATTGCCACTGGTCACTTCAGCAAACGCAGAAAGGACGCAAACTCTTTGCTAGAGTACTGTACTCTGAGGTGCTGACCTTCATTTACCTGACTTTCATGATTAATCGACACCACACACATTGTTGGAATGTGGAAAACTTACGTAAGTTACTCCATGTTGAACATCACCGGTCGTCGTACGTGAATATTTGGTGTGGAATAATTGGTGACAAACTTATTACTCCATTATTTATCGATGGACGCTTAAATAGTGGTAAATATCGAACATTCTTGGAGGACGATCGTGCAGTACTGCTTACACACTCTCCGTTGTTTTAGCTACAAAGTGACCAGCACACCATTCCATAGTAGCATGGAAAGTATTGGTTCGCGTTTATGCATTGATCGGGAGGTAGGGCAGTGCGTAGCCCTGCAAGATCAAAATGGTTCAAATGGCTCTGGGCATTATGCGACTTAACACCTGAGATCATCAGTCCCCTAGACTTAGAACTACTTAAACCTAAATAACCTAAGGACATCACACACGAGGCAGGATTCGAACCTGCGACCGTAGCGGTCACGCGGTTCCAGACTGAAGCGCCTAGAACCGCTCGGCCACACCGACTGGCCCTACAAGGTCACCGGACTGTTGTTTGTAATGATACTTCACGAGCGATGTTTATAATGAAGTTTCAACAATGCACGATAACATGATTTACGATATTATCAATGCATATCACACTTCTCAGTTGTGTCAAATCATTCCATGCGCGGAAAAATAAATGCGTCCAAGCGAGCGGCGGCATACTTGAGCACTTATTGTGTAATAATAGTTCTTACAAAAAAACACTCCGTTGGTGAGTGGTAAGAAATCACACCTCAAAAGAGCACCATGTTGATGAGAGATGAGAGGACATATCTGAAATTATCTTTTTTCACAATTACCGAACAGTCTGCTTTCCTTTCCTTTCTTTAATCCAATGCATTTTTCTAAAGAAAATACCGTTCTGCACATCAGTTATGTTATTTTATGGTGGAAGAGGGGCGCCCAACATTGTTATCACCCGATAGCGATTTAAAAAATCTGAACACGGAATTATCTGTTTTCTAATCCGATGGTATTTTTTGTGGTATTTTGTTGCCTCAAGATAAAGAATTCACCATGTATATCAAAGCACAAGTAATATAAATCGATATACGTACACATAATCGAAAATCATTTTTATCGTGCGTAACAATAATCTCGAACATTTCCGTAAATGATGGCACATAAAACCTATGTAATAATAAATTACAAAATACCAAATAAGATTTACATCCTTCACACGGAGTTCAAAATTACATAATGTTAGCGAGCAATAAAAAACTTTACAACTGATATTCAGTGATTAAGTATTCACTCCCCTGTTTACTGCTAATGTGTAATCAGTCTGGCAGTAAACTGTTCACTGTTAAGGCCAACAGACGAGTCCTTGTTAAACAAAATTACAAAACACGCATCTTATCATGTACTGGTCAGTTCCAGTATGAAAAACTCACTCACGAAATTACCACAGATTCGAGCTTTTTTTTATCTGTTCAGTACGTGAGATAGTTTCCACTAGTGCGCTACGAAGTTAAGTATAGAATTTAACTTTCACTGACTATGTTCACTGGCCATTCAGAATTGCACGTAATTACCGGACGAACTTGGGAAATTCATCTCTGCACAAAGTTTCTCTTACTTATTTTCGTCACACGTCAGTGTACTTCTATTAGCAAGGTATTCACATTGTTTATGGCTGAAACCTATCTGTCTTTAGTATCGTTCATATGAGTTATTTTGTCACTACTGTTCATGCTTGTTGTAGGTATGTACAAGTTTATGCTATCTAATGATTGTTCAGTCCTTCAGTGATGTCACAATGCTCATGAAAACGTAAGCAGGTTATATTGTCCTTCCACTTGCTCAAGACTTCTAATATTATTTATTGCATGATCGTGAGATGCAACAGGTTGTCCATTCCCAGTTAGGAAACATCGTTATTTCGACATAAGATAGTGTTCATCCCTAGTTCAAGTATTCCTTTGCCGTGTGTAAATTGGGCTCTTTTCCACTGTGCTTTGGTTCGTTGATTACAGTTGTCGTAACTCAGAGGGTGGTACAGGCGAAAATGAGTTCATCGAGTTACACGGGCAGGCCCCAGGTAAATGTCGTTATCCCGTACATCAGATCTGCCGAAACAGGTCTAGCACGGTTGTTGTCAGTGTTGGGGAGCTGCTAAATGACTGCTCGTGTTATAACGATGGCAAGATTCCAAGACGGCTCCCTGCAGAGTCGGCTTTCTGCTACCGACAAATGGTCGTGTGGCCATGTAGACAGTGCTCACATTATGTTTGTCCCCGGCCTGTCATATTTGGTCATCTGAGTTTAAAAAGGTGTTGTGCGACACGTGACTTTGGCATTACGCCAAATTCACTCCAGCTACGTCCGCAGTCGCTATCTCTGGTCTGCCTCAGTCCCCTTAATGATTACCTCGTCCTAGCTGTCTCTCATTCTCGTGACTCTTCTCAACTCTAGTTCAATCTTGAACAGTGTTACAGAAACACGTTGGAAACAGGTAATAAAGTACATCGCAGTATATATATTTTCCTACAGACACATTTTACTTTATTTAAATGCAAATCAGCCACAAAGAAGTTGGTGCAAATCTCTTATTTAATACTGATTCCTCATTCATTAAACTCGTATCATTTCTTATTACTGTGACGTGCTGATTATATTTGTCGAGTTTAGATGACTAATGTGTTAGTTTACATACGCTTTATCACTCTTGTACTACAGTAATACGGTTTATATGTCCCTTGGTGCTGGTACAAACACCTCGCTTTTACTTGCTAGGTCGATGCCGCCTACTGCGCCAGTGCATCTGGTGTGGCTACTCTACTCACAATGCCGGCACCAACCTGTCGATCTTCTTGTTCACTATCGCTTCATTGCTCAATTTCAATATTTGTTTGCTATCAAAGTGCTACTTCTCTTCCTATAATTCCATTTAACTTTTACCGCTGCTCTGTCACTTTAGAACAACAGATTTTTTCTGCAACATCCCACGCATATTGTTTACGTTGAACAGTAAAAAATCTCACAACCTACTCCCTTCATCTTACAGATTGTTTTTTTATGTTGCATCATTCTTACCTCCTTGCTTTGCTTTGACCCAACAACTACTCACATATCGTGGAGTTTAATCTCTCTAATGGTTCATGTGCAAATTTTTTTTTAATTACCGTAGTTCTCTCTTCCTATTGTAAATAAGAATATCATCTTTCGTAACAGTCGCGCGGAGTGGCAGCGCGGTTTGGGGAGCCATGTCACGGACTGGGCAGCCTCTCCCGCTGGAGGTTCGAGTCCTCCCTCGGGTATGGGTGTGTGTGTTTGTCTTAGCGTAAGTTAGTTCTTTTTTTTTTTTTTTTTTTTGCCGGCCGGAGTGGCCGTGTGGTTCTGTGCGCTACAGTCTGGAGCCGAGCGACCGCTCCGGTCGCAGGTTCGAGGCCTGCCTCGTGCATGGATGAGTGTGATGTCCTTAGGTTAGTTAGGTTTAATTAGTTCTAAGATCTAGGCGACTGATGACCTCAGTTTTTGGTATGAGTTTCCTCCAGTAGGTAATACATCCAGACTGTTAGCAGCGAAGTAAAATACACAAAACTTAGTGTATCCTACTCTCACAAGAGTTATGTAGCCTCACGAAAAAATTTGTGTATCGTACTAGTACTCTACCTAATACCCTAGACTCTATAACTGGCTCAAAATAAAAATCGCCACTAGCTCAGTGCAACCTCACAACTGACTCAGTATAATCACAAAAATTAGAGGCCGGCTCTCCAAAACATCGTGTTCAGCGCTACTTAGCGACTAGCCTAACAAAAATCATCATCAATAAAATTTGAGCATCATCCTCATAATAATTATGTGTAGTTTCATCCAATGTTTTTTTTTCGACTGGTTCTTCGTTTGGCATCTCCTGCACAGTCTCCTCAAATGGAGGACGATTAGAGTTATCCCATGCACGGAGATGCTAAATTCAATCTTACAGCTCGTAATTATGTGGATCAGACTGCCTCTCCTTCGCAAATACACACTTGCTTCCAGCGGGCGACAGACTTTCTGTACTGTCTTCTTACAAATCCCTTTACTACTTAAACATCTTGATATGAGAAATTTGTTGTCTCTCCTTAGACTTGTGGCTTCGCACGTCTCCAGTCCATCAACATCATCTTTCACCATCCAATCCTTCCTGATTGCATTCTTCTTTCCTCTGCACTTCCGTAAACAGAACTGTGAAATTTGTCTTTGTCGCAATATGATAATCTTCTTGATCACTCGTTGTAACGTGCAGTTGACCGATTTGCTCTCATCTACGCTACGCCTAGGTCTGCGAGAACTGACTCGACAGCCGTCAGCGGGAATCTAACACGCAACTGAAAGAGGCATCAGCTACAAGGCTGGTTTGGAACAGGACGACTGTAAACGTGTTCAATAAATAAGTGAACTTTGACAATATTTTACCTGCGTCAGAGACGCTTCACAGGTACCCAACTGCTACTCTCACTTCATGCGGAGGAATTTCCGCTCGGCCTTCCTGCGAACTGCTGTAGACGTATGCACTCTGACGCCGTCACGGGATTTGGCATCGGGGGTGTTCGGCGCCAGCGCTTGGAATTCCGACATAGGGGTCTGCCTCTACAGCACTCATACTTCGCAGCAATAGTCGCAACGCGGTGAGAACAAAAAACCATTTTTCTTTCTTTGTGGTATGGCAGAATTTAGGCGTCTTGATGGACGTGCTACGTCAAAAGTGTATTTTGTCGAATCAACGGAGCCTGTTGATTTATCGGACTTCAGAGGCAATTATAAAGAAACGAATTTGTTACCTGTAGGACGTGCTATTTTTTAATTTAACGGGCCATAGTGAGCACGTACAAAGTTTGTATCGGTAACTTTTTCTACTTTTAGACGTTATGGTAATGATGCACAGGTCTGTACTAAGTTTTGCTGGACGATGATCAGCCAAAAGCAGTAACTGAGTCTCGTTTCGTACAGTGGAAGTTGCATTTTTCCTGTCCGTTGTATGTTGATGCAGATATTTTTGGTATACATTTAAGACTGTGTAAACTGCGCAAATATACTAGGAACAAGGTCAGTTACTACAAGTGATAGTATAGCCACTTTCAAGGATGATGCGTCAGAACTGTTAGAGGGAAATGATCAGCAGAAGTTATGCCATCAGTAATTCGATGCACAGACTTCGCGGGTCGCGCGAAATTAACAGCAGGGTTCAAGTGAATTTGTGTTCTCTGTAGCAATGCCCCACTTTTCAGGAGATTCTTCAATAGCTAACCTCATCACACCCCCTTCTCCGGCAGAACAACATAGGACGTCTCGGTATTCATTAATGATGTAATGGCTACAGACAGAATGTGTAATTGGTCAGACAAAATTACTCGGCGAATCGCCAATTTACGCCTTACGGGGAAAGCCAAGACATACGTTATGTATCATGAGACCCTGAACAAGTCAAGTACAGTTGAGCAGATAACGGAAGGTTTGCGTCAGAGATGCCATAAGAAAAATAGTGCCACGCTTTTTAGGGAAAAATTGAGTGGGGTGACGCAGAGGCCAAATGAGACTTTAGAGACTTTTTCAGACGGAGTCCGTAAAACAAATGCGCACTCATGAGAGCTGACAGGAAGAGGCGGATCGCATCATATTCCGGGAGTTAGAGAACAGATCACTCGGTGTGTTTTTTCGGGGAATTACTCCGGACTTTTCACGAAGAATTCGAGTGGAAAATCCAGATGATTTGGCTGCAGCACTGCATACTGCCACGCATCTGGCGAAGATTGACATTGCTACAGGGGTAGGCGCTGATATGAGACTTTTTTCTCCTGAAAGGAATTGTTAGCATTGAGGGATGAAGGGGCATTTGAAGACGCAGTGCAGTAAAAAGAATTGTTAAGCAAGTTGGCGTTTTGTTCATGAGGCAAACGAGTGTGGGAACAACTAGCTAAGTGAAGGAAATAATGAACAGAAAACGTTAAACACAAATAGGGGTTTAGTCCCGTCAGGAAACATTCCCGGCAAGTCAGAGTACGGTAGGCACCAAAGCAGAACCGGATTGTGTTTGATGGGCTTTGTAAATGGTAAAGAATGTAAACTTCTAAAACTTTCTGGCAATTTAAAACCGTGTGCTAAACCGAGACCCCAACTTGGAACCCTTGCCTTTCGAGGGCAAGTGCTCTACCAACGGAGCTAACCAAGCACAACTCACGACCCGTCCTCACAGCTTTACTTCTGCCAGTACCTTGTCTCCTACCTTCTAAACTTCACAGAAGCTCTTCTGCGAAACTTGCAAAACTAGGACTCCTGAAAGAAAGGATATTACGGAGACATGGCTTTGCCACAGCCTGGGGGATGTTTCCAGAATGAAATTTTCACTCTGCAGCGGAGTGTGCGCTGATATGAAAGTTCCTAGCAGTTTAAAACTGTGTGCCGCACCGAGATTCGGACTCGACATCTTTGCGTTTCGCGGGCTAGTTCTATAAAAACAGAGCTACCCAAGTACGACTCACGACCCCTCCTCACAGCTTTACTTGCGCCAGTGCCAAACATTTTGTGCCACACAGAGGAGCCGCTGTGTTTTATATATGTGTTATGGTTTTGTTTATTCTTTGATTTACTACAGGATAACTTGAATATACGGTTCCTGGCGGATTAACGTTATGTTGCATGTTGCAGCCCCAGAAGCTGTTATATTTCTTCGCCGTCGCCCTTTGAGCGCATTCTGTAAAGTTTATAACAGGTTTCACGAGTTTCCTGTCGCTGTATTGAGATATAAACAGGTTATACCAACGAATGATTGCCTACTAAACGTGTTTCAACAAAATTATTACCCCGAAGCGATTACCTGCTTAATATCACGGAATTAATGAGTGCTCACGAAGGAGACTGACAAACCACTGACGCACAGGCTATGAGTAATTTCGCCGTGTCGCGACTGCCCGTACTATCGGGCTTTGTGCTCTGCACAGGTGGAGGTAAATTTTTTCTGTTCCGGAATTTCGGCGGACGCTACTAAGTTTGCGGTGGTAGGTCAAATAGATAAACAGTACGCCGCGGAGATACATGATGTAATTATCTCAGACTCCTATGACCTGCTTATAGCAGAATTGATCCAGCGAGTGTCAGCATCGCAGGAACACGGAATCCGACAGGTTCTTACCCAGGAAGACACTGGAGACGAAAAGCCTTCAAGTACTTGGAGCACGTGGAAACCGTACCGGACAACTTACTGTGCACGATAAGGAGTAGTAGTTTATGACCGACCGTGAAAGCAATCATAGCATCACAGACTGACACATCACAGGATGCGATAGTAGATTTGTCAAATAAAATCCAGGACGCGATGACGCCGGCTCCTGTCAGCACTTTCACCAACCAATGCGCAATATGGCTTCGCGCCGCGCGGTCTGAAAGCGCCTTGCCACGGTTCGCGCGGCTCCCTCCATAGGAGGATCGAGTCCTCCCTCGGGCATGTGTTAGTTATCAGTGGTCCAGCTGGAAATATTCAACAGACACTAGATCAAATTTGGGAATTTATTCACAGAAAATTTTGCATAGAAGACGAGCACTTACATCCAACCGCTGTGAACAACTCTGCCATATTGATGTATGGCACCCTGTGGTTACAATTAGACGTGGGCTGACGTCAAGCTTTCACATGGGTTTTCACCACCAAGGATATTGCCGAACCCATTATTAGAGTAGACTTTCTCGGCTATTATATCCTACTGCTGTAAATGAAGAATATGCGCCTGTTAGATAATACAATTGACCTGACAGCGTGTGGGTTTCGACTGGATGCGCGGATATACAGCCCTGACATAACGATCTGACGCGCCTCGGGAGGTAATCCACGACACTGGTCATTATATGAAGATAACACATGCACCTCTCCCCCCACCCCTTCCCACACACACACACACACACACACACACACACACACATCTTGCAGACCTCGAACTTTGACTCCATACTGGCTGGTGATCGCTAAGTCAGAATTTGAGGGTATGATCTGTAAGGGAGCCATACGCCGAACCAACAGTCCCCAGTCCTCGCCGGTACAGCTAGTTCCAAAGAAATGTGGTACTTGACGTCCGTATGGCCACTACAGAGGTCTTAGTACCAGAGCAATATCATACAGATACCCCGTGCTATTGTTGCACGATAACGTTTATGCATTGAGTGGAGCCAATATGTTCAGTGTGTTACAGTGTGCTAAAGCATGCACACAAATACCCGTTGTGGAACGGAATAGCCTGAAGACAGGTATAATACCCCTTTTGGATTGTCGGAGCATTTTTAGGATACGGTAACAGGTTCGAATCCTGCCTCGGTTTAAGTAGTTCTAAGTTCTAGGGGACTGATGATCTGAGATGTTAAGTCCCATAGTGCTCATAGTCATTTGAACCATTTTTAGGACGTTTGGTCTCTATAAACCACACAGACCTGGCAAAGGTTTTGTGTTTTTGGTTCGCCTATCTTGACATTCTGAGCTTTTGGACTTGCCAGAGCAGCATTCTGAACATTTAGTAGAAGTGTTCAAAAGGCTGGAATGACGTGGTGTGAACCTCAACGCAGCTAAATGTATCTTCAGTCCTACAAAAGTGGATTTCCTGGGACACAGAATGTCACCAGAGGCATCACCACCGTTATCGAAGAAGGAGGAAACAATTTTGCAGATCGCACAACCGGAGCACCGCCAAGGAATTACGCCAATTTTTGGCACATTAAATATCTTCCGCTGCCAACTGTCCACGTGGCTGAAGTAGAATGGGCATTAACTACAGCGCTCTTTGGCTGCAGAGTAAGGACAAGTCACCCATATTGTGGGTTGACAGTATGACCTTGGCATTTGAAGCAGCCGAAAAGAGCGTAACGGAGACTGCACAGCAGGTGCACCGCCGAGCCTAGTGTGCGCTTGGCACTGCTAGTTGACGCTTGTCAGTCGGCGATGGGCAGGAATGGTGCAATGACACGTGGCAACCACGCAAGTTGTCAAGCTCACAATGGGAATGGAGTATGTACGACCAGGAACTTCTAACTGTTCACGAGGCTTTTAAATACTTCAGGTCCCAGCTGGAAGCCAGAGACTTTATCATATATTTTGATCACATACCAGTGACACACGCCTTTCATCAGAACATCATGAACCCTTCGGCAAGGCACGACAACCACTCACGTTCATCTCCCACCCTAGCACTGACGTTCAACGCATCTCTTGTATTCACAATGTGGTGGCGGATTATCTCTCTCAGGTTGGCAGCATCTCCAACGCGAACGATTACGCTAAGCTTCCACAGCAAACAGACCAGAAAATCACTAACAGTAGCATCATCAGCAATAGACCTTGAGCTGTCTGAGATTCCCAGAACCAACGTTAAACTGTATTGCGAATTTCCACCTCAAAACTTCTGCCTTTCAAACCGCCGCCTTCACAAGAGACGCAGTCCCGACTCTGCACGAACTGAGTCACCACGGTGTATGATTAACGACCGTTCTGATGACAAATCGTTATGTTTGACCAGGGATGCAAAAACGCTGCCGTGAATGGGAGGGAAGATGTGTTAAATGTCGGCGCAGATACATTCACCAATATGTGCACACATCTGCAGGGAGCTTTTGCGAACACGACCTCTCGCTTCGCTCATGTCCACATCGTTGTCGTCAGGCAATTACCACCAGGCAGTGGCCGACGCTATCTACTCATAAAGATAGACCGTTTCTCCCGCTGGCCAGAAGTGGCGGCGGTGGACAATATTTCAGTGGAAACGTTAGCTTTCGCTTTCCTGTTGCTCTGGGTTCTGCAATTCTTCTGTCCACTGTACATCACGAAGGACTGTCGGTAGCAGTTTGAATCCTATGTGTTTGCACAAGTTAAGTTTTGTGGCACAATCCACCACAAGACGACGAGCTACCGCCCGTTCAACAACAGGATGACTGAGAGATGGCACTGTACAGCAAAAGCAGCACTGATGTGCCATGACACCGCTTGGACTAAGACATTTCCTAAAGTGCTATTGGCCCTCAGAAACATTTATAAACTGACTTACATGCTTCATAAGCTGAGCTAGTGTACAGCGAAATGTTGCGTTTATCAGCTGAATTTGTTGACTCGAGCAACCGGCCGCTAGGGCCGAGCGGCTCTAGGCGCTCCAGTCCGGAATCGCGGTGCTGCTGCGGTCGCAGATTCGAATTCTGCCTCGGGAAAGGATGTGTGCGATGTCCTTAGGTTAGTTAGGTTTAATTGTTCTAAGGCTAAGGGACTGATGACATCAGATGTTAAGTCCCATAGTGCTGAGATCCATTTGAGCCATTTTTTGTTGACTCGAGCACTCAGCAGCCAGTGGATCAATATCAGTCCCACTTTGCCCGTCGACTCAAAGAACACGTAACCCGGATCAGGTTCCACCAGTGTTGCGAACACGGAACAGACTCTACCACTTTCCATCAGGACCTCAGTACCTACACCCATGTCACGCTATGCACAGTGGGCATCAAACGGTGTCTGCAGCCTCCGTACGTAGGTCCACATGGCGTACTCGCAACGGAAGGCTAAACATTCGACTTTTCAGTAACGTGAAATCGACCGCGCTTTCCATCAGCAGGGTCGATTGGCATGTGTGTTTGAAGAAGCACTCCCTTAAGAAGTTCCAAGACTCCAGTTTCGTCTAACAGTCGCTCCATTACGAAAACCACCACCGCCAGCGCTGACTCCAGCACCAGAGAACCCGCCAGCAGAACGCACCACGAGATTCGGCCGACTCGTTTATTTTCTGGCCAGTCTTTTGGGATAGTGCTCTGCTTCCACTGAGAAGAATGACGTAGCGATCGTCTGTCGTTGCGGGGTGTTGTGTCACACGCGTCGGGTGCATGCGTTTACAAACACTGCGCTGTCAAACATTTCGCGCCAGACACCAGAGACGCTGTATTCGATACATATGTTTTGCTTTTGTTTATTCTTTACTTTATGCTTTATATGTTTTTATGCCTTCTAAGCCTAGTTATTAGCGCATAGTTACGGCCTAACTTGAATGTACTATTCATGGCCGATTAACGTTAAGATGCGGACTGTATTCTCAGAAGCTCTTATGCTTCCTCGTCACGTTGTCCAGTTTCACCGTCTTGAGATATACGCAGGATTACATTGTCGACCGACAGCTTACCCGGCTTGTACCGACACGACGATATATAAAATATCAGGAGACACGTTATTAGAGATAACACAGACGTATTGAAGTCAGTGATATTTCCGAAATGTTATCATTGTCATTAGTATCTCAGGCAACTAATCCAGTGTCTGTTCAGCATTAATAAGTGAAAATTATTTATTTTGCGAACAACAGAAGTTATATGATTATCAGGGTTCCCAAATTTCCATTATCATTCGAAATATCCTTGCTGTCTAAAAGATATTCTAACCAAATACCCGGTCAGTTTTTATGTCTAAGACTGTACATTGTAAATGCGCTGCACTCCACACAGCTTTCAAACAGCCCTATCAAAACGTCGTCTTTTGATGGTAATTACTCATCGCCATAATTGCATTCAAGTTGACCAATAATGTATTACTGCACATTATTTCATAATACTAGGTGTGATTGGTAAGTTTTAAGAATACATCAGCTACTGCTTACTGGTTTGGCAGGCAGAGGGTAGGAAGTGAGTCATTGGCTTGTCCTCAAACTCCCTCTGGCAGGAAACTGCGTTTCCTTCATTCAGTTCGTTGAAGTAGCTTGTTGAGTGCGGCTCGTTGCCGGATTTTGTCTGTATGAAAATGGACGTAAGAACGGAGCAATGAGTTTGTGTGAAATTTTGTTTTAAAACCGGGATATTGGCATCTGAGACTTACGAACTATTTGAAACAGCTTTTGGAGACAACTGTATGAGCCAGTCAAATGTTTTTGTCTGGTTCACCAGATATAAAAATGGCTGTAAATCATTTGAAGATGAATCACGGTCCTGACGTCCTTCCACCTCAAAAACGAATGAAGATGTTGTGAACAGATTAATCGGACTAAAAATGACCCAGATTTGTTAAATAGGGTAATTACAGATGATGAATTGTGGGTATATGGATATGATCCTGAAACCAAAGTGCAGTCTTTGCAGCGGAAGACTCCAGGTTCACCACGACCGAAAAAACACAGCAAAGTTGGTCGAAGGTTAAGACAATGTTAGTGATTTTTTTCGATTCAGCCGGTTTTGAGCAACATGAATTTACCCCTGGAGGACAGACAATTAACGAGAAATGCTACAAATGTGTCCTTGAGCATTTGCGCAAAAAGGTGCGGAAGAAAAGGCCTGCATTGTGGAAAGACAGGAGTTGGGTGCTACACCATGACAATGCTCCAGCTCATCATGAATTCCCCCTCGTTGAATTTTTGACCAAATTCCAAATTCCTGTGTTTACACAACCGCCATATTGCTCTGATTTGGCCCTGCGGACTTCTACAGTTTCCTAAACTGAAATTTACACTGAAAGGGAAGAGATTTGACTCGACTGGAGACATTCAAGTAAATACGGAGTGTGTCCTTAACACACCTCTAGAGAAAAATTTCCAGGGATGTTTCCAAAAGTGGAAACACCGTTGGATTCGGCGTGTTCAGTCATAAAAGGCCTATTTTGAAGGAGCTACATCACAGTGGCATGTAAGTACCATCATTGTACAACTACAAACCCATTCTTAACAATTTCCAATCACACCTCGCATGCAGTCCAAACATAAGTTCACCACACGTTGCCTAGTTAGCCGTGTCCTGAAACCTTCTAAGAAATTAGAAACATGGGCGAAAACCAATCACGAAGTTATATATTTATATCTAAATAGATACTCGGTACAGAGCTTGGTAAAGAGTATCCTGTACCACCAGTAGCCAATACCTTCCCTGTTCCACTCCCAAAGAGAGCAGGACAAAAAGGACTGTCTATATGCCGCCGTATGAGCCCTAATTTCTTACGTCTTATCTTCATTGTCCTTACGCGGCAGTAGAATCGTTTGGCAGTCAGCTTCAGATGCCGGTTCTCTAAATGTTCTGAACAGTGTTCCTCAAAAAGAACGTTGCCTTCCCCCCAGAGATTCCCATTTGAGTTTCCAAGCACCTCCATAACACTTACATGCTGTTCGAACCTACCGGTAACAAGTCTATCGGCCCACCTCTGAACTGCTTTGATGTCCTGCTTCTATCCGACCTGGTACAGATCACAAACACTGGACCAGCATTCAAGAATAAGTCGCACCAACGTCCTATAATAATATGGTCTCCTTTACAGATGAACCACTCTCATCCGTAAAATTCTCCCGATAAACGGATGTCTAGCATTAGCCTTTATTACCACAGTCCTCACGCGCTTCTTTCATTTCATATCGCTTGCAACGTTACACCCATATGGTTACACGACATTACTGTGTCAAGCAGTACACTACGAATGCTGTATCCAAAAATCACAGTTTTGTTTTTCCTAACCATCCACTTTAATTTACGCCTATTGTTCTCTGCTGTCTTGCCAAATATATATAAACAACTTATTAATACATTAAGATACTCAGAATTTCTACGTGAAATCTCTTTCTTGTTTTACAAATGGATTGTGCTCCATCTTATATAATTAATATTGTTTTTTTTCCAAACTGATTTACGTTACAATATCACAAAAACATTACATAATTATCACAAATATATCTTATTTACACATTTTTGACAGGCACTAGTCTTTCTTCTTACAATTCTTAATACAGCACACATGTCCCCAGTGGTGGATAATTCAAAATAACTGCTGCTACTCACTCACAAATGCACGCTGCATTGGAGAGTTTACAGATGCTGTGGTTATGTTTCTGCTGTAGTGTATGCAACATACACCCTGAGACATTACAAACACCATGTCCTGTCGACAGATGGTCCTCACGTATAACGTCCCTACATTCTTCGCTACGTGAATAATTTAATGAGACATGTTACCTAATGTTCCTGAGTTAATAGGAAATGCATTGATTCCAAATGAATGCACTCACGGTGATAACCGAAAGTTGTCACACGGTTATCTGCCATGTACAATAATGTAGCAGCACCACCGTTTAAGACAGGGAAAGTTAGTTTTGAGAAATATTCTGAGCACAAGTTCCAGCCAGGTGCGGGCCAGATTGCAGTGAGTTATGCACACCAACGGTTACGAAGTAGAATGGAGGCCACAGGGCCGTTGAACCGCTGAAAAGCATAGTGGTTTGCATGGCGCAAGCTACAGGAAAAAGGGGCCCACTGGCGCAACCTAGGTGGGGTGAGTACGTGACTCAGATCGGCACGTTATCAAAACACGGGTGCACAGCCGAGTATAAACAGGTGCCGATTTCTAACGAGAGTCATTCAAGTGAGGCAGCTCTCCTGGACAGCAGGGCGTATCACACAATCGGACTACACGCAGCAACATACGGGACGCCAGAGTCCCAGTCCACAGCGGCTCATTGATTCGACCCTCTGAGGCCGACGTAGGGTCCGCAGCCAGCCGGAGACATCCTGAGGCGAGGGCCGCAGATTCGGATGCCGGATCGCGGGTGGACGGTCGTTGCTGCCGCGATCTCAGGTACGCCAGCGAGGAATAAGCAGTATCGGGGCTGGCCTACAGCTCCTGTCAGAGCAGCACAGAGACAACAAGGACAGCTGCCGCTGAGTTCACTGCTGGTGCCACCACCCTGACATCATCGGAACTCAGCGGGCTGGCTGAGGCCGTCACAACACGGCGTTGCTTTGTACAGGCCGCTGGGGTGCCTCCTCAGCATTGCGGGGCCCTGTGATGCAGACCGAGGTGAACGAAGACACTACAGTTCGAAACAATAAATCATTTGGAAAGTTCTCGTCGAGTTTTAATGTGGCACCTCCTGGCATCACCCACTACATTCGGTGTCCTCCCGCTACATTTCGTCATCCTGATACATTCGGTGGCAGAAGTCCCTACTACAATAAGGATAGAAAAGGTATGTAATGGGAGGTTAAATACAGAGACACAATTATTTACTATAGTAAACAATTTTGAATAAATAAATGTATGACATTTGGATTATGGTCGCCATCTTATAAGAGAGCCAAAGCTAATAACTGTTAAGAGAATGAATTGAAACGGAGATTACGTACGAATTGCAAGTGTGTGTGGTGACAGTAACGGAATAAAAATGCACACACGCGAGTTCACATGCAAAAGCCACATATAATGAAACACTGAGTTAATTATAATGCATTACTTGCAATTAACAAAACATGGTAATCGTTACTTACTAGCGACGTGTCACATGAGATGTGCTAAATCACAGTACTCGCTGTAATACTGTCATCAAGTTTTGTGAAGCAAAGTCTCCTAACCACTGTTGCGTATTAAATGTTACCTCAACAACTTCTCTAACAACAAACACCTTTACAATGCCAATGTTGGGAAAGTCAAGAGAACGTGAAATACCAAGTCTATTCAAAAATTCCGGAACTTTGTACTCAAAATTTTCCTACGCTTAGCTTTTACTTACTGTGCATAGTCTCATTCGAAATACTCTCCTCCACAGTTGATACGTCACTCCCAGCGCCGTTCGCATTTCTGGGAGCGAACTTGGGAAGCTTACTGCTCGATCGCTCGAAGCGTCATCTGCGAATTTTCGTTTACCTCGTTGCCGCTGCAAATCTTTGTCCTTTCAATGGGTTTTCAACTTTGGCAGTAAACGTTCACAGGGGCCAGGTCTCCAGAGTACAAAGGATGAAGCAGCACAGTCATTTCGTATTTTGTGCGATAGTCACGCACTAACAGGGATGAACGTGCGGGTGCTTTATCATGATGCAAGAGCCTTGCATTGTCTCGCCACATTTCACACCGCTTCGTTCTCACATTTTCTCGCAGGTGTCGCAGCACTTCCCGATAGCACCATCGATTAACAATTTCTCCCCGTGGAACGAATTCATGATGAACTTATTTTTCAGAGTGAAAGACAACTATTAGCATGACTTTGACTTTTGACAAGACCTGATGAACTTTTTTGAGCTTGGAGAAGACTTCATGGCCCATTGCGAAGTTCACCTTGGTCTCAACTTCATAACCGTAGAACCACATCTAATCATATTTCGTTCTCATTCGCGCGATCCAAAAGCTCGTCACAGATTGCAAGGCGAAGGTCTTTCTGAACTTTACTCACGAGCTGTGGGACGAACTTGGCGGCAACACGATGCATTCCAAGATGCTGTGTCTGGATTTCATGACATGATGCAACTGAAATGTTAGCCGGCCGAAGTGGCCGTGCGGTTCTAGGCGCTACAGTCTGGAACCAAGAGACCGCTACGGTCACAGGTTTGAATCCTGCCTCGGGCATGGATGTGTGTGATGTCCTTAGGTTAGTTAGGTTTAATTAGTTCTAAGTTCTAGGCGACTGATGACCTCACAAGTTAAGCCGCATAGTGCTCAGAGCCATTTGAACCATTTCAACTGAAATGTTACATTCTCCTCCAAACTCTCTGACATTCAGTCTTCGATTGGCACCCACAATTTGATAGACGTTCCTGAAATGAGCGTCGTCGGTAGACGTCGAATAGCGTCCTGAACGAGGATCATCTTTCATTTTTTTTCCTTTATTGTTATTTTAATACCTGAACAAACCGGTAGGCTGTCAGCGGCATGCTACGCCGCTCTTCAGCCATAGTGGTAACAATAACAGTACACAGAATGGAGAATTAGAAAGAACAGAGTGACGGGCAAAAAATAGTGGTCACAGATACACAAAAAACATGGAGCCGTTCACACTCGACGATAATGACACTGAAAACACGTTGACACGGCGCACATAACACTGATGAATCCGACGGCACAAGTGAACGTAGAAGCGTGACGGCGCATACTATAACTACAAAATGACGTCACACACACGAGACACTGAAGGCGATGATCTCCGGCGCGCGAAAGTCCACGTAGCGTGGGCGAGTCTGGGGACCTGCCAAGAGGGGAAGAAGTGTGAGGGGGGGTGGAGAGGGGAGAACAAAGATGCCAATGGCGGAGGAGATGGGAGGAGGAGTAGAGGGACAGGGGAGGGGAGGCTCAGGGGAGGAGTGGGGAGAAAGGGAGGAGGGAGGGAGGAGGGAGGGGGGTGCCCAAAGGAACAGACACAGGAAGAGGGAGAGAGGATCAAAGTTGGTAGGAGGGGTTGATGGAGGGGAGGAGGACATCATCAGGTAGGGGAAGCTGGCGGAAGCCACCTTGGGAGAGGGTAAGGAGGGTGGAGAGATGGAGACTGGGTGGGACGTGAGAATACAGGCGGGGCAGCGGGCGGGGGTGGGAGAGGATGGGTGAGACAAGCGGGTGAGGAGGATCGAGTTTGCGGGAGGTGTACAGGATCCGTATCCTTTCAAGGAAGAGGAGGAGGTGGGCGAAGGGGATGAGAGCATACAGGATCCGCATGGGGGAGGGGAGACGGATGCGATAGGCGAGGCAGAGAGCATGGTGTTCAAGGATTTGTAGGGATTTATAAAAGGTAGGGGGAGGGGCAGAGATCCAGGCCAGATGTGCATAACAAAGGATAGGGTGGATGAGGGATTTATAGGTGTGGAGGATGGTGGAGGGGTCCAGACCCCACGTACTGCCGGAAAGGAGCTTGAGGAGACGGAGTCGGGAACGTGCCTTGGCTTGGATTGTCAGAAGATGGGGAGTCCAGGAGAGGCGACGGTCGAGGGTGACGCCAAGGTACTTAAGTGTGGGAGTGAGGGCGATAGGACGGCCATAGATGGTGAGATAGAAATCAAGGAGGTGGAAGGAAGGGGTGGTTTTGCCTACAATGATCGCCTGGGTTTTGGAGGGATTGACTTTGAGCAAACACTGGTTGCACCAAGCGTTGAACCGGTCAAGATGGGATTGGAGAAGGTGTTGGGAGCGCTGCGGGGTGGGGGCAAAGGCAAGGACGGCAAACTCGAGAAGGTGGACGGGGGGTGACGGCGGCGGCATGTCCGCCGTGTACAAAAGGTACAGAAGGGGGAGAGCATCTTTCATTTCCGTCCGGTCATTTTGAAGCCGTGTGAACCCTTCGTTACACCGAGTACGGTTTAAACACTAGTCGCCGTAGGCTTTCTGTATCATTTGGTGTGTCATTCCTAGAGTTTCACGCAAAATTTAACGCAGGCTCGTTGCTCTTCTAAGTCTGCCATCTCGAAATTCGCAAACTGTGCGACCCAACAGACGAACAATAGTGAAACTTCCGTGTGCAGCGATGCCAACTGTTCTTCGCTCCAATACGCCACTGGCGTGAAATTACGAATGTTCCGGAATTTTTTGAACGTATGTTGTACTCGCAAACACAAACACAAAATTATAAAAGAAGCTTTATTCGAGAAAGCATTTGCACTTTCTTTGGGTTCTATATATTACCAACTTCCAAACTGCGCCAGCGTTCCTACTAAAAGGCTTCTCACATATAATTTTCAATAATTTTTTCATAATTTTATTGTTGTTGTTTTTTTTTTGCCTTTAGGCTGAAGACTGGTTTGATGCAGCTCTCTGTGCCGCTCTGCCCTGTACAAACTTCTTATAAGTAGTGCAATTTAAATCCTTCTGATTCTGCTTATTGTATTCATCTCTTGGTCTCCCCCTACAATTTTTACCCCCTCACACTTCCCTCCAGTACTAAATTGGTGATCTCTTGATGTCTCGCAATGTGTGCAATGAAACGATTCCTTCCTCTGGTCAAGTTGTACCACAAATTTCTTGTCTCTCCAGTTCTGTTCAGTACGTCCTCATTAGTTACGTCAGGCCTATAATATTCTGCGTTATTCTGTAGCATCACATTTCAAAAGCTTCTATTCTCCTATTGTGTAAACCGTTTATTGTCCATGTTTCACTTCTATACTTGGCTACTCTCCATACAGATGCTTTGAGAAAGGACTTCCTGTAATTTTATCTATACTCGATATTAACAAATTTCTCTTCTTCAGAAAAGCTTTTCTAGCCATGGCGCCTATATTTTACATCCTCCTTATTTCGGTCATCATCAGTCATTTTGCTGCACAAATAGCAAATCTCATCTACTACTTTGTCTTGCTTCCTGATCTAATTCACGTAGCGCAATCTGATTCAATTCGATTACATTCCATTATTCTTGCTTTGCTTCTTTTGATGTTCATCTTATATTCTCCTTTAAAGACAATGCCCATTCCGCTCAACTGCTCCTAGAGGTCCATTGCTATCTCTGACGGAATTGCAAACCTCAATGCTTTTGTTTCTTCGCCCTGACCTTCAACTCTGACTGCAGTTTTTTCTTTTGTTTCCTTTATTGCTTGTTCATTGCATAGATTAAATTATATCGGCGACAGACTGCAACACTGTCCCACTTCCTTCTCAACTACTGCTTTCTTTCATACCCCTCGACCCTTATAACAGCCGTTTGGTTTCCAAACAAGCTGTAAACAACCTTTCACTATGTATTTTACCGCTACTAATTCCAGAATTTCAAAGATAGTATCCCAGTCACCATACCTGTCAGCACCTGCTTCCTTCCCAATCATACTTATTGTATTGTTTTTTTTTTTTTTAAGTTTTAGGGTATTTCGCCTGTCTCATACATCTTTCAAACAAGATAGAAGTGTTGTGTCATGGCTGGTTGTCCCGAGGCTGTCAATAGTTGTGACAGGATGTCGTCTAGTCCTGGTGCCTTGTTTGGACAAGGGTCTTCCAGTGCTCTGACAAATTCTTCTCGCAGTATCACAACTCCCATCTTCAAGTAAGACCTCTTCCATTTTTATAATATTGCCTTCAAGTTCATCTCCCGCGTGTAGGCCATCTACGTACTCCTTGCATCTTTCAGCTTTCTCTTCTTTGCTTGGGGCTGGTTTTCGGTCTGAGGTCTTGATGTTCATACAGGCGCTTCTGTTTTCTCCAGAGGCCTCTTTGATTTTCCTGTAGGCAGTATCTTCCTGTCTCCTTGCGAAATAAGCTTCTGAATCCATACATTTCTCCTCCAGGCTTTCGTCCTTATCCATTTTGCACTTCCTGTCAACCTCGTTTTTTGGATGTTTGTGTTCCCTTTCGGTTGCTTAATTTGTTGCATTTTTATATTTTCTCCTTTCATCAATTAAATTTAATATCTTAATAATTATATTACATATTTTAAATATGTAAATACAGAACAATTAATAAAGTACATAAATACAAAAAATTTACTTCGAAATTACTGAAAAATTGTAGGCTATTGTGTTATTGTGCTGTAATCTTTTAGTTTGCAGTACTCTTAAGAGCCGGATGGAGCGGCCGTGCGGTTCTAGGCGCCACAGTCTGGAGCCGAGCGGCCGCTACGGCCGCAGATTCGGATCCTCCCTCGGGTATGGATGTGTGTGCTGTCCTTAGGTTAGTTAGGTTTAATTAGTTCTACGTTCTAGGCGACTGATGACCTCAGAAGTTAAGTCGCATAGTGCTCAGAGACATACTCATAAGACAGGAAAATAAATACAGATACAACAGTTAAAAAGTGTTGTAATGTGTGTGAATTCCTAAGGGACCAAACTGCTGGGGTCATCGATCCTTCGACTTGCACACTACATCAACTAACTTATGCTAAGAACAACACACACATCGATGCCCGAGGGAGGATTCGACCTTCTGGCGGGAGGGGCCGCGCAATCCGTGACATTGTGCCTCAAACCACGCGTTCGACTTGCACACTACATCAACTAACTTATGCTAAGAACAACACACACACCGATGCCCGAGGGAGGATTCGACCTTCTGGCGGGAGGGGCCGCGCAATCCGTGACATTGTGCCTCAAACCACGCGGCGACTTATAATTACTTAAGAGTTAGGTCACTCAACTAATTATCCCTTCACCTTATTTATTATGTTTGTCTGGATATTATTCGTAAGAATGTTTTATACCCAAATGACAGATAGATAACGGGAATAAAACTCGTTAGTCTACTCTTTAGGTAACTTGGCGCCTAGCCAGTGTAACATCCAGCTGTTATAAGACTCGAGGGATATGAAAGGAAGCAGTGGTTGAGAAGGAAGTGAGAGAGTGTAGAAGTCTATTGCCGATGTTGTTATGTTACTTAATCTCTGAAATGAGCAAGCAGTAAAGGAAACAAAGAAAAACTGCAGTAAGAGGTAAATGTCAGGGCGAAGAAACAAAAATATTGAGGTTTGCCTTAACACTGTAATTCAGTCGGAGATAGCAATTCCCAAATCATGAGCCAGCTCAAGAGACAGATTGGGTGTGGGGTTGTGGAAATGTATTCCTTCTGCCTCTGTTACGATGTAGAAGTGGCAACGTTATGCGATCTGCTTGGCAAGAATGTCGTCATCGACCTATATCCTCAGGTTGTATAGAATAATCATTCCAAATTAACAATTTTTTTCATTTCCTTTAATTACTCTGAAAGATTTTTCACTTAAGATATAATACAGGGTTATGAAATTTATGATCTGATTTCAGGAAGATCGTCCCATGCAAAATGTACAATTAATCTCATACAATGATAGAAAAAATCGCAACACCAAAAGATAAACTAGTGTAATGCAATTTAGGGAATACATTTGCCTAGGTAACATATTTAACTGATTAGCAATGCAGGACCACAGGATAATGAAAGCATGAGATAACCCATTGCAAATGTGAAATACCGGTATAACTGCTAGAATGTTGAATGGAAGCATGCAAGTGTAATAAGAAATGCCAAGAAAGGAAGGAAAATATATTTGCTTAACAAGAGTGATAGGGCACAAATCGCAGAATATCTGAGTGACCACCATCAAACGTTCATTTCTGAGGAAGAGGATGTGGAACAAAAATGGAAAAAATTCAGAAACATCGTCCAGTACGCCTTAGATAAGTTCGTACCGACTAAGGTCCAAAGCGAGGGGAAAGATCCACCGTGGTATAACAATCATGTACGAAAGGTACTACGGAAACAAAGAAAGCTTCATCATAGGTTTAAGAGTAGTCGAATCATAGCTGATAAGGAAAAGCTGAACGAAGCGAAAAAGAGCGTAAACAGAGCAATGAGAGAAGCATTCAACGAATTCGAACATAAAACATTGGCAAACAATCTAAACAAGAACCCTAAAAAGTTTTGGTCATATGTAAAATCGGTAAGCGGATCTAAATCCCCTATTCAGTCACTCGTTGACCACGATGGCACCGAAACAGAGGACGACCGAAGAAAGGCAGAAATACTGAATTCAGTGTTCCGAAACTGTTTCACTGCGGAAAATTGTAACACGGTCCCTGACTTCAGCCGTCGCACGGACGTCAAAATGGAAAATATTGAAATAAACGATATCGGAATTGAAAAACAACTGCTATCACTTAGTAACGGAAAAGCATCCGGACCAGACGAGATACCCTTAAGATTCTACAGTGATTATGCTATAGAACTTGCCCCCTTTCTATCAGCAATTTATCGTAGATCGCTGGAAGAACGTAAAGTACCTAGCGACTGGAAGAAAGCGCAGGTCGTTCCCATTTTCAAGAAGGGTCATAAATCAGATGCGAATAATTATAGGCCTATTTCGCTTACGTCAATCTGTTGTAGAATAATGGAACATGTTTTGTGTTCTCGTATTATGACGTTCTTAAATAATACAAATCTCCTTCATCATAACCAACATGGATTCCGCAAACAGAGATCATGTGAAACTCAGCTCGCCCTATTTGCCCAAGAAATTCACAGTGCCGTAGACACTGGCGAGCAGATTGATGCCGTATTCCTGGACTTCAGGAAGGCATTTGATACGGTTCCGCACTTACGTTTAGTGAAAAAAATACGAGCTTACGGAATATCGGACCAGGTTTGTGATTGGATTCAGGATTTCCTAGAAGAAAGAACACAACATGTCATTCTTAACGGTTCAAAATCTGCAGATGTAGAGGTAATTTCGGGAGTACCGCAGGGAAGCGTGATAGGACCTTTATTGTTTACAATATACATAAATGACTTAGTTGACAACATCGGTAGCTCCGTGAGGCTATTTGCAGATGACACGGTTGTCTACAAGAAAGTAGCAACATCAGAAGACTCGTACGTACTCCAGGAGGACCTGCAGAGGATTAATGCATGGTGCGACAGCTGGCAGCTTTCCCTAAACGTAGATAAATGTAATATAATGCGCATACATAGGGGCAGAAATCCATTCCAGTACGATTATGCCATAGGTGGTAAATCATTGGAAGCGGTAACGACCGTAAAATACTTAGGAGTTACTATCCGGAGCGATCTGAAGTGGAATGATCACATAAAACAAATAGTGGGAAAAGCAGGCGCCAGGTTGAGATTCATAGGAAGAATTCTAAGAAAATGTGACTCATCGACGAAAGAAGTAGCTTACAAAACGCTTGTTCGTCCGATTCTTGAGTATTGCTCATCAGTATGGGACCCTTACCAGGTTGGATTAATAGAAGAGATAGACATGATCCAGCGAAAAGCAGCGCGATTCGTCATGGGGACATTTAGTCAGCGCGAGAGCGTTACGGAGATGCTGAACAAGCTCCAGTGGCGGACACTTCAAGAAAGGCGTTACGCAATACGGAGAGGTTTATTATCGAAATTACGAGAGAGCACATTCCGGGAAGAGATGGGCAACATATTACTACCGCCCACATATATCTCGCGTAATGATCACAACGAAAAGATCCGAGAAATTAGAGCAAATACGGAGACTTACAAGCAGTCGTTCTTCCCACGCACAATTCGTGAATGGAACAGGGAGGGGGGGATCAGATAGTGGTACAATAAGTACTCTCCGCCACACACCGTAAGGTGGCTCGCGGAGTATAGATGTAGATGTAGATGTAGATCCCTTGTGTTGTACGGGTGCGGATGTCAGTTTATGGGATGGAGTTTCAGGCCTGTTGCACTTGGTCCGTCAATACAGGGACAGTTAATGTTTTATGTGGGTGACGCTGCAGTTGTTGTCCGATGATGTCCCATATGTTCTCCAGTGGACACAGATCTGGGGATCGAGCACGCCAAGGCAAAAAGTCGACACTTTATAGAGCATATTGGGTTACAAGGGCGATATGTGGGCGAGCGGTATCCTTTTGGAAAACACCCCCTGGGATGGTATTTATGAATGGCAGCACAACAGGTCGAATCACCAGACTGACGTACACATTAGCTGTCAGGGTGAGTGAGATCAGAAATTGCACTTCGGACCATAACTCCATGCTTATGTCTGGTGTGTCTAGGTTGCAGACAGGTTGGCTGTAAGCCCTCAGCTGGCCCCCTTGTAAGCGACACACTGTCGCCGAGGCAGAACCTGGTTTCATAAGAGAAGACAATACCACTCCATCCTGCCCTCCAATGAGCTCTCGAGAGACACCACTGATGCCGCAAATAGCGGTGTTTTGGTGTCAGTGCAATGCACGCTGCAGATCGTCTGGCCCAGAGCTGTCTGTGAAGTAACAACTATATAACAGTTTGTTGTCAACATGATGCCAAATTCCGCTCTCATTGATGCTGCGGATGCAGTACGATTCGCCACAGCCATTCACCGAACACAATCATCTTCCTTCTGTCTAGTGCTACTTCGCCATCCAAAGACCAGTCTTCTTACGACTATATATTCTCGTGACCACCGCTACCAGCATTCATGAGGTGTGGATAATGGCGTCTTTTTCGCCTTAGAGGCACTCTTGACTAACTCCAGTTCACAATGCCCGATGTCAAAGGTAACTAACGCTCATCACTGTTAAAGCCTGTATTTGAAGTGACACTGCTTGCCATCCTACAGTGTGAATATGGATCTGTGCCTTTTGGCGACTATTGTCCCTCCTTCATGTCCCAGTCTTCAGAGCTCGGAGGGCAGAAGCATTAGTTCACACTTTTCACCTATATCCCACATGGCAGTTGGGCGAATGATACCCAAGTGGGATTATTTGAGAAGGTATTTCTAGTTCATGCATTCGTCTGATACCCAGGTCAAACCTCCTAAAAAGCTTGGTCAGAGTAGGAGGGTGGGATTGAGACCAATATTTTCCAATATTAAAAAAAAATTGAAAAATCGTTTTTCACCAGTAGTTTGGCGTGTGCATGTCAGAGCTTGAAATAACATGATGAAGACCTTTGTCTTTAGGCCAATATTCAAACCAAGACACGAAAGTTTCATAGAGACCTTGAGGGGTTTTGAATTTTGCGGAACGACGGCGTTATGGAACTCTACAATTACGAAAAGGGGCCATATCTCGGATAAGTGAATACACAGATTCTAAATCCGTTCCAGAAAAGATTTAATACACAGTAACAATGGAAATAAAAAGTAAGTACTGAGTGTCCTCAAATGAGGACTGTTTCACAAACTAAAATACAGTTTCTTATTTAAGTTATCCTACGATGAGAGGGTTTCTGCTAGCGACAACTTCTGCATCTGTCATCACACAACTTAAACTGACTCTGCTCCCATCGGTACAGAAGGAAAATCATGTTTAATGTTGATTTGGAAGAAGATGATACCAAATATTCTTCGCTCTGTTTTACCAGAGACGAAGAGGGTGTGTTGGTTCCTGTTTTGGAAATGGAATCCAGATCTTGAGAATGTGAAGCTAGAATCAGTCTAACAGACCAAATAACACCAAATATGGTGGGCGCTTGATTTTGTTGTAACAGAAGATGCGAGACACAGGATGAGAATTCTGTGCGGCCACGTGGGACTACCGAGAGGTGTACGGCTCAGGGGCACTGTACTCCATCTGCAGGTGGAAATTTGAACAGTAGTTGGCACCACGGTGACACGACGAACCGTTACAAATCAATTATTTCGAGGACAGCTCTGAACCAGAAACCCTGTAGCGGTGCTTTCGACTGACCTCAAACCACTGCCATTTGCGACTTACAGGGCGTCAAGCGTGAGGTCATTGGAGGGCATGGTGGAGGTCTGTTGCATTTTCTTATGAAATTGATTCTACTTCGGTGTCATTGTGGCCTTGTATTGGTTACAAGGAGGACAGTTGACGGCCTGCAACCAACCTGTATGCATGCTAGACACACTGGCCCTACACCTGGCCTGGAGTGCGATTTCGTATCCCATGCAAGCTGTCTAAAAATTAGTATGTGAATCTTGTGCTTCAAGCGGTTGTACCCGCCATTCACGAATAGCATTCCACGGGGTTTTTTCATAGAAGATACTGGTCGCCCACATATCGCTGTTGTAACCCATCATGCTCAGTGGAGTGTTGACACGTAGCATGCTTTATTACCAGCTCTGCCTTCAATCGAGCACATGTGGGACATCATCGGACAACAACTGCAGCGTCATCCAGATACAGCATTAATTACCTGTATTGATCGATCAAATGCAACAGACATGGAATTCCATCCCATAAACTGACATCCAGCACGCACGTTTGTAAACTTGCATTCAACATTCTGGCGGTTTCACATATGCAATGGATTATCTGCCTCTTACCTGTGATCTTGTAATGTTTATCAGTTCACTATCGTACCTACAGTGCGTACGGCGAGGGAAGAGCTCTGACTGCGGCACTGGTGCACGTGCTTCGCTCATCCACGACGGCTTTTGTTTACGTTACCGTGGCAACGCCCCAGTGTTGCCGCAGTGCTGGGCGACAGCTGCTGGCTCGCAGCCCGTCCGTGTCGAATGCTGGCAACTGCGCTGCCAGCAGTCAGAGCTCTTCTCTCGACGTACGAAGTATAGGCGAATGTATTCCCGAAATTTCATTGCTCTACATTAATAATTTTTTGGTGCTGTGATATTTTTTCCATCAGTGTATTTTCTTTTTGTGGTGACGACTAAGATCTCAAGGATTAGTGTCATGATAAGAGTACTGTTGATTTCGTAAAACTGGAAGAAACAGTGGACTTATCGCATGAAGAAGGATTTCTAGAGGTGTGTATCAGTATCTGTGCATATTACGCAGTGTCACTCATTTGGCCAGTCTGGGCCTTGTGCAGAGCCTGCAGCAGATATTTTCTTTACGTATAATCGCTTTGAGCGTACAGCTAGGCACTGTAGATTGTCCAGGTAGCTCGTGATCAAGCAAAAGAAGTAGGATGGTGGTACTGGAAGTCGTGGAGTGTAATATCTGAGTCTGTATTACTTTGGATGATGAGTTCCGTTTCGTGAAAATGAGTAACGGAGAGGCAATGGAAAATCAGAGACACTGTGTGTCGCCAATTAGGAGGCTGTAAAGTCGCTGGTGAAGCACGTAGCTCAGTTAAGTGCAGACCGGCGAAAATTAGATGTGTGAAATTCACAGGCTTTGGGAGTGGTTCTAGCTATTGCCAACCTTGTTTCTCCCATTTCTGGTAGGTCGTCATAGAAGGAGACGTGAAGTCGTTTGTGCGGTGCAAAGGGGCGCTGCGCAATGCAGAGACTTGTGATCAATTTGGGGAAGGATTGGAACAAAGGAACGAAGGTTTAGGAAGCGGAACAGTGCACGGTTTTTCCGTGAACAGTTGAGCATGGTTTCCAGAGGGCACAATGAAGGGGATAGGATTACAAAACTGAATGTACACACTTACGAGCTAACGCAAAGTGAGGAGATAAACGAAGCATTGAATGAGGACACTGTGTTCTGATATGTTCCCGTCATCAGAGATGTTCAGGAGGCTGCGCAAAGATCTCCAGAAAGCGGATGGATTAGCATTGGAGGTTCGAGGAAAGCGATGTGACAGTAGCAATAAGACGTTGAAGGAACATGTTTTTCCGATAAATTTTTTTTAAATTGTAGACGTGAACGACATGTGTTGAGGCCATGCTACAAGCCACGGAGGGGTAACAGCGAAAGCGCGGACTTCCGACTATTTAATGGAAACAATAGTAGGGGTTGAGTAAACGATCATCAGGGATGTAGGAATAAGGAATAATGGGCGACTTAGTCTTGGGGATTAGAAGTACGTGTTATACATAAGAGGGAACCTCAGAGCTGACGAAATAACTTCCTGCCGGCCGGAGTGGCCGTGCGGTTCTGGGCGCTACAGTCTGGAACCGAGCGACCGCTACGGTCGCAGGTTCGAATCCTGCCTCGGGCATGGATGTGTGTGACGTCCTTAGGTTAGTTAGGTTTAATTAGTTCTACGTTCTAGGCGACTGATGACCACAGAAGTTGAGTCGCATAGTGCTCAGAGCCAAATAACTTCCTGGTAAATACAAATGCAATAAAAAAGAAAGCTGAAGCGGAACGTGCCATAGCGAGTGTGATAGGTGGTAGGGAATGTAAGGATTTAGTGAACACAGGGCACCTGATTCAGTAGCCTCAAGAGAGTTAGTACTTAGGAGGCACCTGAACTCACCATGTTACAAGGGCAAAATGTCAATGTTGACTTGTCGTGAGGTGCATCAAAAGTTCAGGGCAATCCAGTTAGATCGCGAACAATCACATTAAAGCTTAAATCGCAAGGCTACGTTCGAGTGACATTGGATGACTAGGTGAATGTGCAGCCTGACTTATCAAGTGATATGTTGTGAACAGTGGAACGAAAACGAGAGAGGGACGGAAGCCAAATAGTAACTATCAATGTGGATAATTTTGGCGCCGAGAATGCTAAGTTGTTGAAGGGAATGTTAGTTACGTTGGAGATTCCGGTCGAAGATTGCCACACCAGAAGATGTAGTCTATCAGGGGACAGAGGATGCTGCTAGGACGACATTTCGTGAAAAATTGAGGTATTTAAAGAGGACAGAAAGAACACAGATGGAGAACCTGCTGCTAGAATTTCAAGGTGGTTTTTTCCACAAGGCCTGTTTCCTGCTACACCAGTAACGCAAGACAGGGTTCCGACAGGGAACAAAGCACTAGTGTATCAGAGATAAAACGGAATACCACGATCTCTGCAAGCAAGTATTGAGGAATTTATTAATCAGTAATTGGCTGACGGTATAATAGAAGAGAGTAGCAGCCCCTAGGGACCAAATAAGTATAAGGAGGGCTCGAATAAATATCGATTTTGTTGCGACTGCCACAATTAAATAGTAAGACTGCGGCAGTGTATACCCAATGAGGGCTGAAACCGTGTCAGTAGCCCGACAGCATAATTGTCTTTTCGAAGGAATTGTATGAGGGTAGGTAACAACTGTGGCAGCTTATTTGACACTAAATACTGAGAAATGTGACTTCGCGCTAGTAGAAGTCAGCTACTTAAGCCATGTGATTACTAAGGATGGTGTAAGAACTGATTCTAGATTAGTGCAAGAACTGCAAGATTTTTTGTAGCAGGAACAACCACAGAGTGGTAACCGTTTCAGGGTCTGATACATGATCGCAGTACGTTCCCCAAGTGGTTGTCGGATACTGCACGACTGCTTACACCACTAGTGTACAAGAGTATTAATTTTCTGTGGTCGGGGTAATGTCAGGGAGCGTTTATTGAATTAAAAATAGGTTTTTAATACTGTGTTCAGTGCCGATGTTTCCAGATTTTCAGAAGTAGTTTATACTGGCATGTAATGCTTCAAACCATGCTCCTGGGTGCATTTTTAGCCAAGAGGTCGCTGGTCAAAAACATTATATCGCCTTTGCATCGAGACAATTGACCGCACAGGAGAAGAAATATTCCACAACAAACAGTGAAATGGTTAGCTTTTTTTATGGTGTAACATACTTCTGGTATTACCTGTATGGACGAAAGTTCAAGGTAGTGATGAACCATGCTGCTTTGAAGTAGTTGCTAGGTTTGAAAGACCCAGCCAGTGGGCTGATGAGGTGGGCATTAGAACTCAACGAATTTGAATACATAGCAATCCACAAAGCATGGTAGAAGCATGGAAATGCGGATACGTTAAGTAGGAAATTAGCAATAGTACAAATGCTGGGTCAGAAACTTGTGGAATTGCAGACACCACAGAGCTCTGACGAGGAGTAAAACGGTATAACGAGCAACAGCCTTTTAGCGAGAATGACGGATAGGTGAACAGAGAAACGAAATTAAGACAATGGGTAATTGTCCCAGCAAAGCCGAAGCAAGAAGTACTACGTGAGATGCATGATGACGTCTTATAGGGTCGTGGGGAATGCAGGACGGCGAATCAGAGAATTATACAGAAGTACCATTAGAAAGGAAAGAAGAATGCTGTCTATCAGCGCGTCAGAAACTGTTAGAAATGTGTGCAGATTGCGGCTTTGAATTTGAAGCAGGTAATATTGCAAGAGATGTCAGAAAAAATGGAACAGTTAAGTTCCATTGACGTGGATACGCGTCACGACCGTTCAGCCGATCACCAGCAGGTAATCGTTTTGTGCTGACGATAACAGACCATTTTTGTCATTACATCGTGGTGGTGCTGATGCTGGCACTGAATGCAAGGAAGTTAAGAACTAGTCCACTTCATCCGCAAGCTAACCGAAGGACGGAACAAGTTCATCAGACTGTTGGGTAGAGGCTTCGTCAATACGTGACCACACGCCATTCGGACTGGGACAGGTGTTTACCCTTTGTAGTTAATGCGAAAGGACACACTAGCACAAGATTCTTGTCATTCGTGTTAGCGTATGGAAAGTAGATCCCATCGCCATTCGAGTCTGTCTGGGAATTTGCAAGAACGATGAGTTAAGTGTGGAGAAAGGGCAAGCGAGCAAATACTAAGGTGTTGAAGAAGTATAGAGAGATAGTAAAACGAGGGGAGCGTTACACCAGTATAAAAGAGGCCAATGGGTGAAGTTATCAAAATAGACTCCAAAACGAGATTCGAAAGAGTTCGTCACACATTACCAGAGCTTGTACAGAGTAACTGAAACTACTTAATCACCGAATATGAAGCTCCAGCTGCTGACAACGTCAAAGTGGTTTTTTTGGGTGTCTACGACCATTCGAGGGACAGCAGAAGCAATTTCACGTGGTTAGGAATGAAAGTGAGGAGAGAGGCAAAAAGAAGAACAAGCGGAAGGATGAGCAACAAGAGAAGGATAGCCAGATATCTCATACTCGGTATGAAGGGGGGGGGGGTGATGTTGAACCCCGTTCTTAGGTTGTTGTACAGGAGAAGGACCAGAAAAGAAGAACGCCAGTTTTGGCAGTGCTCTACCTCTTCGTCGAGGATGGAGTGTTGGTGCTGCGAGGTCATTACCTGGATATAAGAGTTTTCAGGCAACTAGACGTAGAGTTACCCAGCCGAAGATGATCATTGAGTTCAGTGCTTAGTATGTGGGAGTTATAGAGCGAGGTAAAGAGTTTGGAGAAGGTATTTCCAGAGGTACAACAGTTAGCAAGTCGGAGCGGAATACTGAGAGAGGTCTCAAAGGAGCACAGGATATTACCTGGGGCACGTGCACGATTGAAACAGCAGATAAACGAAGTGATCAGAGTGGTAGCACCCAAGTCAAGGGCTATAAAAGGGACTGGATAGATGCTGGAGACCATACGTGGGACAAAAGACACAAGGAACACGAGCGAATTAAATGAAACAGATTCAAATGGTTCAAATGTCTCTGAGCACTATGGGACTTACCATCTATGGTCATCAGTCCCCTAGAACTTAGAACTACTTAAACCAAACTAAACTAAGGACATCACACAACACCCAGTCATCACGAGGCAGAGAAATAAATGAAACAGGGGAAGCCGCAAAATGTTGGCGGAGGAAATAAAGTAACTATGGACTTGTATTTCAAGCAGATTGTGAACTTGAAGAGCGGTGTATTGATCAACACACACGTGCTTCGACAGCTTACTGAGGGTGTCATGGATTATGCCAGAACCTCGGCTAGCACTCTAAACTGGAATTTAGAAGCAGTAAAACATGGATGCAAGTACTAGATGGAAGAATAACAATGACAAGTGTGTTGCTGTCACTATGGGATAGTATCTGAGATTAAAGTGATCTTATGATGTTAACGATCTTACAAGAAGCCATTCATCAAGCGCTACAAGGGCAGTTCAGTCGACTCTTGCTATTTCCTGAGTAGTATCTAAGGGGTTGATAAAAGGGCAAGGAGAGTTTCAGTCAAAGTTAGTAGTGGAGCTGAGAAACCAGAACTTGCCATTCTACAGTTATGGTGCTGCGGTGGACGTGATGACGAATAATGCGCAGTTGTACATATCACTGAGGATACCGGTGGAAAGTAAGCATGTACTGTTAAGATGTTACACGGCGTACATCTACTCTTTGAAGTTAGTTGCAGTTGGAAAATTTATTCAAGTGACAGAGAAAATGGTGCAGCTAGTGGCGGAAAAGAGGGAACGGCACGTGGTGACGACCGATGGTGGTCTTCAGCAACATCACGGCAGGAAAAACCCAACTCGGAAAGTTGCGACAGGTGGGAGAACAAATTTCATGCGTTGTCTAGGGGTAAAGCAGAGGGATTTCGTGCCAAAAAGAGGTGACCAAACCAAAATAATATTATGAGAGAGTGGGATTCTTGGATGTACACAATATATGGTGATAGCTAGTTACTATGAGGGGGAGGGGGGATTGCTTTGGGGGAAGAGACCGAACAGCGAGGTCATCGGTCTCTTTGGATTACGGAAGGAGGGGGAAGGAAGTCGGCTGTGCCCTGTCAAAGGAACCATCCCGGCATTTGCTGAAGCGATTTAGAAAAATCAAGGAAAACCTAAATCAGGATGGCCGGACGCGGGACTGAACCGTAGTCCTCCTGAATGCGAGTCGAGTGTGCTAACCACTGTGTCACCTCGCTCGGTAGTTTCTGTGAGTGGAGACGTTCATAGTTGTGAGGAAATGAATTGTTAATCAAATGGGACAGTGTATGATATTATGGGACGCACGTTTCATTCACCAGCTACCATGATAGCTGTTACTCTATTGAATGTAAAGCAGCCACAGCTAAATTGTCGAAGCCAACGTCTAGAGAGATCGTCCGAACGAGGCCTTACCCTCGTTAATGATACCTCGGAAGCAGAAGGGGCAGATCATTGCAGAGCAATTCTTACGGAATGTTGAACAGTAGTGAGCTGATGAACATCAGGTAACCGTGATCCTGACTGCCGCAATTCCTAGCGCCAATAATCTCTAATTTTGCTCTGCCTAGCTTTTATGTATTTGAAATGGAGGTCCATGTGGAAAGGCGACTCAGGGGTAATTTGAATTTCCACAGACCGCATTCCCTGAGAAAGAGATAAAAATTAGATTTATGAAATTACAGGTAAAGTAGATAATTGTATAGTACTATGTTCTTGGTTTACTGATTAAGGGGAGATTTACTATCTTTGGCCCGAGAAAAGAATGTTCTTTGAGAATTTTTTTCTCGGGATGTGTTGTAGATATCAATGTAAAATTTGGCCATGTTTACTGATATTTCCTCTACAAACTGGAATTTTTTCGACCGTAAACGTCGAAGAGTAAAGGCGGAAGTGCCGTCGGAACGAAACAAAATTTCGATGTAGAATTCCACGAGCGGCATGTCACAGATCAGCCGGTTTGTCTGAAATCAAAATTGAGTTGACGTTAGGGAAGCATATAAGATACTTTACGAGCTATACCTAGCTTAAGTTATTGGGATCATAGGAAACCAAATGGCAGCAATTTGAAAAAATAGGGTTTTTTCATCGATTTTTAGACTTTGTCGGCCAAGTAAAAATATTTATATTTAATGGATAGGAATAAAAGTCGTACAACTCTTAGAAAATTTAGTTAGCTTAATCGGAAACAAAGAATCATGCCAATCAGTTCAGTAGATTTGAAGTTACCATAGCACGCGATAAAAAAAAATCATTTCGAGAGAAACGCGTTTGAAGTTTTGACTACCTATAAATGCAATATTATGCAACTTACGTTCAATCTGCTATTCCGGGTCCATAAGCTAGTTCTTCCTCTTCCTCATAGAGGGCGTTCTGCTCGATTTGGGTCATCCTGCTCTGCTCCAGAACCACTCGTACGGCCCGATGACAAGCGGTTTCCGGCCTCTTGAAGTCGGTGGTCGTTAGAATGCTTGGCGAACTGCGTCGAATAGAGTCCCAGGGTGACGTCCATCGTTGTCATGATCAACAGAATTGCTGAATACCCTTCGCTGAAGCTGCTCGCTGCCAGGAAAGACGTAGTCTCCACAGTCTTCGCACCAGAATGCAAATGCTTGGAGGCTAACTTCCAAACACACGCCTTCAAACTTTTATCTGAATTTTACGTGTTTCCTCCCAAGCACTGGTACAATAACTCGTCCTACGAAAGAAAAAAAACTGGCGCGTGAAAAAGGCCGATTTCAGGCAGGTGCATTTTTTTGTTCAACCGCGAATAACAAACATTTCCTTTCCGTATTCCGTAAAACCGTTTCAGGGGTGGATCCTAAAAACTTTTATGGATCCAAAAAAAATTGATTTTTTTTTAACCAAAAGATAGTAAACCTCCCCTTAAGCGTAAAAGTGGTTCCAATAGAGAACAGGGCTGAAACAAGACCAGAGGGACTGTGTCTTAATCCTGAAGGTGGCAGGGTAGTCTAGCTACCGACTCTTTCACCAAAATTAATAAGAAGTAGTAAGGAAGCCAACATGAGGTATTGTATTAGCTGTAGCGTGACGACATGTGTGTCACAATAACATATGCGTAAGCGGACTGCGGGATGAGCATAGACGCAATCAGTGGAGAACTGCACTTGGCGCTGCTAATGACCGTAGCAGGCAGGTCCGTGTCACCACACTAGGGCAGGTTTCTTGTTATGGGCGAGATGACAGGCGCCACGGTGTACTGAACCAAATGCGCTTTTGGAGCGATATAAATGCCCTAACTTTGAGGCAGAAGTGTTCTTCACGCTGTAGTGCAGCAGCACCGCCCTGACAGTGAGATGCCTGGGCATCGCCACAGCAGCCTGGCATTCGCGACCAGGCAGCAGCAGCCGCTGCCAGCACCAACACAACTTCCTCGCTGGGCTTAGTCGCAGACCACTGCTGACGTGTCCTTCACACCTGCCGCACTAGCGCTGGATTCCCTCCCTGGAACTTATAAGGAGAGGTACTTAGTTGTAGGATCGAATTTTTTAAACCATGTATATAATTTAAGACCCCAAGTATCACAAATTGCAGCCATTCACCCTGCTGGGCCCTCATTTGCGAATAATTGACGAAAAGTAGGTTTAAAAAAGTGTGTTACATAGACAGGTTGTGTGGCGTAACGGATACAATACAACTGCTGATGCTTACACTGTAAGGTTTCCCCACGTAAAGTAATAATAGATTTAGTAATAATTTTTAAACCTTGTAGTGCAACGGACTGCTGAAACTACCGATACCACCGGCAGGCGAGGTGTGCGGTGCCGTCAATCAACTTGAAGGAACAAGTGAACTTCAACTACGTAAACATAAACATATTATTATTTTGTTAAAAAACTGTTAATATGAGAACAATCATGAGGTATATTGACACAGAACTATATTATAAACACTTTTCATTTTTCATACTATCTTTTCATGTATGTATACGTGCGATGTGTAAAACTTCGATATACAACCAAGGTTGGCAGTACTGCACAGTTTGTAAGCTCTGTGAACAGGAGCCGGTGGTTGGCGGGTGTAGAGGCAATCTACATCTACATCTACATTTATACTCCGCAAGCCACCCAACGGTGCGTGGCGGAGGGCACTTTACGTGCCACTGTCATTACCTCCCTTTCCTGTTCCAGTCGCGTATGGTTCGCGGGAAGAACGAGTGTCGGAAAGCCTCCGTGCGCGCTCGAATCTCTCTAATTTTACATTCGTGATCTCCGCGGGAGGTATAAGTTGGGGGAAGCAATATATTCGATACCTCATCCAGAAACGCACCCTCTCGAAACCTGGACAGCAAGCTACACGACGATGCATAGCGCCTCTCTTGCAGAGTCTGCCACTTGAGTTTGCTAAACATCTCCGTAACGCTATCAAGCTTACCAAATACCTCTGTGACCAAACGCGCCGCTCTTCTTTGGATCTTATCCATCTCCTCTGTCAACCCGACCAGGTACGGATCCCACACTGATGAGCAATACTCAAGTATAGGTCGAACGAGTGTTTTGTAAGCCACCTCCTTTGTTGATGGACTACATTTTCTAAGGACTCTCCCAATGAATCTCAACCTGGTACCCGCCTTACCAACAATTAATTTTATATGATCATTCCACTTCAAATCGTTCCGCACGCACACTCCCAGATATTTTACAGAAGTAACTGCTACCAGTGTTTGTTCCGCTATCATATAATCATACAATAAACGACCCTTCTTTCCATGTATTCGCAATACATTACATTTGTCTATGTTAAGGGTCAGTTGCCACTCCCTGCACCAAGTGCCTATCCGCTGCAGATCTTCCTGCATTTCGCTGCAATTTTCTAAAGCTGCAACTTCTCTGTATACTACAGCATCATCCGCGAAAAGCCGCATGGAACTTCCGACACTATCTACTAGGTCAGTAGATAGTTGGTGTTGAGACGTCTCGTAATACGTTTGCTTTGAGAAGGTCAAGATAGCGACAAAGAAATGATGTATTGGAAAAGCTGTTACTTTGAAAATTATTGAATATCGTCACGATCAGCATTTATAAATAAAAGTTGGAAGTTTAAATATCTGTCAGTTCTTACGCAGCAGAATACACACCCTGGACCTCAAATTGATTTAACAAACAGCGGAAGGCGAGATTCATCACTGGACCACGAGCGTGCAACAACAACCAATAAAGGTTAGAAAGTTATATTACTCTAAATTCAAATTGTGATGATACCTTCCTTTCTCCATGTCTTCAACCCTGTATGTACTCTGTTGTTAGAGCGAAAAGCGTGACGGGGACTTGTGGTCGACTAGGTATACCAGGGAGACCACACAGGTTTAAAATTAATAATTTGTAGCTTAATATACTACCACTATTATTATTTGTCCCCCGGAGAAAGACGTGCATTACAACCTGCACCATTAATTTACAAATACCGGCGTATTACAAAAACGATTTGTATGAGGACAGAAAACGAACTTTCTGAGGGAAATTTAGATGTATTGAATTATCCACATTACTGGATATCAAATACACTACTGGCCATTAAAATTGCTACACCACGAACATAACGTGCTACAGACGCGAAATTTAACCGGCAGGAAGAAGATGCTGTGATACGCAAATGATTAGCTTTTCAGAGCATTCACACAAGGTTGGCGACGGTAGCGACATCTACAACGTGCTGACATGAGGAAAGTTTCCAACCGATTTCTCATACACAGACAACAGTTGACCAGCGTTGCCTGGTGAAACGTTGTTGTGATGCCTCGTGTAAGGAGGAGAAATCCGTACCATCACGTTTCCGACTTTGATAAAAGTCGGATTGTAGCCTATCGCGATTGCGGTTTATCGTATCGCGACATTGCTGCTAGCGTTGGTCGATATCCAATGACTGTTACCAGAATATGGAACCGGTGGGTTCAGGAGGGTAATACGGAACGCCGTGCTGGATCCCAACGGCCTCGTATCACTAGCAGTCGAGATGACAGGCATATTATCCGCTTGGCTGTAACGGATCGTGCAGCCACGTCTCGAACCCTGAGTCAACAGATGGGGACGTTTGCAAGACAACAACCATCTGCACGAACATTTCGACGACGTTTGCTGCAGCATGGATTATCAGCTCGGCGACCATGGTTGCGGTTAACCATGACGCTGCATTACAGACAGGAGCGCCTCCGATGGTGTACTCAACGACGAATCTGGGTGCACGAATGGCAAAACGTCATTTTTTCGGATGAATCCAGGTTCTGTTTATAGCATCATGATGGTTGCATCCGTGTTTGGCGACATCGCGGTGAACGCACATTGGAAGCGTGTATTCGTCATCGCCTTACTGACGTCTGACCCGGCTTTCGCATTGACGGCACTTTGAACAGTGGACGTTACATTTCAAATATGTTACGGCCCAGGGGACTGATGACCCCAGATGTTAAGTCCCATAGTGCTCAGAGCCATTTGTTACGACCCGTGGCTCTACCCTTCATTCGATCCCTGCGAAACCGTACATTTCAGCAGGATAATGCACGACTGCAAGTTGAAGGTCCTGTACGGGCCTTTC